>NC_141537.1:7987500-8692500 GCF_021556685.1 Rattus norvegicus
GGAGCTGACAGCAGCCTCTGGGCTCCCCCTTTGATCCTCCTGGTTCCTGACATCTTCAAGACACAGTGCTTCCCAGCTCTTTGCTCCCTGCTCCCTGGTTGGCAGTGGCAGGTCTGCCACAGGATGTGGCTGGGTAGTAAACACAGACATGGTGCACATAGATGGGGCAAATTGTTAACACACACTCTCATGGGTTGGATTCAACTCATCTGGCCAAGGAATTGTCGACCAGCTCCCTTTCCCCAGGCCTGCTCTCTATCTTCTTGCTCTCCTTCTCCTGGGCCCCTCCAGGGGCCAATGAAGATGCTCCCAGAATACCTGTTGGGGGCTGTGAGGCTAATGGAGTCAGGGAGCCCTCAGTTCCAGTTGAGAGTTGGGAGCCAATGTTCACTAATTGGGCAGGACTCCTAAGAGCTGCTGACTATTCTATGACTCAGAGGAAGGTCATGGTTTTATCCGCAGTGAGGCATGAACAAGGAGGTCCCCAGGAGGCCAGGAGCCTATCATTGTAGAACCAGGAGCTGCTTTCTGCAGAGGTGGGGAAAAGTCATGTAAGGAAGTGAGATAGATGGTGAGGCTAGGAGGAAGAGAACCCCTTTGGTCCATGAGGCAGGACATGGTGGGGAATGAGTAATTGCTGTCTCCCCCAAAACTGCCTGCAGTGGCTGTTACTGCATCCCACAGGCAAACCAGGAACCAGAAGAATTGGCTCACACAGCTACGGAGACTGAGAAGTTCCCAGCTCTTCCATTTGCAAGCTGGAGCCTTCGATTGGCTGGTGGCAGAGCTTGAAGGTCTGAGAGCATCAAGGTTAATGGTATCCATCTAAGTCAGGACAGACACACCTGAGTAACAGAAGCCCACGACTCCGCCCCTGAGTCACACTGAGGACAAATGGAACCTTCTCCTGCCTTTCCATTCTTCACACTCTGAGAATGCCCACTGTTGGGGCTTAGACTGTGTGGTTCTCTCTCTAGTGGACATGGTGGAGAACATTGATGGGGGAATTTGTTCTGGGGGTATCTCTGAGGTGAGACACAATGGGGAGCATGCAAGAATGGGAGAGATGTATTACTCACAGGTCCCAGAGAGGCTGGGGCTGACAGTGGGAAGTTGGTGATAATTCCAGAGATGGCCTGCAACTCAGCCAGTGAGTACAGGACAGATGTGAACCAGCAGTGGACTCTGCTTTACTGAAACCCAGTGGGTGTCTGGTCCTTGGATACCATTGGTTGGCACACATAAGGAAAACACATCAAGTGGAGCATATTTACACAATTTGACAAAGTCCCACGTTGGCTTTCTTCTCTAACATAACTACTGGTACCCATGAAAGCACGCCCGGATCCCAAGGACCTCAAATTAGACAAGAGAGACAGACTCACACATGGCCAGTGGACTGAAGCAGGACTGCCCAGATTGCCCTGTGGAGAATCATTGGCTGCTGGGGACAGTGTTACACAGCCTATCACAGCAATAGCAGACTGATACATTACATAACCTCTGCTCTGGCCTCCCAGACTGATACATTGTGTAACCTCTGTTCCAGGTCTCTCAGACTGATACATTGTGTAACCTCTGTTCCAGGCCTCATGGTACTATTCTGTATCCTGATAGCCACCACTGTTAGTTTTAAAAGGGGGTTGCTTTTAGGGGAAGCAAAGTAAGAAAAGCAAACAAAGGCAGCAGGACCTTATCCCACAGCAGTGGGGGCCAGAGGAGAGCTTTTGTACGGGGATTCCTTTGCCAGGGACCCTCAGGCTGAGGTAAGTGAGAGGGAGGAGGGACACAGAGAAACCTGTGGGAAGCTTTGACTGTTGGGTTAAATCCAGCCCCATCCACCTCTTGAAAGAATTTTCTTCCCCTTTGGTTTAACACTATGCTGAAATCCTAAATTCAGAACCCTCCTCCCCCACACCATCAGGTTTTCAGCTGTGAGAGATAGGTTCTCTGGCTTGGGGCTTCTGAGCGGCCAGCCAGGCCTCCATCCTTTTCTGGGTGTGTTAGTCTGGCTCTCAGACTGCTGCCAACTCTTCCAAGCTTGGGTTCCTCCTCCTCCCCTAGCTTCAGGGAAAGCGGAGCCCGAGTTAACTTCTGAAGCCATGCAGAGAATGCGGGAGGCCACTCCAGGCTGGATTAAAACCCACTTTCATGGCAGCTGGCTTTCTGACAGAAATGCCACAAGCCAGCACCTGGCAGCGTTTCTGGCCTGGCAAAGTGAAAACTTTGATTTTGTGCAGCTCACACGGTGGAGCCTGCAGCACCATGCAGCCCTGCTGTGTGACTTGCATTGTTGAGTGGGGCTGGTGTGGGAAGCCCTGTAGGCTGCTCTCATTTGACCAGCAGCTAATGGTGCTGTCTGAAGTTCCAGGGGAATTTGAACCGGGCACCATCCACTCCTGTCAGTCACAGCTCAAGTCCACCTGGGTGGTGTCACCAGGAATTCTGACCCTCTCCCTTCCCACCTGTCTGTTTAATTAGAGCCATGCTGTCATTAAAGGGATATCAGCTGCCCTGCACAGAGGTATAAAGTACCCTCATTTTTAGGCTTAATAATTGAATTTTAGATTAGAGGAATCTCCAATTAAAGGAGGAAATGTGTTGTCCTCTGCAAATGGGGAAACGGAGGCTGACTCAACCATCGGAGAAGACACCAGCAGGCATGGAAGTGTCAGAAAAGCAGGCCAACAAGATTGCTCAGTGATTAAAAGTGCTTGTCCCACAAGCCTGATGACCAGGGTTTGAGCGTCAGAACCCACAGTGGGAAAAAGGTGACTCCTGAGGGTTGTCCTCTGTCCACCACACAAACACTATTGCACACGCATGCATGCATGCCTGCACATGTGGGCACATGCAGACACACAATAATAATAATGCAATTTAAAAGCAAGCAAGCAAGCAAGTTGACAGTTGGAGATAAAGCTCATTTGGTAGAGGGCCTGCCTAGCATGCAGAGAGCCCTGGATTGAGCCACAGCACTGCACTAAGTGGATGGGGGGCTCACACCTGTAATCCCAGCCCTCTGGAAGTAGAGGCCGGAAGATCAGAACTTGGCTATGTAGCCAGATTGAAGCCAGCTTGCGGTGCATGATACCTTATCAGACCTTGTCTCAAAAGAGAGAAGGAGGAAGAAAGGGAAGGAGGGGACGACCCTTAGATAGAGGGGTAAGTGGGACACACTTAGCATGTTCTGTGCAGGTGCCACCTCTGATGCCAGGGCTGGAGGAAGCAGTCTAAGAGGAAAGTCCAGGGGGCTGGAGAGATGACTCAGTGACTAAGGACTGCTCTTCCGGAGAACCTGGGTTCATATCTGAGGACCTACATGTCAGCTCACGATTGTCTCAACTCCAAGATAGCACACTTTCACATAGACATGCAGGCCACGCACCAATGCACATGAAATAAAGATAAAAAATTTAGAAGAAATTAAAAAGGAGAAAAGTAGGGCTGGAGAGATGGCTCAGTGGTTAAGAGCACTGACTGCTCTTCCAAAGGTCCTGAGTTCAAATCCCAGTAACCACATGGTGGCTCACAACCATCTGTAATGAGATGGGATACCCTCTTCTGGTGTGTCTGAGGACAGCTACAGTGTACTTATATAATAAATAAATAAATAAATAAATAAATAAATAAATAAATCTTTTAGGTCGACACCTCTGTCTCCTGCGCGGGATACGTGTCGGCCCGGAGATCCCCGTAATAGATCTCCGTAATAAACCTCGCCTTTGCTTATTACAAAAAATAAATAAATAAATAAATAAATAAATAAATAAATAAATAAAAAGAAGAAAACTCCAAAGCATGAGACTGGAGTTAGTGGGAAGGTGGGGGGCACTGGAGTGAGGCTTACCCTCTCTCCTGGCCTTCTGACTCTCAGGCAGAGACACCAAGAAAGCACCACCCTGTTGTGACTCAGTCTCCTCTGGGTCCTGAGGATGCTCGTAGGGGAAGGACTCAATGAATGGGCAGGCCCAGGAGTGGACTCCACAGCAGAGGTGAATTTGGAGATGCAAGAGTGCATCTTGTGGTTATGTGTGAGACAGTGAGGCCATGGGCCTGTATGAGCAGCTGATCTCTGTCTCTGCTTTGAGGGTAACAGTAAATCTGCTCACTGTTCCCGGGATCCAGGTCTAGTTTCTTCCTTTCTGTGACTTTGTCCACGAGACTCACAGGACTATAAGCAGGGATGGCAAGACTGGTAAGCAGTGGTGCCTCCATTTGTTCCTGGAGAGAATCAGGCACCTCAGCTTTCCTGGGCTTCCACTCTTCTCTTGGAACATGGGCACAGCCCCCTCCAGCCATACAGGGAGCCCCGGGGCAGTAGGGCCTGGTGCCTGCTGCCCTCCACCCGTCACTTGCTGCTCCGGGCTGAGGGGATTTGGCAGGAAAGGTGTGCTCTCAAGGTGAATTGTATACTGTTTCCTTCCTCCTCATAGGGGTCAGCTGAGGTGGGAGCTCTCATATGTCCCTATGCACAAGGAAACCATGGTCCCCAGAGGTAGTGAATAGCCGGAACAGACTGGTGCCCAAAGACCAGCTCCAAAGTGGGATCGTAGACAAGGGGCTGACATACTGTGTACACTACAGGCCTGACATTGTGCAAGGCTCTGGGAATTTAGAACAAGGTCCCAGCACTCCATCACTGACTGGGAGAAAGATGCAAGCTTCCTGGGTACCAAACATGGTAGGATATGGAACCTTTCCTTCTGAGCTGCTTGAGACCAGGTGCCTCCTTGTTCCTAACACCCCTCCTCTCTTCATTAATAGAAGCACCCAGCACTCCTTTGAGAAAAACTCACTATTGGGCACAATTTGGGGTTTCTTGAACTCTATGACTATGCAGATAACTGTTGCATGCCTGTCTCTTCTTGGAAAATTCTAGAACCTTCAGATATGCCTTAAAGAAGCAGACTAAGGAGATGTGCTGGGGTGTCCTGAAGGCAGAAGATATGGGACAAAGACCACAAGAGGGGCTACAGGCTCTGGAGGCTTGCTAGATCCCCTGCTGCAGTGGGTAAGGAGACTGAACAGCCAGAGGCCAGGGTGATGGGCTGAGGCCTGGATGGCATACCAACCTGCCTCTAGTTCACCAGCAGCCCGATACTTGGTGGGCCCCAACGTCCTGAATCTGTTTCCTTATGTATGCACAAAGGGCTACCAAAGCAGCCATGGAGCATTTGTGCCTACACCTTGTAGGTCTCAGTTCTAGGATTAGTGACGGCCACTGCTATTTGGATGCCCTCTACCACCTGTGGTCATCGAGAACCCTTGGTCTTTGAGGTGAATAAATGCTGGTGCAGGGTTTGGGCTTAAAGGGAGCCAGTAAATCTATCTCCCCTTCTTCTGGCCTTCCTGTCTCTTCAGGTGAGACGCGGATCTGCATCTGCTCACTGTAGCAAGCTAGAGTCAACCAAACAACACACTGGGCTGTGTCTTTATAAATGTAGATTCAACAGCTAGAAAACTCACTTCCCATGACAGCCCTGCTCATGTTTGATCCACCAGGATGGGTGTGAAGATGCAGCAGTGTTAAGCAAGGAAGACTGCAGAGGGGACAGGAGCAGGGTATGAGAGCAGGCTGGGCCAAGTCCTAGGAGTCAGGCAGAGTGGAAGGCCATGAGGGCTCATGGGCAGGCTCTATCTTGCTTTTCCTGTAGCCTTTCTTTGAGCACGAAGGAGTCTCCTTTCCCCCCGGTTTTGCTTTCCTTGCTCTATTATGCCTGAAACTATTACATGGAAGATTCTAGAATAAATATACAAGTGCCTTAAGTTGTGTGCCACCCCACCAGAGTGGGGGAACTTTAAGATGTACTGCCATCCTGCCCAGGACATAGTGCATCCGAAGGCAGCCTTTCCTGGCTGCATACACTGCCCTCCTGTAGTCCCTGCTGTAGTCTTCTGACCACATGGACTGCTGTGGTTTCATCACGCTAGGGCTCAGAGAAAAACTATGCTAAACTTTATCATGTGTGCTTAGGGAAAAAATACCATGGGCAGGGCTCAGCCCTGTCTGGGTGGGGAACTGGTCTGTATGGGTAAGAGGAGAGTACTACTGTAGCTTTCTGAAATATTTTATCTGACAAGAACTGGCCTAAACTGGGTAGAAATGAGCTCCCAGGTGCTTAGCAGCAGCAGCAACCTGGCTTCTGGGGAGCCAGGACAGCTGTGTCTCCACTCCATGTGGTCTTAGGCAAAGACACCTCTGTCTGTGGGCCAGGAACAAAACTGCTAGAACTTCTGTGGCTCAGGCACTAGAGTGGGAGCCACGAAGAATGTACTGACCACTAGCCAGATCCGTGGAGGGGTCTTAGGAGGCAGAGGGAGATGGGCCGAGGGCGAGCATGGGCACACTTTCCTGCACTGGGGAGGAACATCAAGAGCCAGGTGGCAGCAGGCTCTGACCAGACAACTGCATCCTGGTTTCAGCTCTTGCTCACTGTCTCATCAGATTATAAGGGTGTCCCAAGCCCAAGCTGCCCCTACTCTGTATAGTTTTTCCCTGATCAAAACCCTAGTCCTCACAGAATAGAATCCTGGCTCCACACCTATAAAACATGGCTCCTGACCTTCAGCCCTAAATGCCTGCTGGGTCTCTCAGCCCATGCTGCTCCTTCTGATCTCATTTGTGTGTCCTTCCTCAAGCCATGCTCCCCTTCGCCATCCAATAGAAATCCAAATCTCATACACCCCAGGCATCTTGTGCAGGTCATGTGATACATGCTGCCCCATGTGCATGACCCAAGGGCTTTTCCAGGATGACGCTGTGTCTGATTTGCCTCTGCCTTTGTATCTTCCTGAAGCATACACACAGTAGGTGCTCAGTGCCTATGAGTGGGGGCGTCTAAAGTCCAAGCTTGATAAAAAAAAAGTAGCAAGGTGAGAGCCACATTGGCCCTGAGGATCCCTGCCATGGAGCTAGTGAGGCTTTAGATTCTGTTATAAGGTTGCGTGTGACTCAAAACAGTAGCTTCAAAGACTGAAGTATGTGGTCCAGCCCCTCACAGCTGGGCCACAGCAGGGCTCCGAAACAACATGGCGGACTCCACAATGGAAGCACATTCATCTCCAGCTGACTGAAGCATCTAGTCGGTGATTCTTGGAACCATTGTACCTTTATATTCCACAGTCCCTGCTTCTGAGGAAGCTGGAGCATGCATGTTGGCCGTTCTTGACATGGGCATGGCTGCTTCCCTACGTCTCAGCGTAAGCATGGCTGTTTCGCTTTTACTGGTAGAGACAAGGAGGGGGAAGGAAAGTGGCTGGCAGAGGTGGCACAAAGGTCAGCACCAGGCAAGGTTTCTCTCCTGGTGCTACCTTCAATGTAAACACCACACCACAGTCTTTGTCAGTTGGCAGAGCCTAGAAAGAGAGAGAGTACCTGTTGCAGAAGAAGCCTTTGCCAGGTGATACCTGAAGCCTCCCCTGTCCCTTCCAGACCTGTCAGCCCTAGCCACATGAGGAGGATGCCCTGTGCCGTTCTCACTGAGGACACCTTCACAAAGGGTCTGCATTGTAAGAGTGGGTGCACAAGCTGCTCCAGTCACCCGTGCTTCCAGGCAGCGTATGGTATAAGTTCTTGGGGCAGAGGAAGGGCAGGCCTGCAGAACAGGAGAAGGCATTTCACTGCCTTGGCATCTCTATCCTGGCCCTTGAACATCCTCACTTCCGTGCTATCTAAGGAGAATTCAGGATGAGTTTGGAGAATAATGCAGAGAGGAAGTGTCTGGAACCATCAAGATTAACAATACGCAGAAGAAACTAATGGCAGAGAATCCCACTCAATCACAGGCTTCCCGTAACATAGCAGACATGAGAACCCCTCCATGATGTCCAGTTGGGATCTCCAATGCCAGAGAGGACGGCCTTTGTAAATGACTTACAAAGGCCCAGGAATCCAGCTGCTCAGGGCTTTAGAGCTTCCGATCCTTCCCAGTTTTCATGCCCACGTCCATTCCTAAGAGTGCCTGTTTCTTTCTTAATAAACTGTCTCTATTTTTAATCATTATGTACTTGGCCCTGGTCCAATTCTTTGTCCCAGGACATGGAAACCTGAGAATCTCAGCAGGTGCCCTCCTGGCCTCAGATCCATGCCTATAAGAGTTGGCAAGCCACCAGTCAGGGGTGACATCATTAAGATGACAAGACCAGATGCCACTCCGTCTCGGGGTGCTTGGGCTGATACTTCAAGTAGCCAGGTTCAGGGATGTGTCAGGCACAGTCATCTGAATTTGGTGGGAGACGGGTGTTGATCATCTTCTGCATGAGGCCACAGGACTTCTGTCTGTCTGTCTGTCTGTCTGTACAGAGAAAGAAGTCCTTGCAATTCCTTACAGAACAATCTGCAAGTTGCCTGGAGAAGACTGAGCATGAAACTTCGGGTTTCCCAAAGCAAGTCAGGAAATTCTCGCCAAAATCAGTGCATAAGCGATGTGTCCTCTCTGCCAAGGGCCTCCTAGCATACGTCTCAAGGCCCACCTGCCCAGTACATGTTAGGGAACGCCTTCCTTCCTCTGATGGAAAGATAATTTGGTGGAAAGTTTAAGCTCACCTTAGGGGTTACCACATAAAATACAGTGTCTAGAGAAATATCGTGGTTTTAGAGTTGAGTTTCAAATAGTTGTTTTCAGACCATCTCCTCAAGCAACACAACTGTTCTTATCTGCTCTGCATGAAGCGTGTACTTTCCACTGGAACAGGTACATATACTCAGTATACACGTTCCTTTATTTTATTTTATTTTTTAAAGATTTTTAGCTTATGAGTCTTTTGCCTGCATGTATGTCTGAGTACCGCACGCATGCACTTCCTACAGAGGCCAGAGAGGGGAATCAGATCCTCTGGAACTGGACATAGGAATGGTTGTGAGCGACCAAGTTGGTGCTGGGTATCCAACCTGGGTGCTCTGCAAGAGCAGCCAGTGCTTGTTAACCTGTGGATCTCTCCGGCCCCTTCTGCTCCAGTATTTTATTTTATTGCATTGTGTAAGTATTTGCCTGTGTATGTCTGTGTGCCATGTGAGTGCCTGGTGCCCACTCAGGTGTTGGATCCCTGACGCTGCACAGAAGGTAACGGGGATGAGTGGGTGTCACAGAACGGCCAGGGCGAAACCATTCCAGAGCCTGCTCTTTGTCTGAACTAAGCAGCAAAGAGCCAAAGTTCCTTGCTCAGTATTGAGCCGTCCCTTTGGCTTTATTTGTATTGGGGAAGAGTGTGCACTCCGATGTAGCAGCCTGGTCCAGAGCGTCTGTGTGAAAGGCACTCACACAGGACTCTCAGCATCAGGCAGCTTCAATGTATGGAAGAGACAAGGAGATGGGCCAACACATTAACACGGTTCTCAGTAAAGGCAGGACTGACCCCCCTCAAAAAATTTAAATTCAAACAGGTTCCACATTATTTCTTGGGAACAGTGTGTCTTCATACATTGTTTATGTTTGAGTGGAAAAAAATCATTAACCAGAAAAACTCACAGCCTGATCTCTCCTGGGAAATATCACAAAATGAAGAGCATGGAGCATATATCTTCCCATTGCATGAGACCAGGAGTGTGACACACTGGAAGAGGCCGCTGTGCTGACCTGCCAGCGTGCTTGGGGTTCACAGTCCACCGCCAAGCTCCAAATCCTGCCTGCTCTGAGGGCGGGCGGGCGGGCAGGCCTGCCAGAGTCTTTAAAATGTTGGGGAGCTCTTTTCACACAGCCCTGCAGGAGGATTAATAATGCATCCTGTTTTCAGCCACAGGTTCCTCAGCTGCCAGGGAGATTGCAGAGAGCACTAGGCACTGCAGCGAGTGTAGCAGCCCCGAGTCAAACATTTATCAGGCCGGGCTCAAAGGGGTGGAGGAGCAAGAAATTTGCAAGTCATCCCAGACTTGTTTTCTTTTCCTTTTTTAAAAATGGTACTGAATTAATGGAGTTCAGAGCCTGGTTTCTCCTTCCTTCCTTCCTTCCTTCCTTCCTCCCTCCCTCCCTCCCTCCCTCCCTCCCTCCTTTCTTTCTTTCTTTCTTTCTCTCTCTCTTTCTTTCTTTCTCTCTCCCCTTCCCCTCCTCGTCCTCCTCCTTCTTAGTGTTAAGACTAAGGACCCCACCTCAGTGAGCCTCTGGGGCTCTACCCACTTGGAGCAGGGACGCCCTCCTGATAGATGTAGGTGAAGACAGTGACCATGGAACCAGGAAGTGCTGGGGTTTCTAGAGACACAGGAGTGGCAGCCATTTCCACTGTTGTCACTGAGGTCACAAGCTTGCAGTGGACAGTGGGGGCCCTCAGATAGGGACCAAGGCCTCTACAGTCTAATGGTGGCACAGCAGGCTTCAGAACAGATGGACAGATGGGTTCTTGCTACAGAGGGCAGTCCTGACCCTCCCCTGTCCTGAGGAAGGCCAGGCCTTCCTCCCTTTCTAGAACTCCCACCTGGCTAGCAAACTCCTTTATACATGACATCCCCTTACCCCTTCTCCTCCTCTCTCCTGCCTTCCTGAGGGTGCTTTTGCCTTCCTAACTAGAACAAAAACTTCAAGACATTCTAATTAGCACCAGTGTGGATCAGTGAGATCAGTGAGATGGGTCAATGATCATATAATGGACAGTCACTGCACCCCGTGTCCTCTTCTGTAAGATGGGGTTGCTGAGCAGGGGCAATGGCCGACTCACAGTGTCTGAACCTCAGAAGTGTCAGAGGAAAGTCTCATCCCATCCCAGAACCATACAGCGCCCCTCCCTCCGCACTCCACACTCTCTGCCTATGATACCAAAGCTTCACTGGACCCAAGTCCTGCCTTTATTGTGGACAACAGGCCTGTGTTTTTTATTTCTATCTGAGTCTACTTTATAGCTCCAGTAAACCCCACCTCACACGCTCCCATCCAGTGGCCTCTTGGCCTGAGGAGCCTTGGACTAAAAGGCTTTACCTCCGCAGAAGCTGAATCTGCATGGGATGAAGCAGAGCAGGCAGATTAAATGGAATTAAACTGACCCTCTGGCCACAGCAGTAGTGCCCCACAGAACGACAGAAAGCCCACGCTGGCGGACATACAGCTGCTTCTTCAGACAATAAATGCCAAGAGCTTGGAGCTAAGAAGCGCTTAAAGGAGCTGGTTTAAACTTCCCCGACAGACTGGGGCCCATGTAGTGCTGTTCCTAGTCTAACAGCATGGACAAAGGGCTGAGTGTGGCTTCAACAGAGCTCTTCACTTTTGGTAGAGAAGTAGACCTGTTGTGTTGCTATTTCTCAGAAAGGGAATTTTCCCTCCTTCAAGGAGGAAGAACCATATAAGACTCAAGAAGTAAATGACTCTTCCCAGGCTCAGAAAAATGAACACAACTCAAAAGTCTCAGGAAATTTTTGAAACTTACAGAACTTTTAAGACCCCCTTACCAAAAAGCCTTGTAACAACCACTGGTGAGAAGGTAGTTTTCCCTGCTCAGAGCTGCCTCTAAGTCTTCCAAGCAGCTCTGAGGTAACAGCTTTCTTGAGTCACCTGTGCTCCTGGAGGTAAGTGCTTACGCATGGGGGGAGGCAGTTGAAAAAGATGAATGGAGACAGATATGATCATATTTAATTGTATGTGTGTATGATGTGCTCAGGAATAAAAGAAGAAACATGAGAAGCAACTCAGGGAAGAAGGGGTTATTTTGACTCATAGCTTCCCCATCATGACAGGGAAGGCACGGTGGTGGCAGCATTGTGAGCCAGCTGGCCACCCTCTACCTATGGTCAGAGCAAGGTGCTGAGGATTTACTGTTTCTCCTTTTGATTCAGCCCAGGGCTCCTGCCCTGGGATGGTGCTGGCTGCCCACATTCAGGGAGGGACTTCCACCTCTGGGAACCCTTACAGACACTCCCAGTGCATCTCCTAAGCCATTCCCTGTCATGTTGACAAGGCAGGTGTGGAACTGCACCTGATATCACCCTCACTGGTGCATAATAAGGTCAGAGGTGTGAGTGTTCACAAGTGTGTGGAGTGGCACCTAGCTCAGAGTGCTTGCTTCATACCAGTTGGCATGGCCATGTCCTGCCTCTCTGTCACTGTGCTTGCATTTGCTCAGCTGCCCCACCAGGCGCATCATTACTACAATCCCATCATTGTGTGTTTGTGTGAGTCCTGAGCACAAGGGTTCTAGAAGGGGAGCAACCATGGCCACAGAGGTCATGAAAGCCCAGCCAAGTCTTTGGGAGGCAAAGATGGTGCCTGGGCATGCCACCCACAGCCTGGTCTGTCTGTGACTTGGCACTGAGGCAGCATCTGAACCCAGCACACACTTGCTAGAACACTGAGTGCTCTGGGTCGGAGGTCATCTGCCCGGAACTTAATCTATATCTTTTCTTACACATTGGGACCAAGCTGCATTCCCATTGCCTGCCCCTGGAGGTTAGAAAGGGGTTTCTGAATCCCTGCTTCCCTACGTTAAATCTTTGTGGAGTACAACTCCCAAGTAAAAGGGTTAATTCAGTGGTGAATCCGTCATGATTGAGGAGGAGACCTGCCCAGAGAAGCCTTCCTTCCCCCTTGAAGCACCTACAACATGAGGCTGTGGGAGGCTCTGTCTGCCAGGGAACATAGAAACAAGAGCCTCCAGAGCGGTCCCACTGGCAGGGTGGAGCACTGAAGAAGGCAAGGCTGGCTTGTAGCACCTCCAGACTGTCTGTAAGGAGCTTGGAGGTGCTAGGAGTGCCACCCTGACCTAGGAAGAGGGAGGAGCAGCTGGGGGACAGTGTCCAGGGCCTCAGAAAAGAGGGGAGGACACAGCTGCCCAGCATAGTACAGATAGCCAGGTGCAGGGCTGAAAGGGACTCTGTGTCCATGACTTTTGAACCCTTAAAAACAACAGAGACTGGGTTGGGGATTTAGCTCAGCGGTAGAGCGCTTGCCTAGGAAGCGCAAGGCCCTGGGTTCGGTCCCCAGCTCGGGGGGTGGGGGGGGGAGAACCAAAAAAAAAAAAACAGAGACCCTAGCCTCCTTTGGGTGTCACCAGGGTGACCTCAACATCACCAGGTGACCTCAGGGTCCCTAGGTGCTTCTACCTTAGAGCTTTGAGGAAAACTGGTTCCTGGATCTTCCTGGCAAGGAACTAGCCAGTTGGTGGTGGCAGCCCCTCAACTGGGTCATCCACTCTCAGCCGAAGAGCCATAAAGGCTACTAGTTAGTTGACTCCCTGTGGCAAGGGACCCAGCTCATGCAGCCTGGAGCTCATGAGCTCCAGGGTTGCTCAGAGTGGAGAAGAGCTTTTCCACCTGCAGAGGAGGAAGCCAACTGATCTAGCAAGTCATGAGACCTGGGTCCCAGTCTCTTCGCAGGGCTCTGGAGCAGGAGGCCTGCTTTCCCGCCAACCTCCTGCTGCTGCTGTGAGAAGTAGACAACCTCAGGGACTGTTGGTACCCCTTCGAGATCTGACAAAGTATGCTTGACTCAAGCTGGAAAGAAAGTGCCATACCCCCAGGCAGCCTTGGTGGCTCTGGAGGAAGACCAGAGCTAGAAGTGGTAGTTCCATACCCCAAGACCAATCCAGCTAGCTAGTTTTGTCACATCAGTGAGTTCCAGGTTCAGAAAGTAACCCTGTCTTGAAATACACACACACACACACACACACACACACACACACACACACACACACACACACACACGGAGGGAGGAAGAGAGGGAGGGAGGAAGAAATGACAATAATAGAGGAAGGTATCTGATTCCATCATCTGACTTCACTGACTTCAACCCTCTCCCCAGCCCCCATGCACACTCCTGGGTAGCTCTCAGTGAACCCTTAGTCTGCCTTAGCCAGGGAGCCCTGATATCTCTGTGGATGTGAGTTTTCCAGGACACTATCTCCCTCCCTCCCCACAGAGGGGTTTGAATTTGGAGCAGGTTGGGAGGAAAATCCAAACTCCTGCTTCCCCTCACTAGGGTCCTGATCTTTTTAGAGTTTGTGAGCAGCCTCCTCCACCTTGTTCCCCCTTGCCTCACAGCCTACTCCCATTTACAAGGTCAGTCCCCAAGGCCTGGCCGGTGCAGTTCCTGATGGCTACAGTGGGACGCCAATGCCCCCCACCCTCTGCACAGACCACACTTTGCACACTCGTGCAAAGGTCCCTGCCCTTGCTGTTCAGCTGAGAGCTCACAGAGGGTTGTAGAAGAGAGTCGTTGAGCGTCCAAGAGCCCCAAAGCCCCAGAGCCCCAGACTCACCGAGCTGGACTCACACTCCTGAAGTTCCGGTCCACGGAAACCCAAAGCACGTTCACTGGAGGAAATCATCCTTCAGCCAACTCATCCTGCCCCTTACACAGGCACACCGAAATCCACCCCCCCCCGCACACACAGACAAGCTCATGGTTCCTGTGTGTGGTGATCGTGGTCCTCACAAGCTCCACGGCTCACCCACCCCACCATGCCCAGCACACCCAGGACCTACAGCTTAGGGTGCAGGGGGTTGGGAGAAGATGCTAGAGAAGTGTATCTCCAGGCCAGAGAATGCAGGGCACCCTTTGCCCGTTTGAGTGGACCAAGTGCACGGGCCTAAGAGGAGAGACACTGAAGCCTCAGAGCTCCGAAACAGTTGTCCTCTGAGCCTGGGTGAAAGAAGACAGACGGTCAGCCCTGCCCGGCCCAGGCTACCGCGACAGGAAACCAGCTCTGCGGCCTTTGGCCCCTCCCCAGAGCAGCACCACCAAACACGGGGCTCAGACCAGGTCCCCTCAGAGAGGAAGACAGAGGTTGGCTTTTGTCTGACCTGGTCACACGGAGCCATTTCGTGGGATAAAGGCTTAACGCTCCGTGAACACGCAGAAAAAGCTGGCGCTGGCCCTCTGACAATCCCATTGTCTCAGGCCTGAGCCTGGAGGTTTGGTCTGAAAGCGCCAAGTTCATGACATTTCAAAGAGAAACGATACTGGGAGGAGGTGAGAGGGGAGGGGGGATAGCAAAGAAATAAAACCCTAAAATACAAAGGTAGCAATATTTGGCTCCTTCCCCGCTGTGCGCCTCACCCCATCCACCTCAGAACAAATCTCCTTTTCCAGACTTATCTGTAAACGAGGGGCCAGGCTGAAACCCTGATCAGTCCTGGGGGTGCTGCGGTTTGGAAGGGGAAGGTGTGAAAATATGCCCATATAAGCCGTGTGCTGGCTTCCTGGACTGTCGCAGACATTAGCACAGGCTCCCATTGTCTAAGCTGCCTATGAAGGATGACGCTACAAATTTGCCAGGACTTGAGGTGTCGAAAAGAGTTTCTTTTAACGACCTGTTTTCTTTCATTTCTTCTATTATTACAATAACACCCCCCCCTTTTGCGACGCTATTTTCTAAGCCAGAGAACTCCTTTTGGGGGGTGTTTAATTTGTTTAACGTGCCTTTGTAAAAGCAAATAATTCGGTAGAGAAAGCGAGGTCGTCAGGAAATTGAATGTGTTTTGTCCACAGCCAAGTTTCCCTTGAGTGATTTCCTTTGCTTTCTGTCTGGCACAGCAGCCTCTGCACTGGGACCTCCAGGCCCGGCAGGCAGGAAGGCAGCCCATCGAGCCTCTCTCCACTTTAGGGGTTTAGGGGGTCAGCACCCCTCAGTCTAACTGCCTAGTTAAACTACCTTCTGGAAGAACAGGGAAAAAAACCAAAAAAACAAAAACGTGGCCTTGCAGACGCATCGTCGTGCGAGGAGAAAATAGGATTAGGCCAAAGTCTGAGCAAGGTAAGTCGGATTAGCAGCAAGGTTCAGTACGCTCTGGCTTTCTTTTGTGATTTTAATTGTACAAAGGTATCTGCTTCCCTTCTCTGGTTTTATTTAAAGAGGCTGTTTGTTTGTGCCCAAGAGGTAAATGATGAGCCAGAAGGCTGTGTGGGATTGGAGACTATAACCTTGCAAAATGACATCTCGCCCTGTAACGTGTGACACGCACGGGTAGATAAAGGAAGTGCGCCAAGCGCGGCCTTTGTTAACGCTTCTTGCCCCCTGGCGTCTCTTTGATGGAAGGACACCCCACTCCCGCTGCTGAGGTGTCTGCCAACTCGGGCGCCTTCCCCACAGGCAACCGCAGCGAGGACTACAAATCGATTCATTTTTTAAAAATATCCAGGCAGAGTCGGGTGTTTAAAAACTTATGAACAGGGATCATAGATCATCAAACCTCGAGAGAGAAGAATTGGCAAAAGTCTGCCCCGTTTATTATTTTAAAACTAAGTCTGTTGCTTTCTGCCACATGTAAATTTAGTCTGGGTTTGTTAACCAGGCTCCTGTGTGTGTTATAAATTAACACAATGTCTTTGGGGCGAGGCAAGAGAGAATTTATAATCGTTTAAGTTTGCAATTAACTTTCGGGGCAGAGGGCTGTAACTAGCTCCCTGAGTAGCCAAGGTCGGTTCCGGAAGCATTTGGAAGCTTTCATTGGAAGACATTGGAGTCTGTCTGTCTGTCTGTGGCTTTCTGAAGGTTTTCTCCAGGCTGAGAACTAAAGGGACAAAACCCAGTGCAAGATGGAATGTTTGTGCTGTTCTGGTTGGGAGTGGGATGTGGGTCTGTGGAAAGCTCAGCTCCACAGGAGAGGAAGTGTGGGCTGATCCAAGTTTCCCCTTCTGAGGAACTGCTGAGAAGGAGAGAGGCCAGGAGGAGTCCCTTTTAGGCTTCAGAGTCTCGGTATCTTTTTCTGTAGATGTAGACAGGTGTATCCCCCGCCAAAGACCGTCAGATTCCCGGGAAGCTGCAGCAGACAGGGTCTTCGGAGCTGTCAGACCCCAGACAGCCGGGTCTCCTTGCTGTGGGAGACACCCGTTTGTTTGAACTCAGTTTGTTTCTGCCTGTGTTTCTCCTTTCTGCTACCCAGCGGTCTGTAGCAGAGAAGCTGCAGAATTTCCAGGCAGGGCATTGTCTGTGTCTTTCTTTCTCTGGGTGATTTGAAAAGAGTGTTAATAACAATTTTATTAGTCTGGCAAAAAACCCTGAGATCCAAATTCTTTGTTTTCCTTTCCAATTTCTTCTTCTTTTCCATATTTAACATGGACATGCGTGCATGCAAGAAGTAATGGGCTCTGCGAAGCCAAATCTTGCTGATGCCACGTTTTAATGGTGTGGGTTGCTAATTCATGGTTGGGTGCCTCTTTAAAAACGAATCGATGATTTAGTTTATTGCTAAGGCACAGGGCTCTAGGCTCTGTTATCTTCTAGGAGGTAGGGTGAGACCAGAACCTCTTTGGTCTCAACTCTATTCTGGTTACACAGTAGAGGCTCATTTAAAAGTTACTTGTTTCCAGAAGGTTTTATGAAGGCCCGTCCTTTCTACCTCTGGCCTTTAAACTACCGACTCTGTGGAGAAGGAAGGCTCTGATGTTCCCAGCTGCTGGGCCTGAGTAGCTGGAGGAGGTAACTCATACTGGATTGCCCCTCTCATCTGAACTTGAACCTTCTCTCCTGCCTTACCTTACTTGTCTGGGACGTGTGTGTGTGTGTGTGTGTGTGTGTGTGTGTGTGTGTGTGTGTGTGTGTGTGTGTGTAGGAAGCAGGCTAGAGAACATGGTAAAACAGAAAAGAGAGCCAGCTATGAGGAAGACGGCAAATGCTTGGAACTAGCCCTAACACTGTGATTCTCAGATCAGATACACCTTGGCTTGGCTCTAGGTATGTGGAGCCCCTTGTCAATGTGACAGAAATCCCGTTGCTTTTCGTGCCTATAACTAGCACTGCTCTTGTAGCTAGAAGACCAAGGCAAATGTCAGCCAGTCTCAAAAAAGAAGCATGGAGTGCAGTCACAGGAACAGAGATAGGTGCTGTGAGAACAGCTCTGAACCAGGAGGCTGAGGGAAGAAGGTAAAGGTTTACTCAGTGGTGGGAGGATCCTTTGGGAAGTAAGAACTCCCAACCTGCCTTTCCTCCAGGTCTCTGCCTTCCCACACCCAACTCACAGATACTGTTAACGAGACCACTGGATTTGTGCCTTCATCAGCCAGGTGCCAGCAGTCTCATGTCAGTAGCCTTGGCACAAGGACCCTGAATTTGAATGATCCATGGAATCCAGGTTCTGGACTCAGCTGAGGATGCTGTTGCAGGAACCTAGCTGGGTGAGAAACTGACAGCTGAGAGTCGCTGCTCAGAGGAGGCCAGATTCAGGGAGTGCCACGTCGGCGCTGATGGGCTTCCTGGAGTCCCTGCTCTTTGCAGGCTTGACCCTCCAGTGCCTGGCTCTGGAGATGAGTCTAAAGATCGTTTGCTGTTGTTGGGGAGAGAAGTATCAGAGATGTTAATTGTGTGCTGACAAAATATAGGGGAAATACTGGAGAAATAAGAGAATTGAAAAGAATTTAGCACCAGAGACAAGGAGCCCTGCAACAATGGATAGACCCTGGTGGTTTAAATTCCTGCTTCCAACTGCTATCCTGCGCAGGGAAAACCTTTGGTCGGGTGGAGAGACCCAAATAAAGACTCAGGAAGCTTTGCCAGCCTGCCACGTTTGTGGTGAGCTGTGGGGAAGCTGGGAAAGCTGCACTGGAAGAGAAAAAGAAAACTATAAACAGGTTTGTAGGTATACGTGTTTGTTTAATATTCATCTCTTCTAAATGTACTTTTACTAGCTGTATCAAAGCCCCTGAATTGAGCAGTGTCCAAAGGCTGTCTTTTTGGCCATGTTCAAACATGTCAGCTCCCTCTGCGGACACTCCCCATGAATTTTATCCATCCTTCAGTTTATTCTAACTTGTTTTTGAACCATGGGAACGTAGTTTTATTTGGCTAGTAAAGATTGCGTTTAGTTCATTGAGTATGCATTGCAAAAGTTTAGCTGGCAATGCCCACCTGAATTCCAAATTGGGAAGTTAAATATTTGTTTTTAATTTTCTGGCTCAAAAAATGTTAACGAACAGAAACGGATTCTTTCTGCTTGAGTGAGGCTCCTAGAAATGGGGCTGTTATAAGAACCTGCACCTAAAAAACGGGGGCATTTGCCTCTTGTCCTGACACATTGTGCCTGGAAACTTAACTCCCAGGAGAAATGTCAATATTGTAAATTAAAAAAAACAAAAAAGCACTACACTTGAATAAGAGCCACTTTTGTAGCTTGATCAAAAGCAACTTTAGGTAAAAAGAATGGTCTCCAGAAAGCATTGAGAACAAAGGCCCCTTAAAGGTTGTTCTTTAAAAGATGAATTTTTGTGAGGAAGTTCAAGGTCTAATTTGCAAACGATTTTCATTTTATCTTATTATCATATTTAAACAAACCCTTCAAAACAAGGAAATTGATCTTTTTCCCCCACCAATTTCAACTGACTGAAAAGAACTCCAGCATAGAGAGTAACATCTCTGGCATGCTCCACCTGATCGGTACCGGAGCAAACACTTTCGGCAAAGCCGCACACAGTTTGAAACCTGCTGCTGAAGTCAAGTGTGTCTCATGACCATTGCAGACTTGAGCACATCTGAACACACCCCACGTGGAGCACCAACCATCTCCAACTTAGGAGGTGGTCAAGCGAGATGGCAACAAACGGGACAACCAAGTCAATAGATCGGTTTTGACTGAATGGCAGTATTTCTTCTTCATCTTGCCCTCTATCTCAGAGGAAGCAAAGATGGGGTGGGGGCTAGGGTGCCAATGAGAGTCAGATCTAGAGCAGCGTTTATCCACAGCCAGAAGGAAGCCTGCTCTCTGTTCCTTGAGGAGGCAGAGAGAGCACCACTGTGTGTGTGTGTGTGTGTGTGTGTGTGTGTGTGTGTGCACAAAATGAGACAATAGCTATACTATACACAACCAGAGAACGCCCACAAGCTTTGGTGGGTCAAACCATTTGGCCAAGCAGCAAAATTGGAAAGGAGAGAAACACTTCCTGATGCTGAGGTAGCCAGGGATGGAGTGTAGGTCATTTCCTTTCAACAAACTCAGGGATGTGGCCAGTCACGAGGCAAGTCCTTCAGCCATGTTAATCTGTAGACAACATTCTCTTAAATGTATCTCCCTGATCAGGACTCAGGGAACCGGCAGAGACTGCCTGCCCTCTCTGCTATTGCATTTGCTGGACCGCTTGCAGTAATTCCCGTTGAGGGCTCCTGGAGAGCCTTTCATGTGCCCAGTCTTGCCTACTGGAGTCCCAGGGTGCTATTGGCAAGACAGAAGGGGATATTGGAGGTATTTCCCTTTTTAATTTTACTTGACCTTTTCTGTTAACAACAGCGGGGCTGACTGGCCAATCACCCAATCCACCTGGGCACTCATCCCAGATACTAAGAGGACTCTGTGTGTGTGTGTGTGTGTGTGTGTGTGTGTGTGTGTGTGTGTGTGTGTGTGTGTGTGTGTCTGTGTGTCTGTGTGTGTCTGTGTCTGTGTCTGTGTCTGTGTCTGTGTCTGTGTGTCTGTGTTTTCTCATGACTCTTCCGCTACACCGCTAAAAGCGGTAAAAAGGTGTGGCCTTTCGGCTGAGTCCACCTATGTGTGCGTAGGAGTAGTGTGGACACTGGGCGTGGGCGTGTCGCGATAGCGTGTTTGGACCCGACTTGTCTCTCTCTTAAGCAGCCAGCTCTCTGTGACTGTGTGCTGGAAGGACAAGGGTAGAGGGAGTCGCAACAAAGACACGGGGCGATTAGGCTTCTCGGCCCGGGAGCCTGAACTTTTCCACCTTCCCTAAATGACCTTTTCCAGCCCGTGGTGCGCGATATTGATTAGGTCTTCCTTCAGCTCCGCGGTCCCCTCTCCGCTGTGAAAAATGAACCATCAGTGGACGCTATTGATCGAGCCTGCTCTCCAACACTCTCCATTCACACGTCCCCAAGTAATGAATTCGTCCATTTAAAAACATTACAAGGAATATTGGAGATTGACTGCCAGAGGAAGTGACACTTGACCCCGGTATCCTGCGCCCGGGTCGCTGCATTTCAAAATAGCAGTCCCCAAGCAGCTAGCAGAGCCGTTGCGGCGACTTCTGGCTTGTCCTTTCCGGTTCTCTCCTGGTTCCGTTCCTCTGCCCTCCGGCCTAGCACCCTCTTCCCCGTTCCACACCTTCCTAGGACTGTGGAACTCACTGGGAGGGCGTGAAGCAGGCACTAGGGACACGAAACACTGCGCCACTACAAGCAAACAAGCCCTGGCGCAAGCTCCGGCTCTGCTTCTCACAGGCGCGCCTAGCGCAGGGAACCCGCCTTTGCCTGCTCAGGTAGCGGAAAGGACCCGCTGCTACAGGGTCACAGAGATACAGGGGTGTCCCCACCACCCTCCCAAAAACGCCTGCATGGTTTGGATCCGCCTTGGCTCACCTTGGCTAGCAGGAAGCTGGGGTCCCTGATTGAGAAGGGACATCTCGCTCCCCAGATGGCTTCCCGATGGAAGGACTGGAAAAGGACAGAGAAAGCTTGGATCTCTGCCCTTGGTCTCCGCATCGGAAAAGCTCTGCACCACTTTGGGTCTGAGCACCTTCACTCGCTGGACTAGGGTGCTGAGTGGGCCTTTCCAATTCGAGGTGGATGAGCATTGTGGTGAGAATCGAGCTGGAGTCAGGGCTGTGGAATTTTTTTCTCTGGTCTCCAGGCCGCTGGGCCAAGAAGTCCCGCTTCTTTTGTTCTGGCCAGCTGTAATTTAACATCAAATGCCTGTTAGAGTCACGACAAGGGCGACAGTTCCTCTCTGTTTTGCTATCAACTAACAGGATTAGCCAACAAGAGCGAGATTTCAAATTAACCATAAAAATTACAAATCGCAATTCATTTAGCTGCCCCTTTGTTACATTAAAAACATAAATAAACGAGTGTGCATTCAGAGGGATGGAATGCGTGCAAGGAAGCTGAGTGGTTGAATCCGAGCCCGTGGACTTCAAGGCTTGGTTGCCAGGAGCGTGGGCAGCCAAGGGAGGCACGGTCCTCAGCAGGTCCCGACTTGAAGAAGGAAGTGAGAACCTGTGCTATTGCTATGTGGAGCTGCCCACGCAAGAGTGGGCCAGTCTGCAGAGGGGGCCCTTCGGCGCTTGAGGTCTGAAAGCTGGGGTGCTGATTTTGTAGTGAGCTAGGAAATAGCCAAATTGTTGATGGCTGCTCAGTGGCCCCTGGTGTGTTAGGGAGCAGGCCACAACACTTGGCTTTTTATGGACGAAGGCTCTTGCTTGCAACCCCTTTGGCTTTCTAGCAGAATAGACCCTTTATTAATCTGTGTTTGTCCTATGGGTGGAGCCCAGTCTGAAAAACAAAACAAAAAAATCAAACCATCACCAGCAGCAGCAGCAGCAACACTCAGCAACACTCAGCAACACTGCTGAAGGTGTAGGGATCCTAGAGGCCAAGAGCATAAGAGTGGCAGTAACTGGAGGTATTGCCCATAGGTGTGGCTGTGGGTCAGGTGTGGGCAGCGAGGGGGTTCAGCTTTACTGCTGTACTGAGGCCCAGTAGGCAGGAGTTCCTGGTCTCTCCTCTTAGCTGGAACTGACTTGGGGCACAGGGGCAGATACTGACCAGTTTTGTTCTGGAGATAGATAGTCATGCCTAGGTGGCCAATGCTGGGGGTGGGGGCAGAGTCTCTCTGCTTCTCAGTCTTTCTGTCTGTCTGTCTCATCTCCCGTCTCTCTCTCCCTACTCCCCTCGGACCAGGCCCTTTGCAGCTTTTGTGTTGCAGAGGTGGGAGTAGGGTTCTCATAGGCATCTCACCAGGGAAAAGCATGCCAAAAGCCACTGCAGTCCTTGGCAACACACCTCAAACACCAGGGAATGGACACTAAACCATGTTTAGAAAGCACAGGTTAGAGCAAGGGGGAGGACAGGAAGACCAGGACAAGGTAGCCCCGACCCCATCTTCAGTTACTTCTGTTTCAGTCACCTTCCCTCTCTGGAGAGAACTGACTGTAGGTTCTCCCAAGGGACCTGGCAGCACTCCTCATTCTTTCTTACGGCCAGGCCATCCTACTGTAGTCCGTAAACTCCTACGAAGTCTAGTGTCAGGCACACCGTCTCCTTAAAATGCCCTCCAGTAGGTCCCAAAGATGTTGTCAGAGTCCACCAGAACCTCCACAGCTATGGGTGTGTGGTCGTGAAGCTAGGCAGACACTTAGAAGTTTGGGACCTCTGGTAACACTGACCATACTCTTTCTTTATTCTAACATCTTCTGCCCTCCAGAAGACTGAGGAGGCCCAAGGAGGGAGGGAGGGAGGGAGGGAGGGAGGGAGGGAGAGAGAGAGAGAGAGAGAGAGAGAGAGAGAGCGAGAGAGAGAGAGAGAGAGCAGAACCCTTTCAGCTCAGGAAGTTGGGCATGTAGACTTCTAAAAGCCTTGGGCCCCACAATAGCACATGCTTTTGACTCCCAGGAAAAGTTCTCCTGTGTCCTCTCACTCCTTAAATTACTCAAAGGATCTAGACATCCAGCTGGCATCCAGCACCCAAGCAGCCTGGCACCCAAGCAGCCTGGCACCCAAGCAGCCTGGCACCCAAGCAGCCTGGTACAGTTTGTTGGCTCTGCAAAAAGATGAAGGTGGGGAATCTATCCTCTGGGCATGCTTGTTTCCTTGTCTCTACATGGGGAGTCAGGAAATTCAAAGCAGAATTTATTCTTTATCTCTGTGGCAGTGACCACCCATCTGCTCCATTTCCTTTTCCTTCACATCCTACGACTCAGTTCTTAGATGCAGAACAGTCGCCTGTCTTGCTGGGCTCCTAAACTGTTCTCTTGAGCCTGCTGGTCTCTTGCAGGATTCTAGCAAAACATACCGAGTCTAGGGAGTCTAGGAGATGGATGAACAAGCTTGTCCTGTGGCCTCCAAGAAGAGGAATGAACAGTGGAACATGGAGCTAGCAGCAGCTTTCATAGTTGTGACTTACCTTTCCCTAGGGACTTCTCCAACTCAGGGGCCTTTGCAACACTGTACGTGTGTCATAGGAAGCCAAGGCACACTGTTCCCATGGCAGCATGACTATGAAGGACTGTCACTTGAGGAGACATGCCTCTAGAGATCCTATCTCCACTGTTCTCTTTCCACTTCTATGCATAGTCCTGGGATGCCATGAAGTCCTGCAGTCTGTCTAACTTGGCTACAGACACCCTGGAGCGCTGGCAACAGAGACTGTGGAGCTCTTCTCTGTGTCCAGAGAGATGGCAAAGCCTGTGGAACCCTCTTGGTGCTTCCTTCCTCTGTTTGCTCACTTGGAAAATGAAAATAACCAACTCGCCCTCATCAGACCGAAGCTCAAACTGAGCACACATTCCTTGAGCTATACACAGCTTCAGAATCCGGCCTCACCAAAGGGCAAGCTTGCTTTATTGCTTCCGAGAGGTCTGTTTGATCTTGGGCACCAGCTCCTTGGTGGGCCCTTTCAAGATAGGTTTCTCTGGCTTTGCCACTAAAGGGAGGAGCTTCCAAAATACTGTTGGCACTGTGATGAATTTTAGAACTATAGAAAGTGACCACAGTGTCTACTTGAGTTCCACACAACCAGTCAACAAGGCTGTGAGATGAAGAGATGGCCAGGTAGAGTCATCCAGGACAAATGGGGCCAAATCCCTAAGACTTCTGCTATGAGAGTTAACAGATATTTATCAAATTGTTGCTGCAGACCATTAACTGTTCTATTAGGTCCTCCTCAGGACATAGGTAAATGTTGGTTTACGGTCCCAACAAAACTTGTTGCAATATCCATATTCTTACTCAGGGATAGAGCCTTGCCCTAAATTGCAGTGTGGATTCTTAAACAACATGGCTGACTAGAATGATCCATGGTCTAGCACTGGAGTTACACCTACTGGCAGAGGCTTCCCCAGGCCTGCCAGTGTTCTAGACAGCATAAGGAACACAGATTTTCCCATTTCCCATCACCACTGGGACATAAATACTGGGCTTGTACCATAAAGACGGTTGGGCTGGAGGGTGGCCATGTGGAAATTGCTGGTGGGATAGGAAGAAGTGCAAGTGATCTGTTTTCCAGGTAGCTTTGTGTCAGAAGCTGTCCCTGCACATGAGTCCACTGTACAGACAGGGAAAAGGTCGGAGAGAGACTAACCATTCAACTCTGAGAGTTTAGACTGTGTTAGGAAGAGGGAGGCCATGTGAATGACAGTGATTGCCCATGCCAGGAATCACTCTGTCACTCTGTGAGGGAAGCCGACAACTAGCCTCAAAGGTCAATGTTCTTCCCATCCTACAGATGAAGAGACTGAGGCACTAGAAGGTCAAATAGGACGGTGACGGTAAACCCAGACGGTCTGGCTCTCGCTCCTTGGCAGGGCCTCTCCCACAGGTGCCTCTCAGTGTGAGCATTGCCTAACATCTAGTGAATAAGCCCAGATAGATATAGAAAAAACCCTGTAGAAAGACACAACAACCCTCTCCTTGACCCAGACTGGTGCACAGGCCTGAAACAGGCAGGCTACTTTTGTCATCCATTAGAGAAGGTTCCTTTGGTCTCACTTCTTCAGTCACACCCCGCAGAGAGATTACAGATGTGAGTGTAGCCTCTTGTCCTGCCCTTTGCTCATTTTCTTTGGGCTTATATGTATTGGCCATCATCTCTGTGGGCAGCTGACCCAATCCATCTGCTTCTGTCTACTACCTGTGCAGTGGGGCGAGCCTCTCTGGAATTCCATCTTGAACACCTGTTCCCGCCAGCAACTTGCATTCCCAAGACCTCCTGCCTTCTCATGGGGAGACACCAACATTGCTGGGGTGAGGCTACCAGAGCCTAGGCTGAAGCCCCTGGAGTCCTAAGAAGGAAAGCTATATCCATGGGTAATGACAGACAGGGCCACTCCCTCTACAGAGGGCAAAATGAGACTCAACAAGTAGATGCTGGCCGGATAGGAATGGATCTCAGCTGCAGAGACAGGCCTAGTATGCACAGGGCCCTGGGTTAAATCTCTAGAAACAATTCAAAAAGACAGACAGTGCAGATGCTGTCTGACGGCACATCTGGAAGACTGAGCTCCCTGGGAAAGTTAAGCTTTCTCCACCATTCCTTCCAGGCGAAGAAGCCATTAGGCTTAGACAGTACCAAGGCCCAGATGGGACTCATTCTGACTTCTGGCTGCCCTTTCCTTAGACTTGAGCAGGGCTAGCAAGTCCCCTCTTATCTTCTGGGACTCAGTCAGTGCTGGATAAGGGTGTGTTGGAGAGAATGAGAACTGTAAGGATGGGGAGTTCAGTGAGTGAAGCGCTGTGGGTTCAGCAGGACCTGAGTCCAGATCTCCAACACCCACTCACCGGGGTGGCAGACACAGGAGGGTCCCTGAGGCTCTCCGACCCTGGATTCAAGAGCTCCAGATTCAGTGAGAGGCCCTGTCTCCAAAAGTTGAGGTGAAACGGGGTGGTGGTGGCACACGCCTTCAATCCCAGCACTCAGGAGGCAGAGGCAGGCGGCTCTTTGTGAGTTCAAGGCCAGTCTGGTCTACAAAGCAAATTCCAAGACAGACTGGGCTACACAGAGAAATCCTGTCTTGAAAAATAAAATGAGAGAGAGAGAGAGAGAGAGAGAGAGAGAGAGAGAGAGAGAGAGAGAGAGAGAGAGAGAGAGATATTGAAGCTATTGAGGAAAGAACCTGATATTGACCTTTGATCTATCACACACATGCACATACAGGCACCTATACACCCATATGCACCTGTACACCACACACACACACACACACACACACACACACACACACACACACACACACACACACAGAGGCATCAACAGAAGAGGGAAGAACTCTGACCTAGGGCCTTCACTTAGACTTTTCAGACTCTCAGGCCGTAGTTGTCCAGCGTGGTCCTCTGGACAGTGGTGGTACTAGTTTGACCTCTGGTATGCCCTTGTGCTGTACACTGCATCCTCTTTGCTCACCCTCCTGGACTACGTGGATGATGCAGGGTCTCTGTGGGTGGAGCAGAAAAATATTTGCCCAAACTAGCAAACAGTTTGGCAGAAAGCCATAGAAAGCTGCCAAGGCCATTAGTCATTAAGGCTACAGCTACCTGCCCCGGTGACCCAGGCTGCCTCGATGGCCCTGGCCTTATTGTATGGGACTCTCAGGGAGTGGGGTTTCCTGCCTTCAAGGTCCCTTGCCAGCTTCTACTGACTCCACTGATGAGGGAGAAACCCAAGCTCTTGACATTCACTTTGTCCAGACTTGCAAAATTAAAGTTTAAAATTAAAGTTTAAATTGAAAAGGGAAAGCTCTAGCTGTGAAGGGAAGGCGTCTGTAGGCCCCGGGGGCAGCCGGCACTCGTCTTTGAAGTCTTGGAGCTGGGCTCCTTGGCACTATGCAGGTGGCAAATAGATTTTCATTCACAGAAAATCAGACCTGGGGCCTGGTGTGGGAAGGAGATGAACGGAGCTGAGGTGAGTCTGTCTGGAAAACTGAACTCTCTTCCCCAGCTACAGAAGGTCAGCCTCGAGGCTAAGCCGCCATCTGCAGGGCAATGAGGTTCAGAGGTCAGGCCAGCCCTGTGGACTGTAGGCTCCTTCACCCCAGACTGGGTCTTCACCCCAGGACTGTGGGGTTCCTTCACCCCAGAAGGGATTTTGTGAACTTACTCCCGCACCAGAGACGTCTGCAGGAATCTCCCTTCACTGTTGCTTCATTTCTTCACTAGTTTGGGGAAACTGATCTTCCAGTCCTGGTCTCCTCCTGGCCACTTAGGGATCTAATGACACTGTAAGGGGACGAGGATGAGGTGCTCCCAGTGGTCTGGGCTCAATCCTGTTGCCGCTCAGGTTTTGGAGTGTGTATAGGAGAATGCTCTGACAACACACGCGCGGCTTTATCCCAGGGAAGCTGTGTATAAGGAGCACTGGCCCCACCTTACAAACAGATTTGGCAGCTCGGTCTCAGAGCCTTAAGGTCATACCCATCTCACATTCTAGGGAGCCTTTGGGCTTGCAGAAGCCTGGCTTTTGCTCCTGGCTTCAGTGCTGGGCCCCATAGCTCTGGGGTCCTGAAGGCCTTGAGTCTCCTCCATTCCTCGGGTGTGTGCAGTGGATGGGTGTGTCTCATGGAGGTGGAGTTGCAGGTAGTTGTAAGTTGTCTTATGTGAGTGCTGCAAACTGAGCTCAGGTCCTCCGCAATAGAGGTAGACACCCTTAACCGCTGAGCCATTCCCCATCCCAGCAGACCTGGCAGCTCTCATCTTTTCATGAAATCATTGGCAATCTGTGAATTGTACCTAATACAGACATATAGAAAAAAAGTTGCTAATGGGATGAAGCCTCAGGCACCTGGTGGGACGGCCTGCCATGCTGGAGGTCTTTCTTGAGGTAGTCCGAGAAAGAGATTTCCCCTCCCTGGTAGCTCAGGCCTATAATTTCCAGCTATTTTGGTAGGTGTGAGAGGGTGAGTTTTTGAGTTCAAGCCCAGCTTGGGTAATTTAGTAAGATCTGGTTTCAAAATGTATTTTTAAAATGGGTTGGGATATATAGCTTAGTGGTGGAGAGCTTGACTAGTATGCATGAAGTCTTAGGTTCAAGTCCAAGTAGTAATTAATATGTATGCCCATGCCTGTGCACATGCACACACACCAACACACATGTGCATACACATGCGCACACGCACACACATCTCTTCCCATGTGATCTGTCAGCTGTGTGTCCTTGCAGCTACTAACCTCTTCAGGATAAATTAGCAATTGCTGCTTCCCTGGGATGGGGCACCAGGCTGTGGGCCTGCAGGGAAGTAGAGGGGTCACCAGGGTGGTCTCCAAGTAAGAACAGAATTACTGGTCATGGGTTTTGGTTGTTGACCAAGGGAAGAAGATGTGGCAGTCAGCCTTTCCTCTTCTCTGATGATGTCTTTCAGGGATTCTAGCTGGTTTCTGAGGAGACAGAGGATTCCCAGCAGCGGGGGTGTGGCCCAGGAGCAGACCGTGTGAATGCAGTGATGAATGGTGTCCCCCAAGCTCACTCTTCTCACAGCCTCAGGCCATGGGCCTTATTTGGACCAAAGATACTATTGGCTAGGTTAAGATGAGGTCACTGTGGAGTGGGTGTGGCCTATGGACAATGGCTTGTCTTCACAATAAGGCCAAGAATAAGATGTCCTGACAGGGATGGACACAGATGTCTAAGCTGGAAGGAGCCAAGAGAAGGACTAGGAAGGACTGGCCTGCAGGGTCGGCTGGCACATGACTTCAGGGAGAGCATGGCCTGCTCAGAACTTCTCAGATTTCAACTCCAAGCCTGCAAGAGCGTGCACTTCTGTTAATCATCGTGCATGGGACTTTGTTACAGAGACTAGTGAGGTCAGCCACTCTGGAGTCACCTTCTCCCGGCTGCATTGTCACTTTAGCCTCTTTGGTGCCCTCCCTGTCTGCCTTAAGGAAAGGGGAGATGCACGGGCCTTGGAATAGGAAGCAAGAGAGCTGCTTCTCTACAACCTCAGCCCTTCTAGAATTGTCTTCCTGGGCCTGGAGCAGAGTCTTGCACATACATATAGCCAGAGGGGCCACGAGCAGCACTTGGAAAGGTAGATGGTTGTCACCCCCATTGGTCTTAGAGACATGGCACAGGGCCATAGAAAAAGCAGCAATCAGTGGGCTGGGTCAGGGGAGAAAACAGTGTAAGACAGGCTTAGTCCACATCCCCCTACCATGAATCCTGGGGACAGGCAGACAGCACAAGGTGGAGAGTCTAGAACTGGCCTTTGTAAATGATCATGGTAGCTCTTATTCAAGGTAACTGCTAGCTGCTGGAACGTGGCCCTGGGATGCAGGAATGAAGCTTCCTCCTCTGGCCATGGGGACTGGGCTCTCCTAGCTGGCAGAGATGTATTCTTACTTGGCTGGTGCTTCCACAAAGACCATTCCTCAGCCAGGAAAGGGGTGTGTGTGTGTGTGTGTGTGTGTGTGTGTGTGTGTGTGTGTGTGTGTGTCTGCGTGTGTGGTCTTTGCTACCTTGTGGGTTCTTCTTTTTTCCATCATTTATGTCCCTTGGTTCACCCCCATCACTAGATAGGACAGAGAGAGAGAGAGAGAGAGAGAGAGAGAGAGAGAGAGAGAGAGAGAGAGAGAGAGAGAGAGAAGAGCAACTTCTGATTTTGATTAATTATTTTTTGTTTCTTTTGAGCACCACTACTAACGAACCACATCCAATACCCCTAAATGACCAACAACCACCAACTCCACCTATGGTGGCTCTAGTGTTTATAGATCCTCTGAAATTTTCCCAGAGTTTCAAATATCGCACAATCACAGAAACCATCTGCAGCCGGCAAAGCCATGCCTCTGCTAGAGAAGGAGGCGAATCATAGTCAGCTGCTGTGAAGCAGGCTCACGTCCCTACACTGGCTTCCAACCCGATGTCACCGCATCCTTCAGTATGTGTCTGATTTTACAGTTTTTTCTAGTAATCCAGTTTCTCTAGGCTGCTGTCCTTCCCTTCTCATCAACACTCAGAAAGTTTAAAGTTAGCAGAGCACTATTCAGTCAATACCTGGGGATCTTCATTCTTCATTTTTGCTTTATAAGCATTTCTTTTAAGGTGCGATTAGAGCTTTCTACAACTGCTTGTCCTATAAGATTGGGTGGAATACCTATAATATGTTTTATATTATAATGTGTAAAGGGTGGGTTCACCTTACTGGAGACATATGTAGGGACATTGTCAGATTTGATGTACACGGTATCCCTATAACAGTAAATGTGCAATTACAGAATCGGCCTCTCAGAACTCCCAAACCGCTGCTGCAGTCTCTTGGCCAATCTCCATTGATTACCAATAATGACATTATCTCAGCATGAGTATATGGTACTACAATTTCTGCTGGATCTGCTCTGATAATTGATAATTATACAAGTCTACCTTATATAATTAAATCAGAAACTTTTTCTTTGTAAGTCTTTAATTTTTACTTTGTGTGTTAAGAATATCCATTCCATAATACTATCTTCCCTTTGCTTTATGAGCTCAGTAGAAGAATGAGCTAAAGACAAAAAAACCAAAATACAATAAAGTTTGATATCTATGTAACTCATATGTGTGTACCTTGTAGTCTCTGTTCTACCAGAATATTCTCTCTCTCGCTCTCTCTCACTCTCTCTTGCTCTCTTTCGCTCTCTCTCTTCTCCAGCTGTTAACTATCTTGGACTACTTAAGTCTGAATCTTGTAACATTTGAAACAATTTACTTAACATTTGAGTAATTAATCCAATGGTAGATTGTTTCCAATTAATATCTCCTATTAATTTGAAAATCATTAAGAGTCTGTAACTGATCTCTTCTGATCTGTATCTTGTGGCTGAATTTTTTTTTGTTGACTTATTTTATAAGCCAAATAGTTAATAGGATCTGTAAACCTCAGCCTAGCAGAATTCTTTGTATTTCCTTAAACATTTTCTCTAAAGTATCTGTATCGGAATCAGCCAATAAAATATCCATGTAATGATAAATAATGGATTGAGGAAATTGCCTATGAATTATTTCTAACAGTTGTTGCACAAAATATTGACATAAAGTTAGATTGTTTAATATTCTTTGTGGAAGAACTTCCCATTTTTATAGGTTGAGCATTATTATAAGTAGGTACTATAAAACCAAACCTTTCCCTATCCTGCTCATGCAAGAGGATGGTAAAAAAATCAAATCTTTTAAATCAATTACTATCATAGGCCATGCCTTAGGTAATAAAGAATGTAAAGGAATTCCAGGCTGTGACAGACTCATTGGTTGTATTACTCTAGTCACCACAATTAAATCCGTTAACACCCTCCATTTTTCCGATTTTTTAAAATAACAAATACAGGGGAATTCGAGGGCTGGTAGACTCTTATGTTCTGAGCTCCCAACTGCTCTTGCACTAGCTGCCCAAATGCCTGTAAGTTTTCCTTAGTTAGAGGCTTTGCTCTATCCACACAGGCTTCCCATTTGACCGCTTTAAGGGTACGGCTGTCAGCACTCAGCAGCGCTTCCTCCTGCCCCCTTTTATAAATTTGGAAACTCAATCCCTGCCTACCTTGTGTTTGGACAATTGGCACATCAAAGACAATAGTGAGTGTTTTTGATAACCTATATTGATACCTTCTGCGGGAACATCTGCCATTTCACCCCTTATTTATCTCTGTCTATGGGATTGCAGGAATAGTGATCTGAGTACGCCACTGTTGTAAAAGATCCCTTCCCCATAAATTTATGGGTGTCCACATAAGGCTTTAACTTTCCTGTTTGGCATTTTGGTCCCACACATTTAACCCATCACATACCCTGTTTTATCTGAGATAACTTTCCAATTCCTGGAAACTGGGTATAAACCTTCTAAAGTGCCATTCTGAATTCCAAGATGTTTATGAGATGATAGTCACAGCAGCTCCTGTGTCCACCAAATATTCTATTTCAATATTATTTACTTGAAATTTCAATTTTGGCTTCTGATAATTAACAACTGTTTGCCAGAACACAGGTTTTCCAGCCCTTCCAAACCCTCCTGTTCTTCCTACTGGAGTGGCTTTGCCTTTGAAGCAGTAGCAGCTGAGCAATCCCATCCCCTGTGTTAAATTGTACCTCTCTTTTTCATAGGCCATAGTTTTAATTTCTCCATTGACATCTTCATCTGTAGTTCCTGGATGTACAATGTGTCATTGGGGAATTAATACACTTATTCCCAAGGTCATCCCTACTGTCCCTAGAGGCAAAGGACCCTACACTCCAGTAGCTATTTTATAACTTTGAGTTCTTGAGGCTAGAGTAAGATGTCTACCTGTAGCCAAGTCCACAGCCACACTGCTTGCAGCAAACATGCATTAAATCTCCAATACCAAGTGGAGGTCACTCCTTAGCTGAAACACCCCATGCTTTTGCTGTGAGGCCTTGAGCTCTGCCTCCCGCCCAGGCCATTTCCCAATAATAATAAATTACCTTGAATATCTCCTTTGGACTTACACTCATTGGTCCAATGGCAACCCTTGTCACATCACCTAAATACACCTAGAAGCCTAGCCTTCTCTCTGGTTTATATTTAGGAAAACCATTATCCTTGGAGATGTCTTGTTCACAATTTTGTTGCAAACGACCATATTTCCCACAATTAAACATTTAGTGGGTTAATCATATTCTCTTGGCAAATGACTATTTCTTACAATTAAAGCACTGGACATTTTGGTATTGGAGACCTCTAGCTATAGCTTGACCTATTATATTAGCTGGTATATGTTAGAATCAATATTAGTCATATCCCTTATGCATTTGTTCATAAGCTCTCCTTGTGCCATTAATGGTCTAATAAATTTTTATACTCAGTGTTTGCATTTTCAAATGCCATCGTCTCTATCAACACCTGCCTTGCATCAGGGTCTGATAATGGCCTTGTTCACAAATGAGACTAATTTTTGTGAAAAATCAGTGGAGGCTTCTCCAGAGCCTTCTATAATCTTTGTAAATGAGGTGGACTTTTCCCAGGGTTCCTCAACTTCGTCCCAAGCTCTTTGTCCCAAGTTCTACAGTAGCACCATCAAATTAAATTTGCTCTTATATATCAAAGTCCTGCCCTCCACTCAGCAGCGGGTCTTTGCCATTCCCATTGCTCTATTTTGATGTTCAATATTCACAGCTTCTTCCCTCCACCATGTTCACCATTTCAACTCAGACTGTCTTCTAGCACAGCTGCAACCAATCCTTTCCAGTCTGGGGGAGTAATTCTATTTTGAGTAGCCCAGTTATTTAGGCACATAAGGCAAGTGCATCTCATATGAAATAATGGCCTCTCTGAAAGACCTTAGATCTATCATTTCTATAGGATGCCATCCTATCTCATCATAACCTTGTTTCAGGCATTTATGACTACTGGGAAAGTTGGTGGAGATTGCATCATCCTGGGCCACCCCTCCTCCTACTGTGGCAGTATGATTGGTTCAAGATTAAACCTTTCTCTCTCTTTCTTTTAAAGACAGCATCTCTACTTTTTTTTAAAGATTTATTTATTTATTATATATAAGTACACTGTAGGTATCTTCAGACACAGCAGCAGAGGGCATCGGATCTCATTACAGATGGTTGTGAGCCACCATGTGGTTGCTGGGATTTGAACTCAGGACCTCTGGAAGAGCAGTCAGTGCTCTCAACCGCTGAGCCATCTCTCCAGCCCTAACCCTTTCTTGCAAAACAGATTGTCCTCCTGTTTTTTCAGCTTTGTCCTAACTTAGCTGTACTCTGGCAGTTTCCTTCAGTCTTTCTTCCTGTGGGGTACCCCACTCTCTGGCTCAGTCGCTTGGGACTGAGCCTCTTTTCCTGTACTCCTTCCCTCCCAGGAGCCTCCACCTCTATTTGCAACTTCTCCAGTTGCACCTCCAACTCTGCAACCATTTCAAAAAGGAAGCAGACTGACCCCTTTTATTTTCCCATTTCAGCCATTTTTTTGTTTGTCTCTTGGGCCTCTCCATTTCCATCCATAGTTTTTCCAACTGCTCAGTCATTCTTCCAACCTTTTTTGAAACAGAATAGAAAGAAGAGGAGGAGGAGGAGGAGGAGGAGGAAGAGGAGGAGGAGGAGGAGGAAGGGGAGGAGGAGGAGGAGGAGGAGGAGACAATGACCAGAAAAATCCCTTTTCGAACAGAGTGGGGAATATCCCAGTGGTAGTAACCACAATAAATTTTTCTTGTGTCTTGAAAAAAAATCCATTCCTTCATCCCCTGCAGTTTTCTCTACAGTATTTGAAATCAAATTTCCTATTTTTAAAAAAGATTTATTTATTTTATGTATATGAGTACATTGTAGCTGTCTTCAGACACACCAGAAGAGGGCATCAGATCCCATTACAGATGGTTGTGAGCCACCACGTGGTTGCTGGGGATTAAACTCAGGACCTCTGGAAGAGCAATCCATGCTCTTAACTGCTGAGCCATCTCTCCAGCCCAAAATTTCCCATTTTTATCTTTAACTTTTGAGCTCCACTTTTGCCCACCACTATAGCTGGTCTTTGTATTTTGTGGGTTATTCTTTTTCCCATCCTTTATTTCCCTGTTTTGTTCCCCTAACACTAGATAGAAGAGACAGAAGAGAGTAGAAACAGAGAGAGAGAGAGAGAGAGAGAGAGAGAGAGAGAGAGAGAGAGAGAGATAACTAACAAACCACAACCACCAACCCCACTTATTAGGGCCCTAGCATTTATATATTACCTGAAAATTTCCCAGAATTCCAAAATCACACAATCACAGAAACTCTACCATGCCCCTGCTAGAGCATGAAGCAAATCATAGTTGCTGCAAACAGTCTGGAGCAGACCCACATCCCCACACCTGGATTAATATGAAAACACATTCTTATACTATTTCTTTGTTTTTGCTTTTTTGTTTTTTGTTTTAAAGAAGCCAAAATTCCAGAATTGTCACTGTGTGTGTGTGTGTGTGTGTGTGTGTGTGTCAGTGTGTGTGTGTGTGTGTGTCAGTGTGTGTGTCAGTGTGTGTGTCAGTGTGCGCATGTGTGTAGAGGCCAAAGTCAACATCTGCTGTCTTCCTCAATTGCTTCCTGCCTTATTTGGTGTTTGAGACAGTGTCTATTACAGAACCTGGAGCTCACCAACTCAGAAGACTGGCTGGGCAGCAAGCTCCAGGGATCCTCCTGCCTCCACCTTCCCAGCACTGGGTATAGGTGTGAGCCACCACTCCTGTTTTTTTACATACGTGCTGGGCACTTGAACTCAGGTCCTCATGTTTATGCAATAAGCATTTTGCTAATAGAACCTATATCATGGCATTTCTTGAAAACCTTGTGTACACCTTTAATCCTACTACTAAGGAGGCAGATCTTTGTAAATTTGAGGCTACCCTGGATTACACAGCAAGATCCAGGCCAGCCAGGGCTATTTAGCAAGATCCTGTCTTACACACATCTTTCTGGGGCCAAGGCTGGGGTTGGGGCTGGGGTTGGGGCTAGGGTTGGAGGCTGGGGCTGGAGCTGGAGCTGGAGTTGGGGCTGGGGCTGGGGTTGGGGCTGGGGTTGCGGCTGGGGCTGGGGAGCTGGCTCAGTTGATAAAATGATTGATGTGCAAGCATAAGGACCCAGAAGTGGATCCCCAGAATCTATGTAAAACGTGTACATGAGGGTGTGCATTTGTAACCTAGCCCTGGGGAGGCAGAGACAGATGGGTTCTCGAGGCTGGCTGGCCACTATAGCTAAAGTGGAGAGTTCCAGGTTCATGAAAGACCATGTATCAGAAAAAGAAGATGGCAAGAGATTGAAGGAAAGTTGATGTCAACTTCTGGCCTCCACATATACATGTATACACACACATGCACATATACTCTCACATACATGTATGTATACACATGAACACATAAAAAAAGTTGTAATATCTGAAATATGCTTGTTTTTTCAGCACTTGAGATGCGAGGGCAGGAGAATCCCATGTAGGATATTATCCTGAACTAAGTAGTGAGTTCTTCTCTCAGTAATTAACAATAATTAACAATAATGATAATAAATTATAAGATAGCCAGGATGTGATTAGCCCTGAGTTCAGTTCCTGACACCAAAACAAAAACTATCATATAAAAAGAAAAATAAGAGGTAGGTACATAGTTATTACTCCTCTAGGGCAATAGCATTAGTTTTTCATTCCGGCCAGGAGAGCATAGACCCTAGAGAAGATGGAATGCAAGGTGAACCAGTGGCTTCATTTGCAGATGTCCACTCACTGCTGAGCCTGCTTCAGAGTTCTCTGCATCCTCTGGTGCAAACTCCACTGGGGTCCTTACGCCTTGCCCCGTGCTGGAGGACGTGACACTGCCCACCATCTGCTCACGACATGCTGCAAAGGAGGTGTTTGCTCAGAGCAAGGAAGATCTAAAGCCCATGACCTTGAGCAAAGGAATATGGCTTAGAGTTGTATCTGCCGCAGGTTGATCAGCCAGCCATGCCAGCAGAAGCCTGGGACATGGGGATGATGTCCTGCTGTGATAGTGTGGTGGCCTTGATCAGGACTGACCACAGACTGAGATCCACTCATGCTATGCCTTCGGTCTACACATGCAAGTCTGCCCTAGGCTTCAGGACTGAGGCCGAGGCAGAGGATGGAGAGAAGAGGCAGTTGCAGGGAGCAAGGACCATTCTACTTACCCCTTCCCTTCTCAATATTCTCAATGTTCCTCTTTCCCTTCTGAGGGCAGGACTGTGTACAGGAGACATTTGGCCACATGTGATGCTTCTTTATCTGTGTGTATCTCAGATAAAAATGAGAGAAGCAAGCAAGAGCCTGAGTCTTCCCAGTCTGACTGTCTCAGGGAGACAAAGAGCACTGTCATATGAGCTGAGCACTGTGGCATTCCAGGAAGTGCAAGGTTGGGCAAACAGCAAGGGAGAGGTTGAAGTTAAGATGCACAGCAGCCATTCCAATTCCTGGACTACCTTGAGCCCCAGTGCTCAGGTGAAGGTTTTATGAAGTCCAGGGTCCACCTCTGTGGCCCTATTGTAGTGAGGCCTTTCCCTGTATGGTTTCCTTCTGTGATAGCTCAGGACCTGGGCTTTGAGAGCACCTTGGGGCTGTGGGAACACTTCAGAAGAATCTCACTTTATCAAATAGAAGAAAAGCAGCCCAGTCCAGAAGCCAAGGCCGTGTATTTGCTTTGCAGTCTGACTCAGCGCTATCGCTGCTAAGGATTGGAAGAGCTGTGATGTGGGCCAGCCCCTAAGGAATGTTGTAGTGGATGTTTGTCTTGTTATCCCTTTCGTCCCCTTCTCTCCTGTTTGAGATGCTCATCCAACCTGCTCAAACATCTAATACTGTGTGTCTGCGCCTTTCTTGTCCTTCGAGTCATCCTTTGTGGACAGGGTAGAAAAGCATGCTTAGACTTCAGATGACTAGCCAGTCACTGTGGCTTAAATCCTGTGTGAGCAGGGACTCTGTGTGCACTGTTCTCATGCTCCATGGTGGATGTCTCCAAGCACAGCAACACTTCTTAACTTGTCTTACACCAACACCAAGAACTTGGCCGGAGGCACTACCATGGAGAACTTGGCTGGAGGCACTACCATGTATTCAACAAGAGTCCGTGAAGCACTTGCCACGAGTGAGGCCGAACGGTGCTGAGCAAGGCACTGAGGCAGACCCCTGAAGACAGACAGGAGAATGTTCCTCATATGAGCACAGCTCACTCTAGACCAAGCATGAAATGGTGGCCATGGAAGTGGTGCCAGGCAGAGCATGAAGGACAGGGACAGAGGAAACTGCAGTCTGTAGCCATGTGGGCCACACAGCTTCTCTTTTCATGTGGTCATTTGTGTTGTGATAACCTGGAGAGGCCTGATGTCTCCAACTTGGAAATATCACTTACACCACTTTGTTCCCATTCCTTTCAAAGCTAAACCACATCAACACACACACACACCACGGAGGGGAAGAAAGAAGTCAGGGCCCCAATGCTGGGCGCAAAACTCAGAAGAATTTTCCTTTACATTGTGTGTTTGATGGTTGGGAAATCTTGAGGCCTATCCTACACTCTGTATCTGGCAGAACGGCTCAAAGACTGTTTGTCGTGTTCTGTCTGCCACGTCTCAGCTCCGGAAAGGCCTGTGTCTTCAAGGAGATTGTATGTTCTCCTAATTTCTACCTGCCCTTCATCACCCGCCCTCTGCAGTACCGGGTCAATGTTTGCTGAATGATCCAGTCAACAAGCAAGCCCTCGAGGGTCCCGACGATTGAGCCAGGAGAGGCTAGTACAGATCTTGGTTGGCTTCCTACACTCAGCCCCCAGCCATTTTCTGTTCCTTTTAAGAAAGCAAGACCCCCCACTCCAAGTCCTTAAGTATGCAGTGAGAGGCCCACCAGGTAAGAGGTCCAGAACACTCTGTGCTGGAGCCCCGAGAAGCTAAGAGGTGTTTGTCCTTCCCAGTCCCTGGATGCATCCTGGTGAAGGGCCAAGTCCTAGCCACTGGAGAGCTCTGTTTCCAGGGGAAGTTTCTGGTTTCCTGATCACAATTTAAACAAAAAAAGTAAGGATTGTTAGTGACAGTGGGGTGGAGAGAAGGGGGCAGGCAGAAGGAGGAAGGGAAGACAGGAGAAGAGGAGAAAGATGAAGAGGTGAGGAGAATGGAAAGGAGGAAAGAGGGGAGGAGGAAGGAGAGGGAGGAGGGGGATGAGGAGGGGTAGGGAGGAGCTGTGTTGCTGGTCTACAGGCTGGCACTACATACCAGGGATATCAGCAGCCTCCCATCTCCACCAGGAGCCCTGGGAATGCTGTGGGGGCCATAGCTCACTAGACTTCTTCCAGACTCATTGGAGAGCAATGCTAAGACAGGAAGTCTCCCCGACACTGGGGCCTGAACCCAGTACACACGCGCGCGCGTGCGCGCACACACACACACACACACCACAAACACCACACCACACACATACACACAGACACTAAAAACACCATACCATACACATACTACCACATACACACATACATATACTACAAACACCACACACTAACACACACACAGACACACACAGACACACACACACACACACACACACACACACACTGCGCTCTACTGCTGAGTCATGGCCCCTCCTTTTTTTTATTATTATTAATTTGAGTATTTCTTATTTACATTTCGAATGTTATTCCCTTTCCCTGTTTCCGGGCAAACATCCCCCTAACCTCTCCCCTTCTTTACGGGTGTTCCCCTCCCCATCCTCCCCCCATTGCCGCCCTCCCCCCAACAATCATGTTCACTGGGGGTTCAGTCTTAGCAGGACCCAGGGCTTCCCCTTCCACTGGTGCTCTTACTAGGATATTCATTGCTACCTATGGGGTCAGAGTCCAGGGTCAGTCCATGTATAGTCTTTAGGTAGTGGCTTAGTCCCTGGAATCTCTGGTTGCTTGGCATTGTTGTTCATAAGGGGTCTTGAGCCCCCTCAAGCTCATCCAGTTCTTTCTCTGATTCCTTCAACGGGGGTCCTATTCTCAGTTCAGTGGTTTGCTGCTGGCATTCGCCTCTGTATTTGCTGTATTCTGGCTGTGTCTCTCAGGAAAGATCTACATCCGGCTCCTGTCGGCCTGCACTTCTTTGCTTCATCCATCTTGTCTAATTGGGTGGCTGTATATGTATGGGCCACATGTGGGGCAGGCTCTGAATGGGTGTTCCTTCTGTCTCTGTTTTAATCTTTGCCTCCCTATTCCCTGCCAAGGGTATTCTTGTTCCCCTTTTAAAGAAGGAGTGAAGCATTCACATTTTGATCATCCGTCTTGAGTTTCATTTGTTCTAGGCATCTAGGGTAATTCAAGCATTTGGGGTAATAGCCACTTATCAATGAGTGCAGACCATGTGTGTTTTTCTGTGATTGGGTTACCTCACTCAGGATGAGATTTTCCAGTTCCAACCATTTGTCTATGAATTTCATAAAGGCATTGTTTTTGATAGCTGAGTAATATTCCATTGTGTAGATGTACCACATTTTCTGTATCCATTCCTTTGTTGAAGGGCATCTGGGTTCTTTCCAGCTTCTGGCTATTATAAATAAGGCTGCTATGAACATAGTGGAGCACGTGTCTTTTTTATATGTTGGGGCATCTTTTGGGTATATGCCCAAGAGAGGTATAGCTGGATCCTCAGGTAGTTCAATGTCCAATTTTCTGAGGAACCTCCAGACTGATTTCCAGAATGGTTGTACCAGTCTGCAATCCCACCAATAATGGAGGAGTGTTCCTCTTTCTCCACATCCTCGTCATGGCCCCTCCTTTCTTTTTAGTTTGTATTTTGATATAAGGTTGTACTACATTGCCCAGGCCGACCTTGAACTTTTGTATGTGTGAGGGTGGGTTCACTGGGGGTTGTTCCTCAGTTTTCTTTTCAGCAGGAGGTAGGGAACCAGAATCTATACCTGGATATCTTTTGAGCTTCTCTGGGTGAAAGTGCCTGTGTTCTATGAGGACAGTATTGGTGACAGCATCCCACCATGACAGATCTGTGTCTGGAATAAAGTTTGTGTGCATAACTTTGCAAAGAGTTGTGTCTGCAGTTAATGGCCTTGATGTTCTCATGCAAGAGGACAGGTGATTTTTTTTGCACATTGATGCTTTTAAATTGTTAAAGGCATTAGATTAGAGATGGCTGAGAGTCCAATGGCTGCTGCCTGAGGAGTGGCATGGAGATGAATCAAATGGTAATGCTGTGCCTGCGCCAATCTGTAGCTCAGAGTCTCCACCAGAAGACAATGGATGTCTCTTTCTGTGTGGGGATAGATGTTTCTTGCACTGTTGTCTGAGGGGAAAATGAAGAGTAGCAACACCCTTTTGTACATACACACACACGCACACACACACACAAACAACATCTACAAATATGCACATACATGTAGATTTGTGCACATGCACACAATACACATTATACATGCATGTTGACAATACATACACATATAAATGTGGACACACTCAAGATACACAGACATATGTGCACATAGTGTGGATATACAAACATGCAAAACATATATATATATGTGTGTATACATGTGCACATATAACCAGACACATAAATGCATATGTACATGTAGACATGCATTATACATGCAGACCCATATGCAGATTCAGGAAAACATACAATATACACATAGGATACAGTTATGAACACAGATGTACATACATACACACATGTACACAAATATAAATGTGCATACACAGAAACAGGCACACACATAATGCAGACACACTCAGACATATACACACATACATACTACAGACCTTTCACATAGAATGCACACACACACAGACATGCAAAGCACTTCTGCCCACAGAACTCTGCATGGAACAGTTATTAGTCAAGCTGTCTTTCCTGCTCTCTGGGACCTTGAAGGAGTTCCCTTGTCTAACTGTAGTCTTCCTTGAGATGGTTCATTTGGAAGATGGACACCAAGTGTGGTGGGGGCTGGTTCTGAATATGAACCATGTGGAGTGGCAGCCATTGCCTAGTTGAATGTCAGAACTGCCTTCCCAGGAATCCATTTAATGCTCATGGCAGCTTTGGGGAGCCTCCTCTATTCCCTGGGATGCTGGGAGATAGTAAAAGTGGGTGGATGTGAGGGTGAGTGACATCATGGCTCTGTCCCATCCCAGCCTCACTGTTTTCTGGTTTCTTTGAGTCTCAGTTTCCTTCTGTGGAACCTTCATGAAGGTGAAGTAGTGTAGGAACGTCAGAGCTGCCTTGGTGCTGTGATAGCCTATGACTGCGGTTCCTTGTTACTGTTCCTCATGCAATGTGGAGAAAGTGGGACTGCCATTTCTGGTCTCAGGCAAGGTGTGAGGTGCTACAGGGGTGTGCCTTTCCACTCTGAACTGCCCCCCTGTGGCCTCCTGGTTTCTTGTGTCTAAATCCTATATACAGGAGAGAGCATAGAGCCTGAAGATACACGAGCCTGGGGAGTTCCCAAGTCGCTCTCACGGGTGATCTAGGTCCAGTCAGTCACAGATCCTTTAACTGCCAGAGGATGATGAGTGAGTAACTTCTCAGGGATCCCAGGGGACTCTAGAAGGTCCTAAATGGCATAATTAATGTCATTGGTATGTCAGGCACAACACTGTACTGGGCAGCCAAAGAGGAGGCACTCCTACAACCCAAGTCCAGGAGGTGCTCCTACAACCCAGGTCCAGGAGGTGCTCCTACAACCCAGGTCCAGGAGGTGCCTCAGAGGCTCTTTAACCTGGTGAAGGAGTCTTTGGCCAGAGTGGAGGAGAGGGGTCAACAACATGGCTATGTCCCAGCCGAGGCTATCTGAACATGCTTGGGGTGGCGGATGCTAGTAGCCTTGGTCCCCACTAGGCTCTCCCACTGTGGCCTCAGGCACCTGCTAGCCCTGTCTATGTTATCATCTGCCAAACTCCCACTACCCCCCACAAATGGACCTAGGAACTAGGAAGTGTGTTAGGGTGATGGGTGTTGGGGTGAGGCAGACCCATTTCCAGGTACTGTTGTCAACAAGGAGCACAGACAACAGCTTACACAAGGGACACTGCCTCTTCATATGCCACGGGCTGGAAGCCCAGACTCAAAGTGTTGGCTATGCCAGGAAAAGTGCTAAGAAGTTGGTCTCCCTCCAACTTCTGGTGGCTCCAGGCTCATGACGGCTTCACCTTCTGTATATGGCGCCCCCCGTATGTCTGACACATCTACATTGCCCTAGGACAGACAGGGTCATATTTGGTTTAGGCCTACAACACCAGGTGTAACAAGGTCAAGATCATGGCATAGTCTGAACACTTCTAAAGCATTATTCTGTTATGTGTATATGTGTCTATGTTCTGCATGCTTGCCTGGTTCCCATAAAGACCAATAGACGGCAGATGCTCTGGAGCTAGAGTTAAGGACAGTTGTGAACCTACATGTGGGTACTGGGAATTGAATCCAGGTCCTCTGGAAGAGGAGCCCTGCTCTTCACTGCTGAACCATCTCTCCAACCATTGATGGATGCATCAAAACTCGGCGTGTGTAACAGGGCTGGAGAGATGGCTCAGCTGATGGGCACTTCCTGCTCTTGTACAGGGCTTGGGGTTTAGCTCCCAGCAGCCAAATGGTGGCTCATATGGCAGGGGATCTGATGAGCTGTTTGAGCCTCACTGGGCACTGTACTCACATGGTGCACACACATGCACACAGGTGAAATGCTCACATGCATAGATAAAAAAATAAAAAAGTTGACTTGTGTGGGCTGAGTTCTGTGTTTCAGTACCTAGAGCTTTGAGACAGGTTGTAGCAGGTGACCATCTGTGCTGAGGACTGTCCTCCAGTGGCTGGGGACTGCTTACAGCACCAGTGCGCTCTATCTACTAGATATCAGGGCCAGGCTCCATTTATGACATTCAGAATAGGTTTAGAGCTGTGCTCAGACCAGCATTTTTAAAGTAGGGGCAGAGTCACTGTCCACACTGGTGTGAGTGTCAGGGAAGTGTTGGAGTTGTGAAGATACCTTTGAATCACCCATGACGGAATCTTTGTATCTCCTAGAGCTAAACTGTCATCTCTGCTTGACCATAAAGCAGCTGGCTGAGGGCCTAGCAAGGCTGTTCATTGGCCACACCTCCTGCTGAAAGCCGCTTGGCATCCCCACCCGGCCCTGGATCTCTCCAGTACTCGGTTTCACCCGGGCAAATGGGACAGCCTTGGTGACTGTGGCCTGTAGGCAACATTTGGGGACACATGGTGGACATACATGTGACAGGCAAAGATACCCACACACATAAAATAAAAAGTAAAAAATCGATTTGTGTGCGCTGAGTTCCGTATTCTAGCACCTGCACCCTTGATTCTTCCAGCTGTGCCTCCCAACTGTGGGCAAAAGCAAGGGCCCACTTTCCTAAGGAGCCTGGGGTGTTGGCTGGCCAGGTGGGATGCTTCCGTGACGTGGCTGGCTCCCCTGCATGGTTAGAGGAACGACTGGCTGCCCGTGGGTCCCCCTGCCCAGCACTTTCTATGGCTGGTCGCAGCTCTGTTCTCTGGGTTGCCTTCCACTGACCTGTCGAGATAAAGGGACACAGTAGAATAGCAGGTGTGACCGGAGGCTTGTGTCCCCTCTACTAAAGTCACTAAAGGAGTTGCTCTGCTGTTCTCATGTGGGCAGAATCACATGACACTCTGGTCTCTATTCATGTGCTCCTCTTATTGGCACATTGTCTTTATTACGTGCCTACCTCTGAAGTGACTCATTTACAAACCCATCCTAGCAGCAGATGAAGCATCTTTTGCAATCTTTACCTGGCCCCAGGGGCAAAGCTTCCTATCTGGCTGGCTTCAAATGATCATGAAGTACTTTCTCTCTTCCCGTAACAGGCAAGGCTGAGGAAGAAGTGGATGTTCTGATCTGCACCAAGCCAGGTAGATGGTTGGACAGCTGGAGTCTGAATGCAGGATGCATCTGAGTGGATCCAAGCATAGGAGTGGTGGAAGGTTTTGGCTCCCACCCGCATCTTGACTACCTCACCCCATAGTGCCCTGGACCCTTGGTTCATCCAGCTGTGCCTTTCAACTGTGGGCAAAAGCAAGGGCCCACTTGATGTGGCTGGCTCCCCTGCACTGTTAGAGAAACTGCTGGTTGCCCAAGGGTGTGAACTGGTGGCCAGTGACAGCTCGTGAGGTGGCTGGGACAAGTCTGATGCATCTCATGGCTGTTGGCACAGCCTTCACATCTGACCTATCGTTTTGTGGTTTTGACCATGGTTGGCCCTTCCCATTTTCAGCAAGCTGGATCACAGCCACAGAACCTCCACTGCATAAGACTAGTAGGTTGGTTCCAATGTAGCCGAGAGAATGGATTACATATAACGTAAAGGCTGAGATTTGCCTTTTTAAAATTGCTCTGGCTCCCCTTTCTCTTTAATAAGGTGTTGCCCGGCTGGGGGCGGAACCAGGGCGCTACTGTGGCCACCAGGGGGCGCTGACGCTGTGTTCTGAAAATACATTGTTGTGGAAACCTGAAGTTAGGGAGTCCTCTCAATGCAATTCAAGCTGCAGCAGAGGTGATCAGGAATTTGCTGATGCGTACACACATCTGCATGAAGAACAGGCAGGCCTAAGTGTCACCTTTCTCCTGGAACTGTCCCCTGTGCTATCCCTGAGTGACAGAGGGCACAGGGATAGGTGGAGAGGCTCTGAGATCATATGACCCCGCTTCAACACAGTACACATCACTACGTGGATTCTTCCCAGACCCCCAGACTGCAAAACTGTTTCCCGGGAACTGTACTGAGGAACTTCTTAAAGAATTAAAATGGAGCCTGAAGAGATGGTTCAGCAGTTAAGAGCACACAGTGCTTTTGCAAAGAACCTGAGCTCAGTTCCCAGCATCCATGTCTAGCTCCACAGAGTAGATGGTCTGGCCTCCATGCGCACCTGCACTCAATCCCAGGAGCATAGACATAGACATAGACATAATTAAACATAATAAAAGAAAAATGTAAAGAATAAAACATTGACAATATGCCTCACCCTTTTATAAGATAAGATAGGCAGGCTCTCCTGCCAGGCTGTCCTTGAACTCCAACGTGGCTGAAGATGATCTTGAACTTCTGGTTTAGTCAGCTGCTAGGATTACAAATACCACCACACATGGCTTATGTGGTGCTGAAGATGGAACCCATGGCTTTGTGCATGGTAAGCAAGCACTCTCCCACCAGAGCTGTACCCCCAGTTGCCACCTGCCAATTATGCAAAAGTCAAACCCAACAATGTTTGAAAAACCCAGGTCAGCTGGAGAGACGGCTTAGAGGTTAAGAGCACTAACTGCTCTTCTAGAGGTCCTGAATTCAATTCCCAGCAACCACAGGATGGCTCATAACCATCTGTAATGAGATATGGTGCCCTCTTCTGGCTTTCAGGCATGTATGCAGGTAGAATGCTGTATACATAATAAATAAGTAAACCTTTAAAAAAAAGAATTAAAAATGTTGCCTTGGTCATGGTGTCTCTTCACAACAATGGAAACCCTAACTAAGACACCCTGGAGCTGGAGGTATTGGCAGTTGTGAGCCACAAGATGTGGGTGCTGGGAACCAAGCCTGGGTCTCCCTTAACCACTGAGCCATCTTCCCAGCCTTAAGAGCCCCCCTTTCTTGCTCCTTTCCTTCCTCCTTCCTTCCTTCTTTCCTTTTTTTTTTTTTTGAGACAGGGTCTCTATATATTATTTCTGTTGTCCTAGAACTCTCTATATAGACTAGCCTGGCCTTGAACTTACAGAGATCTGCCTTCCTCTTCCTCCCATGGGCTGAGATTAAAACCATGCACCACCACACCTGGCAAACATGTCATATATTTTTGGGATCCTCACTAGTGAGCCAGACGGTAGCATTGCCAGTATCACAGTCATCCCTAACCAGATCATGACAGCAGTTACAGTTCCCATGGTTAGCAGACCCACACAGTTCTAGGAAACCGCACACTGCCACCCTTCCCCCCATGTCATCCCTTCCTCCACAGGAGTGAGGTGGGGGCACACCCAGGCTTTCCTGTTTCTTGAGTCAGCTATTTCGCCTCTTAATTCACTTGGAACCACTGTAGGCTTTCTCTCAGAGCAGCGTTCGGAGCAGTATATATCAGTTTGCTTCAGTGACAGGTCCATTAGACAGAGCATTCATCCCTCAGAGTTCTGGAGTCTGCAATATCAAAACCAAGGTGTGGACAGGGCTGCTTCCCACTGAGGCCTCTCTCCTTAGCTCCTAGGTGGTCCTTTCTGTTTATGACTTGTGGCCGTGCCACCATGTGTGTCTGTGGCCTCATCGTTTCAAACACAAACCCCAGTTGCATTGATTAGACTCATTCCATTATCGCCTCTTTAAAGACCCTGTCACTAAACACAACCACATGAAACTGGGGCCATGTGTCAACAGATGCATTTTATCCTGTAACAGGGGAAGACTGTGACACTGCACCCTGATCATGGCCTTCAGCTTGGAACCTCATCACACACCCCTGCCTGCCGCACTACCCTCTGTTCTGTGGCCCGTATTGTTGCAGGGGTGGGGGGTCTCTTGCTAGAGGAGGGTCTCCTGCTTGAAGGAAACACCAGGTTCACATGGAGCATTAACAGGGATCCCAACACTTTGCCTGTGCACGCTGGGAAAGGTGGGTGACAATGTTGTGGTAACAAAGCCCTGAAACCACTTCGGTCTCCATCAGGCCCTGAAAATAAACTGAGCTGGCAGGAGAGCCAGCGACAAAAGGAGGCAGTCGGGTGTAGCAAGCACAGGAGTATACTGGGTTGTCAAGAGATATGATTGACATGCAAAGGTCTCTCTTTCTAGTATTTGTTATAATTTTAAAATATTATGATTCATAAAAATATATGCAGTAGAGGCTGGGGAGGTGACTCAGTGGGTAAACAGCATTTGCCATACAAACATATGGACCCGAGTTCAAATCCACACTGCCTATGTAAAATCCAGTAACCCCAGTACCGGGAGTAGGGTCAGACAGATCCCAAGAGCTTGCTGGTGTGTGCGTGTGCGTGTGTGTGTGTGTGTTCTGGAGGGAGCCATATCCAAGGTCACTCTTCCTCTGGACTCCTTAAGGTCAGAATTACTTTGTAGCCATCAAAAACTGGTCCGGATAGACTGGCGAGAGCTGTGGAAAGTATGTTCACATGAACCCTAGAGGAAGTCTGTGGTTTTTATTCATGAACTTTCAGCCTCTGGAAAGGTTTTTCTTAAGCAATAGCTCATAGAGGACCCTGCTGGTATTTGTTTATAAGATCACTGCTAAGGTCCTACACACACACACACACACACATACACACACACACAGACATACACACAGACATGTCTACACACACAGACACATACAGACACACAGAGACATGCATACATACATACATACATACACACACAGACATATATACAGACATGCCTACACACACACACAGACATGCCTACACACACACACACAGACATACACACAGACATGCCTACACACACACAGAGACACACACACACACACAAACACAGACAGGTGTACACACACATACACACATACACACAGACATGCCCACACAGACAGACACAGACATGCCTACACACACACACAGAGACACAGACACACACACAAACACAGACAGGTGTACACACACATACACACATACACACAGACATGCCCACACAGACAGACACAGACATGCCTACACACACACACACAGAGACATACACACAGACATGTCTACACACACAGACACATACAGACACACAGAGACATGCCTACGTACATACATACACATACACACACAGACATGTATACAGACATGCCTACATACACACACATACACACACACACAAACACAGACAGGTGTACACACACATACACATACACACACACAGACATGCCCACACAGACAGACACAGACATGCCTACACACACACACACACATACACACACACACAAGTACACACAGGCACATGCACATGCACACACGCACGCACACATGCTTTTCTCTTCTGGTTACTTTCAGAACCAAAGGTTTCGCTTCTTCTCTGTAACCACAAGAATTGGTGGTAGCTGCCTTGTGTTCTAGGAATACAAAGTAACCCGTGTCTCCATCCACACAGACCTTCAAAGTTCACTGTCCCCTTAGGGGACCTCCTTATCCAGCAGGCACTCTACATTTGCTAGTGTGTTATGGTTTGGTATGTGCCCTCAGACTCAACACCCTGAGTGGCCTCTGCACCAAACTTTGCAAATATTTTTGGTTCTCTTGGTTTTACTACTCTCTGGGGCATTGCATGGTGATCCTTACATCATGAGAGCTGGAGGTCAGACTCAAAGCCTGGCTGACTATAGTGGTGCACTGAACTATTTTCTACCATGCTATATACTGCTTGGCCTAGAACAGGCTGGTGGTTGGCGGGGTGGCATTTGCTGTGGGTGTTTGTTAGTACCTGAGGCTGCTGTAAGGATGTGACCTCAGCAGTTTTTCTCCTACGGTCTGGAGGCCAGAAGCCCACAGTGCTGGCAGTTCACAAAGAGCAGCTCACGGGAGTAGCCCTTGCCTCCTCCAGCTTTGGGTGGCATTAGCATTGCTTGGCATCTGGCCACGCCTCTTCAGCCTTCAAGGCCGGGGTCTTCACAACCTCAGCTGCACCTACACATTGCCTTCTCTTTGCTGTGTGTAAGGTTGCATTTAGGAACCTTGAAGTCTATACCTCACATCTGGACAGTCCCAATTTATCTACATGTGATGGGGTGTCTTGCTTTGATGCGTAAGGTGATCTTCAGGGCATATTCAGCCCCTGGGATGGAGCCCTAGAGGCCAGCGTGTGGGGCTCTTGAGGGCGAGGATGGAGGATCATGGAAGTCAAGCACAAACCTAGTAATGACGACAATTACTCTTAGCATCTGTCTTGCCGGTTAGGAAAATAGTCATTGCTGTGTTGAGGGGTACCACATAGTGTCCTTTCTGTTGCTGCAACAAAACAGACTCCCCAAACCTGGAGAGGAAAAGATTTGCTTTTCTTATACTGGCGGGTCTCAGCTGCATTGATGGGCTTCAAGGCAGGGACCTGCATGCAGGGACCATTGACACCATTGCTTGTAAGTGCATTCTCAGTTTCAAGCTTAGCTACTTTACCACACAGTCCAGGACTATCTGCCTAGGGATGGTGCTGCCCACAGTGGTCTGGGCAACTAATAATCAAGACATGTGCATGGACCAGCATTATATGGGCAGTTTTTCAGCTGAGGTATTTCTTCTCAGATGACTCTAGACTGTGTCAGGTTGACAATTAAGGCTAATCAGGACAGGAGTGTAGATAAGAGTACTTTAGCCATACACCAGCTAGAGGTTCTGAGTGACTGTGGTTTCAGTTACACTGAAGGCACTGGGAGATGTGGAGACCCCTGCGTAGTGATGGAATGTTCTTTAGGAAATGAGTTCAGGACTTCACACCTTCTCAGGACCTTAAGGGTTCGTCTGACTGAGGGCTGTGCTTCTGTGAAGGTGCTAGGTACTCTGTGAACCATGTGTGCTGTGTGTGCCAATGAAGGGATTGTCATGCGTCAGGGACACGTCCTAGGTGCTTACCACCCCATGTGTCCTATGCCCAGTTCAGTCTAGATAGTCTTGGGGTACTCTCAGCTCAGGGCCCCAAAAAACCAATCTTAGCCGTCACTCAGTGCCATCAGTGCCTTCAACATGATGGTCTCTTATGCTCTTAGACAAACCCAGCATTTCTCTGACAGGGGTGCCGCGGCTACCGACTCAGAGGCCTCTGCTTACCTGTGTCTCTTCACAGCTTTCCCCAAGGCTGTTGATTTTATTACAGAGCACAGCTGAGGTCACGGTCATGATGCACACAGCCCAGCACATGATTCTCCAAAGGCCTCGGGAACAGGTTATAGGCACCATGAGGGAGGTGAGTCAGGGCTTCCTTTTTCCAGTTCCAAGTTCTCGATTCACACTCTTTGCTCAGCTTTCATTATCCCGCCCAAAATGGAACCTCTAGCCCAAAAGGCATGCCCTCATGGCTATTGCTCACTAATGTAGTTACTGGCTGTATATTGTGAGGTCTTATGTTGTATTGAAGAGTAATCCTGGTAGCTTTTAAGTAAAAAAAGTCTCCTCTGAAAGGAACTGAATTGTTGCCCTCCAGAGACAAATGGAGTCTGGTGTGTTTTAGACAGTACAGTTGACTTTATCTTCGTTATACTCGCCCTTGCAAATTAAGGCAAGCTTGATGCCATAGAAGGAGGGAGGCACACATAAGCAGGATGTGACGTCACCCTGTGGTTATTGGTCCATCCCAGACACTCGGGAGAGAGGAAGAGGAAGCATAAACTAGGTCTGTCATCATATGTCAGAGACAAAAGAGCAACAACCCTGGTATGCAGATGGGCTGTTGCTGGAAAATGGGCAAAGGGGTTGATGGGAAATTCATAAGAGAAACACACAAAGCCAGTAAGCAGGAGGCAATGCTCTGACAGAACCAAGGTGAAAACTGGGAGCCATATTCATTTGTGTTGACAGCCACTGTAAGGGACGCTGGGGAGAAGGCTCAATGGGTGAGAGAGTTTGCTGTGAAGTTGTAAGGATCAGAGTTGGATTCCCAGAAACCACGTCAAAAGGCTTGACTGTGTTGCTGGAGGGGAAAGACACTGGCATAGGCTAACTAAAAAATGGCAACTCCAGTTTCACTGAGAGACTCTGTCTCAAGGGTGATTGAGGAGACAGAGGAATAGCACTGGGCACACACCGTCTGTCCTCTAGCCTCCACATACATATATGTGCTCATCCCTACATACCCATGTGCACACAGATACCCTTATGTGCATGTACAAAAGGGGCAGCTGGTGCTGGCAAGGTACCAGGTTTTCAGTCCTGGAGGTAAACAGGTGCAGCACACCTGGAGAGGATGCCAGCTTGTTTGGAAATGAACTGGGTAGACGTGAGTCATCTAGAAACTGTTCCTTTGGTGCTGTAATGTCAGAGGTGTTCACAGTCTGTGGATGTGTGTGTTGGATGGTGATTTCTTGGCTGTGGAGTCAGAAACACAGACAATAAGAGCAAGACTATGGAATTGCATCAAACAACGCCACACCAGGGCTCCAATGTACAGCATCAATGGGTCAGAGGAAAGGCAGGCTAGTTAGTTGTGTTGTTGCTGTGGCAAAATACCCGACAGAGAAGCTTGAGGAAGGGTACTAAGTTTGCTGTGCTGAGTCATGTGGGATATAATTAGCATTTGCCTGAGTGTGTGTGTGTGTGGTGTGTGGTGTGTGTGTGGTGTGTGGTGTGTGTGGGTGTGTGTGTGTGGTGTGTGTGTGGTGTGTGGTGTGTGTGTGGTGTGTGGTGTGTGGTGTGTGTGTTATGTAGTGTGTGGTGTGTGTGTGTGTGTGGTGTGTGTGTGGTGTGTGGTGTGTGGTGTGTGTGTGGTGTGTGGTGTGTGTGTGGTGTGTGGTGTGTGTGTGGTATGGGGTATGTGTGTGTGTGTGTGGTGTGTGGTGTGTGTGTTATGTAGTGTGTGGTGTGTGTGTTATGTAGTGTGTGGTGTGTGTGTTATGTAGTGTGTGGTGTGTGTGTGTGGTGTGTGTGTGGTGTATGGTGTGTGTGTGGTGTGTGTGTGTGGTGTGTGTGGTGTGTGGTGTGTGTGTGGTGTGTGGTGTGTGGTGTGTGGTGTGTGTGTTATGTAGTGTGTGGTGTGTGTGTGTGTGGTGTGTGGTGTGTGTGTGGTGTGTGGTGTGTGTGTTATGTAGTGTGTGGTGTGTGTGTGTGTGTGGTGTGTGGTGTGTGTGTGGTGTGTGGTGTGTGGTGTGTGTGTTATGTGTGTGGTGTGTGGTTTATATGTGTGTAGACTAGGTGTGAACACATGTGAGCATGTGTGTGTGTAGGCTGAGGTGGACATGAGTCCTTATTTTTTGAAACAGGATCTCTCATTGAGGCCAGAGCTCCATTTGGTACACTAGCTGGCCATGAACTACAGGGATTCTCCATCTCAGCACTCCTAGAATCACCTGGGGCTTTGAGAGAGGTGACAGGGAATGTGTCATACTGAGCCAGGGCAAAGAAGAAGTAACAAGCAGCCCTGGTTCCTAAAGGAGCCCGGTTCTGCCTGTGGTACTGGCTTCCACCTTTCCCGTCTCCTGGGAAGTAGAAAGAGAGAACTCCACTTTTACCTTATCTGTTTTGATGTTGTTTGGTATTTTCAGAAAGCAAGGATATTTTCTCTTGCAGTCTAAAACACTGTAAAAGCAGGGCTTAATCAATATTTCAACAGTTTAAGTAGGCAGCCAGGGAGACGGGCAGCAGCTGGCGGTTAAAACCAAGCGTGCCATTTCAGAAGAGAGATAGTTGGTTTCCATCTCTAAAGACCCAAGCCGTGTCCTGGGCTCTGACTGCTGATCCTGAAAAGGAAAAGTGAGGTGTTGAGGTGGGAACTGTAGAATCTCATTGGAGGCTCCCTGTAGAGGACCAGCCAAGCCCACAGAGAGCAGGGGCGTGATGGTGATGGTGTGATGAGGACAGTGATGGTGATGATGATGACAGTGTGATGAAGACAGTGATGGTGATGACGGTGTGATGAGGACAGTGATGGTGATGGTGTGATGAGGACAGCGTGATGAGGACAGTGATGGTGATGATGGTGTGATGAGGACAGTGATGGTGATGGTGATGATGGTGTGATGAGGACAGTGATGGTGATGATGATTGTGTGATGAGGACAATGATGGTGATGGTGATAGTGTGATGAGGACAGTGATGGTGATGATAGTGTGATGAGGACAGTGATGGTGATGGTGATGTGATAAGGACAGTGATGGTGATGATGCTGTGATGAGGACAGTGATGGTGATTGTGTGATGAGGACAGTGTTATGAGGACAGTGATGGTGATGGTGATGATGTGATAAGGACAGTGATGGTGATGGTGATGATGGTGTGACGAGGACAGTGATAGTGATGGTGATGACAGTGTGATGAGGACAGTGTGATGAGGACAGTGATGGTGATGATAGTGTGATGAGGACAGTGATGGTGATGATAGTGTGATGAGGACAGTGATGGTGATGGTGATGGTGATGTGATAAGGACAGTGATGGTGATGATGGTGTGATGAGGACAGTGATGGTGATTGTGTGATGAGGACAGTGAGATGAGGACAGTGATGGTGATGGTGATGATGGTGTGATGAGGACAGTGATGGTGATTGTGTGATGAGGACAGTGATGGTGATTGTGTGATGAGAACAGTGATGGTGATTGTGTGATGAGGACAGTGATGGTGATTGTGTGATGAGGACAGTGATGGTGATTGTGTGATGAGGACAGTGATGGTGATTGTGTGATGAGGACAGTGATGGTGATGACGCTGTGATGAGGACAGTGATGGTGATTGTGTGATGAGGACAGTGATGGTGATTGTGTGATGAGGACAGTGATGGTGATGACGCTGTGATGAGGACAGTGATGGTGATTGTGTGATGAGGACAGTGATGGTGATGACGCTGTGATGAGGACAGTGATGGTGATTGTGTGATGAGGACAGTGATGGTGATTGTGTGATGAGGACAGTGATGGTGATTGTGTGATGAGGACAGTGATGTGATTGTGTGATGAGGACAGTGATGGTGATGACGCTGTGATGAGGACAGTGATGGTGATGGTGATTGTGTGATGAGGACAGTGAAGGTGATGAGGACAGTGATGGTGATGACAGTGTGATGAGGACAGTGGTGATGATGGTGATGATGGTATGGTGGATAGCATGATGACTATGGTGGTGATGATAATAGCAACCTTAGCTAATATTTCCTGAGCTCATACTCTGGTCATACAATCACAACTTCATGAGGTGTGTCCTGTTATCACCTTCCTTTTCCAAATAATGTAAGTGGCGTCCTCATCACTGGAGTTCACAGGGTCATGGGGTCATGACCTCCCTTGCCTGACATGCCTCATAGGTTCTGTCTGGAATTTGAAGCCCTGGAATTACATCTTCAACTGCACACAGGGAAGGAACCATTCAGGAAGAGCAAAACCATATGTGGCACATGGACACCTTCATCAGAGGTAGTTTAGTTCCTGAGCCTGTGGCCAGAGGCTGCCCAGATCACAAAGCACTGGAGATGATCTCAGAACCTGGGTGGCAGTGGGAACGGTTTAGTTACCAAGTTTGTCTTCAGGAGGGTTGGAGGGGGACAGATTCTCTCCAGGTGGGCAGGGGATTCATGAGATCACAGCATTAGAAGTGAGTTGTGGCACACAGTGCTTGTTAAATGCCCCAAGAGAGTGCCCTAGTGAAGGAGAGAAAGGTCATCACAAAGCGCAGGGACCATGGGAGCAGGGTCTGGACCACAGGTCAGGGCTTGGATCAGCAGGAATAGCTGAAGCAGGGACTGGACTGGAGCTGGGGACAGGCAGGGTAGAAACAGACTGTGAAGGTGATCAAACAGCAGATGCACATGGTCTCTGAGGCGTCTGTGGGTGCCCTGGGAGAAGCAGTCATAGACTAGACTCAGAGGATCTTGTCATCAAAAACTGGAGTAGGTGAGGCTGCCAAAGGGTAAGGTGCTTCTGCCTGCACTCCCAACTGTCCTCTGAGCTTCTGAGGTACCCGGGTGGGGGTGGGACAGGGCAAAAAGGACACAGGTAGATCTGGGTAGGGAAGTGTTGTTGAAACCCATCTCGGGTTTTAATCTCACCTTTGACCTTTTAGTTCCTGGATGAAACACACACAGCCTTCATATTTATAATAAGCTTTAAGCAGTATAAAAGCTGGGTGGCTGGAATCTGCCTTCCTATCAATAACCCCAAGCCATTACTATTATGTTTCATCTGGGCTGCTCTGAACTCCAAACGGGCCAGTCCTCACGGTGACATTCTCTTCACTGCTAACCCACAGCAGCTTCCTCCTGCTGCACTCTCCTCCTCACGGTTCTTCTCCAACCTCAAGACAGCGAAACCTAAACCCCACCTATGTCTCTTCTTCCCAACTACTAGCTGTTGGCGTCTTTCTTTACCAATCAGAAATAACTTTATGGGGTTGGGGATTTAGCCCAGTGGTAGAGCGCTTGCCTAGCAAGCACAAGGCCCTGGGTTCAGTCCCCAGCTCTGAGAAAAAAAAAAAAAGAAATAACTTTATACATGAGGACTCTGCCCTGCAGACTCTCATCTCCAAAATTACCAGGTCTTGGGGGCCTGCACTTAGCATTACAATAAATAGCAAAAGGAAGGCTCAGGGCTGGGAACTGGAACCCTTCCTGGTTGCTGCTGGTTTTAAAGTCTGAGCCACTGAGGCTAGAAAACTTTTCTCTGTTCACAAAGAGAGCAGGTTCTATTTCTGCCTTGTTAGACTCCAAATCCTGACTCATTTAAGATGAAACAATATCCACATTTCCTTCACAGAGAGACCACAGAGCCTCTTCTCCCACACTGTGGCTGGGAAATACATAGTTCTCCTCAGTAGACTCCCTCAGGAAAGGACATGGCTTCAAATCTCTTATATCTGGCCATCTTGGATAGAAATGACTTGAGAGGTTTTCTGTTGCCACCTGTCTTCACAACTGTCTGCGGCACTGAATACTCTTTGGAAGAGGAAGGAGAGTGGCCAAGGACATTCATCACTGGAGTGGTATCTTCCATTTCAGTCGTCCCTGGGGCTGTCCCTTTGATACCACTGCTAGAAACCCATGGGTTGGGTGGAATCTAGAGTGTTTCTGGTTGGACACCACCATTGTCTTCGGCTTCCTCCTTTTCTCCCTCTCCCTTCCTCTCTCCTTCCCTCTATGTTGAGGCCTTTCCAGACAAATGACCTGTGCATTCCTGCTTGTCTCCACAGTCCTGCAGCCTAACAGACACCATGGCTGTATTTGAGGGTCAAGCAGTCTTGGTGCCTCCTGGTCACACACCCAGCAAGCACCTGGTGAGGTTCAACTTGGATGGTGTTGCTCTAGGAAGCTTCACATAACCAGCTGGCTCTCCAGAGGTCAGGAGGTGTAGGCTCAGGTGTAAGCCTGGTTACCTTGGGAAGTGAGGGTGAGTTTCATACCTCTCCAGCTCAGACAGGCTCTGGCTTCCTAGTGCTTACAAAAGCTCAGTCCAGTCCTCACAGATATTCTAACCTTGGGTTTTATGGTGGTTTGAATAAAGTGCCCTCCACCCCCATAGGCCCATTAGGAGTGGCACTATGAGGAGGTATGGCCTTGTTGGAGGAAAAGTGTCACTAGGTGGTGGGCTTTGAGGTTTCAGAAGCTCAAGCCAGGCCAGTGTCTGTCTCTTCCTGCCGATCCAGGTTAGAACTCTCAGCTTTCTCCATCATCATATGTGCCTATGTGCCACCATTAATGGACTGAACCTCTGAACTGTAAGCCAGCCCCAATTAAATGTTTTCCTTTGTGAGAGTCATGGTTTCTCTTCACAGCAACGGAAACTCAAACCAAGACAGGTTTCCATGGTATCTCCCATCAGTGCCCTGTGTCCCAATACCTATCCTTATAAGGACACCAGTCATTTAGGATTAGGGTCACCCTGGTGGCCTTTCATTAGTCAGGGTTCTCTAGAATGGATGTTTATTGTAAAAGGACTCTATAGGAAGCAAGTCTGAGCTGTTAGGAGATTGGGACTTGAACCTCTTTTTCAGGTAGGCGCAATTAACCCAGAATGCAAGGCTAATCCCAGTGAGATCAGCAGAGGTATGATGCAGACTTCTGTCCTTAGATGAAGAGTGGAGGCTAGTCACCCTGAGACAGGGACACTTTCCTGGACTTGGCTTCCTTCTTCCTTCAGACAACCCAGAGAGGGCCTGGGGATTTATTTCTCATGTTCCTAACAGCCAGGGACTGAGACTGGCTGCTAGCCTGAAGACTGCTGCTCCTTCCTTAACACCCACACCCGAGCAATGGACTAAGCCCCTCTTGCCCTCCCTTTGCTATTCGTCCTTCCTCATCCCAGGTGCTGACAATTGTCTCAGTAAATATGAAAATTCAGGGGTGTGTGGGTGGGTGGGTGGGGTGGAAGATGGATCTGCTGACTGCTCTTCCAGAGTCCTTAATTCAATTCTCTGTGACCACATGGTGGCTCACAACCACCTGTAATGGGATCTGATGCCCTCTTCCGGTGTGTCTGAAGACAGCTACAGTGTACTCACATATTATAAATAATAAATCTTTAAAAACATATCCAGGGTTGGGGATTTAGCTCAGTGGTAGAGCGCTTGCCTAGCAAGCGCAAGGCCCTGGGTTCGGTCCCCAGCTCCGAGAAAACAAAACAACAACAACAACAACAAAAAAAAAAACCAAAAAACATATTCAGGTATGTCTTAGAAGTATCTAAGAGAAAATCCAGAGTATTCTTTGGGTATCAGGACTCATCTATTTCTGGAGCCTTTCTTGTCTGGTAATATAGCGGGCTGACATCTGTTGTGTTTATGAACCTCCCCCAAACTCAAGCATAAACCAGAAGGCAGGTGGGCTGGGCACGGGCTAGCTTCCTGGAGCACTTGAGTCTTTGTTGTGACTTTGTGCTGACCCTAAGGCTGTGTGGTTTTAGTACCACAGAGGCTAAAGCTTGAGGGGAAAGGGGCTGTAGCTACAGGTTGTCTGGCTCTATGGGGGTGAGAGAGGCAGGTGGATGCTGGCCATCCTTTTCATACTTTAACAATGTATAGGACAATTAAATCTGTTAGGCATCTCTCCATGTAAGGGCACAGAGATTTGAAGAACTTGGTAAGTGCTGTTGCTAGAGTCCGTCCTGAGTCCCTACTGACTGGGCTTCTCACAAGGCTTCAGTGGAGTAGGAGTATTTTGTCAACCTCATTTTGTGCCTTTCCTGAGATGGTAGTTTGTACAAAGAGCAGTAAAATTTCAGGTGAAGCTTAGCCTGCAAAAAAAAGTTTAGAGTGAGCTTCCCTTTGCTGAGCCTCTACACGCTAGGTTCCCTCCAGCAAATGCTTGGTGTCCAGCCAGAGAATGTGCACTCCAACATCCCGTGACTGCTGTGTCAACCCTGACTTGGATGCCATGGGAACCTATGGTTTGGGTCCATGTTACAATGCACTAGGGCAACTGCCATAGCAACAGGCCATCGGTGCTAAGTGCCCAAAGCTCCAGCAGCTGGGCTGTGCTAAGCACGGCAAGGTGCTCTGGAGTTGAGGGGATCTTTGTGTTAAGCCTGGTGGAGGCTTTGTGTTTCAGCACAGGGAGAACCAGAGGCTTCTCTACATAGTCACTCTACCCCAAACCCTGATGCCAGTAGCTTGCCAGAGCAGGTGAGCACGTTATAACCTGCCGCGTCACTCTGCATACCAGTAGAGGTACGGGCAGTGGTTAAGTTTTGCTGGGCTCTGTTTAGCTCCTACCATATAAGAAACACCCTAGGTTATGTCAAAATTGCATCACACTGGAACAACTCCTTTCCCCATAAATCCAACCCTCTGTGCAGAAGCGCCAGTCTCCTCAGAAAGAAAACCTCAGGAATACAAAGCTGGTTTTGAACCTTTAATAAAAGTAAAAAAAGAATGCAAAAGAACACAATGCTGCAAACTTAGCACGGACATGAACCTTGCTGGGTGTTCAGATCAGGACAGTGAGTGTGCTTGGTACGGATTACCGTCTGTACAAACTCAGTCACTTTGGTTCAGTGTAACTGCTCTAACTATTGGCAAAAGCATCCTTCAGATTCACCTTTTTTTTTTTTTTTTGGCTACATTATTTCTAACAGATTTATTTCCAGTTTAAGAGAAAAAATACTCATTGTATACAATCAAGTGCATCACCAAGATCACTTGCTCTTCTAGTCACTTGTGGTTTCTGCTAGACACTGAAGTCTTGGCTAAAGAATGTCTTTGAAGTGCCAATCATTTATTTTTATTTCCAGGAAACTTTAAGAACCATTCCAAAGTCTAGAACAACCCATTTTCTTTTAGCTAAAGTAGTTTCAGAAAACAAAGGTTTACTCCAGACATTTTCCTCAAAACAAAATAAGCAAAGCCTCTATGAGGAGCCCTGCAAGAGTGAACCCAAACCCGATTCCCACAGGCAGAGCTTCTGCCTGCCCGGGGACCAATGACTGCCTCACCAAGTCAGTTCCATATAATTTAAAACAAACACATTTTAGAATGCAAAAAAGGGTAAATTTGTAAGTAAAAATCACTAAACTTACAAACCTGGAGTATGTCAGAGGACTAGGGTGTAGTGGAGGGTGTGACTGGGGAGCGTCACGGCTGACACAGTATTGCTGAGTGTGCCTCCACACAGCTCTGAAATGACCCGAGAACCCTTCTCCAGAACAGCTCGCGCGGTTAAAAAAAATAATAAATATTTAAGAGAATACAAGGCTCAGATTGGTTTCATACACATTGCACTTGAAGTTGAAGACCCAATACTTGCAAGGTCCCATGTGTTCTACGCTGTCCAACACACACAGGACACTGCGCACCGAACGCAGTGACGTGCACACTCAACCTTTTACAAGGCAATCACAGATTGCAAGCTCCATAGGGCTGTGGAAAAGTCCTCTCCACTCTGGAGTGACAGAGACACAATTTCGGCTCATTACGACTGAAACAGCAGACAGCTATTCACTCTTAGATGGTCCAGATCTTGGATAAAACTTCACTTAAATTGAGATGAAAAGTCCAGCATCGCAATGCAGAATCCTGACTTTGTGTTGTCCTGGGCTGTCAGTAAGATTGTCTACAAACCTCCTGTCAGTAAACAGCATAGTTCCCACACTGATGAGACCCACGTGTGAGCGCCAGCCTGAGCGAGACCTGGAGATGTGGCTGCACTGGGTCCTCCGGGGAGCATGATCTTCCTCCAACTTACTGCTGCCCTTAGCCCCTCTTTACACAACCCTATATTTTAATTCTGGATAAATATTCTTACTGCACATACTTCATCTCTGTTAAGCACCATCAACCTCTCTCCTTTGGGCACTGATATAAAACTGCTAGTTGGTAATTCATTTTGATTCAAGGCTTTGAAATATGGCATTTTGCTTTGAATGATGAGTGAAATCTAATACTCGGGAAACCGGCCCCCTTACCCAACTCTCACATACAGCCTGGGATAGAATGTTCCAGTGCAGACAGGTGTGAGGGTGGGTGAGCAAGGTAAGACTTTAGGTAAGTAGTCCTTGCCTCCACTTGCTATTTAGACTACGTGAACGCATCTTTAGGAGTCATTTATCATCAGCCCAGTCTAAATGGAACATTGAGAAAAAGATCCTCTTCACCACACCCAGGACCAGTGTCTCCACATTCTGCTTCCGCCCTGAATCATGTGCTCAAACTCAGTCACTGTGAGGCTTTTCTGGAACACCCTGTGTGGAAAAGAAAAAGAAAAATCAGCGCTCCAATGATGGGGCCTAAACAATTGCTTGGGGCTGGCCACAGGCTCAGGGTGAGCTCCACCAGACCTAACCCTTCCCTACAAAGTTACAACAATCCTTACCTCAGAGAGAGTGGTGCTGCTAATGCCTTTCCATAAAGCCTGTTATGCACAGTAACAATATGTGACTAAGCTTCTAGCACAGGAGAGAGCACTATCAGAGCACTGCCGACCACACCAAGGTAGACAGATGCACCCAAGAGCTGGCTCGGTGCAATGAGGGTACTATTTTAAATGGGATCTACTTGTGGGTTCAGGTCTCCCACAGTCAGCAGCCATCCTTAGAGAATAACATTAAGATCCTGTGATGGATAGAAAAGGGATTGGAGTCAAGCCACCTAGGAGTGTAGCATGCCTTCTAGAAAACAAAGTTCCCCCAAACTTAAAGTAGTTTAGGTATTTTTTTTTTCTTCCTTATTGAGTATAGTCCAGGCTGGCCATGAACTCAAGAGACCCATGTTTCTGTCTCTCAAATTCTGGATTAAAGGCATGTACCACATCTAACCTAAGTCAGACCCTTGACAAGCTACTTGGAAAGAAAAATCAAGCCACCAAATTATACTATTTACTGATTCTACAAAACTATGGGCTGAGACTCACTGGAACATGGGCACTGGGCTGCCCATTAGGGCTAGCAGTGCAATACAAAACAGCAAGGCTGCAGGTGGGTACAAACTTGTATACGACTGTCCTCATATGCATTTGCAGGACGAAGGACAGGCACAGGCTTTATGTTACAGGATCGGATAACATACTAGTGAGTAGCATGGTTCAAATGCACACACGTGAACAAACATCAGGTTCCATACAGTAATAATGGCTTCTGCTTCACAGCTTGAGGGCTCCCTTAATAACAACAATGGACATCATCAGCAGACAGCAGGAGAGACAAACTCAATCTAAAAGCAGGGTGCAAGCTCTACAGGTAGTGTCCTGTGAGGTGAGCTGACAAGAAGCTGATATACAATTGGCTGCTATCTGAAAATTGACTTTAAGAAAAGTTTTTAAATGCAAACAGCAACAACTGCAGATTCTAGAAATGGTGGCATTCCTTTTCTCTGAACATACGGGCTGGCGAAGAGCCTGCTGTATTTCAGACACATGGAACAAAGGGCACATAGAGAAAACAACGCCAGCGCCCAGAAGAACTGCTCTGGTGCTATAAGCAGGCCCCTGGCTCGGGTGCCCTTGTGAATAACCAGGCTCAGGAGACTTGCACGCAGGAACAGAGAGGCTGGACAAACAGTAGGAGGGCAGCAGGGTTCCTAGAAGGACAGTCTCCAAAGCTTGCTTAGCCCACCCCTCTGTCAGTCATCTCCAGGTATACAGACCCACATGCATCAGTATCCGCTCCTCCCCAAGCATGCTGACCTCCTAAAAGGACAGACAAAAGAGCCATGGCCTCCACAGAGGCTACCCCAGAGTCACAACTCCTCTCTGGCAGAAACTACTCAATCTGCTTGTGGACAACTTAGGCCAAGAGCCCAAGAAATTCTCTGCCAGACTATGAACCAATCTCAAAACAAGAGGCACCCGAAGCCCTTTCTTTCCACTGATAACCACCAGGGTGTGATGCAAGGGAGGCAGTCGTGAGAAGGAGAAGTGCCCTCATGCTTTCAGATGGATTTGTTATTTTTAATCCAGCTTGGACGGGAGGAATATTTTGTTTCAAGATAATGTCTCTATGTGTAGCTCATACTGGCCTCAACTCAAGCCCGTCCTGCTTCAGCCTCCTGGGTGCTGGGATCACAGGTGTGATCTGACAAGACTGGCTTCCTACGAGACTTTTAATGAGAAAGGGTTTCTAACTGTCTGTTATGGATAACAGAACTCAGGTTCTGACTGGTTGCGATTGGTAGAGGGTTAGCAGGAACAGAAGAGAAAGACACCTCAAGTTCTATCCTTTAACAATGACTTGTATTTTGTCAGATATCCAAGTGGCCTTCAAATTCAACCTCATGAGTGGGTGTCAGCTGACTGTTTAAAAACAGCATCAAATACTGAGAAAAGCACTCAGTGAACACTCCAGAGCTCATCTCTGTGTACAGCGTCTCTTTCTAGTCACCTTTCCGGAAAGCTCTCTTTACTTGAACTAACGTCCACATTTATTTTTAAAATTATAGTGTTCAAGTGGCAACTGCTGCCTGCTGAAGAGTCCTGCTACCAGACTCTGGATTCAGCTGCCCAACTGCCTCGGAAGTGGCCCTGGATATAAGGAGGGGGATGGCACTGCTTTCTCTCCCAGGGGGAAGAGGCAGTACTCAAACAAGATGGTTCCTTTCAAGCCATGCTCCAAAGATCTCTGGATGATTCCTGGCCTGGGCATGGGTTTAGGTGCTGTCTGGCAGGGCCGTGCTTGCTGACTCAAGCTGCTGCCTGGTTTGTCCAGACAAGGGCCACCACTGCAGCATCGTCTGCATCCACTGCTTTTGCTAACAGATGCTTGGGAACTCCTGACAAATGTGGCTGCCTAGTGGCCCGATGAACTCAGAGAAACCACAGAGCACAGAGCAATGCATGTAGGCATTCTCAAACTCTGGTCGCTCTCTAGTATGACAAGTGTTTACAAATCTATGTATTGTAACTCAGGGAGGACCCAGCCGGGCACCATTTTATTTTTAACATAAACTGTTGCTAATGAATCTGAAGAAGACACAAACCAACAATGTATGTGTCCAAAGACAGCAACCGCAGCACTTACCATAGCTAACTGTCGTCCTATGTTTCCCACTGTGACACCTCCTGAGAAAAATATACAAGGGAGCCAAGAACGGATATAGAGGAAATCTGGGGACGTGTACCTAGGGGGAAAAACGAAACAGCCGTTACTACTCAGGCAGTCCGTGATCAGGACTTCCATAATGTGTGCAAGGGAGACAGTTGTGGGCTAAAGTTATCAAGTGCATCATGTTTTATGGTCACCTGACTTTCCTCTCACTGAGCTGTCTGTCGATGGTGACTTGTTTTATTTTTTCCCTCCTGTAGTCCTGACTATCCTGGAACTCACTCTGTAGACCAGGCTGGCCTTGAACTCAGAGACTCTCCTGCCTCTGCCTCCTGAGTGCTGGGATGAAAGGTGTGTGCCACCCTCCCCCACCCAGCTGGGTGGTGAGTTTTCAATTACATTGAGAAAAAACATTTCAAGATTTTCATGTTATTTTGCATAAAAACATTTACATTTAACAGGTGTTATTATAAAAGCAAAATAATATTCTAAATGCACACTTACTGGTAGACGCCATTATAAACAAGAAACTGAGTGATCAGCGTGGCTAGGAAGGCGATGGTGATCCCGAGCCCCAGGCCACTTCGGGATCGATCAAACGTCCACCACAAGCCCAAGGATAGGGCTGCCAGAGTCAGGGACAGCTGCACATTATTGGCGAAATCTAATTTCTAGTGACCCAAAAGTTAAGGAAACATTTCACAGTTTATCATTTAAAAACAACAACAGACCCCTGAGCCCTAGAACTACTCATAGGACGTATCACTACACAGTAATGACTGCTTATGATGGCACATGAACAATCCTGAGACCCCGAGGGAGGACTACACTCAGGGCACTGGCTTCTAATTGTGAACCTTTGGACACTGGGAGACTTGGTTGGCATTTGGCCACGAGTTTACTAAGACATTCTTTCTACCCCTCCCTTACTTCTCAGTGAGCAGAAATAAGCGTCACTACCTCCATGTGGTCTCCGTGGGCAGTAGGGACGTGAGTTAATTCAGTGAGTCAACCAGCATTCTTAGAGCTGGCTAGCGGAAAGGGCCTCCAAGTGGGTATACAACTCAACAGTATCCTTTACTCCAAGTTGCTCTAGGAACTTAGCATGTGAACAGTTTACCATCAAACTGACCATTTCATAGAAAATGCACAAGACCACAGCATACTGCATGAAGGGAGTATGTATGTCAGCTATGGACAGTAGAAGCCTGGGGACCTCCTGACCAGCCTTGGACTTCTGTGACGGAGAGCAGAACAGGGCTCTCACTACCACAGAATAATGCAGCAGTGGGTAGAAGGCAAGTGAGGATGAAAGTCCACTGTGCCACAGGAACTGAGAAGCAGAGTAAACCTCTGCTTCTGGTGTTAGCCCAAAGGCCCTAGGAATGGAACCCCAGAATTCCTGCTAAATGAAGGCTAAGCCATACTCTGACATGCAGGAATGAGGTGGCCACCAGCAGTACTTGGTCACAGCAGCAATAGGCCCTGCTACAACCCAGATGATCCTCTGAACACAGATACCAACTGAGGATACGGCACTGGCATGGTTGATGCCAACAAACACCGCGATACATCGCATGACACTGGCCCACTCTCTCTTGAACTTGTGTGGTTCTCCCAGGTGACTGTCAATACAGGGATACAATAAGCCGACAACAGCTATTAAAGAAAAACAAAACAGGATTAGGACACATTAGTGAAAATCAGTCCTTGTGTGGTCATTATTAGCCGATCCAAACTGCTCATTTTCCTAGGCAGTTTGTCACCTGTAGCACAAAGCACTACTGTGTATATACATAAGAAAAGGCTGGGAAGGCCACCCCACTCTGCTTTCTCTTGGCCTTGACCTGGCCCCAGTGAAGACAAGTCTCACACCGTGAGGAGGGCAGGGCCCCAAGAAGGGAGAGCTCTGCTGTCAGTCCCAGGCTGCCCTTGAGTGGACAAGCCTCCTCGAATTTATTTCCTCATGTGTGAAATGAGGATTATGTAAGTAAAGAAGGGCAGAGAAGGTTCTGTGGTTCTCAGAGTTAGAACTGTCACAAACCTAGATTGGACTCGTAAGCATTTAGACAGCAGCATTTAGACAGTTGGGCATTCCAGAAAAGACCAGGAGACTAACACACAAGAAGGAAGGGACTGTAGCTAGTACAAGTGGGAGAGGTCCCGTGGACACAAGGCCTATGTGAGTTGCAGCTAAGCTCAAGACCTCAGAATGAGGTTACCATTCTGCCTTGTGTGGTATGAGAGGCATTTACCCTCTCATGGTAGAGCTTACCAGTTCAGCCTCACGTTTCACATACTCCTGGAATTCCTTCAAACTTTCATCACAAACGTGATGCTTCATGTTGAAGATAAACTTTCAAATTCAAAGAACCAAATCTTATGTCCTATGAAAAGCAGAATTCAAATCTCCACCTATTCCCCAAAGAACCATTAAATGCTGGGGATAATAGTTTGGTGGCAGATGACTTGCCTAACATGTAGGGGCTACCCCCATTCCAAAACAGCAGCCTTGGGAATCAACAGCAAGTGTCCTGCTCCTTACACTTAACCCATGACTCAGCTACAGCACAGCACCAAGCCCAGCGTATAAAGCATCGGCAGACAGTCAATAAAAGCTGGCTTCAAAGCAGAGCGGCAGCGCTCCTGCTGTCCTGTGGCTACAGGTACAGGTGTGTCTCACCAGACTGGAGGAAGGTCCACCAGAGAGCATATACTGCCCACCTCCACAGGACAAAAACAAGCGGGGCTGAGGGGGGTGACAAATGTTTGTCACTGCTGTACACTGTAAGGTATGCAGGGATCTGTTGGGCTGTAATTACTCAACATTTTTGGCAAAACCAGCAAAATAATTAAGGAAAGAAAAAAGATGTCTGAGGCACTGTCACAAGTTTCATTAGGCCTGAGAAGTGACACCATAGGTGTCTTTAGGCCCAAAGGCTCCTCTCTTCCTCCTGTCCCAAGTCTACTGGGCCACAGAGTTCCAAAGGGTTTTTGGCTGCCAGCCACAAAGCACTATCTGCAGAAGGCAGGCCGGAGAAGTCTGTCCCCTGGCAACTGCCTCTTGAGCGCACGTGATGGTTTGTTTTCAGTTATCCAGCGAGGTAGCACGTTTGCTCAGGCAGCCAATGGCCGCGTGGTGCTGCCCTCACCAGTTCTCCAGACGGCCAATCCTGGCTTCTGGCTCAGCAAGACATCTGCGACTCCTCCACTTAAACTGCCAATTATCTCCTGACCTCATCTCCATCACTAGTCCCTCCAACTTCCGCCTGTCGCTCGCCAGCGTCTGGGGTTCCCTACCTTCTCCGTCCTCCCTTTTTTGTACCGAGGGTGACTTAACAGCTGACGTGTCCCTTCACTGCCCCCTCTCCAAGAACAAGGAAGGACACTCACCGGCTGCCGTGCCACAGCACGGGGGCACCCACCAGGCGGAGGAGAAGATGGTGGCTATCACCTCGTCCGGGAAGAGCGTGACATTCCGCTGGATCTGCAGCAGGTTGAGCACCAGAGCCAGGACCACGCCAAATGAGAAGAGCACGAGGCTCCGCTGCACCAGGTCGTGGTGCCAGCTGCCGGGTCGTGCGCTGAAGCCTGCGGTTCCCTCTCGCTGGCCCCGGGGCGCGGGCTCGGGCTCGGGGGCTCCGGGGCCCTGCGGACAGAGGGCCGCCGCAATCATGCCTCGCGGGAGGCTGTACGGCCTCGCAGCGCCCGCGCTTGGGTAGCTCCAGACGTGATCGTGCAGCCTGGGCATCGGCGGCTAGGCACACCGTGAGAGGTGCACGCCACCAAAGCACGCGTAGCGCGCCCGGACGGCCCAGGAGCGGCCGCGGCCCCGCGCGGGTTCCGCTTATAAGGTGGGTTGTCGCCGGTGCCACGTGATCTCACCCAGCCTATCCGCCTCCCGCGCGCCCTGCTGAGGGCGTATCTTCCAACGGCCCCGCCTTGTCCGCGCGCCAGTCCGCTCGTGGTCTGGTGAGGCCGCGGGAGCCAATGGGAGGAGGGCGGCCCATATGACGTATGCACACGCCACCGGGGGGTGGGGCTGTGCCCGGCACGCGCTGAAGCGCGCGCTATACGGGGAGGCACCGGGGCGGGCACCAGGACGGGTGGCTCGCGAGTCAGATGGTACGACGCTGCCCTACCCAGCCCTGCCCTGCAATGCGCTGCCGGACCTCGGTTTCTGAGATAAAGCGGTCCGCGCAGATCCTTTCCTTCATGGTCCTGGCGCACACTGAGAGCGTAAACCCTCCTGAGTGCTCAAAAGACGTGGGATCCCTTGGACTGGTGGCTAGTGGCAGGTGGTCTGCAAGTTCACAGTTCAGTCCAGGGCTCCCCCTAGCCAAGACCTTATGGGCTAAAGCCACAGGCCTGAAAAGGCACCGTGTGTGTGACCTTAGGTAAGGAGTGTGGCTCTGTGCCAAAAGTGTAAAATAAAGTCACCCTCCTAAGCAGGCTGTACTCAGAGTTCATGGGGGCTGTCACTTTCCCAGCGTGACACGGTTGTGGGGACCCGGCTGTCTTTCCCTCACAATCTGTCCACTCCTCTCTTAGCCATGTTGGTGGTTCTATGCATTGTTTGGAAGGGCTTGCAGTTTTGGCTTCAAGGAAATGTTGTGATTTGGGTCTTGGCCATTTTCCACACTCTGGCCAGTTCAGGCATGTGAAGTTGCATGGACACACACACACACACACACACACACACACACACACACACACGGGTGGTGGGCATCAGTACTGTATGCTGTATTCCAGCGACACAGGAGCCTTTTTGACACTAAGAAGCAGGAGGGGCTGCCCAGTTCCAGCTGACAGGAAGTTGTTAGAGGCCCGTGAGTCGGGTGTGGGGTGTAGCAGGTGCTGTCGCTACCACCCCTCATCAGCTGCAAGTACTCTAGCCAGATGTTGAGAAAGCGACACCTGTGTAAATACACGCAACTTTGCCCCTAAGGAACAGACACATCACTCACAGGAAACTTGGCCCTAAGGAACAGACATGCCAGTCACTTGTAGGAAGCTGGCATGATGGGACAGGCTGTAGCTCCGACCCTACACCCACGCCCCAACGCCATGCATCTTGTTTGTGAGTACTGAGATGTAATCCGGTCCATTTTTCAAAAGCCGTTTTGCTTGTCTTTACAGACCCTCCCACGTTTTTTCCCCCTGTTATAGTTCTTGCTGGCAGGCTTAGAGGTTCTAATAATACTTTATGTATTCTGTGTTTGCTTGCCTCTGACAATTGCTCTGTTACCAACTTGGTCGTTTCTTCTGTTTACCCAAGCCAGTATTAATGCAGTCTAACCTCTGCTGCTGCTTGGCCATCTCATCTGCACTGGAACAAAGCAAGCTGTGGTCCTAAGCCATGGTGGCTGTTGTGGTACACAGACCAACGTGCTCTGCTGACCATAAAGGATATACCCTGTGGTCCGTTTCTCTGGGGTCCTATGGGGCCTGCTGTGGGCTCATGAGCAGTTTACCCTCACATCCAGTGAATGAAGTTACATAGGGTGACAGTAGAGAGGAGATGGGACTAAGGCTCTTGGAGATGCATCCTGCCTATCAAGGGTGTCCTCAGTTGTTCCAGGGCCTGCTAGTTTTCCTATGCATACTGGAAATGGAAGATCAGGGGTCCCCATCCCTGGGCCTGAGGATGAGTGGGGTTGCTAGGGAGATGTGTTTGAGGTGGAGCTCCTCCACTGTACCACTTCCTGTTAATCATTACAGCTTTGCTGAAGCAAGTGCTTCCAACTACTGAGGGCTTACCTGGGAGCACACAGGCACCCATTGCTTTTTATCTAGAGCCCTACCATTCTTTCTGGGATAATATCAATAATCATTTGTGACTTGCATTCTTAAAATGGACTAGATAAGGAAACAGATTGGCCATTTTAATGTAACCTCACCCCTTGTTCACTGTAGACTGTTCAGAAAATAGAGCGCTATTTGGGGCAAGGTAATGACTCAGTCAGTAAAGTGCTGAGCAGGAATAAGGAGGAGAGTTTGATCCCCCAGAACCTATATAAAGATCCACATAGACAGCAGTGCATGTCGTCCCAGCACTAGGGAGGAACCATGGAGCATGGTGGCTGGATGGTATAGCCCAAAAGTGAACTCTGAGTTCAGAGGAGAGACCTTGGCTCAAAAAAAGTGGAGAGCAACTGAAGATGACTTCTGATGTCTACCTCTGACCTCCATGTACATGCACCCAGATACACGTGGACACACACACACACACACATACACGCGTGCGCGCACACACGCACACACACACATACATACACGCACACACACACGCACACGCTGTTAAGACACCGAAAGTATGAATTTCTAAATATGTTTCTACTCGGGAATGTATGGGCTTTTTTTAGTTTTTATTTTTGAAGATTTATAATTTTTAATGTGTGTGTGAATATATGTGTGTGTTTCACATGCGTGTAGGAGACCAGAAGGAGGCATAGGTCTCCTGGAATTGGACTTACAAATGGTTATAAGCCACCATGTGGGTGCGGGAGCCAAATCTGGGTACTATGGGAGAACAACAGGTTTTCCTAACTACCTTTCGTCACCCCGTTTCTGGCTTATAGGCATTTATTTGTTTGTTATGTGTGATTGGAGGTCAGAGGAGGTTGTGGGGCCGCTTTTCTCCTTCCATGTAGGTCCCAGGTATTGGGGTGCTGGCTTTCACTCACTGAGCCATCCTGCTAGTCCCCATACTGCGTGCGTTCTGGAGTCACATTTGATAACAGTAGAACCTGTTTCCGGATAACCACGAAATTCTTCTGAGTTGAACTCCATTTACATACTATACAGCTCTCTCTGTCAAGTAGTTGTGCACGTATTCAGAATGTGTGCAGCGTTGCTCAGGGTTACGGCTACCCCTTCAGCCTTTCCCAGCCTCAGGCCACCATGAAGCTGTCTGCCTTTGTGAGCTTCCGGTTCTTGAGCATTCCTGTAAACAGAATCATTCAGTGTGTGGTCTTTGATGGTTCTTTCAGCAATAATGCTTTGTTTCTCTTTATGGCTGACTAGTATTCCATTGTGTAGTGTACTGTATTTTGTCTGCCCCTTCACTGGCTGATGGACATTTGAGTTGTGTCTGCTTTTTGGTGATTATGAATACTGCTGCAGTAAAGACGTGTGCATAACTCTGTGTGTGCATTTCCTCTTCTCTTGGATGGAATGGCAGGAGTAGACTCACAAGGTCTCAGAGGGACCTCCACACTGTTCTGCAGCCCCGCTGGCACATTATGAGGGTCCCCGGGAGGTAATGGGCAGCTGGGAGGGAAAGTCACAGGATTGTCACAGCACAGACCCCTCTTGGTTGTGAAGAGGTGAGAGGGAAGAGAGAGGAAGTCCAGTAGCTGTGGGGCTTGAGCAGATTGACTCTGGCCACTAAGTCTGCTGGGGACAGACAGGAGCCAAGGGACAAGGCTTTTTCTCAGGGAGTGTTATGTAGCTATGCCCTGAAAATGGGAAACTCTGCCTTGTGGGTGGGTAGGGAGGCAGGGGTGGGACCACAAGTCTCAGAAAGCTGGAGAGGCTTAGGAATTCATGGAGCCCATGTGGAGATCTAAGATACAAGCAGTTTCTGGGGAGGGAGAGAGATGTCTGCAAAGCATGCGCAGAGCTCAAGAGGTGCAGATTCTGTGCGTCTTTAATCATGCTGGAGTAGGCCATAAGAACTAAAGACATGTGTGTGCGCGCGTGTGTGTGTGCATGTGTGTGTGTGTGCGTGTGTGTACACGTGTGCTCACTCCACAGCATCTGGAAGTCAGAGGACAACTTCTGGGAGTGGGTTCTCTCTATAATGTGGATCCCAGGGATTGAGTTTAAATTGTCAGGTTTGGTGGTGGGCAGTCGCCTTACCCACTGAGCCATCTTTGCAGCCTGGAGTGGGTGCTTTGGTGACAACTTTATGTCATCCACACTCCTATAATTAACCCGAATAGATAGATTCACTGGTGCTCTAATCTAGACTCAGTGGGATAGTTTCTTTGGTCTGTAGTCACTGCCCTACTTGGGATGAGTGAACATTTATTCACACTTCTCCAGGAAAAAAACCACAGCACAGGGAGGAAGTGCTGATGGTGGGGGATGGCAGACTGGGGATTTGAGGTTGCAGAGGTTGGGAAGGTTGGGCGGGGAGCTGATTTCTTAGGGTGGAGGGCTTTAGGAGAACTGTGACTGCAATGTCACTTGCAAGGTGTGGTAACTCTGTGTCACTCTCTAGGTCAGCAGACAGCCTCCTGGGTTTTTGCTGGTAGAGGAAAAGCAGGACCGTGGAAGCAGGGAGGTAGGATTGGGGCCTGGTAATTAATAGGGTCACATCCGGCCCCAAGCCCTGTGAGGTGGAGGAGAAGCAGACAGCAGGTGGGAAGAGGCCCCTAGCCTAGGAGGAAGCCGTGTGGAATTAGATTCCCGATGTTACTTGCTTCTGCGCTGTCGATTCTGGGAGCAGGCAGCACCTGAACCATAGAATGGCAGAGGAGGCCATTTAAAGACAGGCAGACTGAGGCCAGCGGAAGCAGAAGAAAGACACTGGATTGTTTAACACTCACTACTGCCTTCTGGCACGGTCTGCAAGGATTAACTGGTGCAAGGCTTAAGGCAGGGACTTATGGAAGGGCCTGTTTGGAGAACTTGGCGGTTGCCTCCTGATTTCTTGGAAGTCAGAACAGTTTAGTTTCAGCTTGTTGACACTTTAGCACAGGTGGGCCCAGGCTATTTTGCTCTGCCCTCTGACAGCTGCTGGGCCTGGTGCAGCAGCCCATCCGAACCATCGAAACGACCTGACACCTCAGGTCCCAGGTGGGCAGCTGGTAAAGAGCCCAGCCATATTGGGGTGGGGTTGAAGATGCTACCGATATGGGACAAAGTCCAAACCAGCCTGGGGCTGGGCTGCTGGCCTGCATGCCGCCCAGGAGGGCAAGGTGTGGTTGACTAAGGCTTTTGAAGGCCAATGTGCCTGACAGAGGCTCTCAGCAGGTTTGGGAGCCAGGGGCTAACAGTGTGGCAGGGACAAAGGTGGCAGGTACTGGGTACTTAGTGTCCTCTGTGGACCCTTGGGATATACTATTGTTTGGACACAGCATAGCTACAGAAACAGACAGCTAGGATGAGGTCACTCTCCCCTAATTAGAGACCACCCATATTAGGGGAGAAGAGGGGCAGATCCCCCTCAGCAGCAGAGGGGGCATAAACTCCAAACTCTCCAGTACAGGACAGGGGCGAGTTTCTGTTGGGGTAGGGCTGCAGCAGCAAAGAGGTGTAGAGCAATGTCTGGGTCTACAGCACAGACTGCAGAACCAGTCTGCTTTCTGCTGGTCCCCCAGCCTCTGGCACTCAAGGAAAGGTGAGGTGTCTACCCTAACCTCAGGCTCCAAATGAGCCCAACTAAGGAGGAGCCAGCTCTGCCTGAGCAATGAGCAGTAGTGGGGTTTGCCTTGCTCCCCTCTTACCCTTAGCACCTTCCCTCCCTCACACTTCCAGGTCTAACGGCCTCTCCATCCCTCTCCCTTTCCTTTCTCTCTCACAGGCTCCTTCCCCTCCCTACCTATTGCTCAGTTAGGTGACCAGATGTCAGGAGCTCAAATACTCCAGCCGTGAATTGCCTGTGGCTGCTGAGGTAGATGGGCAGAAGCATAGCAGCTCATAGCAATATGATTCTATCATCTCAGGGGTCTAGAGTGTGTGAGGGGCTGTGTACCCCTAGCAAGACCTGTTTCTGCCCTTGTTGACTCCTTCCCTGCTTCCCTCGGCTCAGGATGTCTTCCTCTTGTCCCTCTCACTATTGATTGTGTCATCTCCAAGAACTTGATGTTTACATCAGAAGCATCTAAAGGACCCAGATGCAGGTGTGTGTGTCCTCTAAGTCCATAATTTTTCAACATGAGGCAGCTTGAGGCTTTCCAGGGGTGATAGAGTGGAGCCTTACCTCGTCTTGGGGGCTTTGGCACATATCTTTGCCATCCAGGCCACACTTTACAGGGTGAGTGTCAGGACCAGCGGCATGTCTGTCAAATCGCAGCACATTGGCTCCTGTTTAAGCTATGCCAAGAGCCCTGGAAGTTCAAAGCCAGAGTGGTGGCCCAGGCTGGTCATCCAACTCCAGAGGCTGGAGAATGACACGTTCCAGGCCATCCTGGGCAACTCACTTTTAAGAAAGAAAAAGATGGGATGTGGTGAATGGAAGCAGGGCCATAGCTGCTTGGTATGTATAAGGCTCAAGTTCAACCCTAGCCACTAGAGAGCCTGGGAGGAGTGCCAGCCAGTAGGTGGACAGAGGAGCCAGCAAACCCAGTTAGGCAGAAAGCAGCCTCTGCTTATGTGACTCCAAGAACTGAGCAAGGAGAGAGAGTTGGAAAAACAAGCTGAGGGGAAGCCTGGGCGTCGTGCCAGGGAGCATGGCTTTTAGTGTGGGGGATCTGGCATCCCCGACACTATTCTTGCTCATCTGCTTCTGTTGATGGTAGTTTAGTTGGGATCCTTTCTCTCTGTGGTCACGTGCTAACCAGGCCTAAGTCTGTGCTATAGGATGTAAGCAGGCACATGCACAGTTACGGTCATGCCAGGCAGCCAGGGGTACTCCAGACACTCCCATTCCCCTTTCTCATAGAGGTGACCATACTCTCCTCCCTGTTCCTGTCTCCTTAAGAAAGCTAGCATGCACTCAAATCAATACCACAGGCTCAAGGTCATGTTTAAGCTCCGCGTTGTTTAAGTAGTTAATCCTGAGATTAATAACAGACTTCCTGTTTCACAGCCACTTCCTATCCCTTGGGAAACTGCAGCGGCTTATGCGGACTGTAAGCAAGAACCACAAGATTGGCAGGTGTTATTTTAAATATGCCATGTGGTCTCCATTGTCAGTGCAGCACCAGTCCAGGCCTGGGCTATGGTGGTTTGTCCTGTATGGTCTGTGACCTTCATAGGTCCTGGCATATGAGTCTGTGTCTGATTGAGGAGAGGGACCCAGGTTGCTTGCTGAGTATTAGCACATACTGATATCTTCTAGAAGCAGCTCGTACCCTGCCGGCTGCTGCTATTAGCAGGGGGGTATGCAGATTGATCCTCTCTCATGCTCTCTGCAGCCCGGAAGGAAGGCTACGACTTGGAGTCTACCTGGCTGTGATGGGGAGGTATCTGGGCAGCAGGAAGGAGCTAGTCCAGTAGCATGAGGAGCTGTATAAAATATGGGAGTGGACACATGCCTCCCACTCTGTCTCCCAAGATGAAGGTCACGGACTGGTAAACTATCACACCCCTCAGGGCTGAGTCATGAGACCTAGAGAGATTCTGGTTGTCTCTAGGCTGCCCTGGTGCATGGCCCTAGGGGTAGACACAGGTTCTTGCTTCCACTTGATTAGGAGGCAGGGTGTGGCCAGGGTACACCATTCTCAGAACTAACCCTGCTAAGCCCTCTAGAGTGTACTCAGGGCTGCATGGAAGACAATGGCTCTAAGAACTCTGAAGTACTCTACAGTGTACAGCTTCCTCTAGTCTGTCAGTTTCCCAGTAACTATTGGCAGGGGAGTCTTACAATAATACAGGCAGCCATTGTGTATGTCAGTTCCTGTATCTAGGAAGAAGGAGAGTAGAAAGACCACATCCTGTTCTTCAGTTGGACTCAGGGTGGGCCCTGAGGATCAGGAGATGGAGCCCTAAGAGGTCAGGCCAGTGATGAATGTTAGTCATGGAGAAGGCAGACTGTACAACATACAAGATGGGTCACTGTGGAACTGAAGGTCCGAGCCTCTTCAGGGAGACAGGAAGAGTAGAGGTTGCCAGCTCTAGTCTGGGTTGACAGGGATGCTATCAAAATCATGATCAGTCTGGGCAAGAGTAGACAGGGCTGGGAACAGAATGGGTAAGGGAGGATGTGAGGAACATGCTGTTAGATGGGCGTGTTTGAAGTTATGGGCCACTAGTGGGTAGTGGTGGGAAAATGGAAAATGGTGGGAAAAGCCTGTGAGTTCATTGTTCATGCTCTCACAGCACAGAGCACCAGAGAACAGAGAATGCCAAACACTCTACGCAGGTCTGAGATTGTTGTATGCTGTGACTTGTGTTTTTTCTGTACATACAGAAGTCTTTGTTCTTATACAACCATTTAATTTCAGGAAACAAACCTTGTTTTCTTGCCATCATTCCTTAGGCTGTATCAAAGTGATGTTTCTTTGGGTTGGATTTTTTGATTTTAAAAACTCCTGTTTGAGTTGACTGGAGATTTTTAAACAATTGATCGATGAATGGTGGGTTTGGATTAGGGCAGAATATGTACTCTATATTTATGTGAAGGGAAGACTTTAGTACTGATTATTAGAAAATCAAAATATTCATCTGGGATGGGGATATGGTTCAGTGGATAAAGTGTTTGCTGTGTATAAGTAAAGACCTGAGTTTGAACCTCGGTGCTCACTAAATGTCAGATGAGCCTCATTAGTGGGCCCGTAACTCCAGTGCTGGGGACACAGAGCTGAGCATTCCCTGAAGCAAGGCAGCCAGCTGCAGTCACTGGATTGTCAATCCAGGGGTGAGTACATAAGGTGGAGAGAGAGAGAGAGAGAGAGAGAGAGAAGAAACCTGACATCAGTGTTGTGACCTCCGTATGCATTTGTAGACAGGTGTACATATCAATGCACTCGTGCAGATGCAGATGTGCACGCAAGTGCTCACTGCACACAAATGTACACAAGCATCACGCACCTCTGGAAACCACCAAAGATGGTCTCCATCCTGTGCTCCAAATGTCTGGCCATAAGTCAATTCCTTATGTAAACATAAGCAAGCACAGCCACCTCATTAGTATGTAAATTTGCTTCTCTCTTTAAGAGACAATAAATTAGAGGTATAAAAAGAATTGTTTGAAAAGAAATATCTCTGTAAATGTTTGATTGTTATACCTGTTATTGCCCTAGAGTCTCAGTTATGTTTCTGTTGTTGTGAAGAGACCATGACCAGATTTATTTGAGGAATTCTGGTGTCAGATGGTGAGTCTACAACTGTCATAGCAGGGAGCATAGCAGCAGTCAGGCTAGGTGCTGGGACTTAGATTTCATAAGCCAAAGGTGGAGAGAAGGGTAGGGGAGAGAGACAGAGACTGGGCCTGACCTCAACTTTCAAAACCTCAAAGCTTACCTCCAGTGACATACTCCTCCTCCAACAAGGCCACACCTCCTAATCCTTCCCAAACAGTTCTTCTAACTGGGGACCAGGCATTCCACATGTGAACCTACGGGGATCATTCTCATTCAAACCACCACACTGAGGTAGTGTAAAATTTTCTCAGGTGAAAAGGGGTCGTGAGTAGAAAGGTTAGCAGAGCATTATGGGTAAGGAATGGAGGGTGATCTTCATCAAAGCCCTATTCTTTTGAAGCTTCCTTTCTGGTATCTCTTGACCTTACCTCCCATGCTCACTCCCTGCATTTCTTCTCTAGACTGAAGGCTAGTGTCTGCTCACAGTTGAGTGCATAATCAGCATTTCTTGCTCCCTTGCATCTGTGGCTGTCCCTGGTTGACTTTTCTAGGGGTAAGCGACCACAGAAGCCCCCCTCACCCATGCTGGTGATCTCCACTTACTCTTGCTTTCACTATCTTGCCTACCTGACCTAGGACCTACAGCTGAACATATCCCTGAATCCTGCTAGAGGAGGTGCTGGCAGGAGTTGGGGAAAGATAGGTATGGACTCCTGGCTAGCTCAGCTCTGAGGTGCTCTCAAGTTACCTAGGCTGTCCAGCCATGTTTCTTTCCCCAGCAGTGTGAACGGCTTTCCTAGGCTGCCCGTCTTATTCTTTCATCACCTGCTGATGTTCTCAGGTCTGGCTGAGTCTGTGTCTTTCCTTAAATGATCCAGGGGAATTTTGTGTCTTGGGAGGGTCTAGCAGAATAAACACCTTTGTTCCCCTCTCAGCAAGAAAAAGATCTAATGCCTGGGTAAGCCTGTTAACCCTCTGTTCAGACTCAGGTTCTCTGGGATGGCTCCGAGACTTGGGAAACAGGCTTCTGAAGGCTGAGAATTCTGCAGTGGTACAGGCCTGCTGGACCGGCTGGTATGGTAACAAAACAACTATAGCGCCCTGGGTGTTTAGACCTAGGACAGCAGAGACACCTGACCATCTTAGGACAGTCTGAGGGACAAGACTCTGACATAATAAGCACAATAGGTCTTCAAGGGCCTGTGTTCCCAAGGCTTGGGGAGGGTCCTCCCAGCCTCACCATCTCTGAGGGTTCTGGCACAGTCCCTGCTCCTCGTGTGCGGTTGAACTCTTTCCAGCTTTGCTGTTGCCATGTCTGTGTTTACACTCAGTGTTCTTTCTGTTCAGCTCTCTCCTCTCAATGGGCATCAGATTGGATCAAGTACCCACCCGCCCATCTCAGCACATCATACCTTCAGAGACCCCACTTCTCACAAAGTCACTTTGCAGTTACCAGGATTTTTGTTAGATTTTTAGCCACTGTGATGAAATGCCTGAGAAAAGTATGTTAATTTCTCATTGTTCTGATCAAACACTGGCAAGAGACCACCTAAAGAGAAAGGCTTTATTTTGGTCTACAGTTTAAGGGGATGCAGACCATCATGGCAGGGAAGGGATTACAGTAGTGGACAGGGACTGAGAACACATCATATCCACAGTAAACACCAGTGCTCATCTGGCTTTCTCCTTTGGCTCTTTTTATTCAGGCCAGATGCCCAGCCCACAGGACCCATCTCTAGGGATTTAGGACAGATCTTCCCTCTCCAATTAAATCTCTGTGGACACACAGCCACACCTAGAGGTGTGTTTTCTGGGTGATTAAAAACCCAGTCGTAAGCACAAACAACGTCAAGTAAGAAAGGAATGTTTTGCTTGTTGATGTCCAGCCCTGGTCAGCTGGCTTTGTTACTTTGTTCCCGTGTCATGGTAAGGGGGTCAAGCTGTTGGCCTCGTGACATTCAGGAAGGGGTGCTGGGAAGGGGTGGAAACAAGATGTAGCCCATAAGGTCCCATTCTCTTCAAATAAGTGCTACTACCAAAGTGTCCATCAAATTATAAGCCAACTTGCTTCCTCGAAGCTTCACCTCTGTATACAGTACATCAGGGATAAAGCCTTCAGCCTGTGAGCTTATGTGAACACTATGTGAGCAGAACACATGGCATAAGAGTTCAACACACCCTTATGAGGGATACAAGTTAGTACACTCCGGACTGTCTTCCATTTGGAGGAGGAGATCACGGGGAGGACCAGTTGTAACCTCCAGGACTGGGAACACCACGCAAACCAACTCCAGCTTTGGGTTAGAAACTGTATTTTCTAAGTTCCATAGAGAGGAAACACACTGTCCATTCAACGAGTTCCAGCCACACCGGCAGTGTCGGCGCTCCTAACAGAACACGTGACTAACAGTCTGAAGGGAGGAGCTGGAGTTGGCTCAGCAGTTAAGAGCGCCGGCTGCTCTGGAAGAGGACCCAGTTCAGATCAGACAGATATTACTACCCTAACTCCAATGCCAGGAGCCTCCACAGGTCCACGGGTACACACATAGATATAGGCAAATAGTCATTTACATAAAGACAGAAAACAAACAGATTTTTAAAGGAAAAAAAGTTTGGCTTAAGCCAGGTATAGTGACCTACAACTTTGATCTCAGCACTGGGGAGGTAGAGGCAGGAGAGTTAAGAGATCAGACTCATACATTTGGATCCGGAGGCCAGCTTGGGCTACATGAGACACTGTCTCCCAAAGAAGGAAGATGGGGAAGAGAAAGGGAGGAGGAGAAAGAGGAAGGACACGTGTTATTGTAAGTAGTCAGAAAATGGGGAAAGGTCAAGACAAGAGCTTAAGCATTCCCTCTGGCCCTAAATTCATGGAATAATCCTGACCAGTAGTTTTGTAGCTAGTCTACTGTTTTCCCACTTTACTCATGCAAAGTCACGTCCAAAATAATGCCAGACCTTGGTGACTGGCATTATTTGTCTTCTTTATTTTCTGAGATATGGGCTCACTGTAGTTCAGGCTAGTCTCAAGCTTGCATCAATTCTCCTGCCTCAGTCTCTGGAATGCTGGGATTACAGATTTGGGTCACCTCCCTGGGTCTATGTTACTTTGTGTTCTGTCTTTCAACTCAGTTCTCCTGGGACTTTAGAGAATATTTACTGGCTCTACAGGCTGTGTGTATCATGGATTTCCCAGCCTGCTTTAGGTCTTTGGATGTTCATGACCCATGTCATACAATCCAGAATCAGAAGCATGGCTGTGAGGGTCCTGTACCAGGAAGGTTGACTGGAGGCATGGCTGTGAGGGTCCTGTACTAGGAAGGTTGACTGCATCTGTTATTTTCTTTTCTTTCGTCAGGTTTCAGCACTGACGCCGCTGTGTGCAAGATATGACTAGAGCCTCTCCTATCTTCACCTCCATCAACTGCGCAGAGACAGATGGCTCCTGATGTGCTTTTCATCCACTGATTACCTGTGTTCTCGAATGCATTACTTTATGTAATGTAATAATTTAAATGTTTCTTAGATTTATTTTATTTCATCTATATGAAGGTCTTACCTGCGTATATGTATGTCTGCCACATGCATGCCTGGTGCCCTTGGAGGCCAGAAGATGGCATTTGATCTCCTGAAGCTGGAATCTTAATGTCTGTGAGCCACCATTTTGGTGTTGGGACCTCTGCAAGACCAGCAAGTATTCTCAACCATGGAGCCGTGTCTCCTACTCCATCTGCTTATTATTTAGCCAGAGCTGATGTCAAATGATATGAAGGAGGGCCAGGGTGCATCTTAGCAGGCTTGGTCTGCTTAGGACGTGAGGGCCCTGGTCCATCGCTAGCCTCAGAGATGCTATCCACTCATGCTGCACTTCAGCCTTGCTGTGGTGTTCAGTATCCAATAGCAGTTTTAAAGCAAGACGGTGCTGTTAATAAGTAAGGCCAGAATATGCACTAGTGTCTCCTTTACTTTGGTTTTGCTATATCTTAAATTTTGCTGAATAGCAATTTAATCTAGGCCATGGATTTAATTTTTACAATAAGCAGAATCCTAGGAATTATAATTTGGACTGATTTCATGCTTAGATAAGGGTGTAAAAGTTTCTAGCATGGAGAGTAAAAAAAGAGATTAGCCTCTCTGCCTCCTTCTCAAGGTCATCATTATTCTCTGACCAGAGGGCAAAGGGGAGGCCCACTGGGAGGCTGGGGGTGTGGCTGCCACGGGACATCACAAGCTGCACCGGACCTACCCGCTTGTAATCAAGAGTAGATAGGCTCAGGGCACCTGGGGGCCAGCCAGGTGTCTGCTAGCTTCGGTGACACCCAGGAGTGCTGGAAAAATGAGTTACACAGGAACAATGAACCCTTTAGCCCAAGTTCACTGCCTCTCACCTATTGGCAGCACTTTACTTCTGGGTCAGAATAGCTTGGGGTGGTGAGGAGTGGACTGCTGCCCTGATTGGCTGAGTCCTCACAGCTCACCCTTGTAGACAAATAGAATGTTCTAAAGAGAACATACTGTAGCTGACTGGGACGGATTGGAGGGAACTCCGAGTGGAGACAGATCTTGTTTTTCTGCCTATTCACTCGTTCTTTTAATGGAAAAAAGAGAAGCCCGATGTCAAAGGTGACATACAAAGGTCTGTGTCTTCTGCAAGGGTCACTTGTCTTGTTGCTGTGACAAAATCAACTTATGGGAGGAAGGGTTTATTTTGGCCTGAGGGTGTATGCCATCACAGGAGGGGAGGTGTGGCAGCCTGAGTGTGAGGCTCCTGTGGTCAGGAAGCAGAACGGTGAGCTCAGCGGACTTCCTCCTGTTTTTAGTCCAGGATAGCCCACACTAGTAGTGCTTCTCACTTCAGCAAACCCAGTCTAGGGGATCCTCATAGTCATGCTCAGCAGTTTGCCTCTCAGTGCTTCTAGGTCCTGTCCAGTTGGCAATGATAAACATCACCGTTTCTGTCTGAACTGAGGCACCAGCCACATGCAGTTACCCGGGAGTAGATGATTTGTAAAGAACCCCCCAAAGTGGGCTTTTCAAAACTGGGATCTAGGTCTGTGGGCCTCAGAGAAGGATATTCAGCCATTGAACCCATGGCAAGTCCTACACCTGAACCCCGAGGCTAAGACAGCCCAGAACTTTACATTTTCCCCAGCCCTCTGCTGGTGGCCCCGATGCAGGATGTAGGCTGATTCAAAACCAGGCTTAGGTAAGCCTCAGGTAAACATTGTCCTGTCAGAAATCCATTTTCTCCTGTGCCTGGGTTTGCGTACACTCATTCTTTCAGCATCACTTGGCATCTGTTGTCACTGGCACTTGTTTTGCCCCCAAGGAAAACGTAGTTGCCTCCTGGGTGAAGATCCTGGTTCTTCTGCTAGGCAGTTAAACTGCTAGTTACAACATCAAGGAAAAGTAGTTTTGTAGGACATGGTTTATTACCAGTTTTATGTGCTGAGATGACATGTATGTAACAGACGCTTACTCTACCCTGAGGGTCCACAGCCGAGGACTTAATAATCGACACCAGGAAAATGCTTGTGGAAACAGAGGAGCGCAGTGTTCAGAACATGGATGGCTGTCCCCAGCTGCTGTCCCAGGTCTGTCGGTCAACAGGTTTCAGCAAAGCTGAGGCTCACACCTACCAAGAACTCCTCAGAACCCATGTTTCAACAGCTCCTGGGGGTTCATCTAATCCTGGGGTGCTCTGAACTCAAAGTCTTTGCCTTCTGCACAACTAGAGATATTTATTAAATATATCAAGTTTTGGGGGCTGGGAAGATGTCTCAGTAGTTAAGAGCACAGGCTGCTCTTCTATAGGACCTAGGTTTGATTCTCAGCACCCACATGGTGGCTCACAACCATTTCTAGTTCGGTTCCAAGGGATCCCACACCTCATCCCTCCAACCCCCCACCTCCAAGGGCACCAGGCATGAATGTTGTATACTGTCATGTAAGCAGACAAAACACCTACACACATAAAAAATAAAAAGACACAATCTGGCTGGCCGTGCCGTGTGATTCCACAATAGAGGCTTACATAGCATATGATGCCCTGTCTTCTGCCTGTACCACCATAAGAAACACAAAGTAAAAACAGAACAGAAAAATCTTGTATTCCTTTACATTTAAAAAATTTACTTATTTTATTTATATGAGTACACTGTCACTGTCTTCACACACACCAGAAGAGGGCATTGGATCCCATAGCAGATGGTTATGAGCCACTAAGTGGTTGCTGGGAATTGAACTCAGGTCCTCTGGAAGATGAATCAGTGTTCTTGACTGCTGAACCACCTCCCAAGCTCCCCTCTTACCTTTTTATTAAAATGTTTTTAATTTAATTTTTATTTTATTTGTATGAATGTTTCCCCTGCATGCACGTGTGTGCCTGGTGCCCGGGGAAGCCAAGGCCAGAGAGAGTTTTGGGTCTGCTAGAACTTAGTGACAGATGTTTGTGAGCCACCATGTGGTTGCTGGGAACTGAACCCAGGACCTCTGCTAGAGCAGCCAGTGCTCTTCACCACTGGGCCATCTCTCTAGTGCCTTCTAAACCTTTTAATTCACTGAAAACCCAGCTGCGATAAAAAGAAGACTCATTACTCCCCACAGAAATAACCCTCAGGTGTATGCTGGGTTACATGCAACTGAGTCTGGGAGGTGGAGTCAGGGATTACTAATTCAAGGTCATCCTTAGCTGTGTGGCTCACCGGCCAGCTGGGGCTGCATGAGACCCCAAGTCAAGCATTGCCAATAAGCAGTCACAGAAAGCTCGTGTAAGTGGTTTGCTTTGCTTTGCAGCAGACACTTTTGCAAGACAGAGACACCCTTTTCCCCCCTCCCAAAGGGAAGTTAGAGGAAGCAGAGGCCAAGGTTTCTTAAAGAAAGAAAAAACATCTGCAAAGTTTCTATAAGTTAATTGAAACCTGAGATTATAGGTACCAGCAGAAAGATGTTCATAAGTTTAAGAAGGAAACAATTCTGAGAGCAAAGACTGTCTTCAGAGAGACTTTGCCAACCAAGAAAGTCCTGCAAGAGCAGTGAATGGTAGAGGAGGAGCAGGAAGTTAAGAAGTGTGTGCAGTGCCAGGCCTGTCAATCAGCCCGTGTTGGAGTGAGCTCATTTTCCAAGGAAATGAAGCAGGTTAATGCCCATAATCTAACAGTCTCTTCAGAAACAGGATAGAGGTAGAGAGGACTGTCCTACTCTTGGAGACCAGCTGGGCTAGCTTCAGACCCCAGGATCCTCCTTCCTTGAAGTAAAGCGCAGAAGACAGCTGTCTTAAAAAGAGATGTGAGTTGAATCTGTTTCAACCGAGAGGCCATCCAAGAGAGCCATGTTTTCTGCTGGGATGCTTGTACTCTCTCTGTGGCGTTCCCTGCAGCATAGAACATGCCTGGTCCATTAACTGTATCATGCATGCACACACACACACACACACACACACTCACACACACACACACACACACACACACACGACTTTCTCAGGCTTGCTCAGCACTCCAGTATCCTGATGGTCCACTTCTTTTTTTTTTTTTTTGGGCCACTTGGCTTTCTCTTTGGATTTGTGACATAATTTGTAAAATCCAGACAACATTCTTAGGCCCTTGCTGGCAATCTAAAACCTTGACTACCTTGGTTTTAAAGACAGAATGTGGCAAGCTAGGGAGATGGCTCAGTCGTAAAGTATTTTGCTTTGCAAGCGTGAGGACCTGAGTTTGGATCCAGGTGTGGTGACATGCATCTTAAGTTCATTCCCGGGGAGGTGAAGTCCACAGGATCCCCTGGGGCTTGCTGACCAGAAAGCTTAGTGAGACCCTGTCTCAACAAAATAACCTGGAGAGTGACTGAGAAATATACTCGAAGTTGACCTCTAGCTTCCACATACGTGCACACATACATATATGAACATAAACACACAGGCTGCACAGACACATCACACGGCAGATAGAACTTCTTGGCTGTGGGAGTGTGAGATTGTCCCTGGCCCCATCAACTATGAAAGTAGCTAAATGAGCCACAGCCTGCGGACATCAGGAACAAAGTATCACAAGAGAGTTGAGGTGGTTAGAAGCACACTTTGTGTGCACTTACCTTACTGCCTGTCTCTTCAGAACCCCTGCGGCTGTTTCAATAGAAAACCCACACCAACATGGGGTATTGAACTATATGGTACTGAACAAGGCCAGTGAGGCCGAGTGGACCTGTGTAGCAAAGTTTTAGTTTATGCAAACTGATACGGTGGTAACTTAAGAGGAGGCCCAAGGATGTGTACTGCAGTCACTGAGGAAACTCTGACAAAAAGGAGGGTGCATGAGAATGGCTGTGGAGATAGGAGATTAGGTAGTGATGGGTGTGCACCACTGTGGCTGTCCTTAATGACACCCAAGTATACACTTAGCAGTTAGCTTTAACCACGTATAAATCTTAAATCACACATTTTACCATAACACGAGAAAAACCTTTTAAATACCATGAAAAGATATGTCTATGGTTTGAATATGGTTTGTCCCTGCTGAAACACACATTGAGCTTTGGTTGGACGTGTGAGATATTAAAAGGTGGAACGGGGTGGGCCTTTAAGAAGCTCCTGTTTGTACACTGGGATCCATTCACCAGTTACTAATGGAAGAGTGGGTAGATCTGTGGTCACAGGCACAGCTCCTGGGACTAGGGGACTCCCTGCTTCTTGCCCAGTGGTGCTCTGCTAGCCTCTGGATTCTGCCAGCATGACAGCTATTGTCAGACGTGACCTTGCCCCAGACTCCTGGGGCCAAAACGGACCCCGCTTCTGTCCAAGGCTCCAGCTTCTGGTTCTTTTTTTTTTTTCTCAGAGCTGGGGACCAAACCCAGGGCCTTGCGCTTCCTAGGTAAGCGCTCTACCACTGAGCTAAATCCCCAGCCCCGGCTCCAGCTTCTGGTGGTGTGTTATCGGCAGTGGAAAGTGTATTAGGAAACAGCTCAAAAGCCAATTGGAAACAGACAGCTAAATGCAGGCTAAATGCAGTATGAGCCTAAGGATCCTAAAGATCAACTCCAGAGACAGCAGGAAGGGGAGAAAACAGATGAAAGACCCTCAGAGAGAATCTTCCCTCAGGAGGGAGATCTTCGAGCCCAATGACCAGTCCGAGTCCACAGGCTGCAATCAGCAAGAGGATTTTTATTGATCAAGATACACAGATATCTGTGGGCATCTCAGTCAATTCGGAAGACTGGCGTGCCTAGCAGAACCAGGGATGGGCTTTTTATAGGGTTCTGGGAAGCAGAAGCAAGCATACATAAGCAGATGCATGGTTACAGGGGTCAGCCCGGGGGCAAGTTCTCTATAGTGTCTTCTTGGAACATAATGGCTGACTCGGCCTCCCACCAGGGTGTGGGACCTCTCCCGGGGCTTTCCACTTTTCTTTTTCATTGTCAGGCGCTCAACCGCAATCATCCTGTCGCCAGGCTCTCCACACATATCCTTCGTGGCAGCCGCTGTATACTCAGTGTTCTGACCTTTCTCGGAACCAGTCTTCCTAAATACAGCCTTGTAAAATGGCATTACTACTGTTAGTCTTTCCGTTACTGCTATTAGGCTGGGGTCTTTCACAGAAGCAAGAAATCCAAGTGTGGTCAGCTCCACCGTGGGACAGCGAACCTCCCAGAGGAAGGCGGGAAGGTGCAGGAGCCACCGGGAGGAATTCCTGCTACAGGAAACACAGTGGGTTAGTTTATGTGTGCACAGTGCCGGGATCAAAGCAGAGCTGCGAACACACTAGCCAGGTACTCTGGCGCTAAGCTGTCTCCGATCCTGGAGAGGCACAGAGTATAAAGACAGGCGGGCTGCAGGGAAAGCCAGGACGGGAGGTATCCACGAGGCCAAGAAGGTGCTGTAAATATAAGAGGCATGTGGAGGCCAAGGGAACATTTCATAACAACGAAAATCCATCTATCAGAGAAATGACACAGTGCAGGAACCTTGCAAAGAGGTTAGATATTGAGAAACAAGATTTGCATGCACAGGTGGACATATCCCAGTATGACATTATGTAGATTGTCACTGTGTAAGTGTGGAGACCCAGGCCCACTCCCCACCAGCTCTCTGGGCACTCTCTGTTGACTTGCCCAGAAATCCTCTGCTGGCCCTAACAGCAAAATGGTATCAGAATAGTGGGCAGGAAGCCTAGTCTGTAAGTTCAAGTTCTGACTAGACCATTCACCCGGAAGCCTAACTAAGCCATTAGCTTCTTTAAACTCCAGTTTCTGTAAACACCAGGAGGCATTTACCAACTGCACATAAAAGTACCCATCTACCTACCTGGTGGTGTTCAGAGTATCTCTAAGTCAGCTCCTCCTCACTCTTTTTGGCTTTAGAAAATTTTAAGGTTTTTGCATAAACTCTTGGAAAAAAGAGACGAATTCTTGCTAATAATAGAATAGTGTCCATCTAACTAAAATGATAAGCTGAGAGTCTATGGAGAGGATATAAGTGAAGAGGCCAGAAGTATATGTGTGAGTGCACATGTTTATGTGTGTGTGTGTGTAGATGCAGATGTATGTGAGAGTGTGTACATGTTTACGGGTGTGTAGATGCAGATGTGTGTGCACATGTTTATGTGGGAGTGTAAATGCAGGTGTATGTGAGAGAGGGTGTGTGTTTATATGGGTGTGTAGATGCAGATGTGTGTGTGTATACATGTTTATGTGCATGTAGATGCAGGTGTATGTGAGAGAGGGTGTGTGTTTATATGGGTGTGTAGATGCAGATGTGTGTGTATACATGTTTATGTGCATGTAGATGCAGATGTGTATGTGAGTGTATGTGTGTGTGTGAGAGAGAGAGACAGAGAGACAGAGACACAGAGAGAGACAGAGTGTGTATCTGTGCACATGTGTGCATATGTGCATGCGTGCATGCAGGCTGACTGATGAATTTCAGGCACCAGCCTCCTTCCGCCTCCGCAGCGTTGAGATTGCAGGGCTGCAGGGGTTTGATATGCATGGTAAGGAATCCGAGCTCAGGTCTTCGCCTGTACAGTAGGCATCTTACCAGCTGAGTCATCGGCTTGGCTGGTTGAAGGACTTTTTATACTTCTGAATTTTAAGTAGAAAATACTACCTCCTTGGCATTGTGTTTCACATCTGTAGTGGCTAGATTGCTTTGACTCTCCTCTCCTCCTTTCCTTTCTCTTCTCAAGGTTGGATCAGGTACAGGTCCAGAACCATGCCAGCTCCCATATCATGGCATGGGACTCCCTGTCCAGCGCCTGTATGTTCTGCTTGGTTAGCATGATATGGCTGTCCCGTATTCCCGGGGAGTCCCAGGACTCAACAGGGTAGCACTAAAGCTAGCCAGTAAGTATCCTTGGGGCCCTCTGTGCCTTCTCCTCTGCTGGCACTCATGACCCAATCTCTACTAGCCCTGGAGAACAGGGAGCTGATTGGCTAGCACAGCAGGACAGGAACACTGACTTAGCTCAGGCAGGAGCCCCGTGGGAAGCTGCTCTTTGCTGCACCTGTAGGTTCAGCCTCCTTGCCCTCCTTGTCCTCCTTCCTTGTCCTCCCTGTCCTCCTTGTCCTCCTTGTCCTCCTTGTCCTCCTTGTCCTTATCTGGGGTTCCAGGCCTCCGTGTCAGGGACTCTGGCTTGGTTGAGTTACAGAATTGTGCTTCAGTGTTCTTTCTAAAATGGAAAAGAGACATGGCTGCCACCACTGGATCACATGGTCCTTGAGCACAGGACCTGGGCAAAGCTTTAGCTTTGTGTTAGAGATCCCGTAGGCTAACCTTGGGCAACTAGGTCACAGCGGAGAGCTGAATTGCAGCCAGACAAAATGCCTCTAGGTGGTTTCAGGCCTCCTTTTCGTTTCCACCCTCTGAATCCGGCCCTGCATCCTTGTGAATGGCTAGGGAAACAACCGCTGAGCTGAGCAGATGTCCCTCAGGCCCCCACCAGCATAAGCAAAATGTGGATTTGTGGCCCAGGATGATTTTCATACAGTATGGTCTAAAGAATGGAAAAATTAGAGAAGCCCATGAGCCAGAGACCGTGGAAACCCAGGGCAGGCTTTTCCACCACCACTGCTGTGCACCCTCCTGGCATCTCCCGCACTGTGTCATTTTTAACATACTGCTTCATTGTTTTCTCTCATTCTGCAGCTAGAATGGTCATGTTTCTTCTTCTTCCATGATTGGACTTGTCATCCAGGGTAACCTGAGCCCATGTTCCTGGGACATAAAGTCACTCAGACTTCACTCAGAGTTAACTCTTTACTTATTTCCTTTAAGTCAGAGTTACTTTAGAAATACTTGTCTATTTATTTAATATTATCCTGGTTATTTTTGTGTCAGCTTGATACAAATGAGTCATCTAAGAAGAGAGGACCTCAACTGAGAAAATTAGTCTATAAGACACACCAGGCTGTGGACAAGCCTAGAATACATTTTCTCAATTAGTGGTTGATGTGGGTGGGCCCAGCTCACCTTAGGTGGTGCCATCCCTGGGCTGGAAGTCTTGAGCACTTTAAGAAAGCAGGCTGAGAAAGCCATGGGGAGCAAGCCAGAAACTGGCACTTTTTCATGACCTCAGTTAGCATCACCTCCTGAGGTTTCTGCTTCGAGTTCCTGCCCCAACTTCCCTGGATGATGGACTGTAAACTCTTAGAATAAGTAAACCCTTTCCTCCCCAAGTTACTTTAGGTGATGGTGTTTTATAACAGCAGTGGAATCCTAACTAAGACAATGTGTACGTGTGTGTGTGCTGGAGTGTATGTACCTACAAACAGTGTGTCCAGTGCTTATGGAGGCAGAGGAGGATGCTTGGCTCCCCTGGAGTTGTAGATGGCTATGAGTCATGCAACATAGGTGCTAGGTTATCAGGGAGTGGTCATCCTCTGTTTGAGGGGAGACCCAGGACACTGGCGAGTGAGCACAAGGAAACAGTCAACAGGAACCTTGGAGTCCTCTGGAAGAGCATCCTGCTCTGAACCAGGAAGCCACCTTTCCAGTGCAGACATCCGCTCTCTTCTCTCTGACAGCCATTTCAAGACAAGGTGCCAAGTCTGCAAGCAGAAGCTCTGTGCCTCAGTGCAGCACACACCCAGCAGCCCTCCAGCAGGCAGCAACCTTGTTCCCACAGGCAGCTACCCTGCAGGCATAGAACAGCTGCCCCCTGGCTTATCCACAGCAAAGCTTTAAAAAAACCCTCATAAAGACACAGGCACCCTGAGTGATTTCTTTTGTCTTCTCTTATGCAAGCATAAATAACATTTTAATAAATATATCCACCTGAAAATGTACACTATCTCTCAGTCACATCGCTTTGCTTGTCTTTCCTTTAAAAATCCATTTTGTAAGGAATCTGGGTACAGTCATAAGGAAAGCAGTAGATATAGCTGGTCACATCCAACTGGTCAGGAAGGCTTGGATTGGCATGGCTCTGAGTCCCAGCTAGGTGGGGCCAACTGGACCATCAGAACAGGGTCATTGCCCTCCTGTACTTTCCCCACAAACCTTCAGGACTGGGTCTCTCCACCAGCCTTCTTGGCAGAACTGTCTGTGATTTGGGGTGGTTCCTGGCAGGCAGGGGCAGTGCATGTGCTCTGGAGTGACGTTCGATGGCAGTGCCTGGCAGGGTCAGGGTCACAGCACAGGGGCTAATGGCCTTTCAGTGACGCTAATGCTCTTCTAGACTTCAGTTGAGAAAATGAAACATGGATTTGTTTCTGAAATTTTTGACTGTTGCAGGGCACGTTTGCACAGAACCAGATTTTCTGCTGTAGGGTCTGTTACATGTGACCGTTTCTGTTTGGGAGGGGAAGAAAATGGCCTTCTCAAAGTCTCTAACATTGAGAGGGTTGAACACATTAATTGGTTTTAAGAAATAATCAGCCAGGCCCTGGCCTATCATTCTGGTCCTGAGGGTGTTAAGGCAGGAGGATAAGAAATTGAAAGTAAACCTCAGGTATGTAACCCAGTTTGAGACTAACCTGAGCTATGTGAGACCCTGTCTCAAAAAAGGCATACAGACAACAAGGAGGAAAAATAACCAAGGATTCGGATGTACATTTTAGAACACATGTACTTTATGACTTGTTTGCACATGTGTGTGCCTGCATAAGTTTATATGTAGCACATGTATACAAGGAGTTCATAGAGACCAGGAGAGGGTATTGGGTCTCCTGCACTGGAATTACAGGCAGTTATAAGTCACCTGATGTGGGTAGCAGGAACCAAATGCTGACTCTCTGCAAGAGCAGCAGGTGCTCCTAGCTGCTGAGCCATCTCTCCAGCCCCTAGATCTTTGAAACTTTTGTTTTTGAGAAAGAGTCACTGTGTAGTCCTAGCTAGCCTGGAATCTGCTATGCAGACCAGGCTGACCTTGAACTCCTGGAGATGCACCTGTCTCTGCCTCCCAAGTGCTAAGATTAAGAAGTGTGCTGCCATATCCCTCTGGCACTTAGATTTTATAAAGAAAATCCAGGAAGCCTCCTTTTATAATGTATTACTGTCTAGGTGCCTGTTACGCAAATGATCCAACGCCCTTAGTTTCTTAAGCTGCCAATGGGAGGTCCCCTAATAAATGTAGGACTGGAGCCTTCTGTCAGGTTCCTTTCCCTCCCCCAATTCCTTTGTTCATTCCCAGGAAGCCAAGCATATTCTAGAAAGGTCCTTCATCCCACACATCCCAGCCAGGCCCTCCCAGTAGCTGTGTCTACCCCTCTCTCAGTTTCCTGGGTCTCTAGAGAATAACCTACAGGAAAGGTTTATGGAGGCCATAAGGGAATTACATTCTAACTGAATGAAAAGCTGAAGGGAAATGAGCAAGATGCAGTGGCTTCTGTCTCTGCTAGTCAATGTCCCCGTGAGGGTGGAGGCCACTTTCTACCTTCACTTTGAGATGTTCAGCACCTAGGGCCTCAGCTTTGACACTCCAGAAAGTATCTGAGCTCTCAGATCTGATTGGCCAGGAAGCCCATAAGGCCTCGCTCCCACACCACTCTTGTGGAAGGGCCTCCCTTATTCTCTAGAGACCCAGGAAAGGATTGCATGGTCCAGAGCCACAGTCCGGGAGCCTCAGCTTCAGTTTTTCAAGTCCAACAGGAGGTTTTAAGTAAAAGTATCCAGAAAACTGTACTTTAAGGTTTTAGTGTATGAGTAGTGAGTAAACTCTATGTCCAGTCCAGGAAATAAATCATCCTTTTCTCAACACAGCCAGGCATCTTCCTGTCTGTCACCATGGCAACGGTGGCAATCCAGTGCCATTGTTTTTATGTCCTGTAAAGATGGCCCAGTGCCTGTGAGGGGAAGCTATCCACGCAGAGATGTAATGAACTGCCTTGGGAGAAAAGGGAGCCCAGCCTGCTACACCCTGGTCTGGAAGCCCCCAGCCTGCTACACCCTGGTAAGAAAGCCAAGGGGCTTGAATCCCGCCTCCTGGGGAGTGGCTGCACTGACTGGGAGTCTCTTGTAAGGAAGAGGCATTTTTCTTCCTGTTTATTTGCTCAGTCTTTTTTTTTTTTTTGGGGGTTTGGTTGATTTGGGGGGGTTGCTAAAAATGAATTTGGGGCCATATACTTCCTGGCCACACCCTGTGACAGACTCAAGCATGCCTGCTTGCTACATGGCTTGACATATGGCACTTCCCTTCTTGTTTCTTGTGTTTTGGAAATATTGCCTGCTTTCTGGTACTGGCTTCTTTTTATTTCGTGTGTGTGTGTGTGTGTGTGTGTGTGTGTGTGTGTGTGTGTGTGTGTACATCGGATGCCTTTCCATATTTTTATTTTTTTATTTTTTTTGAAGCTGAGTGTCTCACTGAACTTTGTTTTTTATTTATTAGTATATTTGTATGTGTGTGTGTCTGGGTGTCTGCATGCCTGTCTCAGTGTGCACAGGACAATTTGGGGGATTTGTTTCTTTCCTTCTGTTATGGGTTCTGGAGAACAACTCAGCCCCCTTCCCCGCCCCCCCCAACTCTCTCTTTACACCCCTCTGGGTTTGGTTTGGTCCTAGGAATGGTCAAAGGGTCACAGGGCCATGTGATACCTTTCTCATTCCCTAGCTCTGTTACAGTAAGGAAGCCACAAGAAGTCACTCGGGTGACAGAGACCAGTGTCTTATGCATGGTTGTTGGACGTCAGTGCCAGAGGCAGCTCCAGCTGACTCAAGGGCCCTTTTCCTCACAGAAGGAGGTGATGGAGGCTGGAGTCACAGGCTTGCCATAAATGGAGGTAAAACAGGGAGTGGGAGGGGAGAGGAACCTCAAGAGTGGCCCATGGGCTTGGATAGGACCAGAGACTGTCCCCAGATCTGCCCCCCACACCACACAACACTACAGGCTCAGTCACATAGTCACTCACCAATTCTGGCCCAAGTGCTGTCAATCTCAGGCCATCAGCACCTTCCTACCAGGAAGACCTGGGTCCCAGGAATGTGTCCACCCCTTCCTGCCGAAGACTGTCAAGTGCTGGGGTCCAGCTTGGTTTTCTTGATATGATGACCGGCACAGAACACCCAAGCAGCACGGCCCCTCTTGTAGTCCCTGCTCTCTGTTATAAAGAAGATGGTGAAGTTTCCATGGTGCCAGCCGGGTACTGGTGACCTGGAAGGTTGCGAACTTCCATGGAGCCAGTGTGTTACCATGACCTAGTTTCCTAGACCACAGCTGCTGATGCTTTAAAAAAGATAATATTAAAAACCCAAGAACCATGAAGCCGTTAGGTTTATTTTAAATGTTTAACAGGGTAGCCTTTATCTTTGAAGTGGTTTTAAAGATAAGTGAGAGGAATTTCAAATTTTTGAAAAAGGGAAGCTGTTGCAGGTCTGAATTTGGTACATTTTTAATTTAAAAAATGGATATTTTCTTTTGAAAACATAAGCAGAAATTTAAAATAAAATGAAAATGCAGCCTGACAAAATGTTTCTCAATTGCATGTATCAGATACACGTGCATTTTAAGACAGACAGACAATCTACTTAGCCCAAACCAAACCAAACAACAACAACAAAAGATTACACATACTCAAGGCTGGGAGTCATGGCTTATTCAGCAAAGTGTCTACTCAACAAATACAAGGGCAGGAGTTCGGGTCTCCCATACTCACATAAAAGCTAGACGCAGTTGGGCACATCTGAAACCCCAGTGTTGGGGAGGAAGGCAGAGACAGATGATCCCGGCCAGCAAGCAAGACCAGCCACGCTAAGTGAGAGTCCCTGTCTCTGAAGGTAAAATGAGTACATGGGTGGAAGACACGCAGTGTCAACACCTGTGCTGCACACACATGTGTATATACATGCATAGCACGCACACATACACTACATATAAAAATGTGACAAGGTCATAAGTTGAATGTGAGGGGTTTACACCTATAATCCCAGCCCTTGGGGGACAGAAGCAGACATCAAAAGTTCAAGGGAATCCCTAACTACGTAATGAGTGGGAGACCAGTCTGGACTACCAGAGACACTATTTTGAACACAATAACAAAAGCATACTGAGCTTGGTGTGGTAATGCATGTTCATAATCCCAGCTTTTGGAAGAGTGAGACAGGAGGATTGCTATGAGTTCCAGATCAGTCAGGACTCCAGAGTGGCACTGTTTCAAACAAACAAAAACTCACAGATCCACTCACTACTTTTCTGTGGGTGAGCACATCATTACTTGAGTGACTGTTGTTTACATAAGCTGTGCTTCCCTGGTGACTCATATCTCCCTAACGCCCAGCCTCTGTCAGGCAGTGATTTGCTACAGCCTGGGGAAGCCCAGGCTGTCTGTGTGAATGTGACTACGAGCAGGAATGGGCCAAGGTCCCTCTGATACCAGAAGGGACAGTTCCATTCTGCTTCCAGCTCTAGAGCCTGGAGAAACAAGGGCCTAGGAAAGATTCCCTGAATGTCACAGTCCCCTTAGGCTGGGCTGCAGGCAAATGTGATAGCACTTGTGACTTGGGCTGGGATGGAGGAGCCATATCAAGGGCTCTTCTCTGCAGATATGCTCTTGGGGATGTAGTAGGGAGTGGCCAGGGCTCAGCAGACCATTGTACAGAGCAAAACAGGGCATGTTGTTCAGAACAAATGAAGCTAAGCTCCAATGGCTGTTCAGGCTGGGTACTGGTCTTCCTAGGATGGTCAGCACCATGTCCTATACAGAGCTGTCTCCATAAGCCTCACTGGGTCTCAGCTCCATCATGGCTGACAGCTAGGGGGGAGGAGCGGATTGGGTGTTAACTATATTGGAAGCTCAACTCCGTCCTTCTGAGCTCGGGAAGGGCCTCAGCGGACAGCGTGGGGTTTCATTTAGTATATAGACCTTCCTATTCTTGCCGGTCCTTTAGTCAGTGTCTGTAAACTCCTAGGACAAGATGTGGCCGCTAGCCTCCTGCCGGAGGACGTAAGGCTCAGAAACTTGCCACCAGTCTCTCTTGGGGCCAAGGCTGGCTACATATTCTAAGCATAAAGGCTAAAGCAGGCTGGGTGGTTGGGAGAATGCCGGGGTCCTGGAGAAAGGCTGGGATGTGTGCCACTGGGCAATTCTGCTTCCTCAAATGTGTGAGTGGCACTTCCTTAGAACAGAGGTGGTTTTCTGGGCCCTGAGCGTGTTTGTGAGAGACTACAGTAAGGAGTGGTGAGCCTGCTCCTTACCCTAGAGATGAGAGCTCTGCCCAGCCAACTCAAACCAAGCCAAGGGTGCCAGAGGAGGTTGTAGGTCACATTGCCTCTGCCTGGTCCTGACTGGCCCTACTTTAGAAAGATCGATGGCATGAGGACAGATGACACTGTGTCAGAGAGAGAGAGAGAGAGAGAGAGAGAGAGAGAGAGAGAGAGAGATGTCTTGTATATCCCTGTGAAACCTGCTGATGGGCCTATGACTCCTGGTACAGTGGGGGTATCTTGCCCTCTGTCTTACTTTGTCACCAATGCAGAAATAGTACTGTTATGAGTACTGTTATGGTGGTGAGCAGTTGGACTGTGGGGTGTCTTCTTTATAGGGGTCTAGTAGGCCCATCAGATACTGGATACTATGTTTGTGACCCTATCTGTGTGAATGCTCACCAGTGCATACAAATATAAAGGATGGTTAAGGGAAATCTATCTAAATTTAGGCTTCAGTTCTCGAACATGAGTGAAAGCCACATACCCGGCCAACCTGTGCTTATAATCCCAGCTTTCTGGAGATAGAGACAGGAGGATGAGGAGTTGGAAGCCAGTTTTATCCATATAGTGAGATAAAGGCCACCCTAGGCTACATGAAAACCTATGTTAAAAAAACTACAATCCAAACCCAAACAGCACATAAAAAAGCTAGCTTTATATAAAGCCATAGGTCAGTTCCCCATGATATGATGGCATTAGTTCATATTCAGAAAATCTGAATCTGGTGTAAACTGAAGTCAAAATGGTTGCATTATTTAGAAAACTCCAGTTATTCAAATTTTATCCTGAGCTGGATCTGCAGCCAAGTGCAGCCCAGCTAACCCTTACACACGGGAGAGATGCTTACATTCTAGGGCCACTCCTGCCTTCAAAGAGCCTGCCATTCCCAACGCAGGGAGCAAGGTCAAGGGCTGCTACAGAGACCAGGCTGCGTCCAACTACCCAGTGATCCTGGGAAGGCTGGGGACAGTTCTAAGACTCAGCCAGGCTGGGCATGGGGCCCTGTGGATGGAGACGGAGCTAAGAGTGCATTTGTGGATGGAGGTATAGGCTAGGCTCTGGGGCGTGACCGAGGTGACAAATGAGTGAGGCTTCTGAAAGAGCCCATGAGGACTGGCTGTGGGCACTGACCTGGCTTAGCTGTGCCCAGCCCCCTGGTGCCCTGTTTAGTTGAGTCCCTTAGCGCTAGACAGCCATGACTCACACCTCTTGTGTGAATGATGAGCAGCACCCAGCAAGCTCACCATCAGGCCGCCCTGCCCTCTCAGGCAAGCCTCACTCCAGCACTGTGAGCAGACTGCTTTGTGATTTGGCCTCTTGGCAGAAGCTCCTGAATGCATTTCCATCCTCAAATGCTGAACTTTGCCTTGAAGTCGACCAAGTCCCCCAGAGACCTTGCACTAGGCACAGAGGGCGTCTCTCACACAGTCTCCCTCTCACCGAGCTCCTTTGTGGCTATGCACACTTCCCTCAACATCCCAGAGACTCTCACTTTTTATCTAGGCACTGTGCAGCCTGAAGCTTTAGCCCTCGCTTCTTGTGCTTGTTGTGGACCGCAGACTTTCTGTTTTAAAGGGAAACACAGATAGCAACACCAGATGCCTTTGACTGTGTTCCGTTGGTCCCAGGACCTGAAGTGCTTATTTAAGGACACTTGACCTTCTCAGGCTTTTTAGATGACTTGAGGTCCTCAAGTGCTTTCGTTTTTTACAGTATACCTGGGTGTGTGGGGGTTGGGGGTGGAGGTCCTATGATACAGTTTCATCTGTCCTGTAGAGGCTGCTGGAGCCACAGGCTAAGCACAACAGTCTGGGGATTCCCTTCCAGCATGCAGAGTTCTGGTCTTGAGGCATTTGACGCTAACGATGAACAATTAATTTTCCAGCAGTCTCAGACCTCAGCCTTTCCTGTCTTCGACTCTGATTTGTTTATGTCTAACAATGGGAAAAAGGTAATGACTGAAAATGCACAGGGTCATTGGTGTGGGACTCAGGGACAATTGAAACCACAGTGGAGTCACGAAAGATGTGGTCAGAGGCCAGAATGACCTTTGGCATGGCACAGTTCTGTGTGTAACACTGGGGCTCAAATTCAGAGTCTGTTGAACATTAGGCAAACACCTAACTCTGGACAACAGTCCAGCCCTAGAGAAAAGGCGTGCTCGTGTTGGCAGAAGCCTTTGAAACTGCTGTCCCTCCCCTCCTCGGGTTGCAGTGGTCCTACCTTCTGTCTGAATCCTACAGTGATGATCTCAGCTTTGTTCAGGCATCATCGCATGTTAATTGGCCTACCGACAGAGGCCTGTGAACTAACATTTCAGTCTCTGCACACAGCACCAAGTCCAGTGACTCTTGCTCCCCAGTCATGAGCAAGGAGGCAGGATGAGCTTGGCTTTTGAGGTCCTTGACCTCCCAGTCTTTGCTGCTGTGGCTCTTTATCAAAGATGCCCATTCTTCTGGGTTTGTGCCAAGCAGAGCCTGTGCCTAAACTCAGGCTTTGGAAACAAATACTATAGACAAAGGGCTCACACAGCAGGAGTTAGCCTCCTGTGCGTAGAGAGGCTTCATGTCCAAACCAAGATTTCCTAGTAGCATGGACAGCCCTGTGACGGCTTTCTTCCTGGTTTGTAGATGGCCCTCTCCTCTGAGTCTGTACTGGGTAGGGAGGGAAGAGGGAGGATGTCTGTCTCTAATAAGGGCACTAATTGCAATATGAGGGCCCCACCCTATGACTGATTTGGCCCTAGTTACCACTCAGAGGTCTCACTTCCTAAGTTCAGCATCGCGGGGCTTCAGCATGGAGGTTTATTAGGCTGACACAAACATTCCACCCATGATATCTAGTGGCAAGGCCTAGAGCTGTGTGTCAGGGGTGATGTAGTAATGTGACCTCTGGGCACTTGAGATACCACCATTTAGTCTGCTGTGTGTACACCAAATCCTAAGGTTTAGGATGAAAACTAATGAGCGATATCCAGTAGGTAACTGGGAAACCTGAAACTATCTGCTGAGATAACATTTGGGATAGCCTGGGTCAAATAATGCATAGTATGAAGACTAAGTTTGCCTGGCATGGTGGCCCATACTTTAAATCCCAGCACTTGGGAGGCAGAGGCAAAAGGATCTCTGTGAGTTCCAGGCCAGCGTGGTCTATAAGCAAATTCCAGGACAGGAGAGCCAGGGCTGTTGTAAAGAGAAACCCTGTTTCAAAAATAAAATAAAGACTAACTTTATTATTTCTTTTGAATTTTAAAAATGTATTTCTAAGATCATTCCAACTCCCACGAATGCCAATGTATTTGTGTTTTATTGAATATAGTTTTAGTAAACAACATCAAAGATCACACGATATTTTGATAACATGTATACAATGAAGTAGTTATTATAGTTAGAGTATGAGTATACTGAAATCCCTGTCTACATGCATGTGTATGTGCATGTGTCTGTGCAGGTTACCAAAATCAGACTCTCTGCACACAGTTTCTGCTATGTAATATCAGACATTCATGTACCACATAGTAACAGGATGGTTGACAGAGAGCAACACCCATGATGGTGGCTCTGTAAGATCAGATCTCCTGGTGACACTGGACCTGTCTTAGCTTGTGTAAATAATGCAGAGCGATGGTTTGGAACAAGATGGCCATGAGCAGAGCAGGCAGCTGATTCATTCAGAAGTTCAGGTCAAAAATGGAGTGTAGACTCCAGGGGACCTCCGTGCCTAGTGCTCCCAAGAGGTTTCTAACGTCAGCAGTCGTCCAGCAGGCAGCTGAAGACATCCCACGGAGTCTCTCTCTGTGCTGTCATCCTGTTGCACTTCCTGACACAGGCTGGCAGGCCAAAAATAGCTGAGGTTTGCAGTCAACAGAGGTGGATCTGGGCTGATGGGGTGGCACCACTGTGGCCTGGAACATCCCGCCTCTTGGCCTGGGGCCAGCTGGAGAAACCAGGCAAGGAGCTCAACCAGCGGACTATCATCAGCCTTGTCTGGAATTTTCAGATCTGTCCAATGGCAGTGTAGGAGTGGCAGGTAAGCCCAGAGCTCCTCCTCCCATAGAGCCCTGGAGAATACTCTTCCTTGCATTCCTCAAATAGTTGTTTGGACGCTGGCGACATTCAGGGGGAAACCGATCCCTCCTTCATATAAGTGTGTTTATTGACTGTTCATCTCATTCTCTTTGCTCAGCAGGTGGCATTTCTGTTCAGCAATTATACCATTAGTCGGCTGTGTTCATGGATAGTGACATATTAATCATGCAGATTAGGATATTATTAATGAAGAAAATATTAATCCTGACCCCGTAGCAGGCTTCACTGTCACAGCTCTGCTATGCCCTCTCGTCCCAAATGCCGTCAGCAGATTCTTCCAGCTGCTGCAGTTGGCACGTTGACATGCAGGGGAAAGGGAGAGGCAGCAGCACCACAGAAGCGTCCCTCCTCAGGTGCAGCGTCCCTCCTCAGGTGCAGTGTCGCAAGCACGAGTTTACTTGAGAGCTTGTGTTTTCAGACAGGATTGTGAAACCTGACCTCCTTCCCACCATGTAAACAGTAGGCAGCATTTAGGAACCAGCTCTGTCCTTCCGGGTCCTCTAGGAAAGCCCACTGGATATGGTATCTGCTTCTTTCTGTCACCACCACAGGCCAGTGTGGCAACGTCGGGGAGCTTCTGTGACTTGGATGGCTTCTGAGTCCCAGCTCCGGTTTTCTAGATGCTTCTTGCAGGTGGCATGTGAGCCCCTCTTCTCACACCTGCCACTCATCTTGGATACCTGCCCCTTAGTCAAACATACCTCCATGGCCACTCTCCCTCCCTGCCCTCTGGCTGACCCTGATTCCTCCCAGAAGCCAGTGCTGCTCAGAGATCAGGTTTCAGTCTTCTCTGCTTTCCCTCTCTTGAGCCAAGTTCAGAAACAGGATGTTTTTGAGAACTTGGATGTGTCTCCCAAGTGCAAAGTGGCAACACCCCTTGGAAAGAGCGTACCATTCCGGAAAGCTGGCTGAGTCACCCCACATAATGTCACAAGACTGGGCTGAACCAAGAGAAATGGCAGCTGGGCTGTCTCAGCACTGATAGCTAATGCCAAGACCTAATGCCAGCACCATGTGGGGGTAAGGGGATCCGGAGGGTGTCCAACCACTGAGAGATCTACTGGGACAAAGATCTGCTGGCCTGTGGTCACCTGCAGAGCAGAATATAATATCTATTCTCCATTCTCTGAGCTAGCTCCTGGGACAGCAGCTAACAGAGTAAGCACCAGAGGCCAGAGTAAGAAAGAATGAGCCTTGATGTCTCAGGTCTGCTTTGCTGAATCCGCACTTCCTAGAGACACCGCCTGTTTCACTGACAAGTCCCAAGACTTCCACTGCTGCCCTTGCTTCCTTAAGATGCCTAGTGCCCATGGGTTCACTCTGTAGAACCTCTGGAGAGCCTTCCTTTCCTATAAGCGTCTCTATCCTATGTCCCCATCTGTGTCCCCACCCACTTCCCTTTCCACACCTCCTCCTGTGCTACCTGCTTAGTAGTAGGTGTTGGGAGAGATGGAGTCAGGCAGAAATTCACCATGGGAGCTGCCTGGTCCTGCAGAGAAGGCAGCATCAGCACTGTAAATAATGTCTCAGTTGTGACTGTGAAAGGGATGGACCCAATTTCAAAGGATTAGCCCATTAGGCCTCTCCACCTGTAATGATGGCTGATGTACCTTAGTGTGCAGATGACATTTCTCCTTCCTCTCTGTCTCTCTCTGTCTCTGTCTCTCTGTCTCTGTCTCTCTCTCTCCCTGTACGTTCTCTTTTTATTCACTTGTCTTGTTACAGGGACAGAAATCATGGAATTAGGTCTTGTCTTCCTCCTAGGTGTCCTCCTCCTAGCTTTTTACATTGGCCGTAATAGCCTGTCACTTATTAAGGCTACCTTCCCAGGTATTAACGGTTAATGCTGTGGTATGTGAGCTTTAGGGGTACATAGCTCACCCCTTAGCAGGAGCAAAGGCCACGGAAGAGGATGACCCTGGGACCCTGGGACCCTGGGACCCTGAGAGTGGCCGCTGTCTCTGCTCATGATGGACACTATCAGTGTGGGTGAATATGGAAGTTCTCCTCACGGCTGTGGGGACTCTGGTTCCTGGCATCCTCCCTGTACTTATGGTGAGTTAAGAGGAGGGGTGGTCCACTCAGCCTTCTCTTCCAGGAGAGTATGAGTGACCAGGAGGCCTTGACAGACCCATTGAGCCATTAGACAAGCTGAAGTGACCCTATCCATTAGCTTTATTTATGTCACACCTGGGGACAACATACCTCTAATGAGAACGTGTGCTAGTGTCCATAAAATAAACCCACCTCTGTGTATCCTGGGAGCTGGGGAAATGACTGCCCCAATGAAAGAAATCTGTGGATACAGCACAATCTCAAATAGAAATTCTAGTAGCATTCCTCTTAGGAATATAAGCAATAACCTTAAAATACATATAGGAGCATGGAAGACCTCAGATAGCCAAAGCAGTCCTGAGCAAGAATGGGGGTTAGGGGGATATCACCACTTTGGGGGCTATCACCACACCCGATTTCAAATAATACTACAGAGCCAAGGAATGAGAACATGGTACTGGCACAGAACAGGCATACGGGTCAATAGAATAGAGAAAGGGCCCTGACGTGGGGGGTCACATGACCACATCCACATGATTTGCCAAATATGAAAAGAGCATGCATAGGAGAAAGGATGGCCTCTTCAGCACATGTCTAGAGAACTGGACATCCACTTAGAGAAGAGTGAACCTAGATCATTATCTGTCACACTGCACAACAAAACCATCCTCAAGTGGATCAAAGACCTTGACAGAGGACCTGAAGCAGCAAGAGGACAAACTAGGGAATGCACATCAAGGGACAGGGTAGACAAGGACTTTTGACTAGGACTCCATGCTCAGGAGATAGTCAACAACCAACAAAATGGAGTTCATGAAACTGAATGTTTTCGTACTGCTAGCTGCCAGTGAGGGAAGAGCTAGCTTGAAGATTGGGAGAAAATCCTTGGGAACTTTACCTCAGCAGAGGAATTAGTATCTAGAATGTTCAGAGAACTTCAGAAGCTAAGCACTGACCAAACATCCCATAAAGGTTAATGAAAGCCGGCCTCCATAGGTTTGGGGAGTGGCACTCATGGGAAGTGCGGCCTTGTTGGAGTAGGTGTGGCCTTGTTAGAGGAAGTGTGTCACTGTGGGTGGGCTTTAAGGTTTCAGAAGCTCAAGCCAGACCCAAGGTCACTTTCTCTTCTTGATGCCTGCTGGTCCAGATGTAGAACTCTCAACTCCCTCTCCAGCACAGTGTCAACCTGCATGCCACCATAGTTCCTGATATGATGATAATGGACTAAATCTCTGAACTGTAATTAAGCCACAGCTAAGAGTTTCCCTTTAGAAGAGTTGCTTTGGTTATAGTGTCTCTTCACAGGAACAGAAACCGTAATACAATACAATAAAAAATGGTTTAGGAAATAAATGTATTTCTCAAAAAAATACAAGTGGTTGAGCCATCTTCCCAGCTTTAGTGAACACTATTTAAAGTGTTCAGAATCTTAGCCATCAGGGAACTTTGAATTAAAATACATTGAGATTGCATCTTACCCCCGTCAGCCTGTTCATCAAGAAAACAAATGCTAACAAATGCTGGTGAGAGGCACTGGAGAGGGGACCCTTACTCTCTGTTTGTGGGGCCACATTTGACCCACTTGGAGTTGGTTCTTGTTAACAGCACGGACACTTGGAAGGTTCTGGGGAATGCCTCTGTTGGATAGAGTCCTGTGCATAGGGGTGTTAGAAAGCTGGCAGCAGACCAATTTGAACAGAAGGGAGATCCCCAGTGCTTAGAGAGTGGTGGGGCAGGAGACTAAAGCAGGGTCTAGCTCCTAGCAGACTCCCTGAACAGGTGGCCTGTGACCCGCGTGGTGCCACTGAGGACTCGGGTATAGCATTTCTTTAACCAGCCTGACATAGAACCTGCCGTTATGCCACAAGAGTGGCACTTACCCTGTCACTTCCCTTCACCCTTTTAAGGGAATATGAGGAAATGGGCCTGAGGTGGGAGCCCCCAGAAAGGAATTGGAACCCTTGTAAAGGAGACAGAGGTGCTGCCTCCACCCTCTGAGGGCATCCTGCAACCCTTGAGGTGATAAACCCAGCATCTCACAGTGCCTGCCTCTTGACTTCTGGAGCTGTGGGAAGTGATGTGCTATTACAGCCACCCATCCGCTGTGCCTCATGGTTACAGCCTGGGGGGACTTAGGATATTCCACAGAGGATCTTGGGGGGGTTATTCTACAGATGGGGAGCAGTGACTTCAGGCAAATAGCTTTCACATTCGGCCACTCAGGCAAACACTTGAAAAGTACCTCCCATTTTGCTTACTCTGGACATCCAAACCAACGGGCCAAACTGGCCCTCTGTGCTTTGGGAACTGATGGTTAATCTTGATGGTCAATTTGACAGAATTGGAATCACCATGGAGCCAGGCCTTTCTTTACTCATACCACTGAGAGGGCAGAGACAGGAGGACCTCTACGAGTTCAAGGTTGGCCTGGTCTGTAGAGAAAGTTCCATTACCGCCAATCCTACATAGAGAGACCCAGTCTCAAAAAACAAAAACAAACAAACAAGAATCACCCGGAAGCCAAGCTCTGAGCAACTTTGTGGGAGTTTCTAGATTAGGTAAACTGAAGTGGTTACCCCACCCTAACTAACTGGCAGCACCATCCTGGATAGGATCCTCACGACTGCGTTCGCAAGTGTTGAGCCCAAACAAGCCCTTCTTCCCTTTAGTGGCTTTTGTCTGGTGTTTGCCAGTGCTAAGAACAGTAACAAGTTCAGGGACATATTCCACGTTCCTCCCCATGCTGACCCTTGACCAGTTGTGACATCCACTCTTATCTCATGTCCCTGCCTCTGCTCAGCCTCACGCTCTGCTTGGCAGAGTAGCCAGGTCAAATGTGGCCACACCCTTACCCCCTCCCACCAAGATGACCTCCCAGACCTGGAGCGGCAGCCTTGCCTGCCTGCTTGGTCAATCCTCTCTAAAGCTGCCTTTCCCATTTTTACTTTCCTGTCACCTGGTTCTGGATGAGATGACGTCACCTCCCCAGAGCCCACTTCCTGTCCTACATTGCTCTCTTGTGTTTCTAATCAGCTGAGAGTTGTGCGCTATTTAACCTTTAGCCCAATTTCATGTCAGGACTTTGCCTAAGTCCATCCAGATGGGTGCCTGGGACAGAGCTGGCATAATAGACTCCTGCAGAAACGGGCCGCGGCTGTGTCCCGCAGTGCGATCAGCCTCTGCTGCCTGTCACTTGTAGAAGGGAATGAACAGGGACAGAATCGAGTCTTAAAACTGCTCTTTATTCAGAGATCCGCGATCTGAGAAGACAATAGTTTAGCATCCTCGAGATTTGTCGTCTCAAAAAGAATTCAATTAAGGGGCTGGAGAGACGGCTCAGTGGTTAAAGACATTCATCGCTGCTCTTTTAGGGCTAGGATCTGGATCCTAGCACCCATGTGGTTGCTCATAACTTTCTGTTAACTCTGGTTTTAGGAACTCTAATGCCCTCTCCTGACTGTCTCACTCCCTGCCCCCCACATACACATTATAAACACATTTTAAACATTCAATTGAAAATGCAAGCCGTTTTTAAGGTTCATTTTATTTTCAGTTGCGTGTGTATCTGCATGTGTATGTGGGTAGCCATGGAAGCCAGAGGAGGGCTAGAGGAGGGCTTGGATCCCCAGAGCCGCAGGTATAGGTAGTTGTGTAGCCTGACAAGCGTGCTGAGAACCAGACTCCGGCCCCTGCGAGAGACTGCACTCTTCACCACTGAGCACATACTTCCTACAGTCTCTCCAGCCCCTCACAGACAGCTTTTTATTTAGCAAAACAAATACTGTTGGTATTCTGTCTAAGCTCCACCCCCACAGCTAACTGGGAACAGCCAAGTATGCTCCGCCCCACAGTTGCCTGGCAACAGCCAGCTGTGCCTGACGCTATAAAAGGGACTGCTCCCTCCTCTTCTTCTTCTTTCTCTTTCTCCCCTCTTAAGCCCTCTTGCTCTTTGTTCTTCCCTGCTCTTGTCCCCTTCCCCATCCCCCCCTCCACGTGCCCATGGCCCGCCTTTCTTCTCTTCTGCTCTTCTCTTATTAAACCTCTCCACGTGGAACCGTGGCGGCTTGGCGTGTTCTGTCCGGGCATGGGCCGAGATTTGAAACCCAACAAATATGAAGAGAGATTGGGGTGGGCAACCCCAAGATGGAAGGGGTGAGGAAGGATACCCTAGTGGTTCTGTGTGGTGAATTTTAGAGACATTATTACAGATATTCATGGTGCAAGATGACCTTTTCGATGGCCCACGTCTCCTCGATAGTATACTTCTTCCCATAATCTTTAGTTGGGCCACCAAACAGGGTGGGGTGGGTGTCCAAAGCACAGAGCAAGTGAACTGTGATGGGGTCAGGTCCCCACGGGGGATGTGCAGAGGATGTCCTGGCACCTGAGTTTCTGAGGCAGCGGAGACAACCTATCTGCAGCTTCAAGGATGTCTAACCACAAAGGGGCATCATCTCTCAGGAGACACAGCCCCGGAGGCACGCTGAGGGTGTCCTCTGTGTCAATGCTGTGGACACCAGGAGTCAGGGGCCCTGATGCTTACTCCTGGCACACACTAAGTGCTCATCAAATGATCATTACATACAAGAACGAGCCTTACACAGCACCGCTCCTTCACCCCTCCTCACTGGTCCCTCGGGCCCTGGGGTTAGCCTTTCTGCCCTAGCCCCACCTTGGCTTTAAGAATTAATGTGCTTTCTTAAAGCTCATTACTAAGATTGGCTTTTAAGTTTAAACAGCCCTTTAGATCCCTGAAGCCTCATAAATGTCTTTTAAGTCACATGAAAAAGATCCACACTTCTGAGGGAACAGGGGTGGAGCCATAGGCGGTTCAAGACTTAGGACCAGACCAGAGCTGGGGAAGGGGCTGAGACAGGGCTACGGGCTCTGGCTAGACCTCAACAGCACAGAGACCTTCCACCATCAGAGTCTGGGTAGACAAGGGGCAAATGCAGAGAGGAAAAGTCCAATTCTGAAGTTTTATTTCAACTATTGTAAAATGCACATAACACACCGAGCCATCTTACCACATCCAGGTGTGTTTCTAAAGCACCCCAGCTGTGACAGAGCAGACCACAACTTCATGTGCCAACTGAATGTTATGCCCCTTCACGGTAACTCCTCACTCGCTTCCTTCCCGTCTCGGCAACTAACGCTCTGTTTTGGATAGCATATCACCCATTTATCTTCAGAGGATAAACGCAAAGAACCCCAGCACTGCCTGAGATTTGAAGTACTAGCAGACCTGGTGTATATATGTTTCCTCCTATACATGCAAACCTGTAAGGAAGCCTTACTTTTTACCTGTAGGGGGTTCTTTGGCAGAGTTCCCAGCACCCTCCAGCTCCTGCACTTTGGGCCTGTTATTCAGTAGACTACGGGAAACTTTACCCTGCTATGATTTATCTGGTAATAGTCAGTGGAGAGAGGGAAGTATACACCCTTTGATACACTGGCTATCAGAGTGACAGCCATTAGGTTACTATTCTAGGAAAGGAAAGAATGGTCATTCCTTCTGGTACACTTCCTGAGTGCCCCTGAGCTGAGCCTGTTTTCATACAATGTCCTGAACATGGATGTAGCCTCAATTTGCTGCCTGAGAAATGAGATGTAGAATCTTTGTTCTACATAGCCATGAACAAATTTTAGAAATCTGTTTTTTCTTACTGAGGAGGGCATGAGGTCTGAATATTAGAGGCTGTTGGCTGTGCTTGTGAGAGAATGAGGCAGGACTACAGAACGCTAGGAGATGCTGTGAATGCAGCGCCACGCCACTTCTGCTCCTGCAGTGTGTGCATGAATGTGCTCACGGGTATGTGCACTCCCATGCTATGCCCATGAATTTGCAAGGTCTGCTTTCCTGTGTGTGTGCATTTGGAGGTCGAGGTCATTGTTAAGTGTCTTTCTCAATCATTCTCCACCTTCTTTCTTTTTTTGAATATTTATCTATTTATTATATATAAGTACACTGTAGCTGTCTTTAGACACACCAGAAGAGGGCATCAGATCTCATTACAGATGGTTGTGAGTCACCATGTGGTCGCTGGGATTTGAACTCAGGACCTCTGGAAAAGCAATCAGTGCTCTTAACCCCTAAGCCATCTCTCCCACCCCTCTACCTTATTTCTGTTTTTCCCTTTTATTTATTTATTATGTATAAGTACACTGTAGCTGTCTGCAGACACACCAGAAGAGGGCATCAGATCTCATTACAGATGGTTGTGAGCCACCATGTGGTTGCTGGGATTTGAACTCAGGACCTCTGGAAGAGCAGTCAGTGCTCTTAACCACTGAGCCATCTCTCTAGCCCTACCTTATTTCTTAAGACAGCCTCTCTCATTGAACCTGGAGCTTGCCAACTTATCTAGGTAGCTTATCAGCAAGTCCCCTAGTAACTGCCTATCTCTGACTCTCCAGTACGGAGATTACAGTGTGTCCCACCAAACCCACATATATTGTGTGGGTTCTGGGAAGATCAAACATAGGTTCTCATGCTTGAACAGCAAGCACTTTACTGACTAACCTTCTCCACAGCCCCTTACATTCCTTTTGGAAGAAGATAGGCCAACAATAAAAAGGAGAGTTATGAACCTTGACCTTGAAGAGAATTAGTCTGTTGGAGCCAACTCATGCACTTGAAAATAATCCAAGGCACAGGAAAAAGACTTGAGCTTGCTCTTCAGTCTGAATTGTAGAGCACAGGTGTTCCTCACACTCCTGGGATGCTTTAGGATTGGTGTGACTCAAGGTCACGGAGGAGTGGCCAGTATCAACCCTCTCTTGATCCTCTGAAGAATGTCACCCTGTGTGTGGCTTGCTATACCTCCCCCTCATGGTTGTTGTCCCAGTTTAATCATTAACAAGATGTTTTTAGACTGTCCTGTCCTAGCTTGATAGTAGTTTCCAACAACCCATGTTAGAAATTCCTAGAAACTTGCTAAAACTGGGATTCCCAGGTTGTACCTCAGAAACCACAGCCTCAACGTTGACCTGGGTAAGGTGGTGCACACCTAAAAGAAGAGGATTGTGAACTTCAGGCCAGTCTGAGCTGTATGGTGAGATCTTGTCTCTAAAATCCAAGCCAGCCAAGTCAGAAAATAAACCTTGGATATAGAGGCTGAAGTGTCACCTTAGAGATAGTCAAATAGTGAAGTGGAAAGCCAGCATCTAAGTGGCTGGCATGACTGTGTGTCTGGCGTATCACAGGACAGCGCCAGTGAGGACTGACAAGGAGCCACCTTTAGCAGCCTCCTAGCCCCATAGCTTCAAGATTCAGCCTTTAGCCTGGTTCCTTGCTATTCAGAGCTTGCCAGTGGGGCACATGCCCACTCATGTCACTGTGGAGACAGCTGAGAGTAGGGTATGCTAGTTGCCTTGTTCAGTCAGTGCCCGACTGATAAACCAATCAGAATACCACATCGTTCCTTATAAACACATACAGTCGTGTGTGTCTACTCAAAATTTAAAATATAGGTTGTTGCATGAGAGCTTGTTTGCCGTCTTCTGCGTGAGAGGAGGAACTGTTTTTTGTTTTTTGTTTTTTCCTTCTGGCTGAGTACCTGCTTCTGTGAGCAGGAAGGTGGATGCCTTCAAGAAGACAGACCGTGCTTCTGGGCCAAGCTAATGATGGGTTATGAGGTCACTGAGGTTCACGGACACCACTGGCCTCCCAGGCTCCTGCCTTTCTGTGAGTGGAACATGTCCTTTAATTAGACACCACCCAGACTCTATGGTGACACACAATTGCATGTCCAGAGGCCCCACAGAGAATATGTTTTATGATCTCAGCTTTAGTCTCCAGGCCACAAACCTTGCCCACCAAGCCTGGTCCCTGTGGCTTCTAGGGTTCTTCCTTCATAGAGAGTTGATACATCTCTGGGACAGCTTCTGAGGCATCTTTGTCCCACAACTGGAGTTGTTTTCCCAGGTGACTTTATTCTCATGCTCTCTCTCTCTCTCTCTCTCTCTCTCTCTCTCTCTCTCTCTCTCTCTCTCTTGCAGAACATGGTCATCTCAAGTGGCCTCTGGCACTTTCACCAATGAAGGATCTAAGCTAACACCTGATACCTGTCAAGACTGAAAAGCGTCTGCAATCAGAGGCTTTGGCATGGCCCACTGAGGCCTGCAACCCTTGGGCAGGACTCAAGAGTCAGTCTTCTGCCACCAACTGGCTCCTGTCCTAGGAAAAGCTAATCCAAGACAGGTGCTCACTAATAAGGTGCATCTCTAAATGTTTCAGCCCCACGAGCATGGCACTGGCTGACCACAAAACTGCCAAGAAAAGGGTCTCCAGCAAAACAAACAAACAAACAAATCACTCTGGTGTTGTGGTGAGGGCCCATCTATAATGCTAGCACCTTGGAGGTAGAGTCAAGACGTTCAGATGTGGCCCTGTTGGAGTAGGTGTGGCCCTGTTGGAGTAGATGTCTCACTGTGGGTGTGGGCTTTAAGACCCTTATGCTAGCTTCTTAGATGTCAGTCTCCCCTAGCAGCCTTCAGATGAAGATGTAGAACTCCCAGCTCCTCCTATACCATACTTTCCTGCATGCTGCCATGCTCCTGCCTTATGATAGTGGACTGAACCTCTGAACCTGTAAGCCAGCCCCTAAATATTGTTCTTATAAGAGTTGCCTTGGTCTAGGTGTCTGTTCACAGCAGTAAAACCCTAGGACAATCCCTAGGCAGGAAAACCCACCAATCCCTAGGCAGGAAAGCCCACCAATCCCTGAGCACAAAAACCTACCAATCCCTAAACAGGAAACTCCAGCAATCCCTAAGTGCCCCCAAACCCAGGACTTGAAATCACTTGAAGTCACTCTGGAAATCTCTGCCCTGAGAAGCTGCACTCTTCAGAAGTCCTATAGAAGCCCTGCCCCCTTGTCCAGTTCCCCACTGTCCACTCCCAGGAGCAGAGGGCAGCCATCCCTGGATTCATCCCTCCACACCCTGGACCCTCCAATAAATCTCCTTCATGAGGGTTTCTGCCTGGTGTGACTCTCTTTTAGGAAGAAGCCATCAAGAAGCAATGAAGAGGAGAAGAGAAGCAGCAAAGAGAAGGAGCGAGGCCGAGGCTCCCGAGCTTCTGAGCTCGTCTGGGGATCCCCTACCCTGGGAGCTGCAGCCCCTCTGCTGAGGAGGCTTCCTCTCAGAGCTGTGTGTGGTCCCTGGGCTCCCATGTCTCAGGATGCCTTTCCACTGGGACACTGTCCCACCTCAGAGATGTAAGGTCCTTGAGCTCCCGTGCCTCAGGATGCCCTTCCACTGGGACATTGTCCCACCTCAGAGCTGTGTGGTTTCTGCTTGGAGGCAGAGAGTGTAAGTTCAATACAGGAGCAGACACAGAAGGAAAGCCAGGCCTTGGAGGCTGAGGGACAGCCTCAGCAGTTCTAATACTGCCCGGAAAGTCTGAAAGCTTCCAGGAGTCACTGGTGTTTACGGACAAAGAACCTGGAGTCAGGTGGCTGACAGCAGTAAACACTCAGGGGAGAGAAGGGTTTGCGAGTGGGCACACTGCCTTCTTCCAGCTTCTTTGTACCAGCTACCAGCTTGGTGGATGTTGCTGCCCACAGTCAGGCAAACTCTTCACATAGCCACTGCCTTGCAGATCGGTCCTCACAGCCATACAGAAACACATTCATTCGTCTAGTGCTGGACATCTGGTAACCCAGTCAAGAAGGCAACCAAGAGCAGTCTCTACATCCCCTCCTGTACAACTTCCTCACAAAATAAATATTTATGCCTAGCAAGAGATGAAAGATGATGAGCATGTGTTACATATACAGAATATTATCTAGCTATAAGGGAAATTATGCAATTTTCAGGAAAGTAGGTGGACTTAGAAAGTAGTATACTTGGGTGAGGTGACTCAAACTCAGAAAGAGGAAACAACATCGTTTGTCATACATGCATCCTGGCCTATTACATATACATGTAGACAGGTGTGTGGAAGCACAGTATCTAAGTGAGAAATGAGATCAGGGCAGTGTAGTACCAGCTGACGAGGGAGGATCTAGAGTACTGATGAGTCACGAAAGATAGAGAGCTTCCAGCTTCATCTGTTGTACTCTTATCTTTTTCCATAATTAATAATTGAATCAAACTCTTTAGATAATAAGGCACCATGAACCATAATAAAAATCAACAGCACAGTTAAGAATACAGATGCGAAACTTAGTGGAGCTCCATAGTTTCAGGTTGATCCTTCTGGTTGTTTGCCTCGGCACAGGGTTTGGGCCATATGGATGTTCGAGTGTTGTCGTTAAACAAGCTGTGTGTGCATTAATTAGAGTGAAGTGATTTCTAAAAAGAAAATCTCTTGAATGCAGGTGTTAACACTATTAATAATAATTCCCCTTGGTCAGGGGTAATATTATGTTCATATACAGCCTTAGTTTCCCCCCCACCCCCCACTCCCACCCCCACCCCGTTGCAATTCAGGCTTCATTTCCCCTGCCTGATCACTTGATCGACTGCAATTGCAACGGGTGTATCCTGGGAGGCAAAGGGAGACAGGAATGGCCGGAGCAGCAGAAGACACAGGCATTTGTCATTGTGCAATGAAAACAGACTCTCAGGAGACAGCTTCAGTGAGACTGCTTGTTTAATGGGGGAACAAAAGCCATTTAAACCTTTGGGGTTTGGGTAGGGGCTGTCAGTGAGAGTGTATATCATTGGCCAGGCCAGTGTGCTGGGGATTCTTCATTGTGTAAGAAGAAATTCCAGGTGCTGCCAGACACGACCTTATAAGGAGAGAGGAAGTTTAACCTGGCTACCAGGCTACATGACCTCTTGTTGGAGGATGGGGACAGTGAGGGCACAGGGCTACGTGTGCCAGGTAAGATTTCCAGGATATGGACACACCTTGTTTCCACTCCTGCTCTTGTCTGTCTCCCTTGACCCCACTCTAGCCCCAGGTACCCCTCCCCCCAACTCCCTGGCCTCATAGTTCAGACCCTACAGAAGGTGAGAGCTGGAGGGTAGAGGGCTGGGAAATGCTGCCTTCTGGATATGACACAGACATTGCACTCGTGGGCTCACAGAAGCTCATTCTGTTGTTTAGCTTTCCAGATATCTTAAGCACATGCCCTGTATTGAGCTTTTGGTTTTCTGGACTGCTGCCTCTCTCTCTCTCTCTCTCTCTCTCTCTCTCTCTCTCTCTCTCTCTCTTTCTCCCCCCTCCCTTTTTCTTCCTCCTCCTCTTCTTTCTTCCTTCTCTTCTTTTGTTTTTTTCGAGACAGGGTGTCATAGTTTGGGTGTCCATTGTTGCAAAGAGACACCATGACCAAGATAATTCTCTTAAAGGCAAACATTTAATTGGGGCTGGCTTGCAGTCCATTATCATCATGACAGAAAGCATGGCAGGGTCCAGGCAGACATGGTGCTGGAGAAGGCACTTAAGAGTCCTGCATCTTGATCTGAAGGCAACCGTGAAGTGTCACTCTCAAGTACTGGGTGGAACTTGAGCATAGGACCTCAAAGTCCACTCCCACAGTGACACATTTCCTCCAAGAAGGCCACACCTATTCTAACAAGGACCTGCTAATAATGACCCTCCCTGTGGGCCAAGCATTTAAACACATGAGTCTGCGGGGGCTAAACCTATTCAAACCAAGGTCTGTCTCTGTAGCCCTGGCTTTCCTGGAACTTGCTCTGCAAACCAGGCTGTCTTCGAACTCACAGAGACTCAGTTGCCTCAGTTGCTGGGATCAAAAGTATGCACCACCACACCAGACATGGACCTCTATTTCTAAATACAAAATTAAAGAGTCAGGCAATAGTAAAAAAAAAAAAAAAGAGTCCATGGTTCTTTCTTTCATAGATAGGCTTTTTTTCTAATTATTTCACACAAGGGCCATCTCCCGTTCCTCCCTTAGCCCAATGTGTACAATTGGCCCATGCAATTGGATTGAGCTCTCATGACCTCCATGCTGTGAGAAAGAAGGCATAATTCATATTTTAATTAACATTTTCCTGATCAGAAAACAGAAGCATAGGATGTGCCTCTCTACTCTGGGGGCTATGCAGACTGCACACTCTGGCCAAATGGATAGGCTCTAGAGAGTAGCCACTGGATCTCAGAGTGTCGTCACAGTAAAAGGCTTCTGGTGTGGATGCGTGTGTGTGTGTGTGTGTGTGTGTGTGTGTGTGTGCGTGCGTGCATGTGCGTGTGCGTGCGTGTGTGTGCCTGTGTGTGTGTGTGTGTGCAGGTGCATATGTGTGTTGTGAGGCTGTAGACCCTAAATATTGCTGGAAGAAGACTGTCTTGAGGAAACTGTCGCCTGACTTTTTCAGGGTGATGTGAATTAACATCTACCCCAAATGTTTCTAACAGCCCACAGAATTGTTCATTCAGGTTCATTCCCACGAGTAAAATGAGTTTATTGGGGATTTCCATAGAGCAGGTGCAAAACACAGAGACTTGCATCTTCCTCAATTTGCCAAATACCCCAAACTTACACACACTCATACACACACTCACACACACACACACAAATACATACACCCACATGTACTCTTTTCCCCATCACACACACACTTACATACACTCACTCTCTCTCACACACTCACACACACTCATACACGCTCATATACACACACTCATACACACATTCACACACTCACACACACTCACACACTCACACACACATACACACACAAATACATACACCCACATGTACTCCTCCCTCCATCGCACACACACACACTCACACACTCACACACACACTCACACACACACTCACACACACTCATACACACACACACACACACACACACACACACACACCGATTTGAGGGAAACCTTGGTGTCAACTTTAGTAGACATAACCAGAGGATGAGACATGAGGCACAGGAAAGAACAGATTATGGGCAAGTTATGTCTGTGTGTCCCTTTTTGCACTGGGCACTTGCCTTCAGGAGAACAGAGGCCTGCTTTGCTGCAGTCTGTCATGGAGAACAACTGAGAAGATGGCATTACTTAGGATTCTAAGCGAGCGTCTGGAATCATGCTGTCCTGGGTCATGTCTGCCTTCCCTGTACCCAGCCATTCCCAGCTGGGCTCAGGACTGTTGTCCCTCCTGGGCTGGCTCAGGGCCTGCCTCACCCACAGGGAGAGCTCTGACCCTCTGTCCTTTGTTTCCTAATCTCCACCCCTCCCCACCTATACCCAATGCTCTTCCCCAGCACAGGATCAGTGGGAATATCAAGTTTACCTGGTTTGTTTTGTGACTTATAAATGTTGCTGGTTCTTGAGTTTCAGAAATTTGAAAGAAGAAAGGAAAGAAAGAACTTTCCTCCCTCCGGCTTAATACTTTCCCACTAAAACAGCACTGGAGAGTGAGGGGTAGATATGACTAAAGCACAGTGCAGGCATGAAATTCTCAAACCTAAAGAAGTGTAAGCCCATCTCAAACAAACAAACAAACAAACAAACAAACAGCCAATTAATGGCTTAGCAGGGAAAGGTACTGGCTACTAAACCTGACATAATTTCAATTCTTATGGCCCATATGCTGAAAGGAGAGAACAAACACACACACACACACACACACGCACACACACACACACACAGTTAAAAAATACTAAAATACTAAAACAAGAAAACAAGCATGGATGTGGTTCATGCCTAGAATCCCAGCACTCCGGAGGTAAAGGCAAGAGGATCAAAAGTTCAAGGTCATCCTTGACTCTACACTGAGTTCAAGGCCAATCTGGGATAAGACCCGGAGTCAATCAATCAAGGCCAAGGCCACTACCACACAGGGTGGGGCTTTTGGTTTAAGGCTAGAAAAGCAGAGAGCACCTTTCACGGATTAAGGTAAGAGAAGAGGTGATTGGTCAGACATGGATAAACTCGGTTTTCCAGTATCTTGTCATACACAGTCACAGAATAGGACAGGTGGCTTTGAGGGCAGCACAGAACTGTCCCCCCCTCCTCTGTGGACCCTGCTCTGACCCAGTCCCCTCTGGGGGCAGAGCAGAGTCTCCCAGCACTCTCCTGTGTTCTTTGCTGGCACACTGCACTCACTCCTAGCTCATGCCTGCAAGCCCTTCCCTAGTGGTTAAAGAGCATCTGAAGCTGATCTGCTTCCCATGCTAAATTGCCTAATCACACTGAGATCAGGAGGATAAAAATAGCCTTCAGGGTCGAGGTGAGCAGCCCCCTCCAAGCAGGCAGTGTGTATGGAGCTCCAATAGGGCTCCTTGATGCTGCCTGAAATGATTGCTCTAATTAAATAAACCAACGGTTGCAGTCAAGCTGCATAGATACCTCCACACCTCTGCAAGTCCAAGGCCCTTCCTGAGAGGGCTCACGCCTCACCAAATGCCTGGAGAGCAGGACTGAGTCTCTTTCCTCCATGTTCTCTTGTTTCCTTCCCCTCTCTCTAGCCTGCTCCCTACTCTTTCCCATTCTGGCTTTCTGCCCCTCCCACATTGATCTTCTGATTGACAGCTTCCTATTATTGGTCTCTTTGTTTGTGCAGGTTCTTTCTCCTCATTTTGAAGCATTCTCCCAGTAACTAACATATTCTTAAGCCCAGCTTCTAGTAATCCATAGTGCTTTCTTTAAAGACAGGGCTTGTGTAGCTTAAGATAACCTTGAATTCACTGTGTAGCTGAGGATGACCTTGAACTCTTGATCTTTCTGCCTTCATCTCTTAAATGTGGAGGACATGTGCTACCACATTTAATTCATAGACACATACACTCCCTATATGTAATGTTCCAAATAGGTTGTGTGTTAGGTCTGAAATTATGTCTCTTGTCTCTGCTCTTACCCCTGTCTGACAGGATCTTTTCTCAGGAACCCCATGATCCAGAAAAACACGCCATTGACATGAACCTCCTAAGCTATAAAGCCCCATATGTCCCTGCTAGGATATCTTTTTTGTCTCTGAAATCCAGACTAAAACTTGAAATTCAGAGGTTACCCTGCAACTCTGCCTTCTCATTTTACCAGACGTCTTCCCCTGCCACATCCAATATGGTGTCTGCTGATGTCTGCAAGGGCAGGTGCCTGCAGTACACTGGATCTCTCTTCTTCTTCACACATTATGGTCTTGCATATTCACCAGGTGCAATTGTTGCCTTGGAGGCTTACTGCTGAATATGCTCACCCTTTCTGGTTCTTTCTGCATTCTGGATGACTGATTCAAGTCAGCTATTCCGGCTCAAACTCCTCTGCAAGCTGACTGATTCAATCTGGTTTCTCTGGGCTTCTCACTGAATTGCTCTGCTTGGCCTCAAACTAACTTTGGCAGTTTGTTCTAATCTTCTGACTCCTTCTTATTCTCTGACCTCAGCTGCCTCTGCTGACCTGCACTGAACTGAATGAGACCACAAATGAACTCAACCCCACTGCCCTGACTCCCAACTCACCGACAAGCTAACTCTCTCCCTGAACTGCTTTTAAATAGCTTTTCTCCTAAGAGTTGGGCATTTCCTTTCTGACACATTCTTTCAAATCTTTCTCTGATTTTCACTTCGTCTGCTCCTCAATTAGATATCATTGTTTGTGATTAAAGGTGTGTACTAAAGGATTCCAGTTAAAGTGATTGAGGTGTGTTGGGGGGTGTATCACACAGACCAAGAAGGTCTTTGGATGTGAACAGAGCAGCCATGTTGCTGGCTTAAAATTCCTCTACAGCAAGACTCTTAGCCCATCCATACACTGCTGCTGAGTGGTCAGGAGGCCACTCAGAAGCCTTGCTGCCCTCTGAGTGTTCAAGGCTAAAGCACCCAGCATGGCTTAGTACTCTGTCTATGAGAGCAGAGATGTGTGAGGAAAGACAGCTAAATGCACTCTGAGGAAATAGGAGGAAGTTGGATGCCTACGCACCAGCTGTGGGACATCAGGCACACTGCAGGGAGCTGGGTCATTTGTTCTTATGTTTGGATTACTTAAAACGAGTGTTTGAAGCTTTCAAGTGCTGTCATGCTAGAGGTGTTTATTTTGGTGTTTTGGATAAATTTTACCAAAATGACATCTATTTGAGGGACAGACAAAATGATGACTCAGAGAATTAACACCACAGACTAAACAGCTCTGTAACGGGCTCCATGGTTAGGTTGAGGAAGATGAGCTGATGGTTAGTCCCAACATGCACCAGGTTCAGCACCAGTGAGAAACCCAGCGTTCGGGAACTGACCGTTATCAGTGTGTTGGCAATGAGAACTGACTGTACTGTAAGTACCATGAATACATGATTGTGCCACAACACAACAAAACCACAGACCATAAACCAACACCTCAAAAACAAAACAAACACAAGGGACTTTGTCTACAAAACCATCCCACGGCCGTAACCTACAGACAAGGCTGCCTCAAACCAATCCTGGGCACAACTACTGGGTTTCTTTTCTTCACAGCACATCGTGAGCAGCAGCTCCAAAGGCACCATCCCTGTGTTCTCAGGGAGCAAACAGGGCTGCTGTGAGGGTGGCTTTCTCTTGGTACATCTGTCAAAGGAGTGTGACATAGGATGTTGTTCTGCCTCATCCATCTTCTCTGGGAGCACTTCCTTTCTGCTTGTTCAGGGTGTGCTCTGAGCTCCTAGGTAACCAGTGTGTGCACAGATCATGAGTAAGAAGAGATGGGCCAGCTCAGGGCAAGACAAGGAGAGAACCAAGCAATGAGATGTCTCAGGGCTTTAGACGTCTGGAAGACGAAGTTGCCCTTGGACACGGTAGCGAGGGTGCAGAGTGATAAGGCCAGAGACGTGTGTCTTTCTGCTTGGGGCAGCTCTAGGGCCAGCTCTAGGGCCAGAACTCAGTGACCCAAAGAATTTATACTGGTCATTAGAGAGTACACAAGAATCCTGGACAACTTTTGTTGGGACATGGTTGTGCCCGGGGCCTATTCATCTGGCAGTGGCATGCACAACAAGGTAAGGTTATACCTGTCCCCCATGGACCTCATTCACTCAGTCATTCATTCATTTTCTGGAACTCTCACTATGTAGCCATGACTATCATGGAACTGACTATGTAGACCAGGCTAGCCATGAAGTCACAGAGGCTTACCTACCTGTCTCTTGAACACTGGGACTAAAGGCCTATGCCACCATACTTAACTCCCTATTGATGTTAAGAAACAAATTATTTTACTTTCTATGTCTGGGTGATTTGCTTGCTTGTGTTTCTGTTATTACAGAGAACAGAGGAGACCATCAGATCCCGTGAATCTGGAGTTATAGACATTTGTGAGCTGCCATGTAGGTGCTAGGAATTGAGCTCAAGACCTTCTGGAAGAGCAGCCAGTACTGTTAGTAGTCCCAGATCCTGTCTCAAAAACCCAAGCCAAGCGAAACAACAACAACAACAACAACAAAGAAGTGGTCTGGCAGCCTCACAAGCAGGTCTAACACCGATGTGGTGTGATTATCCTTAAGCCAGCTCAGGAGTTCTCAGTTCCCTCATAAAATGGCTATCTTTCTTAATAGTGGAAACTACTACAGCCTTACATGTTACCACCAGATCTTCAGGTCTCCCTTGTGGGGGCCAGCAAGGGCTTACTCACTCAAGTGATTGACCAGCTGTGAGACTAGCTAGGAATGAGATATAAACAGACAGACAGACAGACACGGGGCCTGTGACATGCAAAGTCTACTGCCTATGGTGCAGCTGTGAGCTTGTTGAAACGATAGCAATACAACATGACCTCCCACACCAACACCAGCCTTTCCCAGGGGGCTCAGCTTGGCTCAGTGTTGGGCTCCTGTGGGGCTGTGAAGGAGCTGATATGACCCAACCAAAACAGGCAGCAGCCACTCCTTTCCCTATCATGCCACTGGGAGGACACTGAGTGTGTGGCGGGGGTGGGTATGTGGCAGGGATCGGGGGAGCAGGGCAGTCAGAACAGTGTTTTTAGGCTTCGTAGATGCCTCAACTTGGGCACTTTTGCTTTTACATTTCAACGCATGGTGCTTTGCAACTGGCCCTTGGACACAACTGCTGGGACCCATGGAGAGAAGGGCTGTGCAGCTCAAGTGTGTCTCAGACAAGGTCACCCATCCTTCCACAGTGCTGGAGCTAGAAGGACAGACTGTGTCAACAGGCAAACCTTAGCTCGCTATAGAAAGTTGGGAGACGTAGGAAAGAATTTAGAGGGAAATACACCCACCATTTGCAGGCAGCTACTTTAGGCTGGTGTCTTCCCTCCTTCTCTGGTTCTTGTGTGAGGAAATTGCGTTCTACACCTGCACGGGTCCAGTTTTGCTTTGCAAACCTGTATTGCCAATATTGCTCAATTACTTTTTTGTGGCTGCGTAATACTTCAGCACACATTGGGCCTGGTTAGCATTTTTCTAATGTTTAGAACAGACCCTGCCACTTAGTTCATCTCACACTGAGTGTGGGACTTTAGATGGATAGGCACACAGCTTGCAGGGGTAGCATTTGGTGTTCAGATGCTGCCTAGAGAACACTTGGTGGGTATTCTTTTATTCCTGTTGGTGGGGGAAGAGACATGCCACTTCATTAATGCTTAATGTTCTGAAAGACAACCTCAAATGGAATAGCTAGAAAAGAATGGGACAGATCAAAATTGTGAAAATTTGATCACCTTAACTAACAGAAAACTATTAATGGAGAGTTCCTGGTTGATTAAATGCTGGGGATATAGTGGCATATACCTGGGATCCTAAGACTTGGAAAGCTGAGGCAGGAGGATGATGAGTTTAAGGACAGCCTGGCCTACATAGCAAGTCCCAGGCCATGGTTGTCCTGTGTGCCTCGGTTTAGTCACCTGGTTAAATGGGACTATGGGCATCACATCCCACTAATAACTGTAATGGGTGCTAGCTGTAGAACAGGAAAGACTTGGTCGTTAACCCAATCTGAATGTTGCAAGCTGCAGGTTGGTCCATCACATGATAAACAAGTAGCACACAGTAATAGACAACCCAGCAGCCATGCACACGGTGCCTCGCCCACAGGCCAGTGTGGGCTCTGTCCACTCTCCCTTTTGGGGAGGATGGTGAGTGTTTACAAGTTGTCTTTGTGTGACCTCATTCTCTCCATGTGGCCTTGGCCCATGGCCTTTTCCAGGAGCTGAGGTCAGGGTCAACCCTACACTGAATGGAAGAGGAGGGAGGATCGGCTAAACATGAAAAGAATGTGAGGCAAGCCCAGGGAAAGTGAGCACCACCTGCCTGTGACCTCCCTGGGCCACCGCCTCCCATGGAAGCTTTAACTCACCCCCGACCCCTGCACCACACATCCAGCCACATGTTCATCGAAGAGCATGCCACAAAGAAACAGCAAGGCCCCAGGATGAAATACAACCTTATTTGAAAACAGGGGCTTTGCCAAGGTAATTGAGGTGAAACGAGGACAGGGTGTGTGTGTGTGTGTGTGTGTGTGTGTGTGTGTGTGTGTGTGTGTGTGTGTCCTAATGCTGTCTGACTGGTGTCTTTGTAAGATGAAGGTCAGGTGGACCCAGACACCAATGCCAGACAGAGGTGGGCAGATCCTCCAGCCCCAAGGCTGGCCGCAGGCTGGCCACACTAGCAGTCGCCACCCAGCAGCTGTGGGTGGGCTTGGTTTCTGCCTTCAGTTTCTCTGATGGTGTGCTGCTAGGCAGGCCTTGTTGGTCAGCTTATAGGTTGTTGGTTCATCATCAAAGCAGACCCAACAGTCTGCAGTACTTGGGAGGTGGTAGGGCATGTCTCTAGTGACGCTATAGAGGGAACTATGTAAGCTTCCTTCTCTCCATGTTTGAGAGTTTGGGATATACCTGTCCCTGTTCATCCATGTGCACATGGACCTTCGTGACTCCTGACACACAGGAAGGGAGGGAGGAAGAGAAAGTGAGCAAACAATGGGGAAGGTCTGGCCCAGAAGGCTGTCTGGAGAAAGCTGGACCCCCTGCCCCATGGAGTCAGACAACACACTAATGCCTTATGGCCCTAGAAAACCCTAACTGTATACCAGACTACCAGGGAGCCTTTGTGACTGTTACCGAGTGGGAGCCTGGGAGCTCCTGCTAGACATATGCAGAATTGTGCAGGGCTGGATAGGTGTTAGGTAACAGGGACAAGCCAAGGTGACACTGAACTACAGTCCTCAGAAGGAACTGTACCTCCTCTAAGGACCAGTCAGCGGCCTCTGCCTTGGCTGGTAGAACACTAGCATTATCAAGAGCTATATAGCATATAGTATATAGTATAAAATATAGAGTATAGATTATAGAGTATATAGAGTATAAAATCTATAGCATAGAGCTAGAGCCAAAATGATCAATCTTGTGCGATTCATAGTCCCATGAAAAGACAAACACATACTTTCAACCTCTGAGTGTCACCCAACTCCTCATGACTTTCATAAATCCCTTGGAATGTAAACCTAAGCTTGACACACCCACCCTCTAACACACACAATGGTCAAGAATGCGGCAAAGACAAGCTCTAAGTCCTGTGACAGCCACCTCCCCACTGCTGCGATAGCCTTCCTCATGACTGTGCCTGTGCACTGTGTAAACATGTTGATTCATGGTGTTCTAATTTTGTGACCATGAAAGTTCAGGAAACCTTCACTGTGGTGAGGCATGCGGGGAATTTGAATCCAAGTTCCTGGGCCATAACTATTGTGTTATGAATTACTTCCTTGTTTTTTTTTTTTCAAAGCAGAGTTTATATTTTTATGCCAGCAACACAGTATTTGGAAGCTCCATGTCTGTTTCCTCTGGTACTATTCGTCTCCCTGGACAAGGTATACAGCGCCCCAAGGATGCCGGTGAGGATGCTGAGTCAGCCCAGTTGCCTGTCTGCCTGGGTCCATCCTTGGCTGTGATGTCAGCACTCCTGCCTCCCACCCCCACCCCCACCCCCAGGATATAATAGCTGCTGGGACAATGTTCATCCCCCAACTTCATGTAGAACTGAGGCTCAGACTGGGTGCCAGATAAAAACATGAGGAACACCAGAAAAAGTCCCGAATGATTCAGAAGGGCAGTCGTCCTGATGAGGGAAGTGGCAGGCTGCCAGGAAGCTCTGAGGAAGCTGCCAGGAAGCAGCATGTAGTCTGGGCACGTCAGGATTTGTTGACCTTAGTGCTTTCGGGTGTAAGAGTCCTTGAGATTCCTTTTAGTTGAGCTCATGTTTGTAAATATGAGGTTCATTCCTGCAGTTCAGTTCTGCACTGAAAACTGGAGTTCACTGAATTAGCCACGTGGGTGTTTGATGATTCTGCAGACAGAATTGATGGAGAGTCAGAAGTGTTGCAGGTCCTGGGTCAAACTATCCCGGATGCTTATATCCTCTTAAATAGCTGTTCTAGCTTGGTTTCTGTTGCTGTAATAAAGCACTGACCAAACTAATTTGGTGAAGAATGGGTTTATTTGGCTTGCATATCTGATGACAGTCACTGAGGGAAGTCAGGGCAGGACCTCAAGCCAGAAACAGGCAGGAACACAGAAGGACGGTGTTTACAGTCTTATTCTTCGTGGTTTGCTCAGCCTGCTCTTTTATAAACATAGGACTGCCTGCCTAAGGGTGGTACCTCCCAACAGTGTGCTAGCCCTTCCCACATCAGTCATCAGTCAAGACAGTGTCCCTACAGTGCCTGCAGGGCAATCTGATGGAGGCAGTTCTTCAACTGAGGTTCCTTCTTCGAATGTGCCATGTTGACAACAAAGATTAGACCCACTCCAGTGTCCGACCTAGCATCCCGGGCGTCAGGAAAGACCTTTAGAGTATGTTAGCTTTACAGATCTCTTGCTGGATTCCACCATCCTAAAAGCTAAGAATGTCTTTAGAGAGCACCTATAGCCTATAGCAGAGATTTCCCTGCATAACTAACTAGTCTGGCTACCAGCATATGTCCACCAGCATATGTCCCTACCAACATATGTCCCTACCAACATATGCCCCTACAACATATGTCCTTACCAACATATGTCTCTACCAGCATAAGTCCTTACCAACATATGTCTCTACCAAACTAAGTCCCTACCAATATATGTCCCTACAGCATAAGTCCCTACCAACATATGTCCCTACCAATATAAGTCCCCACCAACATATGTCTCTAACAACATATGTCCTTACCAACATATGTCCCGACCAATGTATTTGGTAAATTCATTGGTTTATGACTGTCTTCTGCTCTGGGGACTATAAGTTCATAGCTCCCACAGTGGGCATATAATTTAGGGTAACCCATATTCATGTTCCCAAGCTCTTGTGGTTTGCATGTGAAATATCCCCCATAGGCTCATGTGTTTGAACACGTGGACCCCAACTGGTAGTGCTGTTTGGGAAGGTTGTGGAGCCTTCAGTTGATGGAGCATCACTGGGGAAAGTGGGCCACTTGAAGAACTGGTCAGTGGAGGCCATCCTTGCGAGTTTTCTAGCCCAGTTTCTTCCTGATTGTGTATGCAGTGTGACCAGATGCCTCATATCCCTGCCACCAAGCATTCCTGGCCATAATGGACTGTATCCCTTCCAACTGTGAGCCAAAGCAAACCCTTCCTTCCTTAAGGTGCTACTTGTCAGGTATTTGATCAAATCAATGAGAAACATAACTGGCACCCTGCCAGGGCCACTCAGGCTAGTGTCAGAGTAACCCATGTTTTCTTTGGAAGAAGAGCTGTGGTGATAGCAGTGACTTTAGAAGAAACTAAGGTGTTAAGTCCTAGCACACCACTGAGAGAGGTGACTTGAGTGTTCCAGGGGACACCCTAGGGCCCCAGGAGATGGAGAGAGATGAGGGTCTGGAGGCTAAGACCACATGTCAGAGGATGTGCTGGTCTCCACAGTGGTCCCCACAAAAGTTCCCCCAACTTATAGGCTTCCCTTCAGTGCAGGAATTCTTTTTACTCTCAGGGTATTTTTTCTCTTCTTGTTACTGTGCAACCTTTTGGGAGGCATCTAAGTGGTGCCTTCTCTTCCTGGTTCTCCCTTGTCTAAAACTATGTGATGGGCTTTTCCATATATCTCTGCCCCATCACCATGACAGCTTCATGGGTGGTTATCTTGTTTCTGTTATACCATAACTGAATTTCTTACTGATTAATTTGTTTTCAGTTTAACATTTTACTATACTACCTGAGGGCACGTAGACACCCCAGTCTTTACGAGCTGTGCCAGTGGTTCTGTGGTCACCCTATACAAACAGATGTAAAAGGCATTGCTTGTTTATGATTCCCTTTTGTTGCTTTTGCCCTTGATTGTCTGGAAAGTAAGGGCAGACAGGGTAGCCTCCCCTCCCTGCCTCTAGCCAAGCACATTCACTGTCTTACAGAGGACCTCCCTTGTTTGGGTTGAGGAGATTTCAGCCCTTTTCATAGTGTCGAAAGGCCAAGGTGTGCTGTCAGGTATGGGAAGAAGACAGAAGGAAGGATAGACCAGGCATCCAGGGCAAGGCTGATCTCCCTAGTTTCCTTGCCTCAGAGTCTGTGATTTTAGCCTTTAGGCCTAGTAGAAAGTCTATCAGCACCCGCTGGCCTACACCCTGAAGCTCACTTTTCCTATCTTGGGTTTTGCTGGAACTAGAGGTGGCTAATGGAGCCGTGTGTAGACCCCCCAAAGTGTTCATGTCCATGAATAGAGAGAGCTCTGGTTTAAAAGACCGTTCTGGGGGTTGGGGATTTAGCTCAGTGGTAGGGCGCTTGCTTAGCAAGCACAAAGCCCTGGGTTCAGTCCCCAGTTCCTAAAAAAAAAAAAAAAAGGAAAAAATAAAATACCGTTCTGGGAAAAGGAGGGGCTGTGTGGCTGGGCAAGGTCCCTAGTAGAGCTGAAAGTCAGAGATCCAGATACATACTCCTTATATCCCCAGAAGGAAACCTCTGGGCGCACAGACAGCCACTGGCGTTTGAGCAGCCCAGGTGATCTCCTTGCTTGTCAGATGTTTTTGTTGTTTTGATTTTGTTTTTTCTTTTGTTTTGTCTTGGTTTTTGGATTGTTGAGACATGGTTTTTCTGTGTAGCCCTGGCTGTCCTGGATTTCACTTTGTAGACCAGGCTGTCCTTGAACTCAGAGATCCGCCTGCCTCTGCTTCCTGAGTGCTAGGATTAAGGTGTGCTGATGAATGGTACTTGCTGGGAAGCTAGATGAGGGCTCGTATTAGAGAGAGTGTGGACTGTTCCCAGGATGCACTTCTGAGATGCCTTTCTCCCTGGCTCATCCTTTGTCACCTTGCTTGTAATTGGAGGTGAAACAGAATCTAAGTGGTTTCTCACTACCTTTGCTTTTCCTTTATTTTTTCTTTGTTTGTGACAGGGTCTTGGCTAGTAGCCCAGGATGGCCCTAGGAGAATATGGCTCCCCAAGGGATTTGCTAATGATGCAGGTGGAGTTAACTGGTACAAGACTCTGGACTCAGGACAAGGGCAATAGGTGCTCTTGAGGAGCTGTCACCTCAGCTGAGGGTGGGGCTAGGTCCCTCTCACTTTGCCAGACTTCTGCCCCCACTGTGTAGGGGTTGCCGTCAGCATCTCATATTGAAAGTCTCTGTCCCCATGAGGTGTTGGTCCCACTCCACTCATAGCCACAGGCTAACAGAGGTGTTCAAGGCTGGGACAGATGTGCTGCAGCTGTTCCTCAGTGAGACTTTCCTCTCTAGGTAGTACCTCAATAATTCACATGCCTCTCCACCTCCCATCAGGATCTGTTCCCAGAGACCTGCCTATACACGGGCTGTAGATTGCTCTCGAGCTAATGGCTAGACAATTTAGATGTGGAAGTAAATAGCTTGGTAGCCTGGAGCTCTCCTGCACATCATGTTGATGTGACTCTCTGCTCCTGGGGCAGTAAGGCTGCTCACCTTGCAGCAAGTCCCCCACAAGGTGAGCATATTTGGCAGAGCCTGTTGGGAAGCTTAACAAGCAGTTCTGTGTGACTATACCCAATAGCTGCTGTCAGGGTTGGCTCTTGAATGCCCTGACAGAAAGGAAGGCCTGGCAAGGCCAGAGGGACTTGAACAGTGAAAAAGACCCAAAGCAAAGCCAGGGTCTCAAGGAGGAGCAGGAGATGGGGGCTGGGACCTGTGACTGTCAACTTGTCAGGTCCAGAATTACAGGATCTAGGAGACTAACCTCTGGGCATACAAGGAAGAATGTTTCTAGATTGGGTTAACTGAGGTCGAAAGACCCTCTCTAACTGGGTGACACCATTGTAATCTGGTACCCAAAGAAGAAAGCAGAGTTAGAACCAGGATCCATTGCTCTCTACTTCCTGATTATGGATGCAATATGATCAGCTACCTCAGGCCTGTGTCACCATGCCTTCCCTGCCACAATGAACGGTATCCTCAAACTGTGAACCAAAATAAACCCTTCTTCCCTTAAGTTGTTTTTGTCAACTGTCTTATCACAGCAATGAGAAAGGCAATTCATATAAAACCACAGAACCACAGATCCACAGAAACACAGATTCTGAGATCCACAGATCTGCAGAACCACAGAACTGAATCACATATCTGTATATCCACAGGACCCACAAAACCCACAGAACCAACAGAACCACAGATGCACAGAAACACAGATCTGCAGAACCACAGATCCTCAGATCTGTATATCCACAGAACCACAGACCACAGACCACAGATCCACAGAACCACAGATCCTCAGATCTGTATATCCACAGAACCACAGACCACAGACCACAGATCCACAGAACCACAGATCCTCAGATCTGTATATCCCCAGATCCCCAGATCCCCAGATCCCCAGATCCTCAGAACTGAACCACAGATCTGTATATCCATAGATCCATAGATCCATAGATCCACAGATCCACAGAACCACAGATCCTCAGATCCACAGAACCACAGATCCTCAGATCCGCAGATCTGCAGAACCACAGAACTGAACCACAGATCTGTACACCCACAGATCCACAGAACCACAGAATCACAGAACCACAGAACCACAGTTCCTTAGATCCACAGAACCACAGGTCCACAGATCTGCAGAACCATAGAACCACAAAACCACAGATCCACAGACCACAGCAGCTGAACCTTCATGCTGAGAGGAAGGATCAGGCTCTGGGTATGGGGATGAGGTCTGAGACCAGACGCCACCATTCAGAAGTTTTCTGGTTTCCCTGCCTCGTTTTGGTGGCAGCTTCCCAAGGCCAGAGTATAAAACAGTAAACTCAAAATCAGTATCTCTCCATGTTAAAAATTTCACAGTAGGGACTGGAGAGATGGCTCAGTGGTTAAGAGCACTGACTGCAGCACTTGACTTCTCTTCCAGAGGTCATGAGTTCAAATCCCAGCAACCACATGGTGGCTTACAGCCATCTGCAATGAGATCTGATGCCCTCTTCTGGTGTGTCTGAAGACAGCTACAGTGTACTTACATATAATAAATAAATAAATCTTTAAAAAAATTTCACAGTATTTGGTAAAATGAGAAAAATAGAACATTGACATTTTCTTTGTGTTTTGCATTATAGTTAAAAACTCACATGCAGAAAATATAAGTGGACAGTTTAATCAGTCTCTAGAAAGTAAATGTGGAAGAAATCAACACAAGGTCAAGAAACAGGTTACTGAGTTCAGGGACTGGGCCAGAGTCCTTAGAGGACGTGGCTCCTGGGAACTCCTTGTGTTGTCTTGTTCCCACCAGCTGGCTGGGGTACCATGTGGTGGCTCACCCTCTGTGTGTTCTGCTTTCATCTGAACCCCACCTCTGGCCACGTGTTGCCTTCTCCCTTCCTGCTGCCCAGCGCATCATCTGAAGCCACCCCAGTCCCTGTATCCCATTGGCACTCAAACCACTTCCTTTGCATTGTCACAGATGCTGCTGCTTGTAAGCACTCCCCTGCCTCCTGCTCTGTGTGCTGTGAGCTGAACTTTATCTTGGCTTGATATGTGTACTGGCCTTTTGACATGCAGTGGGGTTATCCTGGGTATCATGGGAGGTTTGAGCAGTATCCCTACTCCATCCTCTGGGTGCCAAATGTTCAATGTCTCTACCCAAGTTCACGATCAGGAGCAGTGGCAGATGCTCTTTGACATGAAAGTGTGCACTCAGAAATGGACACTCCAGGCTTCCTGGAAAGCTTCAAGGTGTTTGTATGGAATTTTCCACATATTAGATTCAACAAATGTTCGTTCTGAAGTTATTACAATTTTTAGTACCAAAAGGCACTCATCGTGTTTAGAAGCTGTGCTGGGCGTGTGTGGGGCATCTCCTGTGACACTGGCTTAACCGGGCTCCGTTGGTTTCTAACCTGCATCATAGGTTTCCTCTGAGGAAAGCTGCTGAGTTTTCAGATGGACACGGCAACCCATTGCTGCCTTAAATTTCCAGTCAAACTCAAGCGCAATAAAGAAAAAGCAGAGACCTTATAAAGAAAAAGCAGAGACTCAGGGTCAGTGAGACCAAAGAGCAGCTGTGAGGATGCAGCTCTAGCAATGAGGACAGACAGACATCAAATGCTGTTAAGTGGCTTTCACTCTCAGTGTAGCCCTGTGGATTTGGCATCTTCGCCTTACTCGTGATAGCTGGAGTCTCTTTTTCTAAAGAGCTCCTTGTACATCACAGGGATGTGTGCCAGTAGTCTGTGACAGGCATGAATGCTAAGACACACATACACATACGTCAAGGACTGTCAGGTGTGGAGCACACAAGGGCATCCAGTCACAGAAATGGAAGCTTTCTCTCGTCCATACACTAACCAGACCTAACCCTACCAGACAAGATTGGGTGCGTTCAGAGCTATACAATAATTTTTCTCTTTAGGGGCAGGCAGCAGAGTGAGCATTTTGGGGGGACAAGAAGTAGGCCATGTTTGTGCAGAGATGGGCAGGTAGTGCAGGCTCCCCTGAGGTCAGGTCCAGTGCTAGGGTACCTGGGGAAGGAGGAACTATTATGGGGAGAGGACACTGATCTCTCTCCTTGGAGTTCAGGAGGATGGCTAGGTTAATTATATGCCCAGAGTCCCCTAGGAGACAAAGGGCACCTGGGTTCCTGTATCCATTGTGGCTTGCACCTCAGGTTTCTGTTCCCTGCCTCAGCTGTAACGTCCTAGAGTGTGAGGCAGCAGGGAGGGGATTAGCATGGGCAGATTTAGGGGCAGGTAGCCCTTTCCTCTCCATTATGACTATTCCTAGACAGGAAGTGGGAGAAGACACAGGGAAGCGGCATGCTGACTGTTGGGTGACAGTGCTGAAAGGGGCTTGGATCCCTTTGATCTTTTGTACAGATTTTGCAACAACATGAAAGCAGATTGGTTCTAGGTATAGGAAGATAGTAGTCAAGAACTTAATTTAGTATTGACCTGATTGAGCAAGAGCCTGGACTCCTGGGTCACAGCCTGGCTCTGGGGTTTCCCAGTGTCCTCACCTCTTCATCTGACCTCCCAGATCATCAGGGCAACGCCTTGCAAAGTTAATAGAGTCAGGAAGATCAGTGTTTGTGGAGGGTTTAGGCTGTGCTGGGGAAGAGAAAGCAGGGTGTTCACTCCCCTCCGTGGCTGTGAGACATGAAGCATGGGCTGGTTTTCAGGGTCAGAGCTGTGACCTCAGAGTCGTGACCTTTGCTGTAGGAAGGACCTGGTCACATCCTGGACCTGCCCATGTCTGCACAGCACCCTGCGAATCACCAGGGACACACTCGCCACATCAGAAACTGAGCAAAGACCTTAAACTCCTCATGGGCTTCACAAGCCATAACTGCACTGCAGCCCCCGCACACAGTGCTGGGACAGATGCCCTGAGAACAAGCATCAGAGACTTAGGAAAGGGACTGGCAGGCTTACAGTTCATTGTTTTAAGGAAGTTGAGGCAGGAACTGAAGCAGCTAGTCACGTGACAGTCTGAGTCCCGGGCAGAGAATAGCCACGTCCTTGCTTGATCAGCCTGCTTTCCTCAGGACCCTCTTACTCAGGACGGGGCCTAGTTCATGAAATGGTGCCACCCATATTCAGGGTGGTTCCTCAAACCTCAATTAACAAGCAAGACAATCCCCTACAGACAAGCCCACAGGCCAACTCAGTCTAAATAACTCCTCATTAAGACTCTCCTCCCAGGTGACTCTAGGCTGTGTCAGCTTGACACAGATTTTTCAAGAGCTGTGTTGTTTGGCAGGTGCGGTCCACTTTCTGTCTGGCTTAGAGGACACTGTGCTTAGAGCATCAAGAAAGCCTGGCAGTGCCAGGCTGTGCGGTTGGGAAATGGAGGGCATGGCAGTCCTCTGAAATCACTTTGGGGTGTTGGGGATCCAGGGCCTCACGGAGAGGAGTGGGTGTCAATTTGGAAGGTGCTGGGGCAGCTGTGGGCAGGGTGGGGGCAAGTCTTTTTGTAGAGAACAGTGCACATCTGGGGTTTGCAGTGGAGGTGATGAGTTCTGTTGCTATGGGATGCAGTCAGCAGGAGAGACCTTGGGAATGTCCATCTGTGGCTCGTCTGCTCTCCCTAGCAGTGGCAGGGTGAGTGTGTATAGACTGAGGTTTAGAGTGGTTTTGGAGGTGGCCCATAGACAGGAACCACAGAGCCCTGGGAAGGTGTGATGACCTGTGGGGGTCCCAGTGGGGTAAGGTACAGCAACTGTGCTACTCTGAGCCCAGGGCACACCCCACACCATTCCCGTCCTGACTGTGGGAACCTACATGTGTCATCTGTAGTTACAGCACAGGGCTGCAAGGGACAAGGGTGGCTGGCAGCCGTGCCAGGAGTGGTGTGCACACAGGTGGCACCTGGCCCGGGACATGTGGCTCTCAACCTCCCTCCCTCACACAATCTGCCATGTTATACTGGTGCCCTGTCTCAAGTCACCCTCTTCAACCTAGAAGGACCATGTAGGATCAGGAGGCTGTCCACAGTGGAACTCGTGACTGAGCTGGGCGAAGGAGCACAGAGACTCACTGGCATCCAAAGGCGTAGCCTCTGCAGGCCCTACAGCCTGAGGGAGGCAGAGCCTGGGAGTCAGGCTCTGCTAAGGCTGTGGCTTGCCGACCCTCACTGCACTTCTTTTGTAATTCCTCTCAGTTTCTCCTCCCCACCCTCACTGAACCCCTCCTGAGTCACCGTTACTCCTCTGTTGCTGAGCTGCCACCTGAGAGTCCCTTCGAGCGACATCATTGTCTCCCTTTGCTCTCCTCTGCATCAGCGGATACACAGTGGATCACTCACGTGTTGCTGTCTTCTGGTGGGCTCCGAGCCCCGTGCTCTGTGCTATGGCTGAGGGTCACTGCACGGATGATCTGCTGCTCCAGGCCCCGGGGGAACTGACCTTGTACATGTTCAGAATATGAGGCTCAGGGAGATGCCATAGTCCCACCTTCTTCAGAGCAGAACCAATGGTGGGGCAGGCAACTTTTGGCTCTAGAATGTAAGGTGTAACCCAGTACCTTAGCGCTCTGCAGAAAGAAGAACTGACAGGATATGGAGAGGAAATTTATACACATATGTGCACATACTCATACATACTCATACTTGTGTGTGCACACACAAATACCTTTGCCCACATACCTGCATAATGCTCACATGCGTGCAAGCCTGTGTACACACTCACACATGTACACATGTGTACACACAAACACATTCAGATAGACACATGTGTGCATATATACACAAACACAACAAATCGCATTTGTGTACACCTATGTGTGGACACACACACAGAGGAGCATACATACATGCATAACACATATGTTCACATGCACACACTCATACATACCTATACACAATTCACACATGTGCACAACATATATATTTAAGTATACACCCACACATGTGTACATACTTACACTTATGTCCTCACACGCACATATGCATATATGTGTATACATCTGTGTGTACACATGTGTACTCACACATGTGTACTCACACATGTGTACATACATTCACACATGCATATATACATGTGCACATGCATAAATATATATACACATGGGTGCAAACATGACTGCACATATAAGCACACTCACATGCATGCACACAAACATTTACACATGTATGCACACAATCATATGCCATATAATGATGTTTTGGCCATCAGTGGACCATGTCTTATTTAGGTTTATACTGCTGTGACAAAACACCAGGACCGAAAAAGCAAGGTGGGGAGGAAAGGGTTTATTCAGCTTACACTTCCACACTGCTGTTCATCACCAAAGGAAGTCAGGACTAAACTCAAGCAGAGCAGGAACTTGGAGGCAGGAGTTGATGCAGAGGCCATGGAGGGATGTTGCTTACTGGCTTGCTTTCCCTGGTTCGCTCAGCCTGCTTTCTTATAGATCCAGGATCACCAGCCCAGGGATGGCACCACCCACCATGGGCTAGGCCCTTCCTCATTGATCACTAATTGAAAAAAATGCCTTACAGCTGGGTCTCATGGAGTCATTTCCTTAACTGAGGCTCTTCCTCTCTGATGACTCTAGCTTGTGCCAAGTTGACACAAAACCAGTACAGACCACATATACAACCATAGTAATGGAGCTGACAATTTCCCATCCTCCACTGGCAGCCATCATGTCCTAGTCCAGTGCATGTCTAGTGTGTCTGGGATGCTGTGGGATATATCCTATGTGCTGCTAATCATATACAGTCCAGTCTGCATTATAGAGCAGAGCCCTGTGCTCAACAGTGACATTGGATGACAGGGACTGTTGTCCTTACTGAAGACACTATTGTCTTGTTGTTATTTTATAGGAAGCTCCTTCCCTTTTATAATGAAAATATACAAAATTGTGTATGTGTGAGTGTGAATTTGTGTGTGTGTATGTGTGTGTGTGTGTGTGTGTGTGTGTGTGTGTGTGTGCGCGCACGTGCGCGCGCTTGGCCAGATAGAATTAGTTTCATTGTTATTTATTTCACTGACCTAGAAAGCTGTTTCCTCCAATTCTGCCATTTGTAAGTTGAGGCAGCACTGGTGAACGTCACTGACAGGTGACAGGACCTTCAGAACCACCCAGGAACCATGAGTCTCATTGATGTCTGCTCTGTGAGGGGTCTATGACCTGCTCCTTCTCACCTACCTCTACTCTCAGGCTACATGGCTAATGATAGGGTGTGAGAAAGTCATTCAGCAGATCACAGAAGTAAACACCAGGTTATATCAGTTCTAGAGGTAAATATGGGTGAAATCTAAACACCAAGTCAATGTTGACTTGGCAGGACAATGCATGTGAGCCTGAGTACGTGCTCCCACACCTCCAAGTTGTCGGGGTCTCCATCGAGTGTGTCTGGCTGTTTCAGGGAGGCTCTGACTAACCTCGGTGTAGACTAGTTGGTGGTTTCTAGAAGGCATCCAGATGGGAGGGCTAAGGAAGAGCTCCCCCATCAATCAGAGAGGCCAGATACCTCAGATTGGCCCATGAGCTTGTCTGCAGGGGCCAATCTTGGTTACCTTCACTCATGTGGGAGGACCCAGCCTAAACTTGGAAGTACCATTCCTTGGGTTCGGGCCTTGGACTGTGTAAAAGAGGAAAAGCTCTCGTCTAAGGGAACAGCAGCATACATTCATTCATGGCCTCTGCTACTGACTGCGGCTGTGACCGGCTGTGACCGCTGTGACCGGCTGCCTCAATTCCTGCTACCTTGACCTTCCCACCTGACAGATCATGGAAATGTAAGCAGTGAGCAAGCCCCCTCTTCCTCTTTCGATCAGGGATTTTTACTACAGCACCAGAAATGCACCCTCCAACCCCCACGCCCTGTCCTTCAACCTAGACCCACAGGGCAGAGAAGGTAAACAGAGGCAGCTTCATTCCCTTGCCTTGGGGCTTCAGTGGATCAGATGAGGAGCCACATGTGAACTTGGCAGTTCACAGGCAACACTTCCGGAATCCATGTGACTAATGGCCTCTGGTACTGCACACAGTGGCTCAGGAGGAGAGAAACTCGGGCCTTTTTTGATTGACTATCTCAGGGTGGTCCTATTTGCTTGTCCATGAAGAGGGCAGTTTATCCTTGTGGTGGTTCGAATGCTTGGTGCCCAGTTGTTGCTGGTGTTGGGGAGGTTTAAAGGCTGTGGCCTTGCTGGAGGAAGCGTGTCGCTGGAAGCAGGCTTTGAGAGTGCATTTTGTTCTCTCTGCATTTGAAGGTATGAGCTCTTGGCTTGCTGTTGTGCCTCCCTGTCAGGTGGACTCTTATCCCTTTGGACCTGTAAGTCAAAATGAATACTTTCTTCCACAAGTTGCTTTTGCTCATAGGGTTCACATCACAGCAACAAAAAAGTGACTAACACCACCTCTGTGTTGTTCCAACATTGTCTAGTGCTGGTTCCAGCTGAGAACGAAGGGAAGCCATTAACCTCACATTACCTCCTGTTGTCTGTATCCATGACACTTCCCTGCAGAGTTCTGGGGTCCACTAGATGAAAGATGTCACTGACTGGATTGTGGAGCACAGAACACTCTGAGCTGCTGAGCACCACTGTATGGCCTGATCTCTGATCTTCTTATCTATGATAATGTCTATCTGGGAAGAATGCCACCCCGTTATGTAAGGCAAGTAGAGGACATCTATCACACACCTTCACAGTCATAGCTCAGAGTTGTACCCAGGAGGGTCCAATCGACGGCTGACTGGTTGAGATAGGGTTTTGCTAACTGGGCTCAAATGAGCATTCTTCCTCAGTTGCTCGGGTAGCTGGGGCTACAGGTGTGACCCTGGTGCCCAGTTCCTAGGCACTAATTTTGTTATTGTTGTTGTTGTTGGTTTTATTTGAGACAGGATCCTGATATGTAGACCAGGATGGTCTTGAACTCTCTGTGTAGTCCAGACCAGCTTGGTACTTTCAATCCTTTTGCCTCATCAGTTTCCCCCTCCCGTTGACTGAGAGGTTTATACCTGTTGGAGTGTGACTCTTTCCTTCAGGTATAACATGATGACCCTTGGAGTAGAGCTAATCTGGGTTCAGTAGCCATGGAAACTAAAGGATGGGACGGATACAGCCATAATTAGGTCTACAGGGTGGCCAGTTAGCACTCCATACTAAAAGAGGAGGAGCTTGCGGGATCCTCATCCCAGGATTCCTGCCATGATACCTTCCTGCCTTGCTGCAGGTGCAAGTGATCCTAGGAGATGCTGGAGTATATAGGACGTAGAAGGCTCACTGAACATGGGGCGCCATAATGCATCTTCTATGGGGTTGTCATCCACGATGGGGGACTTTGACACAACTGTTTGGGGACCTGCACACTGTAGCACCTCACCTGTGCTCCTTTAGGCAAGGGCGATGAGCTCCACCAAGTTGTCCTGGGGTGGACTCCTTCAGTGAATTAACGGGGTCTTGCCCAAGGTGAACAGATGTTTGTTTGGATCTCTGTAATGGTACAGTGCCCCTCTCTCAGCTACTGTGCTGGTCGTGGTGCAGCTGTATCGGCTCCTCTCAAATCCTTAATAGTGAAGGAAACTGCATCTATTTAGACGGTGACAGTGAGCTTTGTGGCCAGCTGTGGGCCACCAGGCACACCCCAGCCCCTGGGAGAGAACGGTGGGGAGGCTCACACTTGGCTCCTCCTACCTCCTCCTGGTAACCCTGAGTTCATTTCTATGCTATCAGGCTTTTCCTTCCTTCCTTCCTCCCTCCTTCCCTCCCTCCCTCCCTCCCTCCCTCCCTCCCTCCCTTCCTTCCGCCTCATGCAGTTTTCTAAGCTTTTCTTTTTTTGTGGACATGCATCATTGAAGCATCTGTTTTCATTTTCTGCTCGAAATTAGTACAGTTCTTATATAAAGGTTTGATGTAAAGCACTGCCTTACTTGTTTGTTCTGAAGCAAAATATGATAACCATGACCCCTGGGACATGGATTGCCCCAGATACCATGTTCCAGCAGAAGACTTATACTTCCAGAAGGAAGAAAGTCATAGCCAGACACATTCCCAATTTATCAGCAGGAATATCAGACAGGTGGGTGTACAGAAAAGCAGGGGAGATTCACTGTAGACCTCAGTACTGTCTGGTGACATTCTCAGCCTTTCGGTTGCTGGAAGCCAGTGGTTTGTTACTTTCCAAGAGGTTTCACCAGATGGTTACAAGGATATTAGGTCAGACACAGCCTGCTGCTGGCATGCAGAGAGGGCGTCCTGGACTCATCCAGTTCTCCAGGGACAAGGAGCAGCCTGGCAGGGCACTGTCGTGGCGGCTCCGAGGCAAGGATGATGGAGGCAGCGTGTTGGTGTGGAGTGTGTGCCACACATGTGTAGGTGGCCACGGAAAACATGCGTGGCTGTCAGATGTCCTGGGGCCTGAGTTACAGGAGGTTTTCAGCCATGGGACCTGAACTCAGCCTTCCGGAAGATCAGGAAGTGCTCTTAGCCACTGTCTGTATGGGATTTGTTTACCAGGCAGTGAAATAGTCAGATGAGTAATCAATCATATGATGCCATCACCAGTGAGTCTGCAGGTCAGGGGCCAATCTACCAAGATCTCCTGGAAATGAAGCAGCCACCTCGGAGGTACCACCTCCCTTCCCTGCCCCAGCCCCCGCCCCAACCCCCGCCCCAGGCAGACGCCATCCATTCTGCTGAGGGCATCTGCACGTTGGCATGTCAGGAGCAGATTCCAGCCAGCTGAAGGACCGACCCCCATTGGAAGAGCAAGTTGGCTGCCCTGGAACATCACAGCCCAATGCGCTCAACGATCAACATCAAGACGGCTAAGCGATTGCTCTTTTTGTGTCAGTCCTGATGCAAACCCTGCATTTAGAGCACAGCACAATTTACAGTTGGAATGTGTTACAATTAGGGTCCAATACTCACAGCCAGTGACTGGCAGTCCTACCAGAACAGTAAGACCAGATAAAGGAAAGGCAATTTACACCTTTGTCCATTTAAATTCATGAGACTTAGCATTAGACTCCCCAACTCCCTTTACTAGAACCCAGCCTTGTGAGAACCTGTGGCTCTCAGGGGTACTGGTGCCACCTAGTGACAACTCCTGGTAGTGTAGGGTCTTGCCTAGGTCGACCTTCCTGTGAACATTTCTCAGAGCATCCCCTGAAGTGGTAGGGAAGGGGCCTGAGGAAAAGGGCAATGAGAAGTCAGTTGTGTCTAGTGTTCATTTATCTCACCACGTACGCTCTATTAGCCAGGGATCTCCCTCTGTGAACCACTGGCTTAGAATAGTAACTTTGTTCTAAGGTCTTCCTGCGAGGCCAAGTCTCCACCAACCACAAGATGGCAGTTCCTCTGTCAGCTGGCAATTTGTCCTGGTGGCTTAACAGTCACCTTCTGCAGCTCTGCAGCTGAAGTTCCAGATCGAGATGTGGGCAGGACTGGCTTTTCCTGAAGGTATGGGGTTGTGGACAGCTCTTTTTATTACAGGCCACAGCCTTGGGGGACGAGGCTCCTTTCCGCACAGACGCACATGGGCTGCTGACTATTGAGCCACGTAGGCCTGGGTTTGGGAGTCTGCAGTTAGCAGGTGGGACCTACTTGCTTGTTGGAGGGACAGACTGACCAATGCTGCATGACACTTTTCAAGGGCTGAAGAAGGGTCAGGGAAGTCCCAGCATTATGGTGTCTTCAAGTGGGCTTTCAGAGACAGTAGGATCCTTGTGACCTAGATGGCTGAGGCCAGGGCACCTTGCCAGCCATGAACCAGCAGACACAGGGTGTCTAGTAAGTACTGGAGTAGGGGGAGCACAGGACGGCACCATGGTTCAGAGGCCCAGCTCTTCCCTCTAGACTCTTGCCCTGGGCTGGCTGCCGTTCTGCGGCTTACATCCTAGCTGAGCATTGCACTCTGATCTTTACAAACTCTATGCATAAAAGAACTGACTGGAAATCTGTCACAGGCAGAAGCGAAGTGAGACAGAACTTGATTTTCCTTAAGTATAATTTTAATAAAGTATTTTTCATATAGTATATTCTGATTATGATTCCCCTCACTCAGGTCCTCCCAGATCCCCTCTGATTCCCCACCCACCCAAATCTATATCCCTTTTCTCTCATTAGAATATAAATAGACATCTACAAGGTAATATAGAATAAGATAAATAAAAGCAAGCATGCATGAATAGGTTGAATCAAACAAATACCAAAAGAGCAAACAAAAAAGTACCAGAAATACATATAGATACAGAGACACACACATTCACACACACAGAAGTCCCATAAAACACAACATCAGAAACCAATATACATATACATTTGCATACACACATATTTGCACATATTTGCCTACACATATTTGTATACACATATACATTTGCATATATATGCAAAAGACCTGTAGGGGGAAGGGAGGAAGAAGGGGAGGAGAGAAGGAATAATAATAATAATAATAATAATAATAATAATTGATTAATAATAATGATAATAATTAATGATGAAGGCTGCTCAAAGAATTATGAGATAAGGGCTGAAGAGATGACTCAGCCATTAAAGGCTAGTCTCACAACCAAAGAAATAAGAGACAAAGAACCTTCAAAACTGCCTCTGGTGTGTGTGTGTGTGTGTGTGTGTGTGTGTGTGTGTGTGTGTGTACGTTGCCTACTTCTGGGCATTGGACCTAGCCTTAAGAGTGTTTGTATACTCAGTGAGAGTCTGCTGGAGAAAACTAACTCTTCCTTTGGTTATTGATTGGAGAGAGTAAGGGATGGAGGCTTGTGCTCACTTCCCCTCTCAGTGCTGCTCCCCCCCCCCCGCCTCTCCCCCCACATCCCTCCCACCTCCCCCCACCCCCCGCATAGGTTAAACCGCACACTGCCAGTCTCCGTGAATTCATGTGAGTCAGTCCTGCTGTGTGTTTAGAGACCTTGTTTCTTTGGTGTTTTCCACCCCTTCTGTTCTTACATTCTTCCCACCTCCTCTTCCCCAGGATTCCCTGAACTCGGGGGTGGGGGAGGGATTTGATGGCAACATCCCATTTAGGACCGAGTGCTCCAAGAGCTCTCCCCCTCTCTCCACTTAGTTCTCTTGTGGACTCTGTATTTGTTCCCATCTGCTACAGGAGGAAGCGTCTCTGATGATGGCTGGGCAAGGCATTGATGGATGAGTAGAGCAGAACGTTGTTAGGAGTGGGTTCCTTTAGAATAGTACTAAGCGGGTTTTCCCTGTGTCTCTGTCTGATCTAATCTCTGGTCTGGGCCTTCAATCCAATCAGACAACGGTCGGTCGGTTACTCCTGCGAGCTCTGTGCCGCTGTGCACAGTGTGTCTCGCAGGCAGGGCACACCTGTAGCTCAGAGTGTTTGTAGCTGGCTTTGTGCTTACTTTTCTTCTCTCACTTGGTACTACAGTTACACAGTGGAGCATTATTCAGCTGTTTAAAAACAATGTCATGAAATTCACAGGTAGATGTATAGAACTAGGAAAAAAATCCCGACTGAGGTAACCCAGGCCCAGAAAGACAAATATGGTGTATATTCACTTCTCTGTGGATGCTAGCTGTGAAGTCATTGATAGCCAAGCCACAATGCACAGACCCACAGAGGTCAGGTACAGATAGATCTTTTTAGGAAAGGGACATAAAATGGATATTATGGAGGGGTGAGGACCTTCTGGGGAAGCGATGGGGGAAGGGGATGAAGGGAAGCACACAGGGGAGAGACATACATTAAGGGCCATACCTGATACCCAAACAAAATGGATATACATGAGAGTGATCGAAATGAAATCCGATGTGTTCCAAGGCCTCTAAACACATAGTGAGGAGACGGAGTCCCAACCAGACATCTCTTGTCACCAAATGAAGCTTCCAGTACTGGGATTGGGTTACAGCTAACGGAGTTGTTAGCAAAAGGGTCCATGGAAATCCCCCAACAACCGAGACTGCTGATAAGACACACACTGACAGGAAGGCCCCATTGCTGAAGACAAAGCTACACAACTCACTGAACATGGAGAAGTCAAGGTGGTGCCTACACAGAGCCTTCACCCTTGTGCCCTGGTGTCTTCGGCACAGGATGGTACTCTGCACATTACTAAATGAGAAACACAAATACCAAGTCATCCCCTTTGATCTACAACGGTGTTCTCTCTGAAATAGCAATGGCGCCACAAAGCTCACAGGAGTGCCCAACTGATATCTGATGGAGTTAAGGCTACTCCAGTGAATAGAACCCATACCGGACACTGCTTGGGTGTCCAAGAACCAGAGACTAGACAACCCAGGGATCTAGGGTAAAACCAAACACTACTGTTCTAAAACCAAACCAAAACCAAAAAGGTAGCAATGAAATGACATAGATCAGTGCCTTGCTCAGCCATAATCAGAGAAACTTCCTCCTGCAGCAGACGGGGACAAATACAGAGACCCACAGCCAGACGTTATGCAGAGACCTTGACTCAGCCCTAAAGAGAATGTCTGCATTGAATCCCTCGCCTCAGAGCTCAGGGAACCTGTGAAGGAGGAGGTGGGAAGTGTGTAAGAGGCAGAGGGGATGGAGGACAGCGGGGAAAGGAGGCTTCTCTGTCAACTCATGTGAACTCCCAGAGGGTGAAGAGACATGCACAGGGCCTGCATGGGTCGCACCAGCTCCTCAGTGTGTGTGTTATGACTTTATGTTTTTATGCGATTCCTGAGCCTGAGAACAAGTGGGTCTCTGATTCTTGTGCTTTCTTTTGGGCTCTTTCCCTTGTTTGTCTTGTCCAACTTAGGTGTATTAGGGTTTGTTTCATCATACCATATCATACTTTGTGTCATTTTTACTATTGTCCCCTAGAAGGCTGTTTGTTTTCTAGTGAGAAACAGAAAGAGAGTGGAAAGGGAAGTGGGGAAGACTAGGAAGAATAGAAAGAGGGGAAACAAGAATTAGGATATATTATTATAAGTTGATGTCTGTATGCAGGTGAGGATTGGCACAAGTTAAGTCAAGGTCATGATTGGACAGTAAAAAAATAAGGCAGGGGCAAAGTTTTTGTAACTTGGGAGAGAAGGAGAAGGAAGGAGAATCAAGATGGAGACAGGGAAGGATGACCCAGATCTGGGTGGCCTAGAATTGCCAAGGTAGCTGGGATGGATTTCTGTAGTCAGGTTTATTATCTAGGTGGGTGGTTTATATCCTTATCAACTGGTTGTGAGTTTATTGCATGAATGTACTGTGGATTGAGAATTTAACATGTAAATCTGATTGTTGGGTTACAGTTTGTTGAGTCTTGATTTTAATGGGTTGTTGGGAGTTTATACCATAACTATTAGGGGGCAGCAAAAAATTACACCTCTGAGACCGGGGGTGGATGCTGGAAATGTGAGCAGAGTCCACAGTAAGAGAGCTTTGAGATAGGCGGTCTCTGTATGAAACTGGTGTGGCAGCGACCCGTCTGGTCAGAGAGTACTTGGGCTAAGAGTGTGGAGTCGCTGAGATACGTTAGCACTAATGGCCTGCTGGATCCGGAACTAGCAAGAACACAACTGCCAGGGTACCCACGGGAACTGGTACTGCCCCATTCTATTTTTACCATAGCATATTATGTAAGAAAAGGTCTATTTTCAAAAACATGTGGAAAATGAGCTTCTACTAGATTGGGTTTCCACATAGCCCCTTAAATGCCCCTTAGTCTTAGCTGCCCCTCCTTTTAGTCCCTCTCTTGCCCCTTCCTCCCCCTCCCTGTTGAGCCTCTTGTTCCACCCTCCCCATAACTCTTCTATTTTCCCTTCCCGCAGTCCCTTACTCTAAACCATCCTCTGTGGTTACACAGATTGTAGTTGCTTATTGAAGACTTAACAGCTATTGTCCACACATAAGCAAATACGTCTATGTTTGTCTTTAGGAGTCTGAATTATTTCACTCAAGATGTATTTTTTTTCTAACTCTATCCATTTACCTGTGAATCTCATGGTTTCATTTTTTAATAGTGGGATGTAGAATCCTTTGGGTATGTGCCCACACGTGGTACAGCCGGGTCTTGAGGTAGATCTGCTCCCAGCTTCCAGCGGAACCGCCACACTGAGTTCCACAGTAATGTACACGTTTGCTCTTCCTTCACAATGGACGAGTGTTCTTCCCTTACTCTGCATCCTCCCCAGCACGAGCCACTTGTTTTCCTGATCTTGGCCATTCTGACTGATGTAAGACAAAAATCTCAAAGTAATTTTGATTTGCAAGGATGTTGAACGTTCTTTAAGAGCTTCCCAACCATTTGTGTTTCACCTTTTGAGAGTTCTGTGTAGGTCTTGTGTTTGTTGAGAGTTCTGTGTAGGTCTTGTGTTTTTTAGGCTCACTATTGCTGGGTTGAAACACAATGACCATAAAGCAAGTTGGGGAGCAAAGGGTTTACACTTCCACATCACTGTTCAGCACTGGAGGAAGTCAGGAGGAAGTCACACAGGGCAGGAATCTGGGGGCAGGAACTGATGCAGAAGCCATGGAGGGTGCTGCTTACTGACTTGCTTCCCCTGGCTTGCTCAGCCTGCTTTCATACAGAACCACCACCCAAGGGATGGCACCACCCACCATGAGCTGGATCCTTCTCCAGTAATAATTAATCAAGAAAATACCTTACATAGATCTCATAGAGGCAATTCCTCAACTGAGGTTCTTTTCTTTCTAATGACTTGTACTTACGTACATGTTAACACGTATACACATGTACCCCATTTTAAAATTGGGTTGTTTTCTTGATGTCCAGTTGTCTTAGTCAGGGTTTCTGTTCCTGCACAAACCTCATGACCAAGAAGCAAGTTGAGGAAAGGGTTTATTCAGCTTACACTTCCACATTGCTGTTCATCACCAAAGGAAGTCAGGACTGGAACTCAAGCCGCTCAGGGAGCAGGAGCTGATGCAGAGGCCATGGAGGGATGTTACTTACTGGCTTGCTTCCCCTGGCTTGCTTGGCTTGCTTTAAGACTATCAGCCCAGGGTATTACCATCCCACAATGGGCTGGGCCCTCCCCACTTGATCACTAATTGAGAAAATGCCTTACAGCTGAATCTTATGAAGGCATTTCCTCAAGGAAGGCTTCTTTCTCTGTGACAACTCCAGCTTGTGTTAAATTGACACACAAACCAGCTGGTACACCATTTTTTTGAGTTATTTATGTATTTTAGATATTAGCCTTCTATCAGCTGTATGGTTGGTAATCTTTTCCCCTTCTGTAGCTTGCCACTTTGTCCAAATGATGGGGTTCTTTGCCGTTCAGAGCTTTTTGGTTTCATGAGGTCTCACTTGTTAATTGTTTTCTTAGTGCCTGAGCTGTCAGTGTTCTGTTATGGAAACTTTTCCCTGTGAGTTCCCATAAGTTTCATGGCAATTCCCCACTTCTTCTTTCAGGTTCAGCATATCTGGTTTTATGTTGAGGTGTTTGATCCAGCTGTATTTGAGTTTTGTATGGGGTGATAGATATGGACTTACCTGTACTCTTCTCCATGCCAACATTCAGTTAGTCCAGCACCATTTGTTGAAGATGATGTCTTTTTACATTGAGTATTTTTGGCGTCTTTATAAAAAAAAAATCAGGTGTCCATTAACTATGTGGACTTAAGTCTGGGTCATTAATTTGATTCCATTGATCAACATGTTTGTGCCAAAACCATGCTGTTTTTATTATACAGCTCTCTAGTACAATTCAAGATTGGACATGATGTCACCAACAGTTTTGTATTATTGAGGATAGTCTTAGCTATCCTGCTTTCTCTCTCTCTCTCTCTCTCTCTCTCTCTCTCTCCCCACACACTCACACACACACACACACACACACACACACACACACAGAGAGAGAGAGAGAGAGAGAGAGAGAGAGAGAGAGAGAGAGAGAGAGAGAGAGATCCATGCATTTTATACTCTTTCATGGGGAGGTGGTTTGGTAGGTCTGACTTGGCCTTTAGCTTCTTGGATTTGCCCAGACACCACCGACTACCGCCGGTGTCTAGTCAGTGCTATGCACACTTGTCTTATCAGCTGTGACCTGGGGAAGGAGAGCCTGCAGTGTATGATGAACTCCAAAGTCACTTTTCCTGGCTGGAAGGCAGGACTATGATGAATGGATTGTCACATGCTGAAAGTGACACCATCCAGGACTCGTGGACAGAGACGGCCAGGGCACCATATTGGAATCCCCTTGAATTCTGTTCTCTTCATCCACTCCTTTGTCCAGCTGTACTTTGAATCCTTTCACTATAATAAAATCTTCCCAGTTGAGAATAAGATACTCCTGCTGGGTGTGGCAAAATCAGGTGATCTGTTGGGTGGAGACCAGCCAGATCCAGTGAGTTCAGGCCAGCTATGGCTTGTGTAGTAAGATGCTATCTCAAAACACAACACAACAAAACACAGAACCAGCTCCCTGAATACTGTGGTCATTCTAGCATATTCTTAGGTAGTAGTATGAACCCTGAGCTCACGGCTGGTGTCTGAAGTCAGGGCATTATGGTGGTGACCTTCTGAGTTATATAGCTTGTCTATATTGCTTTCCAGAGGATGAATCATACCAGGCTCAGCAGCCAACACAGAGTATCAGCTCTGATCCTAGACCAGAGGGTTCCACACGTAGGCCATGGAGGGATCCATTAAAGCAACCCAGTGTGCTTGGGTTTGCTTTCTCTTTGATTTCTGTGAGGGCTTTTTAACTCATTCTGATAGATGAACAACCAATCAGAGGCCAGGATGTGCTCACAATCATGCCACATGCTCTTTCATTGTTACTTCATACAAATGACAACGAAATGGAACCACACTGAGAATTCTATATCTCTCTGAGGTCACAAATCAGGGGTCTGTTTATACTGGAGCTGTTATGGAATAGACCTAGTGAGCCCTTCCCTTGCATTAGTGCCACTTGCCAGGAGGCAAGGCAGCTGCCACAAGCTCTGGAGTGGGGGGTTCCTTCTTGATTCCACACCAGTGAGGTGTCTCAGTAGCCTACTACTCTTCAGGACAGACAGATAGAGTGGACAGTCCCTGAGAACCGTCTGGAGGAAGGAATTCTGCAGGTGGGTGGGGAAGCCAGGCATGTAGGGAAGTAGGTCATGCCTCCAGACAGGCATAAGCACTGGTAAGGTTGAATGAGCTCAGACCTGGGAATCTCAGTGATTTGAGAACGGCAGGAGTGGAGCTGCTTCCGGAGGCAGGGCAGCCTATTGAGAAGACCACAGTCATGTGGTAGCACCTGGAGTCTTTCCCCATGCAGATAGAGCATCATTAGCATCTCAAACTCAGCCAGTGGAAAACATCTACCCTCGAGATTCCATCCCACTCCTGAAGGTTCGTAAAGTCCCCGTCTACATGGAACAAAGCACACGTGTTATTTCCGGAAGATCCTCTGAGAGTGAAGGTCCTTACTGAGCTGTAATGCTTGAGGAAGAGTTCTCTCTCCCCAAGCATTCACTGCTGGATCTTGGAACCACCTGGCTGGCCAGGTTCGGGCTGCCTGCAGAGAGGCTCATATCAGAGTGGAGGCAGCTCCACTTCCCTCTTCTGCCACTGTAGCCTGAGACCTGGGGCCCCAGCTACTTGCATGCCACAGGTCACCCAGGCCTCTTCTAAGAGGTAACACTCCCAGTGTTCCTGGCTGGACTGGAGCCCTGTGGAACCTATTTGTCCTGGCTCTGCTTTACCCTCGTTGGTCTGGTATGCAGGAGGACAATGAATTACAGCAGTGTAGGTGGCTAGGTCAGGGGCAAGCATTAATAACTCACTGACTTCCAGTTGGACACCGTGGAGTCCGAAAAACAATGAGAAAATATCATCAAAGAAATAGCTGAAAAACCAAACCAAAACACTCATCTATAGCTGTCAAAAAAATCATTTAAAAATGAAGGTGGGATTAGCATATCCTAGGCAAAGGGACCAAAATAGAGTGCAGAGAGTGCACAAGGAAACTTCCAGTAGAATGCAGAAGGCTGTCAAACCGAGCATGTGGCTAGGGTGAGGACAGACTCCCTTTCTGCACGGTTTTCTTTCTGTTGCTGTGATAAACACTGACTAAAAGCAACTTGGGAAGAAAAGGCCTGGTTTTGCTTAAACTTCCAGGTCATAGTCCATCACTGAGGAAGTCAGGACAGGAAGTGAAGGCAGGAACCCAAGGCAAGAACAAGGAGGAACACTGCTTACTGGTTTGTTCACCTTTAGGTTTGCACTTCACTAGCTTTCTTATACAAACCTGGCCCACCTGCCTAGGGAATTGTGCCACTCACTGTGGGTTGTGCCTTCTCACATTAATTAACAACACAAGCCCCCGAATGACATCTTGGTAATTGGGTTGGTGAATGTGACCAGGTGACTCTAGGTTGTGTCAAGATGAACATAAAAAGAAACTAAGGGGCCAGAGAGATGTTTCGGTAGGTAAGAACGCTTTCTGATCTTGCAGAGGACCGGAGTTCAGTTTCAATCAGCATGCAGGGTGGTTCAGTACTACCTATAATTAATTCTACCTCCAAGGGGTATTCAATGCCTCTGACTTCCGTGAGACTGAAACGCACATGCATATACGTATGACAAACACACACAAATAATTAAAAATAATAAAATGGAAGTTGTAATAAGTAAATCTTTCTCAAAGGGGAACTAGCTGAGCAGTGGCAGTCACGCCCTGTGCTTCCTGACTGACTGAGGATGCAGTGTGACCAGCTGCCTCAAGCCGGGGCCACCATGCCTTCTTGCCATGGCGGGCTGGAGCCATGGACTGGACACCAAAACACTTAGTTGAGTTGTTTCTGTCAGGTATTTTGTTGCAGCAACAAGGGGAGAGATTAATGTAGCAGGATAGTTTACATCAGGCACGCTGACATTGCTTTGGGAGGCTGACTTTTGGGTGCAGTCTATGGGGCCCTCACTTGACGGTGCACTGTTTTAAATGTGTGGCATTGATTCCCAGCTTCTTGCAGGACTCTGAGTTTGGATCCTCTCCAGTCCCCTTTCCACCCATCAGCCTGTTTGCTTTTAAGCTACTGACCCTCTACCCACCACAGCTGGCAGTGATGTCTCTGTTCTTTCCTCATTTGTTTTCAGGATCCCATGACTGTGTCTTTGGGGGGCCGAAAGTATTTGTCCTCTGCTTCTGTCTCTGGTCACCTTGGTGACTTCATGCAACAGAATGTCTTGCTTTGACTTAATGAGCACACACTGAGTGTGCCTGTGTGGGTGCGCGTGCCTGTGTGTGTGCGTATGTGTGTGTGTGTTTGTGTATGTGTGTGTGTGTGATGTGTGTATCTGTGTGTATGTGTGTGTGTGCGTGCCTGTGTGTGTGCGTGTGTGCCTCTGTGTGTGTGTGTTTGTGTATGTGTGTGTGTGTGATGTGTGTATCTGTGTGTATGTGTGTGTATGTGTGTGTGTTTCTGTGTGTGTGTGTGTGTGCGCGTGCCTATGCGTGTGTTTGAAGTGCTTCCTCACCTGTGAGGTCAAGAGGTATTCTGAAATTTCTCCTATGATCTCTGTGGTGTTGACTTCACATTTTAACTTTTCCTTCATAAAAAGAATCAATGCAGCTTTATTTTCTCTAGGAGGTAAATCATATTATCTGTACTTTCTCAGTTTATTTCTAGAGAGACATTTTTTTTCTAATTGATGCGGTTATTTTCCTCTGTAAAAGACTGGTACAGTTTGTGCAGAAATAGAGGAGGAGCAGGCAGACCTGTAAGCTACACTTTCAAGGAAAATGCTGAGTGTCCAATGGTGACCTAGCAGTGACACGATAAACGAGGTAAAAAATGATTTCGAGCTCAGTGCCGGGAGGGATCATTAAACTTGACATTTTGTTCCGTCTGAGGTCTGAACTTTCATGAGAACGAAAAATGATTCCAATTTACTTCCCACACTATTTCCTGGAAGGGAGATTTCATGGTCCAAATGCAGCACACAATGAGACGGGGCCTCCCAGCTGTAACTGCAGGGCAGTAACTGAGGAGTGGTGTTCAGTTGCCCTGGCTTTTCCATCCTACGTGTCTCGGTGCGTCCACTCAGTTAGCACTCGATGTCTCCTGTCTCCCACTCCTCTGAGCTGCACCCTAGCTCTCCAATCTTTTCCCTGCTCATTTGCTCTAATATAAACCAAGCAAGTGTCTTGGCCGATGGGCCTTCCCCTTCTTATTTAGATGATGGTAACTGAAGTCTAAAACATTCAGAAACATGCCAAGCATAGGTTCCCAGCTCAGGGGCTCTCCTGGCCCAAGCAACCACAGCCATCCCAGGGGACACCAGTCCTCCTTGAGTGGCCACTGTCTGCTGGACAGATGAGTGTTGTGTCCATTTGACTTTCTCAGCAAAGGCAGAGAAGAGACCTCTTTTTGTATTTGGTGCCTTTTCCAAGTAATTCTGTGGAATTTACCCGTGTGTGGTGTGTGGTGTGTGTGTGTGTGTGTGTGTGTGTGTGTGTGTGTGTGTGTGTGTACGTGTATGTGTGTGTGTACGTGTGTGAGTTGTACATGTGCACACACACAGGTCACACAGAGGTCAGCCTTGAGTGTCATTCCTTAGGACAGCCATCCACCTTGTTTTGTCAGATGGGGTCTCTCACTGACCTGACTCTCCCTCATTCAGCTAAGCTGGTTGGCTGGTGAGCCCCAGAGACTTCGTGTCTCATCTCCCCAGTGCCGAGATTACAGACACATGCCACCACACCCTGCTTTTAACACAGGTGCTGGGGACTGAACTTGGGACTTCAGGCATAAGCAGCTGTCTGAATGTTCTTAGGCACATTTCCCACACTATCCACTGACGTGCCTTCCCACAGGGTCTCGGAGGAATCTGTCCAGGACAGAGTGTATGTAGATGTGTGGCTTTAGTGGATGCTGTCTAGGCAGTGTGCTGAGTCCTTGCATATCCGCCCTCCTCCAGGACAGGCCTTGGGGTATGTCAGCAGGCAGCCTCACTTGGGGTCTTCTGCCTTCATTACCGGGGCAGCCGGGGCCTGTGTGTAGACTTCTGGGTAGAAGGGCAAGTTCCAGCAAGGCTCAAAGCATCCATCACCTGTTCCACTTTACCTTGGACAGCTGAGTAGAAATTGGGTGCGTTTACTGTGTACATGATTGTAACCTGCCAGGGTTTAGAGCAACTCATAGAGATGCACCCCAGTAGCACCTGGTCCAACCGGGGGTCACACTGGGCTCTGGTTCAAAACCTTGATATGACCCAAGGGCCTCAGGACTTGCCTTTCTCTGCCCCTTCACTGAAGCACAGCCCAAACTCAACACATAATTGCTTGCATTTACCCATTATTCCTAGTAATAAGTTCAGGGCCCTGTGGCTCTCTGAGCCCAGACACAGATGAGGATGTCAGGGGCACCTGAGGGCTGAGGACTTCGTTTCCTCAGAAACCACAGCTTCATTTGTCAATGCTCCAGATGATAAGTGCAGCCCTCTGCCTGCTAGGAAGTCACGCCCAGTTTGGGGAAACCAGGCCCACCATGGCTGTGGATAAGGACAGGGCCCGGTCAGTCTGGGTCAGGGTGAGGGAAGGAAGAGACAGACCAAAATCAGTGGACTCACATCCCAGTCGAAATTCTCCACAACAGAGCATGGTGGGACCCCAGCTGTGCCACCTCAGAAAGGGAAAGAGCCCTGCTGGGCCACTTGACCCTTGAAAGAGAAGAAATGTCCATGCCCTCATTTGCACATGCTCTGTGGAGCAGGGGGTGTTGGGTCTGTGGCAACAGAAGAGGAAAGAGCACTAAGCCAGTGAGCAAGAAAGGCTCCCAGAGTGCACGGTGAGGGAAGAGGAAAAGGGAGCACTCTGCAGCAATCAGGCAAGAATCCTCTCTAGAATGGCTCCTGCCTCTGAAGGAGGACATTGATGATGTGTCCGTGGCTACAGCAGAGTCGGAGGGAGCTTCCTAGTCTACCTCAGGATGCTGTGAGGAGCGACAGGAGACTGGAATGTCTTAGACTCTGGTACAGGAGACTGATCTCTTTCACTGACCCAAGATGCTGAGGAAGGATGTTCGAGTCTAGACGGGAGCCATAGACAACGGAGGGCATACCTGTGAATGTGAGAGGAAGAGGAGACAGTGGACTACTGCAGGGGCATTACCTCATCTGTGCAGTGGATACAGCCGTCTCCCACAAGACAATGCATGCTGTCTATTGAAGTGTCAGCCCTCCTTCAACATCGGATATCCAGGTTGCAAATAGTAGAAAATGAACCAAAAAAAGGGGGGTGAGACTAGAGAGATGGCTCAGTGGTTAAGAGCACTGGCTATCCTTGCAGAGGACCTGGGTTCATTTCCCAGTACCCTGTGGTTTCTTAAAATGGTCTGTAACTCCAGCTCCAGAGGATCTGATGCCCTCTTTTGCTCTCAATGGACACTGCATGGACATATATGCAATCAAAACATCCATGCACATTAAAATGAATAAGTTAATCTTTATAAAGGTAGGACTCAGTTTAGCCCTTAAAATAATGTTTTCCCATAGGATTCAAGGATAAAGCTGTCTACAGTCAGTTGCTGGGAGTCTTCAGCTTCAATGAGGCCATAGACATCCCTCCGCCTGTGTGGTTCTGATTCTCCCTCGCCCACATTAGCATCATCCCTGAGCAGTATCTGTAATGTAAGTAAACATGCAGGGGGTGGTAGGAGTAAATACATTTGTTTAGAACGGCCAGAAACACATGCTGCAAACATAAACCACATTTAGCCCCAGACTCTATTAAGTAGCTGTATTTGAGTTAATGAAGATGAGATAGAGTATGGAAATACCTCTAGACCACCTCTGGAGAAGACAACTAGACAACTCGAAGCTTTAGCATCAACAAAGTTCACCTTGCTACAGAAAGTCTGTCCATCAAAGACTTGGGGTTGGCCTTTGAGGATGGGTCTCAGGCATCCAGACCTTTCCATCTCAAGACCATAAAGCACAAGTGACGTGGCTGGGATAGCACTTACCTGCTAGACTGTACTCACCTAGAACAGAGACATCCAGGTATATCTGCTGGGAAGTGAGGTCCCACCTCAGGCTTGCGCTGATGGACGAGAGGACTAGTCAGCTTCCCCCTGGAGTGTGTAGCCTGCAGTCAGGCTAGAGTTGCCATCAAGAGCTGGCCCTGGACAGTGGCGAGTCAGCATCTCGTGGTGTTTTGTTGGCTGTTCCCATACCGCCCATCACCCTGCCACATGAGGGAGAGCCTAGAAAAGCAACACTGTTCTTGACACCATAAGAAAACTACACACTCAACCGAATCTGTCTGGAAAAGGTCAGGACATTTGGGAAAGGTCAGGGTTCACAGCTGTGAACATGGAGGCAGGCAGCATTCTGCTCAGGATGGCTTCTGCATACACAGCAGGAGACAAAGACTCTAAGCTCCCCAGGCCAGGCCTTGCTCCTCTCCATCTCCTCATGTCTCTTTCTCTTACTTTCTTGAGGATAAAGGCAGCATACAGTTTTCAGATCTTCCCCAAAGAAAGCCTGTCTAAGTAGCACCCTTAAGCAGTTTTACTATGGTGGCATTGAGGTACATCAAGGTAAAGTCACACAGGATTCTGACAGTCTGTGGTCACCCGGTAAAGGCACCCATGTGTGACTGCTGAGATGTAAGGTAATCAGGTACTCTGGGGCCTTGCAGAGGGACCCTGGCTTTCATTGCTCAGTGGCTGCTGCTTTCCACAGGCTAACAGGCAAGCATTTGAGGCGGATGATGTGTAGAAGTGTTAGATAATATTATAGTTGTCAGAGTAAAAAAAGAACGGGGTAGGATCGGCATACAACCTCCAGAGCGCCAACAAACATCACCAAAAGGGGTCAGGGCATCAGACAGGGCAGTGTGGTAAACTGTGCTGTTCCTTAGATGTCTAACACCACCTGCTGGAGCGTCCCGCTCGCCTTCCCCGGGGGAGATCAGAACTCAGAGCTTGAAGTACAACTTCTACAGGATGCACGGCATTCTTACACCATTGTACAGTTGGGAAAAAATGGAAATGCAGCCATTAGAAGTTAGGGACTTATGTTATTTGCAAGGTGAAAGTGGTGCTTCACCCCTATATTCCCAGAGCTGGGGACTGCCCATCCAGCTTCAACTGCTGGGTTAGTTCTGGGCCAAAATAAGTAAGTTAAATAAACAAACAAAAAAGTGGATAGCATACACCTGACAAATATGTGAGGTTGCTCACTGACCTCTGACTTCTGTGTACATACATGCACATGTGAACACACACACTTTGTGAAAAGGCTCAGAGGCTCCTGCATGCCCATCTCTCGACAGAAAAACAGGCCAGCCACTCCCTCCACACAAACACTTGCGGGGCACCGGTCTGAGCACCCAGTAAACGCAAGTTTTCTTGGATGATTTGGGTTGAATGATTTTTCAAAGCACTCCCAGCGATCCATTCTTTACATCCTGGAATTAAAAGTGCTTGACTCCAGTGATTTACACATCACAGAACCAATACTGTGTGAGTGGGGCCAGAGCTGGGGTAGAGTCTCAGAAGTCATTTCTCTTTTAAACTCAGAAGGTAAAGTCCAACCCCAAGGGGCTGTGCACTCAGATCCCTGTTTATCTCCAATACAGTTTCTTTTGAAAAAAGCCAATATCTCAGAAAAAGATTAAATCAATAGCTTGGCATGTGAGACATTTGGTCTGGGCTTCAGGGAGGATGCCCGTCATGAGCAATGAAAATGTCTTAATCAGAGGGCCACATGCTACAGGTGTGGCCAGCGGTCACTGAGGTGGCCCCTGATGACCCTGGAATTCACAGCTTGTGTTATGCTGTATCCTTGAGGATGGCCAGGCATGCATGGTTACTTGATCTAAGAGACAGAATAGAGCATGTGATAGGATGTCAGTGCTCTTGTACCTCAGTCGGCACAGCACCTGCCTCCTCTCTTTCTAGGACCCTGGGTAATGGGTGTGCTACAGTGCCCAGATTTCATGTGAGTTCTGAGGATTCGCATCCAGATCGCCACACGTGCATAACAAAGTCTTTGACCACTAAGCTATTCCCAAATCCCAATGGGCCTTTTATTTAATTATTTTTCTCTTCCCCAAACTGAAAAATGCATTTAGAAAAGAACTATTCTTTATCTAGTAATTTATTCTTCTAATGACATAGCCTAGGACAATGAGTATTACTAAACCTTTGTGTAATGAAATGTTCATCTTAGGCTTGCTTGCAGAAGAAAACATTTCAATGTCTCCAAGAAAGGCTAAGAGATATGATTCTGTCTAAGTGCTACAACAGTGAGTAAATATTCAAGACCTTATTTCTAAAGAGAAAACATTTGTATCATGGTGTTATCGCAGGTGAGAAGGACGTAGAGTAGACCTCCCTGCGTGGGGTAGATTTTTCTCGAGAGCATTAACAAATGATGTCTACTGATCTTTCTGGAAAAATACAACAACTATCTAATTGTAAGTATGTTTGCTTTTATGTTCATGAGGAAATGGACAAACCAGAACCAGAGCCTGCCCCAGCTCAAGAAGTTTGGGAAGGGCTTGGTGTTTCCCCATGAAGTGCCTAGAGCCTATAGAAGCCTTTGTCAAGGTGATAGAGGCGTGGGATGAGACCGCCTCAGTCACTCCTGCATGTGTGCTGAGGTATGGACAAATGGTGAGAAGTGGACCGGAAGGCCAACAAGATGGTCCAGCAGGTGACCCAAGGCTGGTGACTCAAGCTCAATGCCTAAAACTCACATGCAAGGAGAGGAGAGAACTTGTTCCTACAAATTGTCCTTTGGTTCGGTTCCCTAGTGTGCTGTGGTACACACACACACACACACACACACACACACACACACACACACACCCATAAGAAATAAATTTCGAAACATACAAAACAAAATATGTATGATAAGTTCCAGGATATTTGTTAATTTCCTGTTATTTTCCCCCCCAAATGGAATAGTTAGTTCTCATCGTGATTAACATTAAAAGTGTGTTAGGGCCACTAGCCCTTCTTACCCAGTGTCACCCAAATTCATGGCACCCAGGCTGTCTAGCATGGTGGCTGTTGTTTGCAAAGGAACAATGGTTTCCTGGGCCAGCTGGATGCTGGCTCTCTTCCCTCATCTGGATTCTTCCTGGGTACTTTCAACAGAGGATGCTCAGAGGATATAGCCAGCATCTGCAGGGCAGGCAGAGACTGCAAGCAAGGAAGTCCCTGGCCACGTCACTGGGATGTGGCTCTTTATTCTCTAGTCTCAGACTGAGCTGCTCTCCTTTGCATGTGGGGGTGAGCCCGGCTCTTACTCTGGTTCTGATGGTTGGCTAAATGCTAATCTCGGGAACCTGAGCTTCCTACTGAGGCTCCTAAGAATAGGGTTACCCTAGCCAAACAGTCACTGGTGGGAACAGCTGACTGTGAGTGCTTTTAAGTCCTGGAATCACTCTTAACAAGGCAAAACGAAGCACACCCACTATCTTTTCAGCCTTTGGGTTAGATTGTACATTTGAGGATGCTGCCAAGCTTCCAGGCAGCAGTTGGAGAACCAGTGGGTACACAATAAACACTTTACCCCTGTTCCTTGCACTCAGCTGGGTGCTGTTAAGATCCTGGGGTACTACCTGCAGTCAAGCACAGATCTACAGGGCTGTTTTCACTTGGCTGGTTCTGTATCTTAGGCATGGTGGGGGCGTGAGGTGGGTGACTTTTCAGCTGCTTTCAAAGCCTTGTGGATAAACATGTTTAATCACTTGAAAGTGTCTCACAAAGAGAAAACACAAATTATGAGTTCTGATTACTAGCATTGGTGAAACTTTCTCACGTTTTGGGCTGCCTAGAATCCACACCCTTTTTACCAAGTGGGATCTTCCTTACAAGGCCTGAGCTGCCTTTTACTATGGTACCAAATATCCAGCTAGTCTCTTTCTAGTCATCCTTGCAGACAGAGCAAAGATATGTGACCAGGTACTATATCAATGGTTATACCAGCAACAAGCTTTGAATCTGAATCTAGTGGGAGAAGCCACCAGAATTCTGGGGCTCAGAGATGCTGGTATTCAGGGAGGCTGGGGCTCAGGGAGGCTGGGACCCAGGGAGGCTGGGGCTCAGAGATGCTGGAGCTCAGGGATTCTAGGGCTCAGGCAGGCTGGGGCTCAGGGAGACTGGGACTCAGGGATTCTAGAGCTCAGGGAGGCTGGAGCTTGGCGAAACTATCTTAGTGAGGACTGGAAAGAGGGATGCTGGAGCTCAGATCTGCTAGAGATCTGTGCCCTCTTAAAGTGTTTGAAACAGTGAGAGATAACCACTCTTCCATCCCCTCTGTGATGAGAGCATCAGGGGCCGTACCAGACCCTCCCATTTCCCACAAGCATTAGTAAATGACACAGAGTAAGAGTCCAGCTCTGTCCTGTCCAAATCCCCACTACCTGTGGGGTTGGGTATCTGGGCATCAGAAAGAATGGAGGAAGTGATAGGACCTAAGTCAGAATCCAGAGACTGTCCCTGTTCTGTGACCATGGTCTTTTTCCTTTCTCCAACCCTCTCTTCTCAATATCCATAGACCAACACAGTGACATCATGGCCTTGTGATATTAAAACACAAATCACCCCTCAGAGATCCCTGCTGTGAGTGCTCCCTTCTCTAATGTTGTTTCATCCAAATTAGAAGTATATATCATCTTTATGTGCTTTCAGAAGTCATTAAATAAGCCATCAGAGTGGCAGTGGCCACCAAGACAAGTGACATGAACATTTTAGGAGTGTTTAGGGACTGTTATTTCTATAGATCATATGGGAACCAGGCAGGATCTGGTGAGGTATTGAGCTATGTTCTCTCCTTCACCAGATAAAAGCCTGTAAGGCACAGCAAGGTGAGGGACCCACTTGGGGTTAGGCCATCAGATGCAGTGCCTAGCAACCACTCATAGTCCCTATCTGTGCAGGGCTGTTCCAAGATCATCACTGGTGAAATTCCTGCAGCCAATCAGAAGTCCTGAGCTGTGGGCTTTTAAGATCTTATTTTTGAGATGCTTGGGGCAAAGTCGAGAAAGCGACACAGCACAGCTTCGGGCTCATCCTCTTCTTAGTCCACGTTTCGTTTTTAATTTTACTTTTTAGGTTTATTTATTTTATTTAATGAGTATGAGTGGTTTGCCTGTCTGTGCACCACACACAGACCTAGAACTGGAGTTACAGGCTGTTAGGAGCCACCAGGTAGATGCCAATTACTTAGCCTGGGTCCTCTTCAAGAACAGTCAGTGTTCTTAACTTGTGAGGAATCTCTCCAGCCCTGATATAATTTTTTTTTTTGGAAGGGGGTTGGTTATAGAAGTCAACCCTAGAACCTCGAGCATGCTGGGGAAGCACTCTATCACTGAGCTCTAATTTGTCAAGAATATTACTTTCAATTAGCAGACTTTGGGGTTGGAAAGGTGACTCCGCAGTAAGGACTTGTACTGCTCTAGCACAGGACTCAAGTTTGGTTCCCAACCCTCACATCAGGTGACTCGCAACTGTCATTTCAGCTCCAGAAAATCCAGACCCTCTGATCTCCATGAGCTCCTGCGACCATATGCGCACACTCCACAGTGGCATGGAAAGAGAAAGCTTTACAATTGGTTAGCAGATGTGCTGGCTAGGTTTCACGTCAGCCTGATCCCAGCTAAGTCACCTGAGAGGAGTGAGCCTCAATGAGAAAATGTCCCCATGAACCAGGCCACAGGCAGGCCTGCAGAGCCTCCTCTTGTTTGTTTTTATGTTTGTTTTCTGGGACAGGGTTTCTCTGTGTCACCCTGGCTTTCTTGGGACTTTCTCTGTAGACTAGGCTGGTCTCAAACTCAGAACTCTGTCTGCCTCTGCCTCCTGAGTGCGGGGATTGAAGTTGTGCACCTCCATGTCCAGCTGGTAGGACACTGTCTTAATCAGTAGCTGTGGGGGAGGGTCTAGCCCATTGTGGGTGGTGCTAGCCCTGAGCTGATGATCCTCAATGTTATAAGAAAGCCAGATGAACAAGCCATGTGGATAAAGTCAGTAAGCAGCACCCTTCGTGGCCTCTGCATCAGCTCCAGCCTCTAGGTTCCTGCCCTGTGTGAGTTCCTGTCTTTACTGCTTTTGATAGCAAACGGTTATATGGAATTGTAAGTGAAATAAACCCAGTTGTCTTTGGGCCTTTGGTCATGATGTTTCACCACAGCACTAGTAACCCTAACTGAGACAACAGACTATGCACCGTGTTTAACAATAAAAGCTTGGGTTATTTCCTTTGCAGGACACGGACAAGGAAGCCAGCTGCTGCTGCAGGCACACCTACAGTCCTGAGTAGATGTGCGTGTGAACACATGCCACCATGTGGGAGCAGCTGAGACCCTCTCTAGGACAGGGCAGAGCTCACAGATGCTCCTCTTCTCAGGAGAGCCTGCAGAGCTGTTTCTCCAGGATGACTCTCCATCCCTGAGTCTAACCCTGAGGACAGTCTCTCACCTACGTCTGGTCAACAGCAGATACAAAGATACTGCCTACTAAGTTCAAAACCCAAAGAGACAGCACATACTGGCAAGGATGTGGAGCAGGAAGAACACTACTCCATTGCTAGTAGGAGTGCAAAAAAAAAAAAAAAAAGATACTGCTTATGCTGTCAACTGGGCATGGCACCGAACACTGGCCTCTCCACACTGCAGTGCGGTTTGCTCCTGATCTGCCTGCAAAGGCGCTGGTCCAAGGGTGTACCCTAATAAATTTCCACATGCATATCTTCATCTTAGCATCTGTTTCCTGGGGAACCTGGTCATCATTCATTGACTAAAATATATAATGTTAAGACAACCCTAATACTTACAGTGGCATAAGTATTATACAGGGTTAGGCATTAGAAACATAAAGCAAGACTGCATGCTTCATTCAGACCAGCGGGAGACAACATTATAGCAAATCTAGAGAGACTGATTTCTTATATGCTCAGTTGGAAGGGTAGTGTCTCAAGCCAGCAGGAGGTTGGCAGCCCAGTGGATGGTTTGTCAAATGCATTCATGGTCACCACAGACCAAAACACATAGTCAGGGTCTTGAGGTCCCAGCTCACACAGCTTCTTGGGGTCAGGTGACTTACACAGGTGGCTGTGTCTCTTGTGAGGTTCAGCCAGGCCCTTAAGAATGTCCCCTCCCTGAGGTGGGCAGAATGGCATGGTCCCCAGAGAGCCACCATTCACATTGTATTCAGTCATTGTTTTGTACACTTTGTGCCATCGCTAAGCAGAAAGACACCGTGAGCAGCATGCATGGGTGTGGTGGACCTTGACTTCATTATATTTTCACAGGATATATGATAATTCTGTTTTTGCGTGTGAATATGTGTTGGTCCTTGAGTTATCTGCAGGATTAGCTATTTCTAATCCTGGGAAGTTACAAGTAATAGAATAAATCATTTGCAATTCCTGGAAGTGGCGTTCTTAGGTCACCCCACTAGGGATGACCTGGGAGGTGAGCATATCCTTTCTTTGCTGGAGCCAGTACTTTCTGACCCTGGTGAGTTGCCTGGCCTTTGTCCCCTGGAGAGGTCCCTTGTCTAGCAGGTAGCCACTGGCATAGAAGCCGTGGGACCTCAAGTCCATCCATTACAAAGTTCACTTAACTGTCCAAGAACAACCCATTTCCCTTTGGGCCTCCATGAGTGTAATTCATGTCCTATGTCACATGTATTTCTAGACTAGTCACTATCACTGGAATTAGTTAAATTGGCATTATACTATTCCTGAGACCCACGTAGCTTTCTCTAGAATGAAGGATTAGCTAACTGTGTGTGTCTGTGGCTCCACTGATGCCTGGCTTGCAGCTCCAAATGCTGCAGTGTAACAGAAAGAGGCAAGAAGGAAAGACGTCTCTAATAGTGGAAAGGGAAAGAAACTGTAGAAACAGAAGGCTCTGGGATTGTGCTCTTGAAGCTGCTGTCTTCCACCCAAAGGAGGCTTTGCTACACGCTGGCCTGCCTGTATCTCAGCCTGGGAGATGGGGTGAACATCGCACAGAGCTGGACCTTGGACCATAGGGACAGACCCAACTCCTGCCCTTTGTACCTACAGTTTCCACAACCCCTAGACCAAAGCAAAAGTTTCTTCAAATAAGTCTTAAATAGGCTCTATGTCAGAGCTATAGTGTGGAGAAGAGTTAGTGTGCAGGCCTGCCTGAGGAAGGAAGACTTGCTTACTAGAACTTGTGATGAAGCCTGAGGTTGGCCCAGGAGGACATAGTCTGTCACAATCAGTGGGATTCCTTGAATCCCACGATGCACCATGATGCTTTGGTCCGGAACAGACTGAGTATGTAGCTCAGTGCCAGATGATTACAGTGTGTGGTGCTGCTACGGCCATTTTAGTGTGGGTAAGCATACTCTTTCATTGCCTGACAGGTCCCCTCTCAGAATGTCTTGTGGTTAACCAGTGTGGCTGTAGTTCTTTCTAGTGAGCACAAGCTGGTCGTCTAGGTGACAGATTCTGGGGAAGCACAGTGAGAAGACTCTCCCTAAGTGCCTAAGTGCCATGACCAACATAACCTATGGAAGAAAGAAAACTTCTTTGGATTTATGATACCAATAAGCTAAAAACTCACCACTGTCAAAGTAAGAAGGCAGGCATAATGGCAGGATCGACAGCTGAGAGCTCACACCCAGAGAAAGAACTGGAAAGCCTGGGAGAGCAAGGCCTGAAGCTCACAAAGCTCTGTCCTGGTGACATTCTTTCTGTAGTGAGGCTAAAGTTACCAAAACAGCACCACCAACCAGAAAGTACGTTTTCACATGCCCAAGACTCAGGGTGGCACTTATCATTCAAACTACCATACCCAGGAAGGAAGGAGTTTGTGGGTGCCTATGGCCTCCCAGGGACTATCTGGGCGTTAGACTGTGGGGGCAGGGAGGTAGGACTTGCCAGAGAATCCTGCATCTCAGGCAAGGTGCAGTCACAGAGCAGTGCCCATCCAAAGATGGGGCGGGGGTAAGGGATTCTTACAGACTGAAGAGCATCTCACCAAATTCCTAACCCCTAGGCCAAAACGGCTCATAAGAAATAATAGTGATAGTTATGGAAATCCCGAGATATCCATCCAAGGCCCACAAAGGGGCTATGGTCATTCAGTCTTGCCAAGTGTCTGTGTGAGGCATGTCTATTTTAGGGTGTCCATAGATACATGTGTCCCAGGGGTGTGACATGTGTCTGACTGCTATACTTGGTACCGTGACACTAACTTCCGCGGTTAGTTAAGGTATGCTGCTGCTGACAGCCGAGCAAGGCCACTCCTCTTAGGTCTGAAGTCTCAACACCTCCTTCTCTATCACCCCGTGACAGCTAGACTTTTGCAGTTTTTCCATGATTACTAAGTGAAGTAATTCTTACCTGCCAGAGGCATGCACATGTGTGTTCTTGTACACCAGAGAGTTTCTGTGTTACGTGTGCTATGGTCACACAGCGAATGCTTGGGGAACAGGCACCAGGCTGGCAGTTTACTGATTATATGTTTACTGAGCTTTCCCCTTGGAGAAAGGTGTGTGTGTGTGTGTGTGTGTGTGCGTGTGTGTGTGTGTGTGTGCGTGTGTGTGCGTGTGTGTGTGTGTGTGTGCGTGTGTGTGTGTGTGTGTGCGTGTGTGTGTGTGTGTGCGTGCGTGTGTGTGTGTGTGTGTGTGTGTGTGTGTGTGTGTGTGTAGGGGGGCAGTAAGGAAGCAGGTAAGCAGAGGAAGAAAGCTTCAAGGTTATAACAATGCCTTGACAATACCTGGATCCAGGAGAGCCCATAGGGAAGTACAGAATTTATCCTCACCCAGTGAAGGCGTTACTTTTGCCTAAGAGTCAAGGAGGTCTTTAAGCCTTGGGTTGCCCCACCCAGCAGGAGCCTGGGCCCATGTTAGAGAGTGTATGTCAACACCATGATTCAGGGGAGGGGCATGGATCACATGACATCCTAGAGGCTAGAGACTGAAGGTCAGCCATACAGAGACCCAGTTAAGGTTCCAGACACCAGATTTCCTGTGAACATCTTTGGGAAGCAAGATTACTATTGGCTTGCTGTCTCCAGGAACTGACACCAGGAGCCACATGCTTGGCACTCTCTGGGTTCCGCCTCGAGCCTTTCCCCTCTGCAGATTTTAATCAGTCTTTGCACTTTAATAAACCATAACCTGAATAAAACTACTCTCAGATTCTTGAGTCCTCTGGTCAGTTATCAAACTTGAGGATGGTTCTGGAGTGGGTCTAATAGGGAGGGAGCCTTGTGGACTATTCCTGGACCTTATGCTCACCAATTCTCTCTTGCTACCAGAAAAGGTGGGGCGTGCAGATAGTGCCAGCCTCAGAGTCCCCTTCACCTGGAGTCCCTCCTACTGGTCCACCAGAGAGATAATGCTTAGCTCTAGTCAGAGGAAATTTGGGAGCCACAAGTGATGCTTACAATACATGCTAGTTTATGTGCACTAGTGCACACAATACATGTGCTTGCATGTGTGTATATAAATGAGTGATATATGGTATATGCACATGTGTGTATACATGTGCCTTTGGGGTACTCTGGATACACATGGTAACATTTGGGCATGAGTGTCACTATACGGGAAATGTCACAGGTAAGTCCAGGTAATGTGTATGTGTCAGTGTTCTCAAAGGTGCCTGGGATCCCTGGGACCCTGTAACCCACTTGAAATCATTTCAACATGCATGAACTATGCAGTGGTCTCTGTCTCTCTCTGTCTCTCTGTCTCTATCTCTGTCTCTGTTTCTGTCTCTGTCTGTTTCTGTCTCTGTCTCTGTCTCTGTCTGTCTCTGTCTGTCTGTCTCTCTCTGTCTCTCTCTCTCTGTCTCTCTCTCTTTCTGTCTCTCCGTCTCCCCCAACACCCCAGCAGCTATCGATAAGCCATAGCTTCTCAGCTAGGGGTTGGATTTCCTGATCCCGCTCTTCTCCATGCTGGGACTTAGTCTGGCTTGTGCTTGCACAGTCCTGGGACGCTGATGTGAGTTCATATGTACCAGTGCCCTGTCTAACAAATTTTGTTTCCTGGTGGTCATCCATGGTCTCTGGCTCTTCCAGTGTTTCTGCCTTCTCTTCTGAAGAGATCCCTGAGCCACGGGAGGGGTATGTGTGATATAGACATTCTGTTTAGGGTTGAGCACACACAGTTGTTTAGTCTCTGTCTTTTGACCAGTTGTAGGCTGCTAGCTAGTACTGTGAAAGTCTGTCAGTAGGTATGAGCTTCTCTCAAGTTCTAGAAGGTAATCAAGAACATTGGCGATAGCCAGTAATGTTTGTCTATAGGCCCACACTAGCTACCAACTCCGAAAGAGGTAACCCAACTGGTCAGTGGGACTTATAGTTGTTAGTTTCTTAGGCTGTGGTAGTAGGGTGATGCCACTCTCTTACAGGCCAGCTCCATTTTGACTCTTCATATGCCTACAGTAATAGGTTTCCGTAGACCTTCGGAAGGGTGTTATTTATTCCTCCTTACATTCCCTGCTCTACTCTACCCTCCGACTCCCACCCTATTTAACCCTTCCTGTCTCACTCTTCCTTTCTAACCCCTTTGTGCTGTGTTCTATCTTCATCCCTTAGAGTTTTCCTATGTTCCCTTCCTAATTTCGTGACCTCTGTGGGTATCCCAAATAAAACACACAGATCTAAAGATTCAAAGCCGGCACCAAAAGATGAGAGAAAACATCTCTGGATCTGGATTACCTAACCCAGAAAGAAGGGTTGTTTCCAACGTCATCCATTTACCTGTGGATTTCTTTTTTTTTTTTTTAACTGTTGTGTAATGTACCACCGCTCCATTATTCATCCATTGGTGGGTGTACATCTAGGCTGGTTTTCCATTTCCTGAATGCTGAAAATAGATCAACGAAAAACACACATGAGCAATTGTCACTTGCAGGATGTCTCCACTAGAGTGGGGTGTCCTTTGCTATATAGAAGTGTTTCTGCTTCATGAAGACACATTTATTGATTGTTGATCTTAGTGCCTGCACCGCTGAGGTCCTATTCAGAAAGTGCTTTCCTGTGCCAATGAGTTCAGGCCTGTTCCCTACTTTCTCCCCTATCAGATTCGGGTCATCAGGCCTTATTTTGATGTTGAGTTACTTGAGTTTATTGTTAAAAAGAGTGAGAGGTAAGGATCCAGTTTCATTCTTCTACATGCAAAGATCCGGTTTCACCATTTGCTGAAGATTCTGTCTTTTCTACAGTTGTTGGCCTCTTTGTTAAGTCAGGTGGTTGAAGGAGTGTGGGTTGACGTGTGGGCCCTCAGTTCTAGTCCATTAATCAACATGTCTGTGTGATGGTTGTTTTTATCATAGCTACAGCTCTGTGTAGAACTTAGAAGCTGGGATGGTAACATTCTTTAAAAAAAAATCAGGATTGTTTTGGCTATGCTGGGTCTTTTGTATTTCCATATGTTGTGTTTCACTCGTGTGTTTCACTATGCTTGGTCCATGAGAAGTGGCACTATTAGAAGGTGTAGCCATGTTGGAATAGGTGTGGCCTTGTTAGAGGAGGCGTGTCACTGTGTATGTGGGCTTTTAGGATGCCTACCACCCACACACTGCCCAGTGCAGAAGAGAGTCTCCTTCTGCTGACTGCAGATCAAGATATAAAACTCTTGGCTCTTTCAGCTCTGAGACTTCCTGAATGCTGCTATCATCCCACCATGATGATAATGGGCTGAGCCTCTGAAACTGTAAGCCAGTGCTAATTAGATGTTGTCCTTTACAAGACTTGCCTTGGTCATAGTGTCTCTTTACAACAATGAAAACTTAACTAAGACACCATATAAAATTTAAGATTTTTTTCAGTTTCTTTAAAGAATTGCATTGGGATTTGATAGGGACTTCAAATCTGTAGATTGCTTTCGGCAAAATGACCATTTTCGTATTATTAATCCTACCTGTCATAAGTATGGAGGAGCTTTCCTGATTTAAGTGTCCTCTTTTATTTCTTTTTTTCCAATGTAATAAATAAATAAGAGAAAGAAGCCTGAGTACAGTGTCAGTCAGATGACCAAGATTAGCATCAGCATTGATGACTGGGACCTTCATGTGGATGATGAAATGACACTTTTCTGTGTTCTCCCTGAAAGTCACAACCTGTTCTAGGCATGGAAAGTATAGCAGACAGTCTCAGCTGAAGGGTGTCCCACAGAGTTATTAACCAGGACACTCCCTTCAAAGCCAGGGTCAAAGAAACAGGAAAATAGTAACAGCCAAGAAGACAGGGCAATTAAATTCAATGTGGTGTCCTAGGGGGGATCCTCGGATGCAGAAAGTATGTTAGAGGAAACCAAGGAACAAGAATGACACATATGGGGCTGGAGAGATGGCTCAGCAGTTAAGGCTGATTTTCCAGAGAATCCGGGTTTGAATCCCATCACTCCCATACCAGCTCATAACTCTCTGCAACTACAGTTCCAGAGGATCTGACACTCTCTTCTGCTCTTCAAATGCACTACGCACACAATTGTGTGCAGATATACACGCAGGCAAAAGACCCATTACATAAAATTGTTTAGTTAAATAAAGAGTGAAGTGTGGGAGTTAGTTGCTATGACGACTATTCCTGGTTATCAACTTGACTAAATCTGGAATAAATTATAATCCAGAAATGGAGGGCTCACCTGTGACCCAGATCTTGAGGCTGGAAGACACACACCCTCAATCCGGATCTTGAGGCACACCTTTTAATCTGGCCATATCTTTTGCTGGAGGCCTATATAAAGACAATGGAAGAAGAGCGGGTTTAATCTGCCTGCTTGCACTTACTGGCCAGCACACCTATTGGAGCTCACTTCTTCAGCATCGCAGCTTATACAGAAGACCAGCTAACCCACCCAGCCTGAGCAACCGCTAGACCTCGGACTTCCCATTCACATCTGCCCACTGCTGGCTTAGTCGGACTGCAGCCTGTAAGTCATTCCGATAAATCCCATATTTATATTCCATAGATTATGTGACTCTAGAGAATCCTGACTAATATGGGAGTTTGTACCTGGCATGCCTCCAGAGGAACAGAAGTATGAGGATGAATCTTTTAAGTATCCAGAAGAGTCATAATTTACCAGCAACTGAAACCTCTCCAGTTACTCGCCTGGGAGCTTAAAGAATATTGAAGGATCATGCTGGAAACTATATTTCAAATTTAAAGAAACAAATGCCTTTGATCATCTTGATCCATCAACTTTGACTGGCAATGGATTAAGTGACTCAGTATATGAAACTTTCTACACTTTGTGGGGAAATAAGGAAAATGATTTTGCTGGTTGGTTGCTCTTAACGTCTCTGGATAAGTTGATAGAGGCAAGGAATGAGCTTCGTGATAAAAATTGACTGGCTCTGATTCCCAATAAACAATCTAAAGGTTTCTAAGTGTGCCCTGGAAGAAAATCTTCCCTCCAGTAGCCAGAGAGCTTGAGCTGCAGAAATCAAACTGAAGCCCTCATTATGATGCTGGTTGAACTACAGCGAAAATTCAAGTCTCAGCCTCATAGGGAGTCGATGGTTAAATTAGGACAATAACTGACAAAGAATGGAATCCTGTAACTTAGATGGGATGTGTGGGAGGACCCTGTTGAAGCTGAGAGTTTTGAATCTTCAGATTCTCAAGGGTTTTCCCCACTTGAGGAAGTAGTGCCCTCAGCCCCGCCCCTTGGAATGAAGCCTCTTTCACATGGGGAAATTAATCCCTCAGAACCCGATAACCCAGCAGTGACTTTCTCTGAAGAAAATGCCAGGCAAGACAATACTGATGCTCCTCAAGGCCCACCAATAGTTGCCTCTAGACCCATAACCAGACTGAAGGCAAAGCAGGCCCCTAGAGGGGAGATAGGAAGTGTAGTCCATGAGGAAATTCGCTAAACTACTAAGGAGCTTAATGAGTTTGCTAATTCATTCAAGCAGAAGTCTGGGGAATGTGTGTGGGAATGGATTTTAAGGGTGTGGGATAATGGTGGAAGGAACATAAAACAGATCAGGCTGAGTGTATTGACGTGGCCCTCTGAAGATTCTAGGTTTAATGTGGAAGCTCACACAGTTTAGAAAAAGTGTCAGAACTTTGTTTGAATGGCTGGCTGAAGCGTTTATCAAGTGATGGCCTACTGAAAAGGAGTTGGAGATGCCTGATATCCCTTGGCTTAGTGTTGAGGAGGGATTTTAAGGCTCAGGGAAATTGCAGTGCTAGAGTGAATACGTTGTGTAAAACCTAATCCTCCGCAATGGGAAGGCCAGAAGACATGCCCTTCACGAATCCTGGAAGACGCAAACTAGCGAGAGGGCACCAGCATATTTGAAGGGTTTTGTTCTTACCATTTTCCTTCTGCCAGACCTTGGGGTTGGAGATGCTGCTGCTCAATTAGATGAGTTAAATGCAATGGGTTTAATTGGGCCCAGAGGTAACAAGGGCCAGGTGGCAGCACTGAATCTCCAGAGACAAGGTGATCATGGTTATTATATTGGGCAGCATAGACAAAACAATGTTCATAATGATCTGGCCCCTAGTAGTCAGCATGGGAGAGGTGAATCTGGATGTTTGGTACTGGCTAATCAGTCATGGGGTTTCCAGGCGTGGAATAGAGAAGAAGCCTACTTACTGCATTTCTGTTGGAGCTGTACAACCGGGAAAATTCTCAAATGGAAGAAAGGTTGCATTGGATCATGGCAAAAGGCAATCTTGGCCAGTGAATGAATTTCCAGACTTGAGACAGACCCAGGACCCCTTAAATGAAGGAGTGGACATGTCCCCTGAGGAAGGACCTCAGTAAGACACCTAAAAGCTTTGCTGTTAGCCTTTCTCCAGTTCTTCTCCAGAGGACGAGTGGCCTTTTACAAGGGTAACTGTACACTGGGGTAAAAGAAATGTCAGACTTTCCAGGGTCTATTGGATACTAGTTCTGGACTGACACTGGTTCCAGGAGATCCACAGAAATCATTGTGTCCTGACAGGTAAAGGAGAGGCTTAGGGAAACCAGGTGACTAATGAGGTTTTGGAATGAATAACTGTGGTTATTGCCCCAGTTGCAGAATGCACAGTCTGGATAGATACCACTTCATACTTAGAAGTTGGCAGAATTCTCACATTGGTTCCCTGACCAGTGGAGTGAGGGCTATTATGGTTGGAAAGGCTAAGTAGAACCCATTAGAGTTGCCTCTGCCAAAGAAAATAGTAAATCAAAACATTATCATATCCCTGGAGGAATTGCAGAAATCAGGGCCACCGTCAAGGACTTGAAAGATGCAGGGGTGGCAGTTCCCACATCTTCCTTTAACTCTTCTATCTGGAGAGTGCAGAAGACAGAGGGATTGTAGAGAATGACAGTTGACTATTAAAAACTAAATCAGGTAGTAACTCCATTTACAGCTGCTGTACCAGATGTGGTGTCCCTACTTGAGCAAATGATCACATCTCCTGGTACCTGGATTTAGCAAAAGCCTTCTTCTCAGTACCTGTCGGTAAGGGCCACCAGTAGCAATCTGTTTGCAAAGGGAAAGGGCAGCAGTATAACTTTACAGTTTTACCTCAAGGATATATTAACTCTCCTGCCCTATGTCATAACTAAGTTAGACAGGACCTTGATCATCTGTCTCTTCCACAAAAGAGACATTATATTGATGACATCATGCCGATTGGACCAAGTGATCAGGAAGTAGCAACCGTTTTGGACTCATGGTAACATACTTTCCTCAGAGGATGGGAATTAAAACTAATCAAAATTCAAGGACCTCTGTGAACCTCTTAAAAGTCCAGTGTTGTGGGGCGTGCAGAGATATTCCTTCTAAGGTAAAGCTATCCTTCTAAGGTGAAGTTATTGTGCATGGCCCCTCCCACCACTAAAAACGAAGTACATTGTTTAGTAAGTCTATTTGGATTCTGGAGACAGCACATTCCTCACTTGGGTGTGTTACTCAGGCCCATTTACCAAGTGACTCTTCAACCAGTCCAGGCTGCTGTGCAGGCTGCTCTACCACTTGGACCACATGACCCAGCTGACCCCATGGTACTTGAGGTGTCGGTGGCAGATAGAGATGCTGTTGGGAGCCTCTGGAGGCCCCTGTAGATAAATCACAGAAGAGACCTTTGGGATTTTGGAGCAAGGCTCTACCATTATCTTCTGAAAACTATTCTCCCTTTGAAAAAACAGTTCTTGGCTTGCTATTGGACCTAAGTGGAAACTGAATGTTTGACAATAGGACACCAAGTTACCATGTGACCTGAACTGCCCATCATGAGCTGGGTGTTATCAGACCAAGTCATAAAGTAGGACATACAGAGCAGCAATCCATTGTCAAATGGAAGGTGGTATACACATGATCAGGCTCGAGGGGGTCCTGAAGGCACAGCAAATTACATGAAGAAGTTGTTTAAATGCCTGTGGCTTCTATTCCTGTTACAATGCCATCTGCTGCCAAGCATGCGCCTCTCGCCTCATGGGGTGTTCCCTATGGTTGGCTGACTGAAGAAGAGAAGACTAGGACCTGGTTTACTGATGGCCCTGCATGTTATGCAGGCACCACCCAGAAGTGGACAGCTGCAGCATTATAACCCCTGTCCAGGACAACCCTGAAAGATATAGGTGAAGGAAAATCTGCACAGTGGACAGAACTTCAGGCGGTACACATGGTATTACAGTTTGCTTAGAAGAAGAAATGGCCAGATGTACGATTGTTCACTGACTCAAGGGCTGTGGCCAATGGATTAGCTGGATGGCCAGGGACTTGAAAAATCATGGATAGAAAATTGGTGAGAAAGGTCTCTGGGGAAGAAGTATGTGGAGAGATGCCGTCAAATGGGCAAAAGATGTGAAGATATTTGTGTCCCAAGGCTGACCTGACTATAGCTGCTGCTGAATGCTGGATGTGCCAACAGCAGAGACCAACACTTCCCAGATATGGCATCATTCCCCAGGGTGACCAGCCAGCAACCTGATGGCAGGTTGACTATATTGGACCACTTTCTTCATGGAAAAGACAATGTTGTGTTCTTACTGGAGTAGACACTTATTCTGGTTATGGATTTGCCTTCCCTGCATGTAATGCTTCTGCCAAAACCACCATCTTTGGAGTTACGAAATGCTTTATCCACTGACATGGTATTCCACACAGTATTGTTTCTGACCAACGAACTCATTTCACAGCCAGAGAAGTGTGACAGCATGTCCACAATCATGAAATCCACTGGTCACACCATGCTCCCTACCATTCAGAAGCAGCTGGCCTGATAGATGGAATGGCCTTTTTTTTTTCTCGCTTTTCTTTTTCTCGGAGCTGGGGACCGAACCCAGGGCCTTGCGCTTCCTAGGCAAGCGCTCTACCACTGAGCTAAATCCCCAACCCCTGGAATGGCCTTTTAAAGATGTAGTTACAGCACCAATTAAGTGACAGCAGCGGGGCTGGAGAGATGGCTCAGTGGTTAAGAGCACCGACTGCTCTTCCAGAGGTCCTGAGTTCAAATCCCAGCAACCACATGGTGGCTCACAACCATCTGTAATAAGATCTGATGCCCTCTTTTGGTGTGTCTTAAGACAGCTACAGTGTACTTACATATAATAAATAAATCTTAAAAAAAAAAGTGACAGCAGCATAGAGGGCTGGGGCAGAGTTCTAGATGCTTTGAATCAGTGTCCGATATATGGTACACTTTCTCTCATAGCCAGGATCTATGGGTCCAGGAATCAAGGGGTGGAAAAGGGAATACTTTCACTTACTATCACTCCTAGTGACCCACTAGGAACTTTTTTGCTTCCCATTCCTGTAACACTAAGTCCTGCTGACCTAGAAGTGTTGGTTCCAGAGAGCAGAGTGCTTCTGCCACGAGACACAGCTGTGACAAACATTCCACTGAACTGGAAACTCAGACTTCCACTGATCATTTTCTAATGCTCTTAAACCAACAGGCTAAGAAAGGAATAACAGTATTAGGAGGGGTGAGAGATCAAGATTACCCTGGGAAATTGGATGGCTTCTTCAGGATGGAGGTAAGAAGGATTATGTCTGGAGTGTAGGAGATCCCTTAGGGCATCTCTTAGTACTACCATGTCCTGTGATTAAAGCCAATGGGAAACTGCAACAGCCTAATCCAAGCAGGATGACAAAGGATGCAGACCCAGCAGGAATGAAGAAGGTATGGGTCACTCCTCCAGGAAGAGGCAAGACCTGCTGAGGGGCTTGCAGAGGGTGGAGGAAATAGTAGTAGAGGAAGGTAGTTATACAGACCATTTAAGGTCATGTGACCAGTTGCAGAAATGAAGTTTACAAGTGACATGAGTGTTTCCATTTTATTTTGTTGCTATCCTTTTATGGGGACACTGACCTATTCTAAATTTACAATGTATTGGTGATTGTACAATGGATAGTCATATCATCTTAAGTGTATTTATGACCTGATCATGTATTCATTTGTACATAAGATATGATTTGTGTCAAGTTGACAAGGGGTAGATTGTGATAGCTATTCCCAGTTGTCAACCTGATGATATCTGAAATAAACTACAACCCAAAAATGGAGGGCACACTTGTGCTAGAAAACACAAGCTTTTGATCTGTCTTGAGGCACACGCCTTTAAATTAGATCTCGAGGAACACCTTTAATCCACGCTACACTTTCCGCTGGAGGCACAACTAAGGACAGCGGAAAAAGGAAAGGTTGTTCTTTGCTTGCTCACACTCACCTGCCAGCACATCTGTTAGAGGGCACTTCTTCAGGATTCCAGCTTGTACCGAAGACCAGCTGAACCACCCAGCCTCATGGGACTGAGCAGCTACTGGATTCTTGGACTTCCCATTCATATCTGACCATTGTTGGCTTAGTTGGACTTCAGCCTGTAAGTCATTGCAATAAATTCCATACATATATACAATATAGCAGTAGATAGATAGATAGAAGGTTAGATAGATAGATAGATAGATAGATAGATAGATAGATAGATAGATAGATAGATGGATAGATATGTAGATAGATACTTATCCCATAAGTTCTGTGACTAATACAGTCGGTAACAAGCCACATGAATTCAGTAACCGGGTTAGACCACATGGGCATGGGGTGTTAAGATAGGAGGAATGGTGGGCAAGGCATCTGGGGCTCTGTACTATCTCTGCAACCTTTTTCAAATCTGCTTTGTATTAAAAAATGTTTAGAATAAAAGAGGCTGGGAGAGGCTCAGTGAGTTCTGAGTGGATCTGAGTTTGGATTCCCAGCACCCACATAAAGCTAGGTGTCAACCCTTGCGCTGGGGCCTTGCAGGGAGATCTTGGGGCTTGTTAGCAAGCCTAGTCAAAACAGCGGGTGGGCTCCAGGTCCGGTGAGAGCTCGTGAGGTGGCCCAGTGGGTAAAGGTGCTAGCTATCAAACTTGAAGGCCAAGACTTGAACCCTGGGTCTCACAGGGTAGGAGAAAACTGACTCCTGTAAGTCGTTCTCTGCAGGCCATGGCACATGCATGTGTATGCACATGTGTGTGTGCTCATGTGCATTACACACACACACACACACACACACACACACACACACACAAAATGCCCCTGTGTGTATATAAAAGGCACAATTTTTAGAAAATTAGTCAGATGGCTACGTGAAGAATTTACCCAAAAGTTCTGGCCTCCTTGCACATCCCCGTGGACAAGTGCACCAGCACACATATCTACACACACGTGTGCACATGCAAGCACATAATAAACAAGAACAGGACAAAGGAGACAGCGGTGTCTACACTCTAACCTTTTAGGAGCCAGAAGGTCTTACGTTTAATCTGATCTTGGTCAAATTTTGTCATTAGAGTCAAGGATGGGTCAAGTGAGGCTTGGCCAGGCAGTTCTGATCAGCGAGCATGAGGTGAATCAGGCAGAAGTACTAGGCTGGGAACTATGCAGCTTTGAGGTCCAGGGGTTAGCTTCTGCAAGGCTTTGTGTGCGAGCCTCAGGAAACCAGCACCTTTCTTTCCCCTTAGACATGCACTGGTGTGTGCCTTTGTATCAACCAGCCAGAACCTGAGTGGACTCTGAAGCTCTGAAGCATCGAGGGATCGAGAGGTTTCTGGAGACGCTGCCTTGGCATTACTGATTAGAACTCAAGATGGCTCTTTTCTGTCTCGTGGCCACTCTTGATGGTGAGCCTGAGTGTCCGGATATGACCTTCAAAAATATATAAAGATGGGGGTGAAACCTTCCCACTATACCAGGCTCCCCCCTCCTCAGACTCAGCAAGCTAGGGGTTCCCAGGCAGTCCTAAGGGACTGTCATTCTAAAGCTGGTCCTAGTGTCCCCTACATTGATGGACAGTCTTCACTGTGACAATATCAGTGTGACAATATTGGAAATGCCCCTGCCCTGAATCCCTTATCCTCTTCATCCAGGAGTCACTCCTGAAGACCAGAAGCAGGGAGGCTACCGAATCAAGCCTCTCCCAGACCCCTCACAGCCCCACACCCATGTAGAAGGAGGACAGGACCCTCCCCTTGTTCAGCCCCAGTGGATCCCTGCTGGAGCTTTAATTGCTCCCTCAGGATTGAGCAGTAGCTCCTAGAAATGTCACAGAGTCCTGGACTGGCAAAGGATTAACTGATATTGTCACTTAATGTTGTGGGTGAGATAAGTCCTTTATTCTTTAGGGGAGGTGAAAAGATAGCCTGGTCTCAGGGGGCAAGCCTGGCAGCAGACACAGATATAAACCCAGCTATGGCCCTGAAACTCAGTGCTGGGTGAAGAACTAGGATATGGGTCCAAAGCTCACAGTGACCCCAGGACAAACAGAGCAGATGGGAGCCGCATGCCTCTCGGCTTTATTAATGAAGGCCAGGTATACATTAAGAGTCGCTTACTGTAATGTATTCCAGCTGCTGCCATGTAGTGGTTGGTCCTAATGCTGCTCGTTTTCTGATGTTAATTTAGGTCCCCAAAATTGTTTGCATAACTCTGCATGTAGCTTCCGGGGACCATGTCCCCAGTTGATTCCAATTGGTAAATAAAGATGCCAACAGCTAATAGCTGGGAAGGGCAGACAGAGGTGGGATTTTAGGACTCCAGGCTTTGGGCTGAGAAGGGAAGTCGGGGAAGGGAGAGCCTCCATGCCAGGAGAGTAGATGAGAGGAGAGATACCATGCCTGAGAAAAGAGTGCAGGACAGAGAGACATGGCCACCCTGTGAATGAGCTGGGAGAGTGTGGTCCAGAGCACAGCCCAGTTGGCAGCTCTCTGTCTCCAGAGAAGCCAAGATAAGACATAGAATTAGTAAGTAATAACTCAGGATTAACTGCATGGAGGTTAGGCAGTGGCCTAGCCATGCTTAAGGCATATTAAAATATAAAGGCTGTGTGTGTGTGTGTGTGTGTGTGTGTGTGTGTGTGTGTGTGTGTGTTTGTGTGTGTGTTTTTCATTCAGGAACACAAGCCATTCGGGTGAGTAGCAAACCCATTGCCAGGATTATATAATAATAAAACCAGCACTGCCCTTTAGGGCTTACCTGTCCCAACTATGCATTAGGCCAAACCCACTCATCTCCAAAGTGCCCACTTTTTTGTTTTCTTAAGAGCATTGCAGTGTTCGACTGAGCTTTAGCCAAACACAATTTGTAAACAACTACAGCTAAATGGCGGTTGGGTTTCATGTGCAACGGTTCCCTGGGAACTGTGTCATTCCCAGCAGGGTGGTCCTGCTTAGCTCACCCTCCTTGTGTGGCTGAATCCACAGTGCAGGATCCTCTCTTCACCCAACCTCCCTGCTCACCTCCATGGTCATCCCTTGAAGCTTGACTGTAGAACCATTACAGTAGCATTGCCATCTTCCAGGGACCAGGGGCTAATACCACACAGGGTAAAATGGCTGGTTTAAGAAGTATTGTGCAAACCTAGTTTAGAAACTCACACAGATTTGTCATAGAAATAAAGCAAAAAGAGAAGGAACAAAGGAACCAATTCCCTTTTGAGGAAAGACATTAACAAGGACACACAGAAGTGGAAAGCCACTGTGAGTCTGTGTGTCATAGTGTCACCATTCAGTGGTGTCATGGTGCCTGTGTAAGCCACCATGGTTTGCAATACCCACCAAAATGGCCTGTGAGTTAGCAAGCCTGCTGCTCAACGTCAGTTCAAAGGAAAAAGGCCCAGGAACGTCATCTGCACTTGAAGGCTCATGTCAAGATTGCCTGCAATAGGTAAGCTATGGAGTGAACCATAACTCCCTGGGAGATCAGTGGATAAGGAAACCAAGACACAGGCACAAAGGGAGGTGGTACTCAGGTGTAAAGAGTGAAAGAAATCCGGTCATTGTCAGCAGCACAAGTAGAATTACAGGGCATTGTGTTCAGTATGAGAGGCTTGACACAGAGCTGGGTGTGGCCTAGCCCACCTTTAATTTCAGCACTCCGAAGGCAGAGGAAGGCAGAACTTTGTGAGATCAAGACCAGCCTGGGTTACATAGTGAGTTCCAGGACAGCCAGGGTTGTATAGAGAAAGCTTGCCTAAACCAACCAACCAAATAGAATTCAGACTCAGAACCATAGACAGCACATATTTCTTTCCTCAGGCTCAAAGTGTAAGCCCCTGTGTCTGTGGCAAATGGGTGGGATACCTGGGGTTCCCACTCGTGGATTTTCAAAGATCGAATGTTCTTAACACAGAGTCAATCTTTGAGGAGACAGTTATGCTAATTACCCTGACATCATCACCACACATCTTATATATAGCTATGTGTATTTATACACATTGAAAGAACACACTGTAATCCCAAATATGTATAGTTCTGTGCCTGTCAGTGATAAAAAAGACCCAAAGGAATCCAATACACACTTCTGGCTTCTCCAGCCACTGCATACATTCAGTACATATATACACATATAAACAGGCAAAACAGTCATACATATAAATAAAGATAACTAAATCTTTTCTTAAAACTGTCTGTTGGACTGGGGGAGATGGCCTGGTGGTTGAGAGCACTAAGTTCTCTTGCAGGGGACTCAACTTCAGTGCCCAGAACCAAAACCATTTGACTCACAACTGTCATTTCAGTTCCAAGGATTTGGCGCCCTCTTTTTACCCACGAGGCACCTGCACACAGACAGGCACACACATAAACAAATCGTTTTCAAGACCTACAGTTGCCAACGAGCTCTTGAGTACCAGAAGATATGCTGCATCTCCATCTTTGGTCCTGGTAGAGCATGGCAGGCAGAAACACAGAGCTGTGTGCACGACATGACTCTGCCAGTGTGCTGGAGGACCCCCAAACCCTACCCATTCCTCAGACGGAAACTCCCCCGGGGGCTGCCCTTCTCTGTCTCTTCAGCGGTTTCACACATTGTTCTTAAATGTCATACCACACCTGTGTGAACAAGCTGTTCACAGGGGTGGAAAGATTGCCCCCTGTCTACCCCCTGCAGACAGCTTCCCATCCCCTGGGGGACGCAGTGACATTGCTAGTTCATATGTCTCTGCAGACTGCAATCCTGCTTTCCCTCCCACACTGGGCCGTCTCCGCTGGACATTTATAGGCTGTGTCAGAAGACTCTCTTTTCTCCTTGTAGTGTTTGGGTACAGGCAAGAGAGAGATCTGGGGTTGACAAGTTGTTTGCCTCAATAAAAATGCGTGTTTTCTGCCTTACATAAGGCATTGGGGAAACCAGATGTACCCCTTTGAATATTTATGGCCTCGCAGCTTCTTCCATTAATAATTCATGGTGCACACTCATGTCTGCCCATCAACAGGGTTACATAGCAAGAAGGGACAGAGAGCATCCCCCCTCCCCTCGCCCTGGAAGTCCCTGCAGCCGGAGCAGACAGATGGGCACCGCATGCCTTGTTTGGTTCACCCTGCGAAAGATAATAAAACACACTTTGCTGGAATTTTCTATAACAAGCCTTGATTACTTTAATAAACCACAGGGGGACTCGTCAGGATGCACACCGCGCTTACCCAGCCAGGCTACAAAGAGAAACATTTGGCTGCTTTTGTCATTTATTGAGCCAAAAAAAAAAATTGTTGCTAAACTAGTCTATTTGAAATACATTAAAAAGGGCCCTTTGCCTCTCAAAGCCTGGTCTCCAGTTCAGGTAGCTTTCAAGGTTACACACGCTTTTGTTTCTGATTGAAATTTGATTCTTGACAGTCTTGTCAGAAATTTTTCAACTGAAACTGGAAAATCACCTGGAACGTAAAATAGAGAGGAAAGCTTCGGTCATGTGGCATCGTGGGATGGCATCGTGAGGATGTCATCTCCAGCGTGGTACTGTGAGGGGGATATTGTGAGAGTGGCATCTCTAGTGTGATAGTGTGAGGGTGACATTGTGGGGTGGCTTTGTGATGGTGGCACCATGAGGGGCACACATCCTGAGTGGTAGTGTGAGTGTGGTGTCGTGAAGTTGACATCATGTGGTGACATCATGAGGTTGACACCAAGCTGCCTTTCCTTCTTTCATAAATTCCTTTGCAGGAGATGTTTTATAATCCCCCTTTCTAGTAGTTTACACAAGCACCTGGGCTTAGTGGTTGATACTCCATGTTCTCTCCTGGTTGATACTAAAGTTGTGTCTCCATTTTTCCTTTACTGAAAAAGGTGAAAACACATCCCAGCTTTGGGACATGGCTCATTTGGTACAGCACAAACCTGGCATGCAGAAAGCACACAGATTCAACCCCAGCATCGTATCAGACAGGTGTATGGCACACACCTGTGATCCCAGCACTCTGGTGATATAAGGAGGAGGATTAGAACTTCAGGATCATCTTCTGCTCCAGAGTGAGTTCAAGGCCACCTAGACTATGCCAGGCCCTGTGAAAGGAAGGAGAAAGGTAAAAAAGGAAGCCACTGATATGTTAGACAATCTTGCAAGTGACCAACATCTGCTCCATTCTGTCTGTGTCCCCCATCCTGGCAGCAGCCTCTGTGCCCTGACCTGTTCTCATTCTGGGCAGTGTGAAGAGATCTGTGGTCATGACCTTGAACATCCTTCCCGTAGGTCTGGTTTGTCCTTCTCTGTTAAGCTCCAGAGCAGAAGCAGCAAGAACGGGTATCAGGATGGCTATGACTAGACCTACTCCCTGTGGGGATGGCATCTTTCTAAAAAACCTGATCATGGTCCTGCTCCTGCAGGGCATATGGAAAGCTTCTGTGAGGGGGTTAGAGAGCCTCTCTGGAGAGCTCTGCCCATCTGGGTGTTGTAATCAAAGAAACAACATTTGCCTGAATCAGGAAGTGATCCAGGAAGACTTTCTCGGATGTAAACCAGGGGGAGTACCCCAGCACCTTTCTCAGCCTGCCTGCTGCCTTACCACTGCCCTGGGTCCTCCAGGCCACTCTGCCCACCAGCGTCTCTGTGGCCATCTGCTGTCTGCTCAGGATGCTGTGTGCCCAGCTGCTCCCCTTGGGGACACTATGCAATGCCTGCAACCTTGGGCTATAACTAACTTGGGCTCACCAACACTTTTGGAAAACTTTCCTTTCCTTTCAAATGGGATTCTTTCTCTCTCTCTGGGCAGAGACCATTAGCCACACTCTCCACATACAACTCCTGCCAAGACAAAGCCCACTAGCTTCTCTGATGGGAGCTTGACCCTATCTTTGTAATGTGGGTGCCCTGTCCCTGAGACACCCCTGCTTCTTCTATTCTCATTCTTCTCTAAACTGAAACAATCATCTTAGGACTGGGAGAGACCCTAGTCAGTAAGGGTGCTTCCTGTGTGTGTATAGAGACCCAAGTTCAAATCCCCAGAAACCAAGTAAAAAGCTAAAGACTTGTGTGTGTAACTGTAACCCTAGCCTTTAGAGGCAGACATAGATGGATGCTAGAGCTTGCTGGACAGTCAGTTTAGCCAAAATAGTGAACTTCCGGGGCAGGGAGAAGCAATATGTCAAGGCAACAAGGCTGAGAGATAGAGGATGATGCCCAGTGTTACCAATGGGTGTCTTCATGTGTACACATCGATGTACATGTACGCACCACACACACATATGCAACACACAATCATAACACACCACACACATCAGATACACACATATCACACATCATACACAAATATTACCCACACATCACATCACGCGCGCGCGCGCGCACACACACACACAAACACACACACACACACACACACACACACACACACACTCACACACGAATCAGCATCTTTCTCTGCTTCTCAGGCCATCTCTTACTATGATAAAGTAGGACATAGACTCTCAGAACTAGCTTCACTTCAGAATGTGGTCTTGTTTTTTGCTGCACATCCTGAGTGTCTTTTGAAAGAAAAGCTCCCTTTCCTCCGTGTAACATCCAGTCTTTGCTTCCAGTAGTACAAAAATCAAACATGAAAACCAGGAAACGACTTCCCAGAGATGTCAATCATCTCAGGTTGGTTTCTTAGCAGGGATGTGAGCAAAGTCTTCAAACACAACTGTGTCACTTCTTGACAAATACAGCCCAGGCACTTCAGAGAGCCTGGGGGCTCCCCGCTGTGGAGCAAGGAGTTATCAGCAGAAGCTTCTCATGCAATGCACTCATTCAAGTCTCTGTGTAAGTGGAATCAAGTAATTGGCCGTGGCATCTAGCACTTTGGAGGTAGAGGCAGGGAGATTGAGTTCAAGGCAACCTGAATTGATTTCACAGGGCGTTTGAGGCCCGTCTGGATTCAGTGAGACCTGAGAGAGAAGGAGCAAGGTGGAGTGCAGAGGGCAGACGAGTTGAGGAAGTCCTTCTGGATCAGATCTCTCAAAACCCCTGCCACGGATGCCATGCCAATTGGATATGTTCATTCCTGGGACATCTCTCTGGAATTCCGCTTGGTAGACAGATGCCTTGGTAACTAGGGAAGAAGCAGTACGTTTTGGGTGCTGGACTGTGTTGCCAGACAACATTTTCTTTGAAGTATGTGTGATGTTGTGGGTAAGTAGTGCTGTTGTCAGTCAGCACAGGAGGCCATGGTTTGTTTAGGTGACCATGGTCAGCACCATGGAGAGGACAGGTGAAGCAACTAAGTTTTGGGAGGTCAAGAGATCTGGCTGAGCGCTGCTTAGCCAACTCACCACTAGGGCTGGATTAAGGAAGGCCTAGAGTATTCATGAGAGATGTCACTAAGGCCATTTCTAGACAGAATTATCAGGTGTGTGTAGACTAGGCTGGCATTGAAATTTTGATCCTCCTGCCTTTGACTCCATTAGTGCTTGGATTAATAAATGTGTACTTCAGGAAAAATGGTATGGGGACAAAGTACGCACAGTCTGGAGGGCATAGACACCAAGCAGGTCAAAGGTGCCAGGGTCGATGTTCTCCCTCCTTCGATCCCTGCAGGAAGCATTTCTCGTTGTTTCTCTGTCTCTGTCTCTCTGTCTTTCTGTCGCTCTCTGTTTTAAATTTAATGTTTTACTTAGATACTTTACATCTTGCTCACTGCCCTCCTCCCAGTCACCCCCTCCCACAATCCTTCCCCCATTTCCCTTCCCCCTCTCCTCTGAGAAGGTGGGCCACCCCTTGAGTACCCCCCACGTTGGCACTTCAAGTCTCTGGAGGCTAGTCACTTCCTCTTCCACTGAGGCCAGTCAGCTAGTAGAACACATCCTACATATAGGCAACAGCTTTTGGGACACCCCCCCATTCCAGTTGTTCAGAACCCACATGAAGGCCAAGCTGCATGCCTGCTACATATGTGCAGGGAAGCCTAGGTCCAGCCCATGTATGTTCTTTGGTTGGTGGTTCAGTCTCTGAGAGCTCCAAGGGTCCATGTTAGTTGACTCTGTGGGTCTTCCTGTGGAGTTCCAATCCCTTTCAGGATTGAAATCCTTCCTCCTATTCATCCATTAAGAGTCCCCAAGCTCCGTCTGCTGTTTGACTTTGGGTGTTTGTATCTGTCTGAATGATCTGCTGAGTGGAGCCTCTCAGAGGAAAACTTGCCCCTGTCTGCAAGCATAACAGAGTATCATTAATAGTGTTAGGGATCGGTGCTTGCCCATGGGTGGGTCTCAAGTTGGGAGATGGTTACTGGTTGGCCATTCCCTCAGTCTCTGCTCCCTACCCCACTCCTGCATATCTTGTAGACAGGATAAATTTTGGGTTCAAAGTTTTGTGGGTGGGTTGTTGTCTCTTATCATTCCACTGGTGTCCCTGCCTGACTACAGGAGGTGGCCTCTCCAGGTTCCATATCCCCAATGTAGGGAGTCATAGCTAAGGTCATCCCCCATTGATTCTTGGGTGCCTCCCTTATCCCAAGTGTCTGTCTCTTCCTAGAGATGCCCCCTTCTCCCCCTCACCCCAGTCAGTTGTAGATTTCCATTCATTTCATGGCCATCTGGCCATCTCTCCTGTCCCTCCCCCACACCTGTCCCTGAACTCCCCATTCCCCTCCCCATCATCTTCTTTCCTCCCAGTTCCCACCCTCCATCTGACTATTTTATTAGCCCTCCTAAATGAGAGTCAAGCTTCCTCTCTTAGGCCTTCCTTCTTGTTTAGCTTCTTTGGGTCTGTGGAGTATAACACAGTACGTCAATTTATGGCTAATATCCACTTACAAGTGAGTTCATAGCATGCATGTCCTTTTGGGGCTGGATTACTTCACTCAGAATGCTATTCTCAAGTTCCACCCATTTGCCTCCAAAATTCATGATGTCTTTATGTTTAATAGCTGAATAATATTCCATTGTGTAAATGTACCACATTTCCTTTATCCATTCTTCAGTTGAGGGGCATCTAGGTTGTTTCCAGTTTCTGGTGATTATGAATAAAGCTGCTATGAACATAGTTGAGCAAGTGTCCTTATGGGATGGTGGAGCATTTTTTGGGTGTATGCCCAGGAGTTGCAGATTTTCTCTGTATAGTCCTGGCTGTCCTAAACCTCACTTTATAGACTAGACTGCTCTTAAAAGAGATCCACCTGCTTCTACCTTCCTAGTTCTGGGATTAAAGGTGTGCATCACTACACCTGGCTGGAAGTGTTTTTCAATTAGTCACTGAATCTTAAAGATCAAAGGTCTTTTATAACACTTTTTAAAGTCAGAGATTCATAAGAAAACAAAAACAAACAAAACACAAAACATGGTGCTTAGGAGGCAGAAGCAGGTGGCTGTGTGTGAGTTCAAAGCCAAGCTGGTCTATATAATTCCACAGCTGCCAGGAGGACATGGTGAGGCCCTGTGCAAACAAACAAACAAACAAACAAACAAACAAACAAAGAAACATCTTAAATTTACTAAGCCTTTGGCTAGTGTTAAGAATTCTAGCAGATGTGAGTGGACCTTTCTCGGTTTGGGACTTCAACTAAAAGGCATGTGCTCAGTTTGGAAAAGAAAAGTCTAAGGTCTGTGACTTGGGCATAGACATGACCCTACCATGCTGGCTGATGCCTTGGCATGGAGGAGGAAACTCAGCAAGAAGAAACAGCAGTCAGGAAGTGGGGCTTTGGGGATTCTGTCATTACCTGCAGAGAAGACTGGTTCCCACCATCACAGAGAGGCAGGTGAGCATCAGAATGACTATACAGCCTGGGACCCACCTTTGGATTGGGCTACACACACACCCCTCCTAACAACGTGCCTGGCAACCCAGAACCCCCATCTACACCAAGCTGCTTGAATGCCCCACATCAAGTGCTAGAGTGAATTGCTCCTCCCTACAACCCTGTGGTAACTCGGCTTTGTGGTTAGTTTCCACATGTCCCAGAACATATCCAGCAGCTAAAAGCAAGGGTCAACCCAGCCTAAACTGACTTGAGGTCCATGCACAATAAGGTAAACTGTGTCCTTTAAATGGATATTTAGGGCAAAAAAAAAAAAAAAAAAAGAACCCTATTCACCATCTTATCCCATGCATGATTTGGTTTGCATATGATTAAATCCAGACGTATCATAGGAAGGAACTTATTCAATAAAGGCTTACAAACTACAAGTCTGTCGATCAAAACTGAAAACCTCTCTTATCTCACCCTTAGCACCCAGCTCCTCTTTCTCCTGCTACCCATAAAAGGAGGCCCTTCTACCTATGCTCTCCTGCAGCGTATCTGGCCTGGACCTTCATTTTGCTTCTGAACCTCCCTAACCCCCAGCTACTTTGCTATTTGTGCGTGATTCTTTAATTCTCAGAACAAGATGCCAACGACTTGGGAACAGCTGTACCAAAAAGACATACAAAGCCGAAGTTCTCTGGGAGCAGAGTGGAGTTACAAGGCCACCATGCAGCTGTTGGTCCAGACTCAGTACCAGAACTGCAGCAACAGCAACAGCAACTTTCCAGACAGTGTGGCCTAAGGGTGGCTTCTAGGATCTGTCCTCCTGCCTCTAGTTCTATCCTCTGTGTGTTTGCAAACATAGGGAAAAGTTGTGGGGCTCTCTAGAGCCCTAGAGGAGAAGTGGCTGTTGTGGTCAGAGAAGCAGTGACTTCGCATGAGCTCTCTGAAGCACCCCAGGGTCCCACTACAGCAATGATACTGTCTGCTGTTCTGCTAAGGCAGGAAGGGGAACATTGATGTGGGTGAGAAGTGACCACAGCAATGGTGGGGAGTAACCAGTGTGGAGTTCAAGCCACAGAGACATCATTTCCTCAAGCAGCCAAGTCACACATGGGGCAAAGCCCATTCTGGATAATTCGCTCTTTACCCAGCATTTATGTACACAGAGAAGGAGGAACCTGGTTTTAGAGCCTCCTCACTTGGAGACTGGATGCTCCAGTAGAAAACAATGAATATTCACAAGGTGGTAACCAAGGAAGACTATTTCCAGATTTCCTGTTATCCCTGTTTTTGAACCAGTGGGCTTCTGTTCCTCAAGTCTCCAGAGAACAGAAAGCTGCCTCCAGGAAGGGTCTGCTGCTTACTGGAAGACTTCAACCAGCAGCCAGCAGCTGTTCCAGACTAGCAAGCTCCTACCCTGGAAAGATGGAGGACAGACAGACTGTGGGTGGGGGGGGGGAGATGTGGGGAGGAGCCCGAGTTGGGGCTGCGGGTCTGTTATCCTCCGCCTATCCTCTTGAGGCCTGTGGTAGCTCTACTCAGGGCAGAAGTGTGGGGTCTTGCCATCTGAGTGAACAAGTAGACCTGAGTCTCCTGGTCCAGGCCACACCTTCCAGAAAGTTCTCTCTTCACACAAGACTTCCATGCCTCCCAAGACCAGAGCCAAACTGTCTTGGGCAACAAGAAGAGTGACTCCCCACGCGTGTCAGCTCCTCCTCCCCAGGAGGAACCTTGACCATTTCCAAGTCAGCCATAGTGGAGGCAGAGCCATAGTGGAGTGGGATGGAAGACTCAGATGGCTTCCTGTTCAGGTTTCATTTCTGAGGGATAATATGTCCTGACAACAATCATGTCTATTGGACTTCCAGTTCCAGACTGTAGTCCATGATTTCAGGGAGGTCAAGGCAGGAACCTCGGGCACCACATCCCCAGTCAGGAGCAGAGAGAGAACAAACATGGCCGCTGTTTGCCTGTGCCATGCTCAGCTGGCTTTCTTTACTCTCATGGAGTAGCAGGACCCAGGACATAAGCTGGAGCCTCCTGCATTCAGGGTGGTCTTCTCACCCCAATGACCAGTCAGAACAGGCCCTCACAGGCTTGCCCACGGGTCACCCTGATAACTCCTCAGTTGCCGGGGTACAGTGGCAACGGCTTTAATTCCTGCACTCAGGGGGAGGGGTAGGTGGATGTGTTTCTCTGAGTTCGAGGCCAGTCTGGTCTACAGAGCAAGTTCCAGGCCAGGGAGGGCTACACAGTGAGACCTTGTTTAAAAATGAAAAGAAAAGAAAAAAAAGGAGAAACTCTCTTCTTAAGTGGTTCTAGATTCTGTCAATTAACTGCTAAAATTAGCCAGCACACTTCTTAAAAGAGTCAGGTCCCACCAGAAAAAAAGAAAAAACAAAATTCCTGCCTCATTTCGAGACTGCTCTTGATGGAATTTACACCAGAAAGCTGGGATGTTTACCACGGCTGCCTGGATGTTTAATGTGCCATCCTAGGAGTAGGCAGAAGTCCTGCACGACCTTGTTTGGATGGACGCAGATTGTCCATTAGCCTCCCGGAAGCAGTGGTGAGACTCTGAGAAACTAGCCATTTCCACTCGGTGGTTTCTGAATGTGAGGTCTGAATCTCACACCACACTGGCAGACAGACCGACTGATGAACTTTTGGCCGGTTCTGGACATGTCAGAAGTTAAACATTCCTGAGGCTATCATCGGGGTCCAGTACATCTGTCTCAAATCCCTTATCCCTGATGAGTCACTGCTGGGGCCCGTTCTGTTCAGTTCCTCCCAGGTCCCCAGAGAGGCCTGAAGCTGCTTTCCTGGTGCCTGCCGGAGGCTTGCCACCATCTGGCCGGCCTCACTCCTCTGTTTGCTTCCTGGGATCAGCTCCCAGAGGAAGAATCCGGCCCTGGCATGGCAATGGCAGCTGAGGAAGCAGCCACCACCTCCTGATGGAAGGAAACCAGAAAGTGTTCAGAGGAGCGCAGGGTGTGGGGAACACAGTCGGGTGGGGAGTGCAGCTGCTCCATTCCTCTTCCTTGGGGCCCCTCAGGCAGAGAAGTGTGTCTGAGTCTGCGCTGCAGCCATACCTGAGCCACCCCAGGAAGAGCATCAAGCATTCTGCTTGACTCTGCATCTGTAGACCAGAGCAGAAGGCCAGGGGCAAAGCTTAGGGCGAGGCTTCAGAAACGATGGCGCTGTGCCTCTTCCCATCATTGGCCTATAGAGCCCGGAACATTGGCTCAGCTGTCACTATTGTACTGGGAAAATACAAGGCCCAGGGAGTCTGGGTTCCCCGAACAGAGCACAGCCTTCTCTTAGTGGGACAGCAGAGCTGGTTTCTTTCTTGTTTCTGTAAACATATTTCTAGTCACCCTTGAGAGTTTTCATGGGTATCTTGGGCCTCCTCAGAGCCTGTCTGATAAAGTGGACTTGGCAGAATGTGCACAAGTAATGGGCACTGGTGTTTCCAGTGACCGACTTCTGCTGTGAATTCCATGTTCCGGTAACCCCCTCCCCCACAGTCATTTAGGAGTAGTGGGAAGGGAGCTGGAGGGAGCTAAGAGCACTTGCTGCTCTCGCGAAGGACCGTGGCCAGCTCTCAGCACCTACATCGGGAAGTTCATGGTTGTCTCTCACTCCAGCCCCAAGGTATCTGTGGCCTCTGCACACCGAAGGCACCCACACTCATACGCGCAAGTTCACACACATTCGCGTAGTTAGGAAATATTTTAAAAAGAATAATGGAAAACATCCCACAAATATTCGAGTTGCATACTAGAGACCCAAATTCACTTTTGCACCTTGTAATGTTTTTTTATCAATTATCTTTGCATTGAGAGAGAAGTGCAAGAATTGCTGTTTACCCCCGTGCGTCAGGTGCTCCATGCCCTAGGCAACATTTGCAGAGTGTATGATTTAAATGTTGTCCGGGAGATGCTAAATACATATAAGTGATAATATATGAGCTCATCTTATAAAATATGAATGATTCATATAGTCACATGAATAATATGAATACATTCCATTTAGTTAGTATTCTTATACATAGCTAATATATACTATATAACAGAGATGCAGTCAGTTTTATTATAGTATCTTTCTCTGACTAGAGTGTGCAGAATCATGGGGCATGGAGGAGCACGAACTTCCATTTCTCCCTTAGCCTTAGTGAAAAGTTCAAAGGAAATGGACCTTTAAGAAGATGTCTCTGGGTCTGGAGAGATGTCTGTGTCTAAGAGCTCTGGCTGCTCTTCCAGAGGACCTGAGTTCAATTCCCAGCAACTATGCAGTGGCTCACAATGATCTGTAACTCCAGTTTCAGGGGATTTGGTGCCCTCTTCTGGACAACTCAAGTACTGCAAGCACATAATGCACATGTCCGTGTAGACAATGTTCGAAATAAAAACTAGAGGTAAAAACTCAGTTTGTTATTTTTAAATTATGTGTACCTGTGTGTCGGTTTGCACATGTGTGCATGCATGTGGGCACCTGCTCAGGCCAGAGATATCAGATCCCCTAGAGATGGAGTTACTTGTGGTTACAAGTTGCCTAGTGTGGGTGCTGGGAATAGAATCCAGGCCATCTGCAAAAGCAGTCTGTGCCCATAACCACCGAGCTGTCCTTCCAGCTTCCAACAAACCTTTAAGGAAAAAACCAGAAAGATAAATACTGAAGTATGGGACTGGATGAGAAACCCCACCGGAAGTTTTAGACAGACATTGTACAATTTACACAAGACTCCACGTGTGGGGCCCATTCCTTCCCTTGTGGGCACCTAACGAACGCATCCCCCCATTATAACACTGAAAAGCCCAGTGATCCCCGTGGGTCCCAGTGATCCTGGGGACAGGGAAAAAAATCAGGAAGTAAGCAACTCTGTCTTTTAAAGTATTTGAATCTAGAATGTAAACTAAGAAATACATGAAAGCAAGAAAAAAATCTAAGGAGATCCGAAGTAAGTTCTCCTTTGCATTGCTGTACAGACAGGAGTCCACAGTAAACTCGTTCACAGTCACGAAGCTGCCTGTCTAACACCCTACATCGGTTCACACTTTTGTACAATGGTTGTCTTTGCAGGAAATTCAAGATAACCTCATGTCAAAACCACAAAGAAATCATCACACATGTTCTACTTTGGAATGTTGGTGGATAGGATTTATTAGATACATTATAATATGTCTGTGCCTTCGTAGTATATACATAGCTTTGATTTGTGCATTTGTGAAATCAGGGACGTGGAGTATAATGCAGTTTTATTGCCCAAGAGTTTGTAGATGCTTTGAATGATGGGTAAGCTGTTTGTTTTAAGTCGAGGTGATATGGGTGGACCTCCCTGTGTGATGATAAAGTGGTCAAAACACTTCAGGTGGCGAGGATGGACTAAATACCTGCTCTGAGTGCTCACCATGCCGGGGAGGCCACCCCTTTACCCATGTTTCCAGAGAGGACCACTCTTACTGTCCCTGGATCTAAAGGCTCACCGTACTGCGGACTCCAGGCTGAGTGTGAATGGTAAGGGCAGACACAGTGCAGAGTTTGCAGTTAGAACATTCTATGTGTGCCACTTTCCTAGGACTCAGACTCAACAAAACACCTTCTTATCTCCCCTCAGTCGTGGCCAATGCCAAAAAATAAAAAAAAAAATGTTTGAAACCATTAGTGAAACCTTGTTATGAGAACAATCATGACAGTCACGGACGTGTGAGGTGTTTGTTCTGTTCACTTTCCAGCCTGGTTCAGGCCAGTCCCAGTGCATGGTGTGTGTCTAGTCTAGGCCACTGCTCCAAGGAAAAGGGCCTCAGAGTACTGGAGACCTTTTACTTATAAATCTCTTAGTCCGGGTGTGGTAATACATACTTTTCCAGTGTTCAGGGGACAGAGGTAGAGGCAAGAAGATCTCTGTGAGGTTGAGATCAGCCTACACAGTAGGTTCCAGGACAACCAAGGATACTTAATGTGGCCCTGTGTCAACATAAATAAATGAACAGATAGTTAAAACCTCATGAGGATGAAGTTGTCACACTTCCGGCCAACTGAAGAAACATGCCAATCCTCCACAGTGGCACCATCATCTGGGTGTCTCTGAGAGACCACTTCCTGGATGAGGAGTCGTCAGCAAACAGCCTGTATGACTGTAAAAGCAACCCAGCGTTCCTCGCTGCTGGGATCTGAAGTGTGGGTGCTTTTGCTCCCTCGGGATTTTGCTAAGAGCTACGTGCTAAGAGTTGTCCACAGCTCTGTGGGTTCTGATGGCTCTATCGACAGTTTCTGGGAGAAGTCAGCACAGACAAGGCTCTGGAAGGGTGACTTCTTTCTCTCCTTGGTTCTTTTGATAGTGTTCTCAAAGTTCCCCTGGAAAACCTTTGGAGGTATGCCTAAGGTTTTCTGTGACTATGTAAACACCGTGTCTAATAGACTGTCTGGACTCACTAATTCCACTGCCAACTTGATAGTGACATCACTTGACCCTTGTCTGGCTCTCTGGTCAGGTTCATATACCAACAAAACCAGCACTGCAAAATGGCCAGCACTCCTGTCTACCATACGTGTCTGTTACTCACCAACCGTGAAACTGCATTAAAAAATCAATAGTTTGGGGCTGGAGAGATGGCTCAGTGGTTAAGAGCACTGGCTGGTCTTCCAGAGGTCCTGAGTTCAATTCCCAGCAACCACATGGTGGCTCACAGCCATCTGTAACGGGATCTGGTGCCCTCTTCTACATTTATACTTAATAAATAAATTTTAAAAAATCAGTAGCTCATGACTGTAGTTAGCCTCAAATTTTACTATTTAGGGAAGAAACACTAAACCCAGAAACATTTAAAGGAATTCTACCAGTAAAAACCCATAGTAAATAAATTTGACAGATTCTGTGAAATTGATAGATTTTTCATGAAGAGTGGTTTCAAAATGGAAGGAAATATTTTGCTTTTCCAGTTGATAGACTGAGTTGATTTTAACTGGAAACTAGAGGTGGTGGTGGTGGGGAGACAGGCATAGACAGAGACAGACAGACAGAGGGAGACTTTGGGTTCACAATGAACAAATGGTAAAGACAGGAATCACTGTTATCACAAATGGGATGGTGCTTTGATATGTTTGGGGACAGAATCTTGTGATCAGATATTCAGAAGGACCCAGAATTGGGCCATACACTGCAGGACCACAGAGCAGAACTGTGAAGTGAGGGCTGTTCTGGGAAGTTTGCCCTTATGGTCTCTGCTTTTCAAATAGCCTCTCCAGTGCATTGCTGTTGCTAAGTCTGTGTCAGACAGCTCAGACTGATTTATGAACTTACTATGTAGCCCAGGCTGGCTCCAAATTCCTGTTCTACCTGCCTAAGTCTCCTTGGTGTGAGGGTTCCAGGTATGTGATCCCACTGGCTTTCAGCCTTGTTCTTTCTGCCTCTCTCTGCCTGCCTTATTGTCTCACTTCCTTCCTCCTGTTCGTTCTGATCAAACTTCTCATGGTCCCGCTGGAGTGGAGTTGGAGGAGAAATGGGCACGTTGTGGGCCAGGCCTGTGGCTGCTGGTACAGTGTGAGGAAGAGTGCCCAGACTGGGGACACAAGCTACCAGAGCCTATAGGAGACACCTTCCAGCACACGGGCACAGAACTGAAGTGAGCTGAGCTCTGATGTGACCCTGGTGCCCTTGGCAGATGGATCTTGTTCCTCTGGACAGCTGGGCAGACTACAGGGGTTTGTGAGGCAGGACAGTCCACCGAGCTACAAGCTACGGGAAGAAGGCACTCCCATGTGGCCTCTCACTGCTGCTTGGAGAAGAAGACCTTAAAAGCACTGCTGTAGCTCCTGTTGAACGCCGTGTAGATGAGCGGGTTGAAGAAGGAGTTGGAATAGCCCAGCCACAGGAAGATGCTCTTCCAGAGGGCAGGGATATCCCAGGAGCACAGCGGACTGATGAGCTCCGTAACAAAGAAGGGGAACCAGCAGAGGACAAACACCCCAATGAGGATGCCCACCATGAGGGCTGCCCTTTGCTCCTTCTGTTCCCTCCACGTGTCCCCTTCTGTCTGGAAGGTGACGGTGGCGTGACGGACAGTGAACACCATCTGGGGATGTTGTGAAGCGTCCTTCACCTGCAAGGTATAAACAGACATGTTGTAAGGAGATGCCGCTCACACCTGCCAGGTTGGGGCCAGACAGAACCAGGCATGGATGGGCCTGGGCGCCACAAACCATTCCAGCAGACGTGTTGGGGCTCAGTTGGGGAATCCTGCAAACTAGAGGGCATAGCAGTGAATGACAAGGCTGGACTCTGCATCCTAGGAAAGAGAGGAAGCTACAGCACACAGAGTTCGATGCAAGTGAGTGCCTGTGGCTATCCGCTCTGTTAAAGGCACAGCAGAAACAAATAGAATGTCATGGTTAGCTGTAACTGTCAACTCGATGTAGGGCAAAATCATCTGAGAAGAAAGCCTTAATTGAGGAATTGCCTGTGGGCAGTGTGTGTGTGTGTGTGTGTGTGTGTGTGTGTGTGTGTGTGTGTGTATGGGTGTGGTGTCCAGCCCACTAAGACAGTTGTCACTAGCAAGTCACCCTGAATTGTACGAGAAAACTAGTTGTATTTAAGCCAGTGGCTCTTAACCTGTGGGTTGTGATCCCATGGGCAAATCTGTATCTCCAAAAATATTCACATTATAATTTACAACTAGCAAAATTACAGTTATGAAGTAGCAATGAAAATAATTTTATAGTTGGGGTCACCACAACATGAAGAACTGTATTAAAGGTCACCTCATTAGGAAGGCTGAAACCCACTGGTTTAAGCCATCTTACACGCCAGCTAGCAGAAAGCACCCTTCATGTTTCCTGCTGTACTTCTTCAGCTGAGGTAATGCTATACACGTAATGAATAAGTAATGTGTGTAGTAATTCTGTGAAGTAAGGCAAGCAGGCCTGCCTCGACTTCCCTCAAAGATGGTCTGGCATTCCAGGCTAAAATAAATAATCTCCTCTTCTACGTTGCTCTTGCCCAGAGTGTTTTATCACAGTGAAATAAACAAAACCAGAATATGAGGCACGTGTATTTGATGGCAAAGGCATAGGAGACAGACTCACTCCATGATGGTAAGTTACAGATGGCAGTCAGGGGATCTACAGTCACCCAGGAGGTGAACTTCTGAACCCGTTTGTGAGGGAGTCTCTAGGTTGGGGAAACACACCCAAGTGTTCATGGCACCATTCCGTAGGCTGGACTCCCACACTGAAGGAAAGGGGAACAGAGTCTCAGCACCATGTGCTCCCAGATGTACACAGTGTGACCCTCAGCTCCTGCCACTGTGCCTTCCTGCCCTGAGAGATCGCATCCCCAAACCACGAACCAAAGTAAATCCTTTCTCCCTTAAGTTTCTTCTGTCAGACATTTGATCACAGCAATAAGGAAAGTAATTAATATATATCCTAACAAACTCATTATAAACAGAATAGTGGAAATTGAAAATTCACTTGCCATACCTCTCACACGAGGTACCCCAACCCAGCCAGCTACGTGACACCCTGTGGGGTTTCGTGATTTTCTTTTGCCATCTGGGGACTGACTGGCTGTGGCTTGCTGCTGCCACCCAGCATCAAAGTGGACCTACTGCATATCAGTAGCCTAAAGAGGAAAATCAAAACTCAAAGCATAGCATCAACCAAATGATCAGTCTCCTCACTCCATCAGTAATCAAACCCTAGGAGGTCGGGGGGGGGGGTAAGCTTAGGGCCAGATTTCTAGAATGTTCATTCGAGTCTGCTCTAAAACATTAGAATATTCTAGAACTTTTCTTCTGATATGAGATTCCCAAAGGGCAGGCGGAGGTAGCTCAGTGGGTAAAGGGTGCTTGCCACTAAGCCTGATGACTTGAGTTCGATCACCAGAGACCACATGATAAAAGGGGAGAACCAACTCCCCTAGGACTCCCAGGAGTTCTCTGACTCTTTTTCCCTCAGGAAGTCTGCACCATACTTGGCCTTTTTTCTCTGGCCAAACTGGTCATTGCTGGTGGCAGTAGGGATCCTGACAACATGAGGGTACTATCAACACTGGGACTACGGAAGACATGGGGGCGCTGTGATACTAGGGGTACTGAAGATGTGGGGACTCTGGGACATGGTTTTGTATCAGCAGTTCTTCAGGGTTTAGTAATAGAGCTACATGTTCCACAGAAAAGCATGTCCCCTGTTGTCCTGGTTTTCTTCTGTTGCTATGATTTAAAAAAAAAGTGACCAAAAACAGCTTGGGGAGGAAAGACTTTATTTCAGCCTATACTTCCAGGTCAGTCTTCATCAGTGAGGGAATCGGGGCAGGAATCTAAGCGGAAACCTCAGAGAATGCGGATTACCGACTCACGGCTTCATGGTCCGCTACTACTTCACAGCGCATGCGCAGTTGCCTAGGCATTGCGCGGCCTGAAGTGGATTGGGCCCTCCTGCCTCTTTCGTCAGTCAAGACAGTCTCTCACACAGATGTGGCCGCAGACCAATCTGACCTGAGCAGTTTCTCAATTGAAGTTGGCTCTTCCCAGAAAACACTCCAGGTCGGGTCCACTAACACAGCTCCACATGAAATTTAGGCCCTTCCCCCAGGCCATGTTCTGGTGCTGTTTAACACCGAACCCCGACTCCCCTGTGAGAGGCCAGTGATTGAAGTCACTGTCCCTGGGCTGTTGGAAGATTCTGGCTGCTTGAAAAGTTTCCACTTTCTCTTGTTTTCAGGTGTGTGTGCTCACTCTGGCTTCCAGGCCTTGGCTGTCTGCTAATCAATGGTTACAACGAAGAACTTAACAGAGTCTATAGAGAAACCTTTAAGAGTTTAAAACGCTCACTCGTTAGCAGGTCTTAGAGAGACTTAACATGGCGCGAGCAGGCAGAGCATCTTCTCCATCTCCTCCGACATTCAGTCAGGACAGGTGTTTCACCGTTTCAGACTCACTGACATGTTCCAGCTTTACCCGCCCTAACTCTTATTTGGGGGCAGGCACCGCTGGCTAAAGTTCTTGTCTTTTTCCAAAATGGTGATATGCTAAACAACCGTTTACAGCTTTACTACAAATCTGCCATGTTCTTACTACTGCCAATTAATACCACCCTGCTCCATGGTGCTACACTTGGGGACAGGCTCTCAGCTCCCGAGTGTGGGTGAGGTTGATTTGTAAGACAGGTCACCTGCCAGGACACTGAAGAGACAGATGCACGGATTAGAAGGCTCGGCATGGTGGTGATAAAAATGTTCTGACTCGGGGCACACTGATTGTTCTGTAGCTATGGTAACAAGGAGGCTTGTGTAAACCTCTTCCGCTGATCAAGGACAATGCAGTTTCCCTGAGCACAAGCTTGTGAAGGAGCCTGTCATCATTAACCCTTACTAGGGAGCCAGCCAATCAAATCAGAGTCACCCTAAAAATCTGACTCTGAGAGCCAATCAATCAGTCTGAGTGACCACACTCTACAGAGGACATTGCCTTTCTGAATGACCTCCCACTGAGCCTGACCACTCTTGAATTCAGAGATAATCACGACCTCCTCTGTCCTAGGGACAGTTTAGGACAGCAGGCTTTCTCTTAGTGCTCTTTTCATCTCAGCCTCTGGGTCACAGCTGTCCCCAACCCCGCCCCACTCGGCCAGTTCTAAAGGTAGAACTGAGAACATTTTCAGGACCCACCAAAACATCTCACCAGAAGGCGTTCACTGGACCCCAACTCCAGGCACCTGCTGGCTCATGCTTTTGTCCAGGAACTACTGGCTCCTTGACTTCTGGCTGGTCCCTGAGCTCTTACTGCTGGGTGGTGTTTTGCTATTCCAGAATTTGCAAACAAGAACAGCCATGTGCCAGGCCATCATGTTGAGCTGTTTGCTTCAAGTAACTAAAGCTTCACCTAGCGATCTGTAGTTAGGTCTTGGATTGGATCTTTGCTTAAGGTGTAGGCCATGCGTCAGAGGCAGCACCATCAACACCACTGTGCTGTGCAACCAACCTGCAGGGCCTACAGCTGCTTGGTTTTAAAGATTTATTTTACTCTGTGTGTATGTGTGTGTGTGTGTGTGTGTGTGTGTGTGTGTGTGTGTGTGTAGCTACCCTCAGAGTGCAGGGTAGTGGGTCATGTGCAGCCGGAGTTATGAGCTGTCAGACATGAGTTCTGGAATTAAACTCGGGTCATCTGCGGGACAAGCACGAACTCTTAACCACTGAGCAATCTCTGTCTAGTGGTAGTCAGCTTGTTTAATTTATATCTACTGGCTTTACAATATTGCACTCCCCTCACTGGTCTTTCTCTGGCATGTTCTTGAAGCTTTGTTACACATTCTAAATGTACTGTCCTTTCTTCAAGATGTTTTTGTTCAGGGAAAGTACAAGCATTCTGTAAACTCACAGGTATAAAGTCAGATCTATAAACTGTAAATTCAAAGCCTATGCCAGAGCCAGGGGACTAAGGGAAAACTTCCCTAAGCTTCAGAGAAAGGACAGGCATTGTAGAATTTAGAATTTCATTAGAGCAGAAAACAAACCATAGTATCTGGATCTGTCACAGACTAAAGTGAAACCTCTTCAGATTTAGAGATATTTAAAAGCAGGATGGAGAAGAGAAAGAAATTTATCCAACCATGGAAATGCAACCCTAAAGACAGAAGATGGCTTACAAAGGTGACTTCAGAGATTTCCCTTGCAAAGGATGACGGAAAAAATGGCGCAAAATTGCAAATAAAGACAGAAGATAGATTTAACAGAAAATCTACACAGCATTTGTGTGGAGTGGAAGCCAACAGGGCATCGAAGCTGAGGCTTAGAGCTCTCTGTCTCTCTGTCTGTGTCTCTGTCTCTTTCTGTCTCTCTGTCTGTCTCTGTGTCTGTCTGTCTGTCTCAATCTCTCTGTCTGTCTCTGTCTGTTTCTCTGTCTCTGTCTGTCTCTCTGTCTCTCTCACTTGCTTACTTGCTCTCCAGGGCCTTTTTATATAGCGCTGGCTGTCTTGGAACTCACTATACTGGCTTCAAGCTCATAGAGATCTTCCTGTCTCTGCCTCTGCCTCTGCCTCTAGGGTACTGGAATTAAAAGTGTGCACCATGCCTGGTTCAGTTTTTTCTTTAAATAAATGGACTCAAAAATAAGAAGTAAATGGACCCATGAACCTACCAACTTAGAAAATCACCAACATGAGGCTAGACATTTCCAAATAGCCTTAAAAAGTAAAGGTCAGAGATCTATGCAAGACATGGTTCTCTGGATACCCCTAAATAAGCCTCTGTACCCAGAAATATGGGAGCCTAGATATACCAATAGATTATCTATTTTCTGTCTTTCCTCTTTTTATATATGCCATGTATCAATTATATGTTATCTATCACTGACATCTGTCACCCATCTATATCTATCATAATCTATTAGCAGAAGGCTCCTTTAAAAAAATCAGTATCTCTATTAGCTTAAAGTCACTATTCAAAATCTACTCAATGGAGTTATTCCAAAGGGAACGTAGTCACCTACCAAGTTCTCGTCCTTCTAACTTGAGAGGACATTTGCTTGTACTGTGGCCGACTTTCTCGTTTGCACCAAGTTGAAGCCTCCTCTAGTCCTCACACTGTAAAGATCAACTCATTTGATAAACAGTTGAAAATGTATCTGGGCTGGGCTGGAGCGATGGCTCTGAGGTCAGTAGTGCAGCTGCTCAGCTGGATGTGGTGGCTCATGCCTTTAATCCCAGCCCTTGGAGACAGAGGCAAGTGGCTCTCTGAGTTTGAGGCCAACCTGGTCCACAAAGTGAGTTCCAGGACAGCCAGAGCTATGTATAGTGAGACTGTGTCTCCAAAAAAAATAAAATAAAATAAAATAAAAACTAAATAAAAATACACACTACTTAACCAAAAGACCCATATTTGATGCCAGCACTTATGTGGCAGACCACAACTGTCTGTAACTCCGATTCCAGATGATCCAGACAACACTCTCTTTTGGCCTTTGCAGGTACCAGGCACACACATGGTGTACATACATACATGCACGCAAAACACCTGAATACAAAAACCACATAAAATAAAAATAATTTTAAAAATAGAAATTATCTGAGAATATCAAGATAGCTCAGTGGTAAAAGCATTTGCTGCTAACATTGATGACCTAAGTTTGATCCCTGGAACCCACTGGTTGGAAACAGAGAACCAATTCCTGCCAGTTGTCCTCTGACTTACACACACACACACACACACACACACACACACACACACACACACACACAAACTGAAAAATAACAGAGCAGGCAGACTGTGACTCTTGCCAATTGTCGATAGCTGGGAGATAGAGGAGAAGGAAAGAGAAAGCCATGCATGCTGTTTGCAATCAAGCAAGCAGCCATGGACAAAAGGAGAAGGGACTTCAGAGAAGAAGTGAAAGAGCCCGGAGTACCAGGGAAAGCATCCATGGCCTTCAGTCAGTGTCTGAAAGAAAGAAAAATAGATAAAAAGAGGAAAATAGGGAATGCCACACTGGGTCAATTCAGAAAAGAGAAGAGGACTCAGAAAAGGAAAGTGCACGGTTTCTGTTGCCAGGGAAAGCAGAGGTGGACACCAAGCTTCAGCAGCTTAAGGCTACTTAGAACTTTCCTGGCTTCTTGGTGGATACAGCAGTTTCCAAAATTCATTTCTATGAATTCTGGTTCTCAAAATTCTTTGGAACCATTCTGTGCTATTAGAAATCATCAGGCAGTCCAAATGCCATGCTTGCTGGAGGACCACTGTTGTAGATAGAGGAACAGGTAGCCTCGGACACCTGTATTCTAGAAACAAGAGTGATGCCCTTTTCCTTCCCTGCCTGCACCTAAGCTTGAACGAGTGGAAATGCAGCACACCGACACGGTCTTCACAAATAACCACCCTTCTCAGGCTTGTTTTTATATCAAGCCAGCACAACACACACACACATTCATTTAAAATAGTCTGCTGTCCCATAGCCCAGCAACAGGAATCGGAGACAGCGTCTTTGTTTGGTCTGATTTCAGCACACAAGTGAGACTCTCAGCAATGGGTGTGGGGCTGGCTCCTTTCCATGGAGCTTGAGAATACTGAATCACAGCTCAGATCTGCAGGAGTTAAGGAGAGGCAGGCAGAGAAAGCGTGGGCGGGACAGGGTGGAAGAAAGCAGGACTTCCATTTAGAGATTGTCTGCTTCATACGATGGGTGTAGGGAGCTGGGGAGCCGTCTGTCTTAGAACTTCAATTTCCTCCTGCATATTTCTCAAAGGAAGGCAGACAGGCCAAGTGGTCCTTAGTGGTGCCCATAGCCTGACAGGGCTGCAAGCAGTAAATAGATCCAGAAAGCAATGGTACCACCCACTGGGAAGAGGACAGCACATGCAGTCACCAAGAGACAGTAAGCAGTTGGCTTTAATCTTATGGGGTGGTGTTAGGGCACTGAAGAATAAGGATAGCAACCTAGAAATTACAGTTTGCAAACTGCAAACCAGCCTAGAACACAACACAACACAACCAGCCTGCCTGCTGTGTGGCATTCAATTCTTCCCTCCTCCTCCAGACATTCTCACTACCAAAACAGAAAATAGCATGCCACCTCCAACCCCCACCCTGGGGCACTGAGACAGTATCCCCAAGACACCAGCGTCTCTTGATGTTGTCCATCTACAGGGCTTTAGTACCAAAATGAACCAGGTAGAACATGGATGGCAAACAACCCACCAGACATTCAGTATGGGAGAGGCTCTGTAATTCAGAGTTTAAAATAATTAATTCATTTTCCACAGACATCAGGGAAGGTGTGCTATGAAGAAAGCCTTTGAGATACAAGTGAAGTATTTTTTTAACAATCCTTGTAGCACCCACCTCCACAGCTTCAGGTATGGGGGAGACGCTGTTGGTCTTCCTGGAGCCCATGCGGAACTTCGCAGCCTTGTAAATCTTCCAGTATACAAAGAGCACCACACACAGCGGCAGGTAGAAGGCGCCCACAGTGGAGAACACGGTGTAGGAAGGCTCGCGACTGACCTGGCATTCTTCACTGAGCTCCGAGTAAGTCTCTCCCCAGCCAAAGAGCAGCGGAGCCAGAGAGATGACAGCGGAGAGTGCCCAAGTGAGCAGGATCATCACGTTGGAGACACGCTTGCGGGCACGGAGTGTGTACTCCAGGTGGCGCGTTATTGACCAGTAGCGGTCCAAAGCTATTGCTGTCACATTCCAGATGCTGGCAGTACAGCAGAGGACGTCACACGCAATCCACAGCTGGCATAGACGCCGGCCCAGCTGCCAGCGGCGCCCAGACAGTTCATGTACCAGGCTCAGAGGCATAACCAGCACAGCTACTAGCACATCCGAGATAGCCATGGATGCTACCAGGTTGTGTGGTACTCGGTGGAAGGTGCGTACCCTGAGGATGGTGGCCAGCACCAGCAGGTTCCAAGTGAACGTGGCGGCAGCTAGAAAGCCCAGCAAAGTCAGGACTAGCACTCGGAAAGCTGAGAGAAAAGACTGACTAGTGCGCAGGGCTTCCGTGTCCAAGCTGCGGTTAGGTTCCAAAGTGGAGGGAGTAGAGAGAGAAAAGGAGGTCAAGTTTATAGGCAGATCCATTGCTGGCCCAGCACACCTGCGTTTAGACTCAATGCAGTCACCGAGTTCACTGAAGTCAATTTAGATGTTTGCAACCGCTGGCCAGTGGAGAGGATTCTGCCAAGAGCCAAGAACCTGACCTCAGTCTCCACCCAGTGAGAGTCCGGAGAAAATTGTGGCAGAGAGGAGGGTGCTGGGCTACAAGCCGCCCAACCCAGGTATCCTTAGAGATTTTGAAAGCGGACTCAAGGGGCTGAGTCTAGAAGTCAGGGCCCGCCTTTGCTATCACATGCCTGCGGTTCCTCACCTTGGCGGAGACTGCTGTCTGGTCGCTCGCAGCAGAGCATCCTTGGGGTCGGCCCGGGCCAGTGTAGGGTAGATGCCTAGAACCCAGCTAGTGCGTCAGAACAGTCGTTGGTCCAGGGTTGCTCTTTGCCCACCTCCCCCCTCTCCCGGCAGTGGCTCCGAGGGGTGGGGGTTGGGGGACTGGAAGCTACGTAGATACCTGTTTTCTGAAGGCAGCCTTCTGCCCTGCCCTGGTCCCTCTCCACCGTGCCTGGGGCTGCTGCTTCGAGAGTGCACGCTGCCGTGCCCACCCAGACCTGCCTTAGCAAAGTGGGGCTCCCGCACTACGTAAAGCATCAGCTGATGAAGCCGCCTCTCCCCACCCGGCTCTCTGCATGGGGCTTCAGCATTCAGCCTTCTCTCTGCTTACAGCGGTGCTCGGCGCTGTCCACGGTGCTGCTGCGTATGCCAGCACTGAGCTTGGTGGCTATCCACGGTCCAGTTGCTTTTTACCCCTGGGTCAGTGGCCGGGAATTAATTAACTAGTAAACTTTCCTAAACGCTTCCTCCAGCACCTACGCTCCCTCTAAAGGTGATTTTGAGACCCCTGAGCCACATCTAGGTTTCCAGGAGGTACTGTGTTTGAAGTACAAGTGTCCTGAGTTAAGCTAATTAACCAAACAACTAACTAACAGCCTACTGTTGTTCCCTTCCAGGTTTCCGTATGTGGTTGCCTCCTCACCCAGTGAGCTCAGCGGCTTCGCTTAAAGGATTGTTTGCCTTAAAGAAGAAAAAAATGATGGCTGTTGGAGCTCGGGTGTCTGTTTCCTGACACTTAGAAAGAGGCTTGCAGGAGCCTCTCTAGTGACTCTATTGAAGTTTCTACAGAAAAGTAGCCGGACGGATGGCCCAGCCATTAAGATCACTGGCTGCCCTTGCAGAGAACCTGCTTTGGTTCCCTGGACTCACACGGTGGCTCACAGTCAGCTGTAACTCCATTGCTGGGGGATATGACACCTCATTCTGGCTTCCACAGAATGATACACACATACAAGCAAATAAACACACAAACAACAAAAACAAATAAACCCCTAAGAGAGAAAGAGAAAAATCTCCATGGCACTTGAAAAGCAGGGGAATTGAATCAGGCATGATGGTTCAGCCCTTAATCCCAGCCAGCACTTGGGCTCCAGGCAGGTGAAGCTCTGTGAGTTCAAGGCCAGTCAGGGCTCCATAGTGAGACTCAAAAAATAAAAATAAAAATAAAAAAACTCACAGGGACATTAAGTCCTCAACTCAATACACATATAAACAAGGTGGTGCATGCACTCAGTCAGACACACACACACACACACACACACACACACACACACACACACGTAAAAGTATCAAAAGGTCTGACCTAGGAGTTTTCTTTGTTTCATTTTCAGTATAAGGGTTGAGGTTCTGGGCTTTGTGCACACTACCACTGAGTTCCAGCCCCAGCCCTCAAGAAGCAGCTCCAGAAAGCTATCTCCCTGCATGTGCACCATGGCTTATGACACCCAAGTATACATAGTCCATACAGGTGCTTGTATGTGTGCATGATAATAATAGTGATACATAAATAAGAAGACAGAGTAGTGCACATTTGTCATCCCAGCACTGTGGCGAGGTGGACAGGTCTCAGATGTACTGTCTATCCTGGCCTACTTGGAAAGTTCCAGGCTAACGACAGACCTTGTCCCGTAAAATAAGGTGGACAGACAGTGCCAGCAAAATGATCACAGAAGTTGTCTGTGCTCCTCCTGCTCTCTCTCTCCTTCCCTCCCCCCTCTCTCTCACACACACAAGAACACACGCACAATTAGCATTGATCCTTAGTAACCCCAGCACCTTTCACTGGATTTCCTTGGGTCAAATTTTTCTGCAACAATGCTAAAGTAACATTTGCTTTTTACGACATTAATACGGATGTTGGTGGTGCAAATGTGGGGCATTTGCATGGCCTTTCTAGTAAGGAAGGACCACATTTATGTTAAGAAATGCTATTTACATACTTACATATGTGTTGGCTGGGCCTGAAGTAACTTTTAATGAGTAACAGTGTTTTTCTTGAAAGAATTATGGACGGATAAGCTACCGTGCCTCACATTTTTATGTATAGCAGGCATTTTCTTTCAAAGGAGTGAGGTAAACCTTGAAGGAAAATAATTGACAATATTTGAGAACATTCAAACCCACCTTTGGGAATCTGGCAGCTTACAAGTCCTTAGAGACCTGTGAGCTGGGGTTGATGCTAAAGTTAATGAATGCAATTCTCTTTATAAATGATTTGATTTTTCTAAATTATGTATATGTGGGGCTGGAGAGATGGCCCGGGGTTAAGAGCACTGGCTGCTCTTCCAGAGGACTCAGATTCAATTCCTAGTGCCCACATGGCAGCTCACAACCATCTGCATCTTCCAGAGGCTCTGACTCCCTCACACAGACATACATGCAGACCAAGGCACATGACATAATTGTTATAGATTACACACATGTGGCAAGGGTCACATATGTGTAAAGGCGTCAGATGCCCTGGATCTGAGATTACAGGTGGCTGAGAGATGCCTGATGTAGATCCTGGGAACTGCAGTCCAGTCCTTAAGAAGAGCAATGCCATTTAACCATCACCCCAGTCCCATGAGACTGCGTCATAAAGGTGTCACCATCTGGAAAGTCTGAACAATTCAAAACCCAAATGACTATGGCATGGTATGACAAATTCCTGAATGGGATTTGGTCCAGTTCAAAAGGCAAACTACACAATAGTGTTTGTGTGTGTGTGTGTGTGTGTGTGTGTGTGTGTGTGTGTGTGTGTGTGTCACACAGATGGCAAGGTCAGAGGACAACTTTTGGGAATCGTGTCTCTTCTTTCACCTGTGGGTTCTAGGATAAGTCTGCAGCCAGGACCTTTTCCTGCTGAGTCCTCTCTCTGGCCCAATGATGGGTTTTTATCTAACAGTATAAAAAGGTACACAGTAAGACTTCAGAGTCCACCATGCACAAACGGCTCAGAGATTAAACATGCTGACCTTTGATATAGCATCACAGAAAACACCCATAATTATCTGAAAAGACTATTTAAGTTCCTCCTCCTCCAGCTTTTATCTGTGCATGAGGGTGCATTGGCTTCCCCAGTTTTAAATAAAGTCACATCTCACACCAGATGGATTCAACAAAAATGTTGAACAATGCAATCTCAAGTTTTAGAAAATTTTTACAAAGTCACATCATTTATGTAAATGTTGATGAGTTGCTGTTTTATTTTTAAAAATTAATAGGTAAATATGTTCTGAATTTCCCCCACTTGAGTCCTAGTACACACCTGTAGACCTGTAGACTCAGGAGGCAGAGGCAGGGGGATCAGGAGTTCAAGGCCAGATAATCCACTGGGCTCTTTGGGTTCTCCAGAGTTAAGTGCACAACATAGCAGCAGCTTTGACTTGAGAATGCTTTGCAGGCAGTGGGTGCCAGGGTAGTGCTAGTGGGTGTTCCTGGCAGAGGGGCAATACTCCTTGATGGGCAGAACACTTGTAAGCATCAGTATGTTTGGGGTGTATGGATGAGCTTCCAGATTCCTTTGTCTGCCTTGTCTGGCCTCTCCTAGAGGATAGGTGTGGTGGTTAGTATGAATGGTCAAAGCACTTAGGAGGCAGGCCTCGAGGCACACCCATAAAGGACTATCTACATTGAGGTTAGATGCTGAGAATGTTGGTAAAGGATTACCCTGATTCTGCCAATGGTGTAGAAAGATGCCTTGATTGTGGGTGGGACCATTTCCTGAGTAGGGACTGTATGAAGGGCCGGAATTGTCCAAGGTAAGCACTGGCTCTCTTCTTCCAAGCTGAGGATGAGACATGACTGGCTTCAAGCTCCTGCTGTTCTGAACTCCCTGCCTTGAACTGTGCTCTGGACCTCCCTGTTTATTGAACTGTGGAGCAGAATAAATCTCTCCTTCCTTAAGTTGTTTTTTTTTTTTTCTTTCAGAGTGTTTTATCACAGCAACACAAAAAGTAATGAAGATACAGGACTTTAGCTGGTGAAAATTCACAGACTTCTTTCTTGAGAAGTGAGCTTCCCCCTAGCAAACTGTATGCTGCCCCAGTAGGTGGCCTGCCCAACGTCTGCAGTGCCCCAACCCCTTTGCCTGAATGTGGGATAGCTCCAACAAGCCACTCTTGCTGGAAGGTATCTGCGGGATTAGCCGAGTCCCAGTTACAAACACATGGGGACCAGCCTGCCACCGGCTGTCTAGCTCTCCCTCAATCTTTGTGGGTTCCCAGCAGAACGCACTCACAATTCTCTGCCCCAGAGAATGCAATCTAAGGCAGCAAGTAAAGCTCCTCTATGGAAAAGGTGTTATTAGAAGGTGGGTCTGGCTTGGGTTACAGCTTTCACATGCGAGGCCCTGCATTCAATGTTCAGTATTGCAAAATGACAAAAAGAGGTTGCTGAGATGGCTTGGTGGGTAAAGACACTTGCCAGCAAGGCTAATGGACCTGAGTTCAGTACCCTGGGCCACCTTCGAGGACTAACTTCTTCAAGTTGTCCTCTGATCTACACACACACACACACACACACACACACTCCATGGCATGTACTGTGCTCCCTGAACAAAATGAAAACAAATGTTACAGTAAAAAATTAAGATGGGGACTAAAATCCTGCTTAACCTTCTCCAGAGTGTGTGGTGAATGCTCACACTAGGGTGGGAATACGTGTAAAACCCAGGCGGTAGATAATTTTCTAAAGAACAATCCCAACATGAGGTTACCTTCTATTGGACAAAGTCACTCCAATAGAATTCTGGGGAAAGACTGTCCCACAGACATGTTAGAAGTACGGAGCAGTTCTCATGGGTTTTGGTTTGGGTTTGGGGATTTTCTAGAGTGTGAGGGAACAAACATGAATCCTCAAATGGTTGTGGCATCTGTAATATTACATTATCATTTTGGAAGGAAGGCTGCTAATGAAGGACGAGGACTATGTCCCCCAATGTGCGAATGTCTTTCCCTCCCAGAACAGGTACAGGAGCTTCTATTAGCCTGACTTTCTTCTATTTCCTGATATCCCTACTTCATCTGCTCAGGGCAGTACAGGGGAGAGAATCCTACAGGCAGGCCCTTCGTTTATAACTAAACTGACATTGAGCCCTTGATCTCCCTGCCGCCACCATCCAAGTGTTGAATTACAGGTTTGTATAGAAGGCTTGCTAGAAGGCTGCTTTTAAATAGCACGTTTCTTGTGTGACTATAGTAAGCATGACCTTCTCTAGCCTCAAACCTGTTTCCAGATACTAAATCATGTGGTTTTTGGAGGACAGCTTAAACTCAAGTGTCCAAATGTGCTGTTCTCCTGTCACCATCCATGGAAGCATGGTCTTCAATATAGCCAAGACATGGAGCCCCAAGGAGCTCCAGAAGCCCACAGCAGCAGAGGTCACAGTGTTTCCCTCCAGGCTGGCAGCTGCCTCAGAGTTCTCTTGCCAATATCCCTTCATTGCTGTTCCTTCTCTCCAGACTTTGAGGCTGAAGAGGCAGCTATAGGTGGAGTGTTCTCCTAGTGTGTGAGGCTCTTGGATCCCTGCATCACCCCCCACCAAAGTCTCAGATCCCAGCCTCACTTAGCTGAAGGAAAGGAGGAAACCCAACCATGAACTGGAGTGCTACATGGTTTATCTAGTAGATGTCAGGAGTAGAGGGAGGACTCCGAAGGTTTGATTTGTATGAGATGAATGCAGGATTCTAGAAGACACAACTAGACAAGGATGGCCCATTGATCTTGGGCACTCTCAGGTCACAGGACACACTTCCTTGGCAAGGGAGCCAGAGGACCCGAGTGAGGCCAGCTCGATGGAAAGTGTTGGTAAAGTAGTCTGGGGAAAGCCTGCACCATCTTTGCAGATGGTAGAGGAAGGAATCCAGAGACAGAGTGAGGGGTGGGTGGTGTGTGGATGGACTGTGTCCCAAAAGTTGACATGGTGAAAACTTGTTCTCTTAACTCTGTGCTAAGGACACATGGATGTGGGGTTGATGGGAAATGACTAGGTTTAGATGAGCTCATGAAGGTGAGATCCTCTAGAGAGCAAAGGTGTCAGAGAAGAAAGGGGCTGGATGCTCAGTGGTTAAAACCATTTGATGCCCTCACAGAAGACCCAAGTTTGGTTCTCAGTACCCATATCAGGTGGCTCAAAACTGTACATAGCTTCAGCTCCAGAGAATCTGATGCACTCATTTGTACTTATGAGTACAAATCCTCATGCAAACACACAACATACGCGTTAAAAATAAATCTTCTTTAAAGAGGAGGATGACGACTTGGGGATGTCGCTCAACAGCGGCAGTTTGCCTCTAATGTTCAAGTGCCCTAGGTTCAATCCCAGCACAACAAACAAGAACTTCCCAGCTCTTTCTCATTAACTGCTACTCTCCGAGTGTTGTGCAAGAAAGCGCTGGCCCACCATCCCTCTTCATAGATTATCAGTCTTGGATGTTTTGTTATTACAACAGAGAAGATACTAAGACCGATGTGTAGTGCCTCAAGCTAGAGAATTCAGAGGGCATTTCAGACCCAGAGAGTATCTTCCTTGGAGAGACAGGTGATATCTGGGTGGTAAATGGGAACCTAGGAACAAAAGGGTGCAGAAACCACAGTGTGCATGCAGCCTCCAAATCTGCAGGGAGCTGTCCAGCCCAGCTGCAGCAGAAGCCAAGACTAAATGCTATACTCAATCCCAAGGAGAACTTCCAGACATTCCAAACCTGAGGTTCTCATGAGGTCAAATGTTTTTCTTTGCCCCCCCCCAAGCTGTGATGGATGATATTAATGGTTGACTTGATTGGATCTAGAATAACCTAGGCGACAAGCCTCCAGGCACACCTATAAAGGATTGTGTAGATTAAGTTTGCTTCCAAACATGCCCAAGGAATTGTACTGTTTAGGATAACTGAGGTGGAAGACCCACTCTAAGTGCAGGCAACCGCATCCCTTGATGTCCTGAGCTGTGTGAAAGGGAGAAGTGACAAGGCCTGGGGATTGCTCAGTGGGTAAGAATGCCAAAACTTAGACCCCAGGTAGTGGAAGGTAACAATTCCTGCAGTTTGTCTTCTAACTTCCACAGTGCACTGTGTCTGTGCACCACTCCTCCATCAATAAACGCGCACTCGCGCACACACACACACACACATACACACACACTTACTTGAACAAAATGGGTGGGGTGAGAGTAAATAGAAAAACCAACATTCATCTCTCCTTGCTTTATGACTATACACATTTAACTGCCTCAGATTTCTGCCTCCTTGATTTCTCTGTTGTGATGGACTCTACCGTTGAACTATGAGCTAAAATAAACCTGTCTTAGTTAGGGTTTCATTGCTGTAAGAGACACTATGACCAGGCAACTCTTATAAAGGTTGGCTTACAGTTTCATAGATTTAGTCCATTATTATCATTATTGAAAGCACCCAGGCCCACTGAGGCTGGAAGAGCTGCAAGTTTGTTCCAAAGGCAGCTAGAAGGGGACTGTCTCCCAAAGGCATCCAGGAGGAGGCTTTGGGTAGAGCTTGAGCCTAGGACCCTCAAAGCCCACCCTCACAGCAACACACCCTTCCAACAATGCCACATCTACTCCAACATGGCCATACCACCTGATAGTGTGACTTCCCAATGGCCAAGCATATTCAAACTACCACATTCTGCTCCCTGACACACATAGCCTTGTTCAAACTCATGAGTCTATGGGGGAAATACCTAACCACAGCACAGTGAAAAAAAATATATTTAGTCCAACTTCAAAAGTCTTCATAGTCTATAAAGTCTCAACAATGTTAAAAGTCCAAAGTTCAAAATTTTGTTGAAATTCCTGCAACTCTAAACTATAATCCCCTATAAAGTAAAAAAGCATATCTCATACTTCCAACATGGCACATTACCATTCTAAAATATCATAGAGAGGAAGTAACTGGACCAAATCAACACCAGAACCATCTGATGTCCAACTCTTTTCACCTTTGATGACTGCAACACACTTTTTTCCTGGGCTGGTTCCACTCCTTGAAAGCAGCTTTCCTCAGTGAATATCCCACAGCTCTGGCATCTTTAACATCTTGGGGTTTCTAAGGCAACTTTAAGTTCACAGATTCTTGTTCCAATGTCTGGGATCCACACATGGTCTTCTGGGCTCCTCTGAAGGGCTTGGATCACTTCTTCACTCTGCCCTTAGCACTCTAGGCTCTGGTTGACTCTACTCCACTGCACTGCTGCTGCTGTTCTTGATGGCCATCCCATGAGACTGGCATCTCCAATACACTGCTGCAACTCGGCTTCACCAATAGCCTCTCATAGGCTCTCTCCATGGTGCCAAGCCTCGACATTTTTGAATCACCCCTCAGTCCTGGGTTGTCAACTGCAACTGAAGATACACCTTCATAAATTGCCTTTCCTGGCCTCTCACAGTGCCAAGGCTCAGCTGCTCTTCATGACCCCTTCATGCTTTCAAAACCAGGGCCACCTGGGTGATTCTTACACATTCCAGATGCAGCACAGGGTACAACCTTGGTTAGCTCCAGAACACAGCTTCTCTGTTTTCTCAGAAAATGCTTCCCAGAAGATTTTACTTCAGTGTTGTTGGTTTCTTCTTAATCCCTGCTAATTTCTTAGCCCCAGCTAACCAGCATCAATTGCCCCGGTAGTCCCTTCTATTCTTGACTCTAAAGCCAGAGGCACATTGCTGAAGCTGCCAAGTTCCCCTGCTTGCTGGGGCTGCAACATGGCCTCCTTGTTCAATTATATCCCACCAGCTTTCTGTTTTCCAACTCTCACTGTGTAAGCTTGCTCCGGAACTTGCTCTGTAGACTAACTGTGAACTCAGAAATCTGCATATCTCCTGAATGTTAGCATTAAAGGAATGTACCACCACACCTGTACCTAAGCCTTTTTTTTAACCTTTTCACAATATCTTTACAAGCTTTGGATTTTGGTTCATTCCAGATATTGTCAAGCTGACAACCAAATCCATCACTTGCAAATTTGACACATAACCACATCATGGCAGGAAGCATGGCATTGGTTCTGGAGGAGCCAAGAGTTCTACATCTTGATCTGAAGGCAGCCAAGAGGAGGATTTCCTCTTCACTGAGTGAAACTTGAGCATAAGACCTCAAAACCTACTCCCACAGTGAGACAGCCCCTCCAACAAGGCCACACCTCCTAACAGGGTCATTTCCCATGGGTCAAGGCTATTCAAACCACCAAATAACCTTCTCATAAATTGCTTTTGTCACAGTATTTTATCATAGAGACAGGAAAATTACTAAGACATGGGCAAAGGGTCGTAGCCTCTCTGGATGAAGGCTGAGAAAGATGGCATTTGTTTTATTTTGGTAGTGAGTTTTAAAACAATTCTCCTATGTCGTCCTAGCTATCCCAGTACTTGTTATTTAACTCAGAATGGCCTCGAACTTTTGGAAATGCTCTGGCCTCATCATTCAAAGTGTTCAAGCATACACCACCATGACTGCCTGTAGGGAGACGTCTATGTAGGGTACATGTGTGACCACATTTCAGGGGATCTCTTACAAAGTACTGAACCTTGGTCAAAAGGCACGTGTGGAGGTCCAGGAAGTCAGGCAGGCTTTGAAACACCACTACGGCCGTGTGAGTTGATATCTAGTTCCACACACATCTACCATGCATCCTGTCAAAGGACACCTGCATCAGGGTAGCTCCATATTTTGTTCCTATGACTGAATAACAATCTGGCACCTTGTGGTTAAAGGGTCTCTTAGATCTCTCTTCCCCAGTGATCTGTTACACAGATTTTATTTTTTGTCTGACAGGTACATTCTGTCTAGGCATGATTTCAGCTCCGGGGGTGGTGGTGGTGGTGGTGGTGATGGTCTGATTCTGTTTGTTGTTTTCTTTTCTCTCAGCCTCTTTTCCCTACAGAAAGCCCCCTTTATTGTGCAGTTCTATAATAACAGAAATTAGGAGGCAGAAGTAAGAAGATTGCCTACTGTTCAAGTCCAGACTGGGCTACATAATTCTATGCCAGCCTGGGCTACAATAAGTAGACCTGTAACAAAAACAAAAATACACAAGAATCCAAAGGAAGCCAGATGTGGTGGTACACACCATTAGTTCCAGCATTTGGGAGGCAGAGGCAGGGGAATCTCTGTAAGTTCATGGTCAGCTGTTTCATAAAGCAAGTTACAGGTCACCCAGGGCTGTTATAAAGGAAACCTATCTTGAAAAACAAACCAACAACCACCACAACAAACAAATAAACAAACAAAAGAGAAACTAAAGTAAATAAACCAAAGAGTGATGGTTAGTTTTGTTGTGTTTGTTTGTTTGTTTGTTTGTTTTTCCGGAGCTGGGGACTGAACTCAGGGCTTTGCGCTTGCTAGGCAAATGCTCTACCACTGAGCTAAATCCCCAACCCCGTGATGGTTAGTTTTAATTGTTAATTTGATACAATCTTAAATCACCTTTGGAAGAGAATCTCAACAAGAGATTGCCTAGATATAGTTGGCCCATCAGACATATTTCAGGGTGGTTGTCTTGATTACATGAGTGATGTGAGAGGACCCCATCAATGTGGGTTGCACCATTTCCTAGGCAGGTGGTCCTTGATGAAGTACAAGTGAAAAGGGCAAGCTGGGCAGCAGATGGGCATTATTTTACTGAGTTATTGACTGTCTTAGTCAGGGTTTTTTATTGCCATGAAGCGATGCCATGACCATGACAACTCTTATAAAGGCAAACATTTAATTGGGGTTGGCTTACAGTTTTAGAGGTTCAGTCCATTTGCATCAGGTGGGAAGCCTGGAGGGATACTGCTGGAGAAGAAACAGATGTACTGCATCTTGAACTAAAGGCAGCCAGGAGGAGGCTCTGTTCTACACTGAGCAGAGCTTGAGCACTAGGAGACCTCAAAGCCCAGCTACACAGTGGCACACTTCCTCCAACAAGGCCACACCTCCATAAAGTGCACTACCCAGGACCAGCATATTCAAGCTACCACTCTCACCATTCTGGACTCTAGGTGTGATGTGGCCAGCTATTTTAACTTCCTGCTGCCTTGATCTCTCTACTATGATGGACTGTAACCTGGAATTGTAGCTAAAATAAACCCTATCTATAGCCATTGAGTTATTTGTACCACGGCAATTTCTCATAGTAGAAACAGTGTGGAGCCAGATACAAGTGTGCTATTGTGCCCACTTCTACTGGCCAGTCCCACTTCCTAAGGGGTCCACAGTCTTTCAAGCAGAACCACCAGCAGCTCAGGACACATGTGCAGAACATAAGCCAGTGGTGGGAGGGGGTACTACATGTGCAAACTGTAAAGATGTTCAAATGAGAACTCTTAAAAACACATAACCACCAAAACAATAGTAAGAAAAAAAGAAAGGAAATGGAAAAAAGAAAGACTTTAAACCCAATACTCAGCAGGCAGAGCCAGGTGGATCTCTGTGAATTCCAGACCAGCCCGGTCTATGGAACTACAACAGCCAGGGCTACACAGAGAAACCCTGTCTCAAAAAACAAAACAAACAACAAAACAGAAACAACCATACCTGAAAGGTTTATCAATTCATCCCAGTCCAATCCCATCCGTTTTATAGTTGTTTTACTGAAATCCTCACCTCTGCTCCTTTGGATGGATACAGGACGCAGGTAAGTTCACAATGTATGCCTGGTTGGCATGTCTCTTTACTCTTTTTAATCTGAGGGCTCCTTGGCTCTCACCTTTCATCCCTGTAGTGACTTTATTGAGGAGGATCAGCTGTCTGACCTGCTCACTCTGAGTCTCACTTTCAAAGGGCCAGCAGCTCATCCAACTGCCCTTCGAAGTGCTGATTTCAGGTGAGTCACTCTGCCCAGGTGATATGGCTGCAGCCCTCTACTGACCATACTTCCAAGACTGAAATGCTTGTCCTGAAATCTTTTTAAAATACATTCGTTCGTTTGTTTGTGTCAATGATGGGAACCAAACCCAGGAACCTTCACATGCTAGGCAAACACTGAACCTAGGAGATACATTTTCAGACCCACCCTGGTTTTAATTTAAAAAAAAAATATGTGTGTGTGTGTCACAAAAATACTCACTCAGATTCTGAATTTTAAAATCACTTAATGCCCAAATCAGTTTCTATCTCCCATGTTTTAAAATTTATAGCATTTTCTGTAAACACGCTTTTTTCTTTACTTCATTTTTTGTTATTTATTTATTGATTGATTGATTGATTGATTTATTGATTGATTTCTGACAGGGTCACACTGCTTGGCCTGGAGCTCACTATGTAGATTAGGTTGGCCTTAAATTGCCAATTGCCTGCTTCTGCCTCCAGAGTGCTGGGGTTAAAAGTACTCGGTGCTATGCCCAGTGTGTGATGTGTGTGGCAGGGAGGGAGGGATCATGCATCCCAGTGGAGGTCAGAGAACAACTTCAAGGAGTCTGTTATCTCCTCTCACCTGGATGTGGATCCCAGGGTGTGGCACCTTCTACCCTTGTTTCGTGGCTAATGAGACTTTGTCTCAGAGTTCTTGGAAAAATAAGTTGTAATGGGCTCTTAAAACATTGAGCTTAATGGAGTTAATTTTAGACTCAATAAATTTAATTAAAACATTGAGAATGCAAGCCCCTATGAAAAGCAGGAGGAAAAGGGGGACCAGCGGTTCCGCTAAAGCACCAATTGGAGAGATTCTGGAAAAGTTATCAGTACGTCTTCCGTGTTCTTCCCTATCCAACAGGTTTTGTTTTATTTCTTAAGGTTTCTTGGACTATCCCAGATGCACAAAAACAAGTTTCTCTCAAAGGAAATTTACTTTTGACCTAAGCACGCTAGCCTGTTAAGGAGGCAGGGACAACTGTACTGTTTTCTCTAGTTACTTCCAGCTGAGATCGTGGTGTCAGCTGTCAGGGAGCCTCAACCTGCTCGTCAAAAGCTGGGCAATGGGGCACTTTCAGAAGCATCCGATTAGTTGTTCCAGCTGAAGGGACAGGGAACAATTATATCAGCTGGACTGGTTTTCATCAGATTTCAGCAGGTCCAGAACTCAGCAGATTGGCTAAGCAGGTTGAAGTCAAAGGATGCTCCCTGGAATCTGTTCAGACAAATAAAGACTGAAGATGGGAGTTAAACTCTCATAGTAATTGAGAAAGGGGAGGAATCCAGAGGGAAATCCCATCCTCAGGAATGAATGGGTGCAGAAACTTACAACATGCACTGGGATCCATTTGGCCTGGGACAGGTGGATCCAAGCTTTATGGTTTCTTTGATTCCTAGACATTTATATGAATTTTTGGTATATAAAACGAGATATTAGTGTTACCATTGTATTGAAATCCATATGGTAGAAAAGTCAGTTAACAGGTATCTGTATAACAATAGAAATAGATTCATGCCTTTAAGTCCCACAAAAAGCTATGGTTTTAGGATATAGTAAATAGACAGGGAGAGAATGGCAGCTTTAGAGGTTACAGGACTATTGCATGAAATACTTAAAAAGCACCATCCCACACTACTGCGGGCCACTCTCTGACCCCATGGTCTCACAATTTCTGCCCAGTGACTACCTAGCCACAAAGCACAACCTCACCTGCAGGTGTTAACACTCAGTTTCTTCTTTGATTCCACAAGTGGGGAGCTGTTAGGAGCATGTCTGTCTCAACAACAGACGAATAATGAATAAATAACATTAAATGTCATAGTTCATGGATTTCTGACATTTTTGCAAACCATCTATCTATGTAAAGTAATCTGGACTGTTTTCCATTAACTACTCTCAGGTGTTTCTAAATAAAATATCTTGCAAGCATCCTAGCAATTAACTCAGAGCAAGAATTTGCTATCTGGCCTTTAACTCAAAGGCTTAATCATCTCAGATCAGTTTATAAGACAGGACTAGGTCTAAGCCTTGTATTCTTAAGTGTGTTGGGTAGGCACAATGCCTAAATGAGAGTAAGAATATTAATCCCAACTTTATATAAATAAAAAATTCATACCAATGAAAACCTTAAATTTGTATCAAAATAAATTCTGTACCAAAGTAAGAAATTATGATTTCAACTCAGTAACTATTATAAAGATTTCTACCAAGTGAGATTATGGCTGCATGATCAATTCTAGCTTTTTCCTCCTGTTCAAATTATGACCATTTCCAAACTCCCCAGAAAGACAATCCTAGAATAACCTCCTCTAGGCCCCAAGCACATGGAACTGGGACAATGACTTTTCATAACTTCTTCCAGTTGTATATGGGCATTGAGATATCTTGGAAGGGGTTGGAGGATGGGGAAAATGGGGAGTTGGTTGGCCTTAAGAAGGCCACACAAACAATTGTTATAGTCTCTGATGTCTGTGTCCTGCTATATCTGGCTCAAAGTCTCCGAGATCAGGTGTTCAAGCAGGTCAGTTCAGCATGTCTGATGATGAGACTCACAAAGACTGAATAGTCTGTAATATACAAATCTCAAAACAAAATTTTAGTACCATCAAGATATCTATATGGTTTGTGTTAGCCTGTGTAAGGCGTTCAGACTAGTTAGGATGAAATTCTGCTCCAATCGTAAGTCTTCATTTGTGCCATGTGAGGGATGGCACAAAGAATATTTTTGTTTGATTCAACTGAATTTATATTCAGGCAGTCTGCCTCTATCAAATCTGACCCATATAACTCTGGAAGATACGTAGACACTAATCTCCTTTTCTAAACATGCAAAGATGAAACCTTTCTCCCACATCTGCATATCCTTCAGTTGGCAACCAGGAAAGCTTGTATCCTGTCTTCTCTTCCAGAGGAATAATAAAACAACCAAGAACTCATAATCCTACTCATTTTGATTATAAAAACAATGCACAACAAATGAAGTAAACCGAACAAGTACTGTATGAGCCTACTTTAGGCCTCTTCCAATTTGTCATGCCAGGAAATTAACCCAAAATTCCCGTGGAGCCCACGAACAAAGAGCATGAGTTTCCTGCAGACTGTATGATACTATCCATTTGTTGTGCTCTCTGCCTAGAGCCACAGACTTCTATTTTATTAATATCTGTTATACCATCTATCTGTTACGCTCTCTTCCTCGAGCCACAGACATTCATCAATACCTGTTCACAGCAGGATATTATCACTGTTCGCTACTTAGAAACCAGTAATTTTCCCTATCCTACTTCTGAACTGCAGGCAAAAATCCCCCCCATGTGATTTGGACAAAATCTATATATAAATCTATCATAAAAGCAAATAATCCTAATTTTATGAATTCACAGTTCAATCAATATCTGCCCCAAGAAGTAGGCAGCCTCCATTCTCTGGCTCTCTGGCTCAGAGCAGCCATCTTGTCTCTTTTCACAGCAGGGGACCATCTTTCTTTGTTTCAAGGTTCCCTTGCTTAATCATCATGTGACTCGGCTCTGCCCGGCTCACTAAACCTCCAAATTTCTAACTAAATTTCTAACTGTAGGCTAAGAAATCCATTTCTAGTGGATTCTTGCCCCACATTAGGCACCATTTGCTGCATGAAATATTGAAAAAGCACCATCCCACACTACTGTCGGCTACTCCCTGGCACTGGCAGTCTCACTGCCTCCATGGCTAGCCCCATGGCTAGCCCCATGCAGCGACCGCCCATCTCTCCTGCTGCAGATTCTGCTCACATTCCCAGCCATCTGCCCCCTGTGGTTAGCGGTCACAAATTCCTGTAAACCGGTAAAACCCAAAACTCAAGAGGCTTGTAATTTATCAATCAGATTTATATCAATAAAGTTTCACCCCACAAAATGTCCATACAATGAACTCAGAGCCAATTGATACAAACTGCTCACCTACATAAGACAAATTGTCCTGTAATTATCCATCCCTTTCTCGTCCTCCATCTTCCTTCCTTCTCCGTCTCTCTGTGCTCATCTCTAAAATTCTCAGCGCACCTTCCTTTTCCGCTGCCCAATCGCAGGCTGTCACCTTACCTCGTGCCCGCCGTCACCTGCATGTAGACAGCAATCCACACAGGACTATTCAGATAGTTTACCTGATCTTGATTAGGTTTGTTAATTGTTGTCTTTCTAGAAAATCTCCATTTCATTTAGAATTTCCACTTTTGTGGAGTACAGGCTTTAGAAACAAGACCTAAGATTTCCTTGAATTTCCTCAGTGTCTGTTTTGTCTCCCTTTCATTTCTGGTTTTGTTCATTTCGGTACCGTCTCTCTGCCTTTTAGTTGGTTTGGCCAAGGGTTTGTTTATCTTGTTGACTTTTTCAAAGACTTGGTTTCATTGACTCTTTGTATAGTTCGCTTTGTTCTAATTGATTGATTTCAGTCCTGAGATTATTTCTTGTCTGTCATCTACTCCTGCTGCATGCATTTACTTCTTTTTTCCCCTGGGACCCTCAGATAGGCTTTTAATTTGCCAGTATGAGACCTCTCCAATTTCTTTATGAGGCTACTTAGTACTATCAGCTTCCTTCTTAACACTGTTTTCATAGTTTCCCATGAGTTTGGATATGTTATACCCGTATTTTCATGACATTCTAGAAGGCCTTTAATTTCTTCCTTCCCTCCCTCCTTCCCTTTCTCTCTCTCTCTCTGTCTCTGTCTCTGTCTCTGTCTCTCTCTCTCTCTCTCTCTGTGTCTCTCTCTCTCTGTCTCTCTGTCTCTGTCTCTGTCTCTGTGTCTCTCTCTCTCTTTCTCTCTTTCTCTCTCTCTCTCTCTCTCTCTCTCTCTCTCTCTCTCTCTCTCTCTCTCTCTCTCTCTCTCTCTTCCCTGACGCAGTGATCATTGAATAGAGTTGTTCAGTTCCCATGAGTGTGTAGGCTTCCTGTTGCTTCAATTGTTGTTGAAATCCAACTCTGATCCTTGGTGATATGATGACAGGCATGGAGTTATTTAAATCTTGTATCTGTTGAGGCTTGCTTTGTGACCGATTATATGTTCTGCTTTGGAGAAACTCTGTGAGGTGCTGAGAAGACGGTATACTCTTGTGTTTGAGTGAGTGAAATGTTCTGTTAGGTCCAATTGTGGGATGATGGCACAGGTGAGGCAGGTACAGGATAGAATGGGGCCTGTCATTGTATGAGAAGGAAGGATGTGTGGGAGAAAAGTTTAAAGGAAGAGGAGGAGATGGGAACGGAGAAGGGAGGAGACAACCGAGTAGCCATGGGACAGCACGGAAGCTGATGTTAAGACTCCACGCTGTATCTTTACAGGTTGTTATGAATGTTCTTAAGGGGTGGATGTGTACAGGGCTGTGTATGTCTAGGTGGGCAGTTATATCTTATCGATTGGACCAGAGGTTATTGTGTTGTGTTTTCCTTCTTGTAGCGATTTAAGAGTAAGAGAGTGTGCGGCGGCTGGAGACTAGGCTGTCATGGAATTGGATGTGTGTGTCTGGCATGGGAACCTGCCCTGGGAACTGGTTGGGTAGAGAGATGGCTGCCAGGCTCAGAGAGAGGCCTTCGGCAGTGTGATATGGGATGGAGCAGAGCAGGTGAGATGCTTTGCTGACTGAGATTAGATATCTGTCAGATTTCTTGGGGCACTATGGTACTGGACCTAGTGGGGGATAAAAGACAGCATTTTATTTTTTATATTTTTACAACAACATCCAATTGAACCATAACCTCTGTTAGTTTCATTTTTTCTCTGTCTAGTTTCTTTTTCGATGACCTGTCCTTAGGTGAGAATGGGGTATTGAGGTCTCCCACTATTAAGGTGTAGGGTTGGATGTGTGATTTAAGCTTTGGTAATGTTTCTTTTATAAATGTGGCCACAGGCAAAGAACAAAGCCCTCATTCTTCCATTGTTCTTGTATAGACCTCCAACAGAAGGTATGGTCCAGACTAAGGGTGTGCCCCAAGATCTGGATTTATTGTGTGTCAGTCTGGATTAAGAGTGTGCATCATACCACGTCAAGATGTGAATCAAAAGCTTGTTTGTTCCAGCCTAAAGATCTGGGTCACAGGTGTGCCTTCCTTTTCTGGATTGCAATTCATTTTAGATATAATCGAGTTGAAAATCAAGAATAGTCATCGGAATTCACCCCTTACCAATTTAAGGGTGACCCCTTACAAATTATATCTCATGTGCAAATGAAAACAAAACCCAGGTTATAAATACATCAAACATGATATAATTATCCCTCATACAACTAAAAATGCATAAACAATAATCAGGTCACAATAATATCCAATATGATAAAGCTTATTTATACAACCTCAAATGCATTGAAAATTTAGAATAGGTCAGTGTCTCTTGAAAAATATCCTTTTAGTATCTCAAACTTAAATATGATAACCATAAAATTCTTTTAATTGATGCTAAATAAATTGAAATACTCATGTCAATTATAATCCTCACTTCTGAAACTGGTCATATAGCCTTAGATGATATTTATATCTACTTCTCTTTATAGTTCATTTTGTATGTCAGCAGTCCAGGATCCTTTCCTGGAGGAGTGACCCATATCTTTATTCATAATGGATCTATGTCTTTTGTCATCCTGCTTAGATTAGGCTGTTATAGATTCCTATTGAATTTAATCACAGGACATGGTAGTACTAAGAGGTGCCCTCAAGTATCTCTTTTGGTTGGTGGTTCAGTGTTTGAGAACACAAAGGGTCCAGGTTAGTTGATTCTGTTGGTTTTCCTGTGGAGTTCCTACCACCCTAGGAGCCAAAACCCTTCCTCATAGTCTTCCATTAGGGTCCCTTAGCTCCATCCATGGTTTGTCTGTGGGTGTCTGCAACTGAGTGAGCTGCTGGGTGGGTCTTAGTTTGAGTCTGATTGCTGTGAAGAGTCCCAATGACCAAGGGAACTCTTAAAAAGACAAACATTTAATTGGGGCTGGCTTGCAGTTTCAGAGGTTCCATCCATTATCATCATGGTGGGAAGCACCACATCCTACAGGCAGACATGGTGCTGGAGGAGCTGAGATTTGTACATCTTAATCCAAGGCAGCAAGGTGATGACTCGTCTACTGGCAGCCAGGAAGAGGATCTGGATCACAGCGGCCAAACTTGAGCATATATTTATGAGACCTTGACAGTGTTCCACTTCCTCTAACAAGGCTTCGGCTCCTCCAAGAGGGCCACACTTCCTAACACTTCCCATGGGCCAACCGCATTCAATCCACCACAATTACAACAAAATCCATGAGATGTAAAAGAATAGACTTTCAGCAGAGTTGAGAAGGCAAGGGAACACCTGTGACATAACAGAAAATACTGTGGTTGGAAAAGAACGGCAAAAAGGGGTTCAAGTAGGTAGATGGGACAGAGATGGACAGAAAGGAGGAATCAATCAAATCCCATGACAACTGAATATAATAAAACAATTTATTGCTTAGTACTTCATAAACTTATAAAAACAAATACATACACGAAGAATAAAATATTTTCACTTAGTAGCATCCTATGTAATGTATTCAATTCTTACTCATAGGCATTAAAAAAATTAAAGTTGTCCTTCCAGTCTGAACCAGTGCCCCAAGCAGACCTTGGGCACTGGCTCTGCACCCGTTTCTACAATACCCAGAGGGAGCCTGTCTCCCAGGTGCTCTGAAACACCCAGGTTCACAGGAGAGGCCACAACATCTTTCCCCAAACCCAGCATAACTGGAACACCCACACCAGCCAGAGGCATGGGTTCTTTCCAGTTTGCACCTGTGCCCAGAGAAAACCCAGGGCTCTGGCTCTCCACCCACTCCTGCAACACCCTGAGAAAGCTTGACTCCCAAGAGCTCTGACACAACAGGATCCTACGAGCTTGGTCACACCAGGAATTCAGGATCCCAGAGGCAGCTAGACTCCAGGAACTCTGATGCACCCAGGATCACAGGAAGGATAGGCTCCAGTCAGAGACAGCAAGAGCAGGTAGCACTAGGGATAACCAGATGGCGAGAGGTAAGCACAAGAACACAAGCAACAGAAACCAAGGCTACTTGGCATCATCAGAACCCTGTTCTCATACTACACCACATTACACCAGAAAAGCAAGATTTGGGTTAAAAAATCACATCTTATGATATAATAGAGGACTTTAGGAAGGACATAAATGACTCTCTTAAAGAAATACAGGGTAACACAGGTAAACAGGTAGAAACCCTTAAAGAGGAAACACAAAAATTCCTTAAAGAAACAAGAAAACACAACCAAACATGTGAAGGAATTGAATAAAACCATTTAGGATCTAAAAATGGAAATAGAAACAATAAAGAAATCACAAAGGAAGACAACCTTGGAGATAGAAAACCTAGGTAAGAGATCAGGAGTCATAGATGCAAGCATCACCAACAGAACACATGAGATAGACGAGAGAATCTCAGGGGTAGAAGATACCATAGAAAACATTGACACAACAGTCAAAGAAAATACCAAATGCAAAAACCCAAAACACCCAGGAAATCCAGGGCACAATGAAAAGGCCAAACCTAGGGATAACAGGTATAGAAGAGAGCAATGATTCACAACTTAAAGGGCCAGTAAATAGCTTCACCAAAATTATAGAAGAAAATTTCCCTAACATAAAGAGATGCCCATGAACATATAAGAAGCCTACAGAACTCCAAAGAGACTGGATCAGAAAAGAAATTCCTTCTGTCACATAATAATCAAAACACTAAGTGCACAAAACAAAGAAAGAATATTAAAAGCAGTAAGGGAAAAAAGTCAAATAACATATAAAGGCAGGCCTATCAGAATCACACCAGACTTCTCACCAGAAACTATGAAGGCCAGAAGATCCTGGACAGATGTCCTACAGACACTAAGAGAACACAAATGCCAGCCCAGACTACTATATCCAGCAAAACTCTCAATTAACATAGATGGAGAAACCAAGTTATTCCATGACAAAACCAAATTTACACAATATCTTTCTACAAATCCTGCCCCACAAAGGATAACAGATGGGAAACTCCAACACAAAGATGGAAACTATACCCTAGAAAAAGCAAGAAAGTAATCTTCTTTCAACAAGCCCAAAAGAAGAGAGCCACACAAACGTAACTCCACCTCTAACAACAAAAATAGCAGGAAGCAACAATCACTATTCCTAAATATCTCTTAACATCAATGGACTCAATTCCCCAGTAAAAATACATAGTCTAACAGACTGGATACATAAACAAGAACCAGCATTTTGCTGCATACCGGAAATGCACTTCAGTGACAAAGACAGACACTACCTCAGAGTAATAGGCTGGAAAAAATTTTCCAAGTAATGGTCCGGAGAAACAAGCTGGAGTAGGCATTCTAATAATGAATAAAATTGACTTTCAACCAAAAGTTGTCCAAAAAGATAAGGAATGGTGCTTTATACTCATCAAAGGAAAAATCCACCAAGATGAACTCTCAATTCTAAATATCTATGCTCCAAATGCAAGGGCACCTACATTACTAAAAGAAACTTTACTAAAGCTCAAAGCATACATTGTACCACACACAATAATAGTAGGAGATTTCCACACCCCACTCTCATCAATGGACAGATCATGGAAACAGAAACTAAACAAAGACACAGAAAAACTAACAGAAGTTATGAACCAAATGGATTTAGCAGATATCTATGGAATATATCATCCTAAAACATAAGAATAGATCTTCTCAGTAACTCATGGTACTTTCTCCAAAATTGACCATATAATTGGTCACGAAAGAAACCACAAGATATACAAGAATATTAAAATAGTCCCTTGCATCCTATCAGATCATGGTGGACTAACAGCTAAGTAGTACTCCATTTTGTAAATGTATCACATTTTCTGTATCCATTCTTTTGTTGAAGGACATCTGGGTTGTTTCTAGCTTCTAGCAGTTATAAGTAAGGCTGCTGTGAACTTAGTGGAGCACAAGTTCTTGACACATTTTGGAACATCTTTTGGGTATATGCCTAGGAGTGGTATAGCTGGGTCCTCAGGTAGTACTATGTCAAATTTTCTGAGGAACCTGAGTATTTTTACCAGCTTAAAATCCCACCAACAATGGAGGAGTGTTCCTCTTTCTCTACATCCTCGCCGCATCTGCCGCCACCTGAGTTTTTTATCTTAGCCATTCTGACTGGTGTGAGGTGGAATCTCAGGGTTGTTTTGATTTGCATTTCCCTGATGACTAAGGATGTTGAACATTTCTTTAGGAGCTTTGTGGCCATTCGATATTCCTAGTTGAGAATTCTTTGTTTAGCTCTGTACCCCATTTTTAATACGGTTATTTGATTCTCTGGAGTCTAACTTCTTGAATTCTTTGTATATATTGGATATTAGGCCTCTATCAGATATAGGATTTGTAAAGATCTTTTCCCAATCTGTTGGTTGCCGTTTTGTCCTAACCACAGTGTCCTTTGCCTTACAGACCTTTTGCAACTTTATGAGATCCCATTTGTCGATTCTTGATCTTAGAGCATAAGCCATTGGTGTTTTGTTCAGGAAAATTTCCCCAGTGCCCATGTGTTTGAGACTCTTCCCCACTTTTTCTTCTATGAGTTTGAGTGTTTAAAAAAAAAAACAAAAAGGAAGGTTCTGCTGCATTCTTGGAAGGCCATGAGTGTGGAGAGGGGCTGTTGGGTAAGCCAGGGGCCAGAAGTGGCTTGTGTTGGTTCTATGGGTGTTGTGGCTCTGGAAGCCAGGGTCAAATGTGCCCATACTTGGCTGGGCATTGAGTCTCAGCTGCATGTCTCTATGAAAGACCTCCTTTTGAAGAAATTCTTCTAGCTGAGATCCCAGAGGGTCATCAGGAACCATAAATATGTCTCCCACAAACATGTAATGAAGCAGTCTTTTTGTAATAATTTCTCTCCAGGACACCTACTCAGTCACAAACTTTCCAAAGTCATCATCTGTTACAACTATACCCCCAGCCTTGTCTGCTAAGTGTAGCAGGAACCTGTCGTCATGAGAAGCAATCCTTTGCCCAAAGACCTTCCACACAGGAGTTAAAGCTAATATCCCACGCTCCTAAAGCTGGCTTAAGAAGTGCTGTTCTGTGGCTCTAGGATCCTTTCTTGTTCTCCACTGTGGGACAAACACAATGATGTTTCTGTTCCTGATCTTCCAAAAATATTCAACTGTACTGCAATGGCTTATGCCACGGCAACTAAAGAACTTGTTCAGACCATGGCGAATTGCAACATTACTCCTGTCTGTTACAATATGCTTCGAATCTGCTCTCCCTGGTTGGTTTTTTAATTCTAGTTTGTATGGTATTTTTAGGGTGTCTTGAAATCTTTGAACCCATGTGTGTGATGAACACATATGATTTGAGGCTCCTGATATCCATGCCTCCGTATCTGAAGTTAGCAACTGGAGTAGTGGCAACAGTGTAGAAAGTTGGGGATCATTTGGCTTCTGTTGAAGAGAGCTGCAACAGCCAGAATGTTTTTCATCGGCCAGTGTACTGGCTGGTTTATGTGTCAACTTGACACAAACTGGAGTTATCACAGAGAAAGGAGTCTCAGTTGAGGAAATGCCTCCATGAGACCCAAATGTAAGGCATTTTCTCAACTAGTGATCAAGGGGGGAGGGCCCAGCCCATGGTGGGTGGTGCTGTCCCTGGGCTGGTGGTCTTGGGTTCTATAAGACAGCAAGCTGAGCAAGCGAGGGGAAGCAAGCCAGTAAGTAACATCTCTCCATGGCCTCTGCATCAGCTCCTGCTCCCTGCCCTGCTTGAGTTCCAGTCCTGACTTCCTTTTGATGAACAGCAATGTGGAAGTGTAAGCTGAATAAACCCTTTCCTCCCCAACCTGCTTCTTGGTCACGATGTTAGTGCAGGAATAGAAGCCCAGGCTAAGACAGCTGGCTTCATTTTATTTGGAAGCAAAGTTTCTGCTTGCTGTTGAAAACCATTTCCAGGTGTTTGTTATGGGGCAACTGGGAAAGCTACTAGGGCTGGTTTCCTTTTCTGTTTCTGGTGCAGAAGGCTCAGTGGGTTGTCTGTCTTGATCCTCAGTTTTATCAGGTACTGTAAGTGCATAACTAAGTGCTTCCTGTGCTCTTTGTTCCTGTCTTTTGTCTCTCAAGCCTTTGTACTATTTTTCCTTGTTATTCAGCTATTTTTTGTTGTTGCATGGGTAAATTTTCAACCTTCTTTTGAAATTGTTTTCTTGTTGTCTCTTTCCAACCTCTTTTTCGGGGGAAACATATAAAGTTTGCAATTGAAAGCAGGTAGAGATTTACTCCAGCAATCACAGTTGCAGTAAGTACCAGGGTGGCTTTCCCAAGTATTGCACGTATCCCCTCGACTCTTACCCTTCGTTTTAAGGGGTCTGAAATGGAATGTAATGCAGGAGAAGTCATCCTATACAGTTAAAATGGTCCTTTGTATTGTTTTACTGTGATTCACCTGCCCTGTTCCCATCTTGGGACAGGCCTCCATTTTAAAAGAAAAAATACAGCCTGAGCACTTGACCCAAGCTACCTCCAAGTACCTGGAAGGACTGCACAGCTTGTCCTTGGCAGAGTTACTGCCTAGCTACTTCCTAGAAACAGTGAATCAAAGAGTCCTCTGATTGTTTCAGGTGCACTTTTAGACCATTTATGATTGTATATGAACTTGCTTCAGAGCACCCACCTGTCAGCTTACAATAGTTTTTCTATTAGATAATTGCCAGGCTGGTCACCCCCTCACTCACTGCCATTCCCTATAAAGCCTTGTCCTACTGAGAGTAAGAGGCTGGTCTACCTTCCTGTCCTGTCCTGTCAGGGTTGGGTTGGAGGAGAGCCCAAGGCTGAGCTTGTAATAAAGGGTCCCTAAGGCTTTTACATCAGAAATGAGATGTTTGGTGGTCACAAACACTTCCTGGCACAACAGCCCTATACCCATCCCCTACCCTTCTCCCACCATGTTTCCTCCCTTCATCCACCTTCAATGTCTATTTTATTTCCCCTTCAGAGAAGGAGTCAACCATCCTCCCTTGGGCCCTTTTATTTTGCTTCTTCTTTAGTTCTGTGAATTGTACTGTGGCTATGCTGTACTTAATGGCTGATATCCACTCATAAGTGAGTACGTACCATGCATGTCCTTTTGGCTCTGGGTTACCTCACTCAGGATGATCTTTTTAGTTCCATTTTTTTGTTATTGTTAATAAAGCTGCTATGAACATAGTTGTGTAAGTCTCTTTGTGGGATGGTGGGGCATCTTTGGTGCGTATACTCGGGAATGGAATACCCAGACCTGATGTAGAACTACTCCCATGTTTCTGAGAAGCTGCCGATGTGATTTCCAGAGTGGTTGTACCAGCTTGCAATCCCACCAGCGATATATTTGTCTTTTGTATTTAAAAACGTGTTTATCAATAGTTACCTCAGATCCAATGGATTTCTTGGTCTAGTTCAACTCTTCACAGATCTTTGGGAATTACTTTGGGCCATATGCAATTCTATGCCTATGTAAGAAATAGTATTTTCTGAAGTGAAATTAAAATTAAATTACCGGGGCTGGGGATTTAGCTCAGTGGTAGAGCGCTTACCTAGGAAGCACAAGGCCCTGGGTTCGATCCCCAGCTCCGAAAAAAAGAACCAAAAAAAAAAAAATTAAATTACCAATCAATTTGAAATTTTTTCCAATTTTTACCAGAAATGTACGCTATTTGATTTGTTTAAACAAGATTGAAGGAGATAAATACAAATAGAATTCACATTGTAACTATGTAACCACAATCTGCTCTATACCTGAAGTGTGTTGTGTGTGTGTGTGTGTGTGTGTGTGTGTGTGTGAGTGTGTGTGTATCTTTGTGTAGCTGGTGTGTGTCTGCACATGCATCTAATCTATGTGAATGTGGAAGCCTGAGCTTAATGTCACACATTTTATTGGATTACATTCCCTCTCCAACTTTTCATTTATTCGTTTGCTTGCTTGCTGGTTTTGGAGACAGAACCTCTCACTGAACCTGGAGCTCTCAGATTCAACACGACTATCAGGGCAGCCAGCTGTTCCATTTCTCCAGCACTAGGAGCACAGCACTCAGGACCATGCTAGGAGCACAGCACTCAGGACCGTGCTAGGAGCACAGCACTCAGGACCGTGCTAGGAGCACAGCACTCAGGACCGTGCTAGGAGCACAGCACTCAGGACCGTGCTAGGAGCACAGCACTTAGGACCATGCTAGGAGCACAGCACTTAGGACCATGCTCGTTGTGTTTACATAGTTGCTCACATAACAGACACCTTATCGCCTGAACCTCCAGAATTTAAAACATTATCAAACCATTAATAACATTATTATCTTGTGGTTTTCAGATTTCTCAAATGTATAATTTCATGTAAAACAAACTTCCAGGTAAATTTTGAAAAATAAAACACAACCCATAATATTTAGTGATTTTGAAAATTTTTTAAATTATAAGCTTTTTAACAATTAATTTATTCACTTTAAAAGCCGATATCAGCCCCTCCTTCCCTCTGTATAATCCCTCTTACAAGTTCTTTCCCCATTCCAACTTCCCTTTCATCTTTAAGAAGATGAACCCTCAGGTTGGGGATTTAGCTCAGTGGTAGAGCGCTTGCCTAGGAAGTGCAAGGCCCTGGGTTCGGTCCCCAGCTCCAGAAAAAAAAAAAAAAAAAAAAAAAAGAAGGGGTTGGGGATTTAGCTCAGTGGTAGAGCGCTTGCCTAGCAAGCACAAGGCCCTGGGTTCGGTCCCCAGCTCCGGAAAAAAAAAAAAAAAAAAAGAAGATGAACCCTCGGACTGGAGAGATGGCTCAGTGATTAAGAGCACTGACTGCTCTTCCAGAGGTCCTGAGTTCAATTCCCAGCAACCACATGGTGGCTCACAACCATCTGTAATGGGATCTGATGCCCTCTTCTGGTGTGTCTGAAGACAGCTACAGTATATTTATATATGATAAATGAATAAATCTTAAAAAGAAAAAGAAGCTGAACCCTAACTGCTGGGTGTCTCCCCCATATCTAATCCACCCCCCAATTCCCATAAAACCTCTGTAGGGCGCATCCTCTCCCACTGAGGTCAGACAGGGTGGTCCATTTACTGGTGTCAGTTCCAAAGGCAGACAGGCAACATACTCAAGGAACATACTCCAATTGTTTGGGTACCTGAAATGGGATTTGTGCAGGGGGCCTAGGTCCAGCTTGTGCTCAGAGAGGTCCAGTCTCTGAGGGTCCAGGTTAGCTCACCCTGTTGGTCTTCCTGTAGAGTTCCTGTCCTATTTGGATTCCTAAATCCTTCTCTCAACTCTTCCATAAGACTCCCAGACCTCCATCTAAGGTTTGGGTGTGAGTTTCCATTGGCTGCTGGGTGGAGCCCCTCAGAGGACAGTTATGCTAGGTTCCTATCTGTAAGCGTAACAACGCATCATTAATAGTGGTAGAGTGTGGTTCTTGCCTGTGGGATGAGCCTTGATTTGAGGCAGTCATTGGCTGGGCGTCCCCTCAGTTTCTGCTCTATCTTTGTCCCTGCACATTTTGTATGCAGGACACATTTTGAGCTGAAGGTTTTGTGGGTGAGTTGCTGTTCTCTACTTCATGAGTCCTGCCTGGACACATGAAGTGGCCACTTCAGGAGCCCTGTCCCCTACTACTAGGACTCTCAGCTAGAGTCATCTCCATAGATCCTCAGGGGCCTCTCTCCATCCCATGTCTCTGGCAAGACCTAGAGACTGCCTCCACACACAGGCTGATCTCCCTTCTCTCTCCTCTGCTCTCCCTACACATTATCCACTCCCTGTCCCACTCCCCTACTAGCCCTTTCTTCCACCCAGTTCTTTCCTTGTATCCATCTCCAGTATCTATTTTGTTTCTTCTTCTGTGGCAGGTTCACCCATTCACCGTTGGGCCCTCCTTGAGTATCTTGTACTTTATGGCTAATATCCACTTATCAGTGAACACATGCCATGCATGTCCTTTTGGGTCTGGGTTACCTCACTCTGGATGATATTTTCTGGTTCCATTTGCTTATGAAATTCAGATGCCTTTGAATGGCTCAGTAGTGTTTCATTATGTAAATGAACTACATTTTCTTTATCCATTCTTCACTTGAGGGACATCTAGCTTGTTTCCAGTCTTTGGCTATTACCAATAAAGCGGCTATGAATATGGTTAAGCAAGTGTTCATATGGGGTGATGGGGCATCTCTTGGGTACATGCTCATGAATGTTAGAGCTGGGACTTGAGGTAGAATTAATCCCAATTTTCTAAGAAGCCAGCAAATTGATTTCCAGAGTGGTTGTACATTTTTGCACATCCAGCAGCAGTGGAGGAGTTCTCCTTGCTCCACATCCATGCCAGCATGTGCTGTCCTTTGAGGATATTATGATAGGTGTGAGGTGGAATCTCACAGTGGTTTTGATTTGCGTTTCCCTGATGACTGAGGAGGTTGAACATTTCTTTAGGTGCTTCATGGCCATTCAAGAGTCCTCTGTTGAGAATTCTCTGTTTAGCCCTTTATTCCATTTTTAAATTCGATTATTTGCATTGTCGGTGTCTAACTTCCTGAGTTCTTTCTCTGTCAGATATAGGGTTAAGGAAAATCTTTTCCCAATCTGTAGGCTGTACTTTTGCCCTAATGACAGCATCCTTTGACTTTCAGAAGCTTTTCAGTTTCATGCAGCCCCATTTATTAATTGTTTACCCTAGTGCCAGAGCCCTTAGGAACTTCTCTTCAGGGAGTTGTCTCCTTTATCAAGGCTATTTTCCACTCTGTTCTGAGAGACCAAACCTTTTTTTACTTGTTATTATACTTATTTACATTTCAAATGTTGCCCCCCTTCTGGGTTTTCCCTCTACAAAGCCCCTATCCCATCCCCTCTTCCCCCTGCCTCTATGAGGTTGTTCCCCCACCCACTCATTCCCTCCTAACCGGCCTAGCATCCCTCTAAGCTGGGGCATCAAGCCTCTGCAGGAGCAAGTGCCTCCCCCACATTGATGCCAGATAAGGCCATCCTCTGCTACATATGCAGCTGGGGCCATGTATCCCTCCGTATATACTCTTTAGTTCGTGGTTTAGTTCCTGGGAGTTCTGGGAGAATTCTGGACTAAAACTGTCTGGTCCTGGACTTTTTTTGGTTGGGAGACTTTTAATGACTGCTTCTATTTCTTTAGGAGTTATGGGACTGTTTAGATGGTTTATCTGATCCTGATTTAACTTTGGTACCTGGTATTTGTCTAGAAAATTGTCCATTTCATCCAGATTTTCCACTTTTGTTGAGTATAGGTTTTTGTAGTAGGATCTGATATATTTTTTTTAATTTCTTCAGTTTCTGTTACTATGTCTCCCTTTTCATTCTTTTTTTTTTTTTTTTTTTGATTCTTTTTTTTGGAGCTGGGGACCGAACCCAGGGCCTTGCACTTCCTAGGTAAGCGCTCTACCACTGAGCTAAATCCCCAGCCCTCCCTTTTCATTCTGATACTGTCCCTGTACCCTGTGGTTATCTTTATCATGGTCACCAAGATTGATGATGCTTGCATCTATGATTCCTGATGTTTTTCCTAGGTTTTCCATCTCCAGTGTTGCCTTCTTTTGTGATTTCTTTATCGTTTTTATTTCCATTTTTTTTAGATCCTTGATCATTTTGTTCAATTTCTTACCCTGTTTGGTTGTGTGTTCCTGTATTTTTTAAGCGATTTTTGTGTTTCCTCTTTAAGAGCTTCTACCTGTTTACCTGTGTTGTCCTGTATTTCTTTAAGGGAGTTATGTTCTTCTTAAAGTCCTCTATCATCCTCATAAGATGGGATTTTAGGTCAGAATCCTTGCTTTTCAGGTGTGTTGGGGTATCCAGGGCTTGCTGTGGTGGGAGAACTGGGTTCTGATGATGCCAAGTAGCCTTGGTTTCTATTGTTCATGTTCTTGTTCTTGTGCTTGCCTCTCACTATCTTGTCATATCTGGTGTTAGTTGGCCTTGCTGTCTCTGACTGGAGCCTGTCCCTCCTGTGAGCCTGGAGTTCAAGCTATCTCTGGGTGTGATTGGGGTGGGGAGAGCTATAGCACCAGGCCTGCTCCAGGGCACAGATGGAAGGATTGTGTCCACAGCTGGGCAGGGGTCCCTGTGTGGCCCCAGGCAGGTCCCAGTTATGCCAGGTATGTGGTTGGTAGTAGTGGACTCACCTGTGAGCCTGGGTGTGTCAGAAATCCTGGGTGTCAAGCTATCTCTGGGTGTGATTGGGTGTGGAGGGCTATAGCACAGGGCCCACTCCTGAGGCAGATTGAGACCAAATCTTTTAAGTTCAGATCCCATTTTTGAGAACTTGAACTCAATTAAATGAACAGGCCAGTTAGAACAGCACTATTTATTGACGATGCTCTCCATTTGCCATTGCATGATTTTGGCTTCTTTGCCAAAAATCAAGTGTCATGAAGTATGTGGCTTGATTTCTGGGCCTTTCGTTTGATTCTATTGGTTAGCCTGTATATTTCTATACTAATACCATGCAGTTTTTATATCTACATTTCTGTAGAGTAGCTTGAGGTGAGGGATGGTGATTCCTCCCGAAGTTCTTTTATTGTTCAGGATCGCTTTAGCTGTCCTGGGTTCATTATTTTTCCATAAGAAGTTGAGAATTGCTCTTTCAAGTCCTATTAAAAATTGTGTTGGAATTTTGATGGGGATTAGGTTGAATCTGTTGATTGCTTTTTATAAGATGGCAATTTTCAATATGACAATCCTGTCTATCCATGAGCATGGGAAATCTTTTCATTTTCTGATATCTTCTTCTATTTTTTCTTCAGGGATTTGAAGTTCCTGTTATAAATTTCTTTCACTTGCTTGGTTAGTGTTATGCTAAAATATTTTATATTATTTTTGGCTATTTAAAGGGTATTGTTTCCTTAATATCTTTCTCAGCCAGTTTAGTGTAAAGGAGTGCTATTGATTTCTTTGAGCTAATTTTGTATCCAGCCACTCTGATGAAGTAGCTTATCAGCTGTAGGAGTTTTCTGGTAGAATTTTTGGAGTCATTTATGTATACTATCTTATCATCTGCAAATAGTGATACCTTGACTTCTTCCTTTCCAATTTGTACCCCCTTGATCTCCTTTTGTTGTCTTATTGCACTGCCTAGAACTTCAAATACTATATTGAATAGATATGGAAAGAGTGGGCAGCCTTGTCTTGTCTGTAGTTTTAGTGGGATTGCTTTAATTTTTCTCCTTTTAGTTTGATGTTTACTATTGACTGGCTGCATATTGCTTTTACTATGTTTAGATATGTGCCTTGTATCCCTGACCTGTCTAATACTTTTAACATGAAGGGGTGTTGGATTTTTTTCAAAGGCTTTTTCAGCGTCTAATGTGATGATCTTTTGATTATTTTTCATTTGTTTTGTTTATATGGTGGATTATATTGAATGATTTTTGTACATTGAATATCCCTGCTTCCCTGTGATGAAGCATACTTGATCATGATGGATGATGTTTTTGATGTGTTCCTGGCCTTTGTTTGTATTTTATTGAATACTTTTACATCAACGTCCATAAGAGAAACTGGTCTGAGGTTCTCTTTCTTTGTTGACTCTGTGTGATTTAGGTATCAGGGTGACTGTGGCTTCATAGAATGTATTTAGCAGTGTTTCTTCTGTTTCTATTTTATGGAATAGTTTGAGGGGTGTTGTATTAGCTCTTCTTTGAAAGGTGGGTAGAATTCTTCACTAAAACTATCTGACCCTCTGCTTTTTTGGTTAGAGACTCTTAAAGATTGCTTCTATTTCTTTAGGGGTTATAGGGCCATTGAAACAGTTTGCTTGGTTTTAAGTTAGCTTTGTAAGTGGTATATATCTAAAAAGTCTTCCATTTCATTATATTTTCCAGTTTGAGATAAGATGTAATGATTTTTTCAACTTCCTTGGTGTCTGTTGTTATGTCTCCCTTTTCATTTCTGATTTTGCTAATTTGGATACTGTCTCTGTCTTTTAGTTAGATTTTGGTTAAGGGTTTGTCTATCTTATTGATTTTCTCAAGGAACCAGCTCTTGGTTTCTTTTATTCCTCATGCTGTATTCAGCCCTGATTTTGATTATTTCCTGTGTTCTACTACACTTTGTATGCTTGGTTTTTTTCTAGAGCTTTCAGTTGTACTCTTAAATTGCTTAAATTTCTACCTTCTTCATGGAGTTGCTTAGTGCTGTGAAGTTTCCTCTTAGCACTGCTTTTACTGTGTCCCATAAATTTGAGTATGTTGTGCCTTAATTTTCATTGAATTCTAAAAAGCCTTTAATTTCTTACATTATTTCTTCCATGACCTATAAGCCATTGACTAGAGAGTTGTTAAATTTCCATGAGTGTGAAAGCTTTCTGGTGTTTCTGTTGTTGTTAAAGTCCAGCTTTAGTCTTTAAGTATCTGATAAGATAGATACACTGCATTATTTCATTTTTTTGTGTCTGTTGATGTATGCTTTGTGACCAACTGCATGGTCAATTTTGTAGAATGATCCATGAGATGTTGAAAAGAAGGTATATTGTTTTATGTGTTTTGGTGAAATGTTCTGTAGATGTCTGTTAGTTCCATTTGATTCATAATGTCTTTTAGTTTCATTATTTCTCTGTTTAGGTTTTTGTCTGGATGTCCTGTCAGTTGATAAGAGTGGGGTGTTGAAGTCTCCCACTACTAATGTGTGAGGTTCAATATGTGATATAAGCTTTAGCAATGTTTCTTTTATAAATGTGGATGCCCTTGTGTTTGGGGACAGAACTGAGATATCATCATGGTAGTTTTTTTTCCCCTTTGATGAGTCTAAAGTGTCATTTCCTGCCTATTTTTAATTATGGTTGAAAGTTTATTTTATTAGATATTAGAATGGCTACTCCAGCTTACTTCTTGGGTCAGTTTGTTTGGAAACATTTTTTCCAGCCCTTTATTGAGATAATGTCTATCTTTGCTGCTAAGGCGTGTTTCTTGTGTAGAGCAGAGTGATGGGTTCTATTTACACATACATTCTCTTAGCCTGTGTCTTTTTAATGGGAAATTGAGTTCATTGGTATTGAGAGATTAATTACCAATGATTTTTATTTCTTGTTATTTTGATGGTGGTTATGGTAGTGTGTGTGTGTGTGTGTGTGTGTGTGTGTGTGTGTGTGTGTGTGTGTTTCTTTGATTGACTTTTATGGTGTGAAATTCTTTCTTGTGTTTTTTTGAATGTAGTTAGGGTCATTGGTTTGGAGTTTTCTTTCTAGTATCCTCTGCAAGGCTGGGTTATTGGAAAGATATTAAATTTGGTTTTGTCATGGAATACCTTGGTTTTTCTGTTTATGGTGATTGAAAGTTTTGCTGGGTATAGTAGTCTGGGCCGACATCTGTGGTGTCTTGAAGTTTGAAAGACTCTGCCCAGGCCCTTCTAAGTTTTAGAGTCTCTGTTGAGAAATCCAGTGTGATTATGACAGATCTTTATATATTACTTGGCTTTTTTCCCTTACAGCTTTAAAAATTCTTGATTTGTTCTATATAGTTAGTGTTTTGATTTTTGTATGTATGCCTAGATTTTTGTCTGTTTTGTTTTTGTTTTGTTTTGTGTTCTATTAGTTCTTTGAGAATTCTATAGGTGCATTTTTTTTTATCATATTCACCCCTACAACTCCTCCCAGATTCCTATCCACCCAAATCCTGTCTTCTCACCATCTTAACCTATCAAAGTCAATCTGTGCTGCCCATATACTCTTGAATGTGTGCCTGACCTATCAGGGGGCTATACTCTTGAAGAAACTGACTTTCCCTTTCCCAGAAGCTATCTCTGACTAATAGCTCAAGTAGGGGTGGAACTTCATGCCCACATCCCTCTCCACAGTGGAATTTGGTCTGACTTGAGCTTGCACAGGTCTGGTACATGCTGTCACACTGCTGAGTTCACATGTGTCGCTGCCCTGCTGTGTCTAGAAGTCATTGTGTTACTGTTGTCACTCTCTGCCTCTGACTCACTGGAAAGTCGGGGATCTTAGTCAGTGTTCTATTGCTGTGAGGAGACACCATGACAAGGCAACTCTTATGGAAGAAAGCATTTAATTGGGGTGGGCTTTCAGTTTCAGAGAACTATTCTATTATCACTATGTCACTATGCTATGGGGAACACAGCAACATGCAGGTGGACACTGAAGCAGTAGCTGAGAGTTACATCCTGATCCATAGGCAAAGAGAGACACTGGCCTAACATGGGTTTTTGAAACCTCAAAGCCCACCTACAGTGACATACTTCTTCCAACAAGGTCACAGTTTCTAATCCTTATAATCATTTCAAATAGTTCCACTTCCTGGGAACCAAGCATTCAAATATGTGAACCTATGAGAACCATTTGTATTTAAATCTCCACATTCAGTTACAACAAAATGGAGAGAACTCTTACATACTCTTGATGCTAGTAGGTGCATTCTGAGCCCTTGGATTGGTGGAAATTACCATTTTGTTGTGCTAACACACCCCAAAAGGTTTTCATCCATCAGTCATAGAAGGCTAGGTCAAACACAGAAGGGTCAAAGGGTGACTATTTAAGGGGTTAAAAAAAAGCCCAAGATAAACTATAACTTTGCTCTGTCCCTTCAACACTCTAAATTCTCCATGATTACTATAATTCTTATCAGTCAGTCAGCCTTCCAGAACATTATAATTTGAAGACACAACTTCTTTTTCATGCGCAATGATATTGAATATTGAATTATTTTATTTTAAATTATGTACGTGTGCCCCGCGCTATCTCGCCAGCAAGAACACGCGGGGACACACGGATCCTTCTCTAGCCAAAATGTTTATTGTATCTTAAAGAGAGGGCCCGGGGCGCCGGCATGGCGTGGCTTATATACACCCTAGCGTGGCGCATCCACACCTGATTGGTCGCTTACCCATGATCTCATTAGGCACACCCCGGAGTGGGCAAAGACCTGGCACGAAGGCACTCTTGCACATGCGCACACAGTTAACTTCCTGAAAGGAAGTCGGATGGTGCGGCGGAGGCCAGCGCCATCTTGTAATGGCGAAAGTTATCCCGGCTTTCCACGTGGGGAGCAGTGGAAGCCAGCGCCATCTTGTGGTGGCGAATGTTATTACGGCTCTCCACATCTCCCCCTTATTGTTTTATTAATATGATCCCCCTTATTGTTTTATTAATATGAGGCTGGTCTAGGTCCCTGCAGTTACATCCATCTGCTGTGGCTCCTGTCTTAGGTCATTCCTCTATGTCACAGCCTTATCCGTCGAAGGGTAACCCTATCACCACCGGGCCCCGTGTCTTAGATTGGTCTGTGCATGAGGAAAGTTGCCCGTCTCTAGATACCGCAGTGCTGTGTGACAGTAACTGTTAAACGACCTAGGGCGAACTCTATAAAAGAGGCCAGCCAGAAAATGAGTTAGTGGGGAAATCATGATCACCCTATCGCGTGCAACGAGGAAACCTCAGCGATGTAGAAGGGCTGATCAAAGAATCATTGAGTCTCTCTCATCCCAGTGTAAGAGCAGAGAACTCAGATATCAACTAATTCTTGAGCATAGATAACCAAATTCTAGGGGAGGCCCCTTGTTCAATGGCCACAAGTGCTTGAGTGCTAAAGACCTTGTCACATTTCTGTTGAGATCTGAGTTTGCAAACCAACCATAGCATGAACACTAATCCACAGCATAGGGCTGCACCAAACAGAGCCACTCCCGATAAGTAGTGGGCACCTCATCTGGTTCTCCTCAGCTGTTACCACCAAGGGCCATAGTCAAGCCGCTCCTATAATAACATTTAGAATTCCCAATTGTTAGCAACTACTCCAGAAAGTTCACCCACTGTGCTTGCCTAACAATAGATTGGGGGAGGGTAACTCTAGACACTGTAGACACAATGGCTGTAGCAGTAAATGGCTGCTACAATAGCAGTGAAAATAACAAGGTCTTTCCCAGGACAGTTCAGGATTAGCCATTCTTTTCTGGAACAACCAGCGGGCAATGGAACCATGTCTGAGATCTGCACAACCAGGGCAGAGTTCCCCAGTCCACAGCAGCTTTACGCAGGTGGCATTCCTGTGAAGCTATAGACTGCAAAATGACAACACCAGTTAAGGCAGCAAGAGTCACCAGGGGAATGAGGGGGGCAGCAACGGCTGGAGTCCAGTCTTGTCCAGCAAGCAGCAGTGCACAGAGGGTCAGAGAGCAGGCCACAGTGGGACGGGACACACGCAGCGGTAACACTGACTGCAGCAACGCCAAAATCTCTGTGATGACAAAGGATGAGGGGGAATCTTCCATCTTCCTCTCAGGGCAGAGGAATGACTCCAGGGACCTGAACCACGAGAGCTGAATCTTTATGCAACCAGGATCAGCAAGTCTCACTAGTCACTCAGGCAGCTGGCACACTCTTATAGCATCCTGTAGAAAAAACACAAACATTCCCTCTTCCCCATATAAAATATCTGAACAGGATCATGCCAATATGTGCATCTTTCTATTTCACCTAGTCAGAAGTATGTATAGTTGTAGAGTGCCATAAACACTCAGAGTGTTCCTTGGCATACAAATTTTAAAATTGAAATAAAAGGAGATTATTTAGCATACAGGGATAACTCCCCCTCTTTATTTATTAAGATATAGTAAAGATATTATTTATTAAGGTAAGTCCTCGAGGATTAAATTGAGGACACTGAGCACTTGTATTTATAAATTGACTTGTATACCAAATTATTGTCTCTAGCATTATTGTTTTAGATATATAAAGAATAAGATTTTTTTGACTAATTGTTCTTATGTAAGGCCTATAATCTGTCTGGTATCATTGCCCTCCCTTGTTAAGGAGTCTAGGCAATCCAGTTTGAGTTCTTAATGTCCTATAAAGTAACAGTATTTAGTGTTCTTAATCACTAAGCCATTTCTCTAGCACCTCACAAACTTTATTTACCTAAACATAAGCATTAATTAGAAATGCCAAATCCTGTAAATATTGTCTAATTTCAGTCTTAATAGAAATCTCTGAGCTGGCAGGGTAAGGCTGGGAATTGAAAGTAAGCAAATGGAGTCTTCCTCTTTTCATATCAACTCCATTAAAAAACTCCATTTTAAAGAGCTGGGTCTATGGTTTTGTTTAGTTGTCTGAGCCAGAGCACTGAAAGGACAGTGAGTTGTCAGACAATTCACACTGAAATCATCACTCACTGATTCATGTAGAAAACTTGTCTCTAGTAAAGCATTAAGTAATTGAAATCAATTGTAAACCACAAGCCACACATTGGCTATCAGTATATGAATTTAAAGCTTGATTTAAAAACAGTGGCTAAAGCACAGAATTTAATAATCTGTGCTGAAGCAGCAGAAACTCGAGAATAAACAAGTGATCCAATCATACATGTAGCCTTTTCATTAGATGAACCACCTATAAATACACTAAGCGCATTTTCTATGGGTAGCATGTACAAACTTACAGTAAATACAAAAGCATGTAAAGAGTAAAATTATCAACTTTGCCTGAAAATTTTGTATAAATAATAGGCCAAATGTCAGTATTTTTTAATAAACAATTTAATTGCTGTTTGGAATAAGGTATGTTTTACCAGGTTTCTTTTTAAAATACTTCCATGACTCTAGCCTACAATTCTGTATTAACACAACTGAAGCTTTATCTCCAATGAGGATAACAAAGTTAAGACCTCTGGTAAGGTGAGGTACTTGGCCAACTAACATATCCTTAGAAGCTTAAAATTAGTTTTAAATATTCTTTTCTGGAGTAGTGTAACAGCTACTCCCCAAATATTAAAGCTCATTTTGAGAGCAAAGGTTTGTAGTAAAAATTTTCATACACACTGAAAGATTCAAAGTTCTAACTTTTTACATTGAAGAAGCAACAAAATTACATAATATAAGGCTATTAGCCATTTCTAATGATATCACCTTATGGGCTCTCTAAAATTATAAGCAAGCTCACGAAATGAAAACTCACAATCGATCCTCTAAATCTATCTTGAAATGGCAGTTGGAGTAAGCAAACAAGCTGTAATTCTCTCACAAGTTCCAAAACCTCATCAATCCTTTGTAAATCCTGTAACAATCTCTACCTGTTTGATTTTTTTCTTAATTACAAATAAGTTTGAGTTAGTCAATGTAACACTGGCAATCCTTAATCACAATCTTTAAGTTCTCCTTTTAACACCAGAGCACAACCACAACTTTGGAAAGTCACCTGAGTTCTGAGTATGTGACTAGGCAGCTGTTCTTGGGGCAGTGGAATTAGCATCAAAATACAGATAGCTTCAGGGCAAACCACAACTTTGGAAAGCAAAACTCAACCTCTAACAACCTAGTCTCCAAAATCCAGTCTCCAAAACACTGAGTCTATCCTTCATGCTACAAAGTTTGACTGCCAATTCCTACATATGAATGCACGATGGTGTAGTCTCCAGTACCTCAACAAAGAGACATTGTCCTAAATTCTTCTAGAAGCCTGGTTTCTAGAGTAAGAATTCCATAAAAATATTATCTCAATTTAGACCTGTTTCCCTAGGTTGGCTCATGCCACATGTTGTCTAGAATGACTTTATCCAAATTACCAGTTTTATGTCAACTTTCTGTTACCAATATTATAACTTTTTAACCATATCCAATAACTTAAAAGCCAATAGTCCATAACCAAGGCATGTAGAGCATATTTATACATTTAAAACCAATCAGAAACAAAATTGAAGTGGCTACACATGTCTTTAATATTTAGACCAAGCACCATTTTTACCTTTTAAGCTATGATTTTAAGAGAAGCACCTTGTCACCTGTTGAGTCAAATAATAAGTCAGGGATTTTTCTAAGAGAAACAGCTATCAGTTTTAATACCGTAGAAGCTGAGGAGCTGCTGGTGCCTTTAAGATCAGCTCGTGCAGACGCTCAGCCCCCCGGGCATCTTCTCCAGCTGACCTAGACTCCTGGCTACAGGTATAGGGCTCTAAAGGCCGATTGAAACTGTTTTTTATTCATTTGTTCCTTTTTTGAAACGAGTTAAAACCAAATCAAGGTGTGAACGACCAGCAGATAAAGTTTTTACCATTTTCTCTTTTGAACACGAAACATAAAACATTTAACCAACGAGAAACAAAAACCACAGACATAAACTGACATACATGGACAGCTTGGTGCACCAAGGACAGACACTAGACAAAGAGGAAAAACTAGATGGTGTCCCAGCAAAGGAACCCAGGTTCCAATAGGAGTCAGCAGAGAGGTAGGATTTCCCCTTTCCCACCACTTCCACGGTGACCATCCACTCGAGTGGAGTTGATATGGACGATGGATTGTCTCAATTCCTGGACTAGTCCATCAACGTGTTGAAACAAATTCCTGTAAGATACTGAGATATATTACGGGATATCTGAGCAGCACAACTGACATTCACAAATGATATGGAAGTGAAACACAGTCCTGAATATTTCACTCACAACCCAATTACATTAACTCCATCAAGCTGTGCATGGGCATTGAGATGTCCTTTTGTTTGATTCTCCTGAGTAAATTTTTCAGGCGGTCTACCTCTATCAAATCTGATCAGTATGACTCTGTGAAGTTTCCAGAGCCTAATCACACCTTTTACAAGCACAAAGACAAAATTTTTCTCCCAAAATACTGTGTTCCATTTAACTCCTCCCTTTTTCTCTCCCGGGGCGTTCTTTCCCCAACCTCTCGCTTCCTCAGATCTGAAGTCTTTGGAAGGGTCTGTCTGCTTATATTTATCTTTTCTCCTTGAGCTCTTTAATTTTTTATCCCACTCTGTTTCTGACATGCTGCCTTGTAACTTCCCTAGCACTCTCCGTCCCGCCACCACAGTTGGGCGGCATTTCCCATCTTCTAGGCGCGACCTCTGACGGTGCCTAGCGGCAGCCACGAAATCAAAAACCAAAAGAGAAAGCACGAAGGCTGCTAAAACGATAATAAAAACTTCCGCCGCACCTTCTAGCAGAGGATAGAAGTGGAACAGATCAAGACCAAACATGTCTCTCAGAGCCTACCTTAAAAACACTGCAGTTCTGAATTCCCTCTGCGGACGGAGAACCCCTCTCTCGGCGCCTGGCGATGGTGTGGCGTTTCTATCCCAGGTTTTCGGCACCAGATGTCCCACGCGACCTCTCGCCAGCAAGAACACGCGGGGACACACGGATCCTTCTGTAGCCAAAATGTTTATTGTATCTTAGAGAGAGGGCCCGGGGCGCCGGCATGGCGCGGTTTATATACACCCTAGCGCGGCGCATCCACACCTGATTGGTCGCTTACCCATGATCTCATTAGGCACGCCCCGGAGTGGGCAAAGACCTGGCACGAAGGCACTCTTGCACATGCGCACACAGTTAACTTCCTGAAAGGAAGTCGGCTGGCGCGGCAGAGGCCAGTGCCATCTTGTAATGGTGAAAGTTATCCCGGCTTTCCACGTGGGGCGCAGTGGAAGCCAGCGCCATCTTGTGGTGGCGAATGTTATTGCGGCTCTCCACATACATGTATACCTCTGTGGGGATGTATACATGTGAGAGCAGGTACCCTCAGAGGCTAGAAGAGGAGGATATCAGATCCTATGGAGTTATATATAGATTGTGAGCCACCCTATATGGTGCTGGGAGCCAATTTGGGATCCTCTATTCAAGCAGAGAGCACCCTTAACCACTGAAGCACTTCTCCAACCACTGAGCACTTTAAAAGATAGTCTTTTGCTAAAATCAAAAACTCCGGTGACAGCAGATGCTGGTGAGGATGTGGAGAAAGAGGAACACTCCTCCATTGTTGGTGGGATTGCAGACTGGTACAATCATTCTGGAAATCAGTCTGGAGGTTCCTCAGAAAATTGGACATTGCACTACCTAAGGACCCAGCTATACCACTCCTGAGAATATACCCAAAAGATGCTCCAACATATAAAAAAGACACATGCTCCACTATGTTCATAGCAGCCTTATTTATAATAGCCAGAAGCTGGAAAGAACCCAGATGCCCTTCAACAGAGGAATGGATACAGAAAATGTGGTACATTTACACAATGGAATACTAATCTGCTATCAAAAACAATGACTTTATGAAATTCATAGACAAATGGATGGAATTGGAAAATATCATCCTGAGTGAGGTAACCCAATCACAGAAAAACACACATGGTATGCACTCATTGATAAGTGGATATTAGCCCAAATGCTTGGTTACCCTAGATGCACAGAACACATGAAGGATGACCAAAATGCTAATGCTTTACTCCTTCTTTAAAAGGGGAACAAGAATACCCTTGGGAGGGAATAGGGAGGCCAAGTGTAGAACAGAGGCTAAAGGAATGCCCATTCAGAGCCTGCCCCACATGTGGCCCATACATATACAGCCACCAAACTAGATAAGATGGATGAAGCAAAGAAGTGCAGGCTGACAGGAACCGGATGTAGATGTCTCCTGAGAGACACAGTCATAATATGGCAAATACATAGGCGAATGCCAGCAGCAAGTCACTGAACTGAGAACGGGACCCCCGTTGAAGGGATCAGAGAAAGGACTGAAAGAGCTTGAAGGGGCTTGAGACCCCATATGAACAACAATGCCAACCAACCAGAGCTTCAAGGGACTAAGCCACTACCCAAAGACTATACATGGACTGACTGTGGGCTCCAACCTCATAGGTAGCAATGAACAGCCTCGTAAGAGCACCAGTGGAAGGGGAAGCCCTGGGTCCTGCCAAGACTGAACCCCCAGTGAACGGGATTGTTGGGGATAGGGTAGTAATGGGAGGAGGATGAGGAGGGGAACACCCATATAGAAAGGGAGGTGGAGGGGTTAGGGTGATGTTTGCCTGGAAACCAGGAAAGGTAATAACAATTGAAATGTAAATAAGAAATACCCAATTTAATAAAGATGGAGAAAAAAACACTAAAAAAAGATATTTTTGTTTATTCAAGGCAAGGTCTTACTATGTAGCCCTGGCTAGTCTGGATCTCTGTTCTGTGAGGCCAGACTGACCTCACAGAGGTCTGTCTGACTCTTCCTCTCAGGTATTAGAATTAAAGGTATTACCATGCCTAGATTTTAAAAATATCCTTACTAGCTGTGTTCACTTCTTTCTTTTAGAAATGTCTATTTGGATGACTGTCCCACTTCCCTTCATTGTTGTTTGCACCTTTTATGTTGTGGAAATCAATCTCTTGCCAGGCCAGAAGGTTGCAACTGCTTCTTCCACACTGTCAGTCACTTGCACTCCCTTTGCTGTAAAGAAACACGTTAGATTGACGTAGCCTATTTGTCAATCTTGGCCTCTATTGCCTGTACTTTCAAGTCCTAACTTTTAAGACCAATTATTGATACTAAGGTTCTAATGCACTTCTCGTTTTCTTCTAGTGTGTGAAAATTTGAGGTCTTACATTTAGGTCTTAAATGTGACCTTCCTGGTCTGTCCTACAGTACAATGCTCTTGAGTTGTCACTTTCTCACTACCCTTTGGCTTTCTAAGGAGTAGCGTGTTCTTAAGGGATGGGAATGAGCTGCTTTGCATCTGGGGAGAGACTTCCTCCTGACCCTTGCTCATGAAGTGAGGGCCAAATTAGATTTTCTACCTCACAAACAGCCCCAGTAAAATCTTTGCCTCCCTCCAAAACCTCCCAAACCAGGCCTCCATCTACTGTGATGCTCTCAGCATTACCTCCTAAGTTCCCACAACAGCTCATTAAGCTCTGAGCACCCTGGCTTTTCTAGCCCAGAGTTCAAATGCCACAATAGAACAGGTCTGTCCCAGCAACACCTCATGACCTGGTACCAATTTCCATTCCATCAGAGTTTCTACTGCTGTAATAAAACGACAGCAAAAAAAGTAAAAGTAACTTGGGGAAGAAAGGGTGTGTATTAGTTTATATTATCACATCACAGCCCATCAGTGAGGAGCGCTGCTATGGACAAAGAGATAGCTTGTTGCTGCTGTTCTTCTATTAGTCAGGAGCAGTCCTTTGCTCATCCTAGCCTGATGCCTGGCTTGGTGGCCAAAGTTTTGTTATGCCTAGGACACATAAAACTCAACTTGAGTCAAATCCAGACAATACAGCACAGGAGAAAGAACACAGACAGAGACCTGCATTCTACCAGGCCACGCAGTGTGAGCAGAGAAAAATGTCCTCTGTCCTGCCCTCCAGCACATAGCACAGGTGAGCCATAGACACATAGAGCCACGTCTAACACAACACAATGCAGGAAAGAAGGAGAAAGACAGAGACCATTCAACTGCCATGCGACCCACAGACCCGCCCTCCAGAGCACGATACATGTGGGGCCATAGACAGTTTGCCGCTATGCCGTGCACTGATAGAGGATGTCACACAGGGCCCCCGCCGCGTCCTTAGCCTGCAGCAGGAGGCACCACAATATGGAAATACATGGAGGACAGATGGGAGAGAAAGAGAAGTGGAGCAGCTTGAGCATTATGAAGAGAGATGAAACTGGAAACTTGAGGAGGGAGAAGAGTAGCCTGTTGTGAGCCCTGCCACCCGGGGCCATGGTGAGGTCCCTGCCAGCTCAAGCTGCTGCCGAGGGCCATGTCTAGGTACATGGCTATGCAGCTGTAGGGGTCAGTGTGGATGTCTGAGGCTCATATTGCCACTAGAGAACATGGGGACTCCACACCAGGAACCATGTGCATGTTCAGAGGCAATGCAGAACTGGCCCCATCCCTCACTGACTGGGGTGCTCATGAGAGCTAGCCCCACCTGTCACCAGCGGTAGCACTCTGGAGAGTGGGCCCTAAACCTCACACTTGGGAAAATGAGTCCCTCAGCTTGGCTGGGAACCACAGTGGAGCTGGCTGGGGGTGGGGGGACCAGGTGAGCAGGCCCCAAGGAAATGAGAGCAGAGGAGCTGACCCTGCTTCCTGCAGACGGTGCATTGGGTGGCCTAGTGAGAGCTCGCCCTGGGGGTGTGGATTAAGGAGAGCATTATCTGACTAGCCCTGACCCAGGCCCTGATATAGGGCTCTAGATTAGCCCACCCAAAATCTACATTATCAGGGAACTGTTATGGTAAATATTTAATTCCAATCATTGTTTTCTACGCCGATTTTGATTATTCAGCTACCAGATAAAAGATACAAGACTTTTATATTTATACTAAACCTTTTTAAAGCACTAGAGTTGGGCAAATATCTACCCTAAGCTATTAGTATGTACTTCCCTCTCAATAACCCCGTTATAAATTACATGCTTCATTGTGACTGCTCTTAACTGCAGTTGGCCAGCCCTCATGGTCATATTTTCATGATTCACCCACCGTATGGTGTCTTCTCCTTCCTTCCACTTTTCTCATGGAAAAGAAGACATCAGAACCCAAGCCTGGGAACCGAAACTCCACCTACCTCTCCTCTGCCCAGCTGTGGCACTTTTCTTTCTCTCTTTCTCTCTTTCTCTCTTTCTCTCTTTCTCTCTTTCTTTCTTTCTTTTTCTTTCTTTCTTCCTTTTTTTGTAATGATGTTTCTAATTTTATTTTTCTTGGATATTTTTTTTTTTGGTTCTTTTTTTCGGAGCTGGGGACCGAACCCAGGGCCTTGCGCTTCCTAGGCAAGCGCTCTACCACTGAGCTAAATCCCCAACCCCTTTCTTGGATATTTTATGTATTTGCATTTCAAATGTTATCCTCTTTCCCACCTCTCCCATACCCCCTCCCCCTGATTCTATGAGGATGCTCCCACTCCTACCCACTGACTCTAACCTCAATGCCCTGGCATTACCCTATATTGGGAAAATGAGCCTTCACAGGACCAAGGACTTCTCCTTCTATTGATGCTGGACAATGCCATCCTCTGCTACATATGTGGCTGGAGTCATGGGTTGTTCCATATGTACTCATTGGTTGGTGGTTTAGTCCCTGGGAGCTCTGGTGGGGTCTGGTTGGTTGATATTGTTGTTCTTCCTATGGTGCTGCAAACCCCTTCAGCAAGCATTTCTTGGCATCAGCAATAGTGACTGGATTTTGTGGCTGCATATAGGATGGATTCCCAGGTGGGGAAGACTCTGGATGAACTATTCTTCAGTCCCTGCTCCATTCTTTGTTCCTGTATTTCCTCCTGTGAGTATTTTGTTCTCCTTTCTAAGAAGGGATGAAGCATCCACATTTTGGTCTTCCTTCTTGGGACTCATATGATCTGTGAATTTTTCCTTAGTTATTCCAAGCTTTTGGGCTAATATCCATTTATCAGTGAGTACATACCATGTGTGTTCTTTTGTGACTGGGTTACCTCACTCAAGATGGTATTTTCTAGTTCCATCCATGCCTCAGAATTTCAAGAAGTCATTGTTTTTAATAACCAAGTAGTACACCATTGTGAAGAGGTACCACATTTTCTGTATCCATTCCTATCTTGAAGGGCATCTGGGTTCTTTCCAGCTTCTGGCTATTATAAATAAGGCTGGTATGAACATAGTGGAGCACGTGTCTTTGTTATGGGTTGGAGCATCTTTTGAGTGTATTCCCAGGAGTGTATAGCTGAGTATTCAGGTAGTGCAATGTCCAATTTTCTGAGGAACCTCCAGACTGATCTCCAGAATGATTGTACCAGCTTAAATTCCCACCAACAATGGAGGAGTGTTTCTCTTTCTCCACATCCTCGCCAGCATCTACTGTCACCTGAGTTTTTGATCTTAGCCATTCTGACTGATGTGAGGTAGTATCTCAGGGTTGTATTGATTTGCATTTCCCTGATTTCTTTAGGTGCTTCATGGCCATTTGATATTCCTCAGCTGAGAATTCTCTGCTTAGCGCTGTACCCCATTTTTAATAGGATTATTTGTTTCTCTGGGGTCTAAAGTCTTATTAGCCCTATATTGGATGAAGGATTGGTAAAGACCTTTTCCCAATCTGTTGGTTGCCATTTTGTCCTATTGACACTGTCCTTCGCTTACAAAAGCTTTGCAGTTTTATGAGGTCTCATTTGTCGATTCTTGATCTTAGAGCATAAGCCATTGGTGTTTTGTTCAGGAAAATTTCCCCTGTGCCTATGTGTTTGAGGCTCTTCCCCACTTTCTCTTCTATTAGTTTGAGTGTATCTGGTTTGATGTGGAGGTCTTTGATTGACTTGGATTTGAGCTTTGTACAAGGAGATAAGAATGGATCAATTTGCATTCTTCTACATGATGACCTCCAGTTGAACCAGCATCATTTGTTGAAAATGCTGTCTTTTTTCCCATTGAATAGTTTTAGTTTCTTTGTCAAAGATCAAGTGACCACAGGTGTGTGGATTTGATTCTGGGTCTTCAATTCTTTTCCACTGATCTACCTGCTTGTCTCTGTATCAATACCATACAGTTTTTAATCACTATTGCTCTGTAATATTGCTTGAGGTCAGGGATAGTGATTCCCCCAGAAGTTCTTTTATTATTGAGTGTAGTTTTTGCTATCCTGGGTTTTTTGTTATTCCAAATGAATTTGCAAGTTCCTCTTTCTAGCTCTATGAAGAATTGAGTTGGAATTTTGATGGGGATTCCATTGAATCTGTAGACTGCTTTTGGCAGAACGGCCATTTTTACTATATTAATCCTGCCAATATATGAGCAAGGGAGATCTTTCAATCTTCTGAGTTCTTCTTCAATTTCTTTCTTCAGAGACTTGAAGTTCTTGTCATACAGATCTTTTACTTGCTTGGGTAGAGTCACACCGAGGTATTTTATATTATTTGTGACTATTGTGAAGTGTGTCATTTTCGTAATTTCTTTCTCAGCCTGTTTATCCTTTGAATAGAGGAAGGCTACTGATTTGTTTGAGGTAATTTTACATCCAGCAATTTTGCTGAAGTTTTTAATCAGGTTTAGGAGTTCTCTGGAATTTTTGGGGTCACTTAAGTATACAATCATATCATCTGAAAATAGTGATAGTTTGACTTCTTCCTTTCCAATCTGTATCCCTTTGACTTCTTTTGGTTGTCTGATTGCTCTGGCTAGGACTTCAAGTACTATATTGAATAGATAGGGAGAGAGTGGGAAGCCTTGTCTAGTCCCTAATTTTAGTGGAATTGCTTCAAGTTTCTCTCTATTTAGTTTGATGTTGGCTACTGGTTTGCTGTATACTGTTCTTACTATGTTTAGGTATGGACCTTGAATTCCCGATCTTTTGAAAACTTTTTAAAATGAAGGGGTGTTGAATTTTGTCAAATATTTTTTCAGCATCTAATGAAATGATCATGTGTTTTTTTTTCCAGTGAGTTTGTTTATATAGTGGATTACATTGATGGATTTCCCTATTGCCTTAGTTAGGATCTTATTGCTGTGAACAGACACTATGACCAATGTAAGTTTTATAAGGGACAGCATTTAATTGGGGGTGGCTTACAGCTTTAGAGGTTCAGTCCATTATCATTAAGGTGGGAATATGGCAGCATCCAGGCAGGCATGGTGCAGGAGGAGCTGAGTTCTACATCTTTACCCGAAGGAAGCCAGGAACAGTCTGTACATCCCCAGGCAGTTAGGAGGAGGGTCTCCAAGCCCACCCCCACAGTGACCCACTTCCTCCAACAAAGCCACATTTTCTAATAGTGCCACTCCCTGGGCCAAACATATGCAATCCATCGCACCTATATTGAACCATTCTCGCATCCCTGGGATGAAGCCTATTGATCATAGTGAATGATCATTTAAATATGTTCTTTGATTCAGTTTTGAGAATTCTATTGAGTATTTTTGCATCAATATTCATAAGGGAAATTGGTCTGAAGTTCTCTTTCTTTGAAGGGTCTTTGTGTGGTTTAGGTATAAGAGTAATTGTGGCTTCAAAGAATGATTTGGGTAGTGTTCCTTCTGTGTCTGTTTTGTGCACTAGTTTGAAGAGTATTGGTATTAGACCTTCTTTGAAGGTCTGATCAAATTCCACACTAAACCCATCTGCTCCTGGGCTTTTATTCACCAGGAAAAAAACCAGAGACACAGTGCAACTTTTCTATTTCTTTATGGATTATGGGACTGTTTAGATGGTTTATCTGATCCTGATTTAAGTTTGGTACTTGATATCTGTCTAGAAAATTGTCCATTTCATCCTGATTTTCTAGTTTGGTTGAGTATAGGCCTTTGTAATAGGATCTAATAATTTTTTGAATTCCTTCAGTTTCTGTTGTTATCTCTCCCTTTTTCATTCTGATACTGTCCCTGTGCCCCGTGGTTAGTCTGGCTAAGTGTTTATCTCTCTTGTTATTTTCTCAAAGAACAAGCTCCTGGTTTTGTTGATTCTTTGTATAGTTCTCTTTGTTTCTACTTTGTTAATTTGGGCTCTGAGTTTGATTATTTTCTGCCATCTACTCCTCTGGGGTGAATTTGCTTCTTTTTGTTCTAGAGCTTTCAGGTGTGCTGTCAAGCTGCTAGTGTATGCTCTCTTCAATTCCTTTTTGGAGGCACTCAGAGCTATGAGTTTTCCTTTTAGCACTTCTTTATTGTGTCCCATAAGTTTGGGTATGTTGTGCCTTCATTTTCATTAAATTCTAAAAATTCTTTAATTTCTTTCTTTATTTCTTCCTTTACCAGGTTGTCATTGAGTAGAGCATTGTTCAGCTTCTATGTTTATGTGGGATTTCTGTTGTTTTTGTTGTTATTGAAGACCAGTCTTAGTCCATGGTGATCTGATAGTACGTATGGGATTATTTCAATCTCCTTGCATCTGTTGAGGCCTGTTTTGTGATAAATTATATGGTCAATTTTAGAGATGGTACCATGAGGTGCTGAAAGAAGGTATATAGTTTTTGTTTTAGGGTGAAATGTTCTATAGATGTCTGTTAAATCCATTTGGTTCATAACTTCTGTTAGTTGCACTATGTCTCTGTTTAGTTTCTGTTTCCGTGATCTGTCCATTGATGAGAGTGGTGTGTTGAAGTCTCCTACTATTATTGTATGTGGTGCAATGTATGCTTGGAACTTTAGTAAAGTTTCTTTCAGTAATGTGAGTGCCCTTGCATTTGGAGCATAGATGTTCAGAATTGATAGTTCACCTTGGTAGATTTTTTTTTCTTTGATGAGTATAAGGTGTCCTTTCTTATCTTTTTTGATAACTTTTGGTTGAAAGTCAATTTTATTTGATATTAGAATGGCTACTCCAGCTTGTCTCTTGGAACCATTGCTTGGAAAAAATTTTCCCAATGTCTGTCTTTGTCATTGAGTTGTGTTTCCTCAATGCAGCAAAATGCTCCTGGTGGGTCTGTCTTTGGATAGTCAGTAGAGATAAAGTGGGGTCCTACTTTTCGGCTGTAGGCTTAGGAGGGACAGTGCTCCTGGAAGACCAGCTCTCTAAAGGCAGGTTTTGTGTCTGAGGGCTGTGGTACAACCCCAGCTCTGGGTGTAGATCAGCTGTAGGCATCTTTATTCAACCAATAGTTGTAAATTAAGGAGCAATATTACATAGAATTGCTTGATCTACATGAGGATCTCCTCATCCTTGGGACAACCAGGGTAGTATTTAGCATTACAATACATAGCAACAGACTAAACCCCAACAGAGAACAGTAGAGACATGAGAAACAGACAGTCCTGCTGTCCAAAGCTGTAAGATCTCTATGACACAGGGCAAGAACATGATGATTTGAAGGAGTCCCAGTGAGGATCAAATACTGATGGTGTCATGGAAGCCCGAGACCTTGAACCAGACCAATGGCTTATCGAAATGAACAATTGTAAGTAAAGATGTGTAGACAGAAGGGTTTACTGTGAGACATACTGACATTCTATAGCTTCCATGATGAGATGTTTTCTATGCTGTGTGTGTGTGTGTGTGTGTGTGTGTGTGTGTGTGTGTGTGTGTGCTGTAGATTCTGAGAGGCCACAGATGCCAGTCCAATCTACTATACACAACAGAACTTTCAATCACAGTAGAAGGAGAAATTATGATGCCAAGCATAATGGCTCTTGTCTTTAATTCCAGCACTTGGGAGGCAGAGGCAGAGGCAGAGGCAGGTGGATCTCTGTTAGTTCAAGGACAACCTGTTTTGCATAGTGAGTTCCAGGACAGCCAGAAATATATAGTGTAGTAGACCTAACAGATGTTTGTAGAACATTTCATCCGAATACAAAATAATATACCTTCTTCTCAGAACCTCATAGAACTTCTTCCATAATTTACCATATACTCAGACAAAAAGCAAGTCTCAATGGATACAAGAAAATTGAAATAACATTATGCATTCTATCTGATCAGCAGAGATGAAAGCTGAATATAAACAATAATAGATACAAGAGAAAGCTTATGAACTCATAGAAACTGAACAATCCAACGTCAAATGAAAATGGGTCAAGACAGAAATTAAGAAAGAAACTAAAGACTATCTAGAATTTAATTAAAATGAATCGACAAAATACTCAAACTTATGGACACAATGAAGGCAGTTCTCAGATGCAAGTTCACAGCACAAAGTGCCTTCATAAAATAATTGGAGAGATCTCATGCTAGCAACTTAACAGATCACCTGAAAGATCTAGAACAAAAATAAGAAATCACACACAAAAGGAGAAGCCAGTAAGAGAGAATCAAACTCAGAGCTGCAATAAATATAAAATAGAAACAAAGAATGAAACAATTCTTTGAGAATTTCAAGAATTACAAAACCTTATCCAAAATAACTAAAAGGGAGGGAGAAACATAGTTAGTTCAATTACAAATTAGCAAAATTAGAAATAAAAAGGGGATATAACAACAGACACCAATGAAATTCAGAGAATTCTAAGAACATACTTTAAAACCCTATCCTTCAAAACAAAACTATCTTCCACCAACTTGAAGATCCAAAAGAAATGGATAATTTTCTCAACATATATCACTTGTCAAAGTTAAATTAAGCTCAGATAAGCAACTGAAACAGACTTACAACTCCTAGCGAAATAGAAGCAGTAATTAAAAATCTCCCAACCAAAAAGGGCTCAGACCTAAATGGTTTTAGTACAGAATTCTATCAGATTTTCAAAGAAGAGTTAATACCAATACTCCTCAAAATTTTCTACAAAATAGACACGGAAGGAACATTGCCCAATTCATTCTGTGAGATGTTAGTTGCCATGATACCCCCTCCAAAACACAACAAAGAATTACAGACTGATTTCTTCTATGAACATAGATGAAAAGTCTCAATAAATACTTGCAAACTAAATCTAAGAACACATCAAAATGATAATTCACCATGATAAAGTAGACTTTCATGCAAGAGATGCAGGGACAGTTCAACATATGTAAATTCATGAATGTAATCCACATATAAAGAAACTGAAATATAAAAGTCACATGGTCATCTCATTAGATGCAGGAAAGGCCTTTGACAAAATCCAACACTCCTTCATGATAAAAGTCCTGGAGAGATCAGGGATAAAAGGGACATACTTCAACATAATTTAAGTTGTTTATAGCAAGTCCATGGCTAACATCAACCTACATGGAAAGAAACTCAAAGCAGTTCACTAAAATCAGGAATAAGACAAAATTGTCCACTGTCTCTATATCTATTCAATACTTGGTCTTAGCTGGAGCAATAAGAGAACTGAAGGAAATCAGGAAGATACAAACTGGAAAGGAAGAAGTCAAAGTATCTTTATTTACAGATGATATAATAATATATATGTGACCCTAAAAATTCCACTGGGAAATGCCTATAGATGGTAAGCACTTTTAGTAAAGCAGATGGATGCAGATTAACTCACAAAAATCAGTAGCCTTCCTGTATACAAATGACAAATGGACTGCGAAAGAGATCAGGGAAACAACATAATAGCCTTAAATAAGATAGAATATCTTGGGGGAAACTCTAACCAAACAAGTGAAAGACTTTATGGTCAAAAAATCCCTTTATTATATTGAAGAAAGAAATTAAAAACATACCTGAAGATGGAAAGATCCCCCATGCTCATGGATTGGTAGGTCTTTAAGGGATAATTTTCAGCTTGGAAACACACACACACCAGACAACTTGATCAATGGGATTGAATTGAAATCCCAGGCATAAATCCACACACTTATGGACACCTGATTTTTGATAAAGAAGCCAGAAATACAAACTGGGGGGGGGGGAATGTTTGATAGATGACCATGTGTAGAAACATGCAAACAGATCCAAAACTGTCACCCTGAACAAAACTCAAGTCCAAATGGATCAAAGACCTCAGCATAAAACCAGATGCACTGAATCTTGTAGAAGAGAAAGTGAGAAATCATTTTTTACTCATTGGCACAGGCCACACTTACTTTTCTGAACAGAACAGTTAGTGTAGGTGCTAAGATGAACAATTAATAAGCGGGACCTCAAAAAACTGAAAAGCTTATGCACAGCAAAGGACACCATCCATTATTCAGTCTAAGTGGTAGCCTACAGAATAAGAAACAATTTTTATCAACTACATGTTTGAGAGAGGGCTAAATATATTCAAAATATAAGGAACTAAAAAATAGATATCGAGAAAACAAATAACCAATTAAAATATAATGTACAGACCTAAGCAGTGAATTCTCAAAATAAGAGACTCAAATGGCTGAGAAGGACTTAAAGAAATATTCAACATCTTCAGACATCAGGGAAATCAACATGACTGAGATTCCATCTATACGTGTAAGAATAGCTAAGATCAGTAGAACTAGTGACAGTTCATTCTGGTGAGGATGTGGAGTAAATAGAACTTTTTTCCATTGTTACTGAGAGTGAAAACTTGTACAGACACTATGGACATCAGTGTAGCAGTTCCTCAGAAAGAATGAAATTGATCTACATCAAGATCTACAGCCATATCACTGTGGTGGTTTGAATATGCTTGGCCCAGGGAATGGCACTACTGGGAGGTGTGGCCTTGGTGGAGGAAGTGTGTCACTGTGGGCATGGGCTTTGAGACCCTCCTCTTAGCTGCTGTGAGACAGTCTTCTGACTACCTTCAGAAGAAGATGTAAAACTCTCAGCAGTTCCAGCATCAGGCCTGCCTTGATGCTGCCATGTTTCCCACATTGATGATAATGGACTAAACCTCTAAGACTGTAAGCCAGCCCTAATTAAATGTTTGCCTTTATAAGAGTTGCCTTGGTCATGGTGTTTCTTCACAGCAATAAAACCCAAGCTATGACCACCACTTTTGGTCATATACCCCAAAGACAGTTCATCCTCCTGTAGAGACACTCAATCATGCTAACTGCTGCTCTATCTATAAGAGGTAGAAATTGGAAATAAACTAGAAACTTTCAACATAAGAAATTGATAAATAAAATGTCTCACATTTACACATTGGAGTACTGTTCATCTGTTTAAAAAGCTAAATCATGAGATTCACAAGCAAATGGATGTAACTAGAAAAAAATCATCCTGAGTGAGGTAACCAGACCCAGAAAGACAAATATGATAATGTATTTGCTAATATGTGGATATTAGCAGTTAAGTCAATGATAACCAAGCTCCAGTCTGTAGAACCACATAGGTTAGGTATAGAGTAAAGGACTAGGGGTGCAAATAAATCTCACTAAAAAGGAAATAGAATATATGTTCATGGATGGATGGGGGTAACTGGAATGGGAGGATCAAGTGAAAAGGAGGAATGGAGAGGGGGACAAGAGAGGGAATATGGGGAGAGACAGCTAAAGTTAAAGGCCATTTAAGGGATACTATGGAAGCCTAATACAGTAGAAGCTTCCTAAAATATGTACATAAGTAAAGGCAATCTAAATCTCTTAGTCAGGGTTTCTATTCCTGCACAAACATCGTGACCAAGAAGCAAGTTGAGGAGGAAAGAGTTTATTCAGCTTAAATGTCCACATTACTGTTTCATCACCAAAGGAAGTCAGGACTGGAACTCAAGCAGGTCAGGAAGCAGGAGCTGATGCAGAGCCCATGGAGAGATGTTACTTACTGGCTTGCTTCCCCTGGCTTGCTCACCTTGCTCTCTTATAGAGCCTACCATCCCAGGGACGGCACCACCCACAATGGGCTGGGTCCTCCACCTTGACCACTCGCTGTAATGCCTTACAGCTGGGTCTCATGGAGGCATTTCCAAAACTGAGGCTCCTTTGCTTTGATAACTCCAGCTTGTGTCAAGTTGACACACAAAACTAGCCAGTACACTGAACGAAATCACCAAATAACGGGGGAGATAGAATTCCAGCTGACCATTTCTTGTTACCAATGAAGCTCCCAGTACCAGGATAAGATTACATCTCATTGAGTTGTTGTTTAAAGGGGTTCATAGAAATTCCCCAAACAACTTAGGCTGCTGATAAGACTGTAGGTTGCTCTCCACACACTGACAGGAAGGCCCCATTGCTGAAGACAAAGCTACACAACTCACTGAACATGGAGAAGTCAAGGTGGTGCCCACACAGAGCCTTCACGCCTACTTTCTATCATCAGTCACAGGAAGAGACTCTGCACACTACCACCAAGCCACCCCCAAACCCTCTGATTTGCAATGAAAGGTATGCTAGGGCAATGGAGGGAGAGATCAGCCGGCATCAGATGAAACCCAATCCCTACACTGCTTGGGTGACCAAGAACCAGAGACTAAGTAGCTCAGGGACATAAGGTAAAACCAGACACTACTGTAAAACTCATGTAGCAATAAAATGACTCCTAATGACATTCTGTTGTACTCATAGATCAGCGCCTTGCTCAGCTATCATCAGAGAAACCTCCTCCTGCAGCAGACGGGGACAAACACAGAGACCCACAGCCAGATGTTACGCAGAGGATGAGAGACCTTGGAACACTCAGCCCTAAAGAGAACGTCTGCATCGAATCCCTCGCCTCAGAGCTCAGGGAACCTGTGAAAGAGGAGGTGGGAAGTGTGTAAGAGGCAGAGGGGATGGAGGACAGCGGGGAAAGGAGGCTTCTCGGTCAACTGAGCAAAGCTCATGTGAACTCCCAGAGGGTGAAGAGACATGCACAGGGCCTGCACGGGTCGCACCAGCTCCTCAGTGTGTGTGTGTTATGACTTTATGTTTTTATGTGATTCCTGGTTGTGTGTACAAGTGGGTCTTTGATTCTCGTGCCTTCTCATAGGTTCGTGGGCTCTTCTGTTTGTCTGTCTTGTCATACTCTCATGTGTTATCTTATTCTATTTTGTTGTGTTTTATCATTAGCCTTTAGTAACGCATTTGTTTCTGATCTATATGGCATGGGAGGCGGGGAGGAGCTGGGAGGAGTAGAGGGAGGGGGTAAAGGGACAAGATCTGGTATCAGGATATATTATGTGAGAAAGAAATCTATTTTCAATAAAGAAACCTGATTTTTAAAAAAAAAAACCTAACTAAAATATGTTTACCAAATACTGAGACACCCCAGTTTGTAACTAAAAAGGTTTTTTTAATGTTGTGACACATGTGAATCTTCATGTTTATTGTGTTGGGACCTTCTCACTTTTCTTTGAATAGCATTGCTCCTTTTACGTGAGGTTGCTTAACCACAGGCATTCGTATATTCTACTCCATGAACAATTTTCATGAAAGCTTACTCACTCTCACCTGGGTTGAACTAATAAGCCTCAAATTAAACAGCTCCACCAAGTCTCAGCAGCTGGCATCATCCCCCACTGAGGACCACAAACTGAAACCTGGCTACTTGGGGAGGCTTCTTAATTATGCTAAGACGAAACTCTTGGCAGCCAGGAGATACGTTTTCTCAAGATCTGAGAGAAAATTTAATGAAAGTGCCACGAATATATTTGTTATGATGATAGTGTGCACTTAATATGAGGTCCTTTTCCCTGCGGATTTCAAAGTCTTGACTAATTAATTAGATGAATTCCCTCATCTTCTGGATGGTCAAGCATTCCAAAAGACCTCCCGAAGTCCATGGATTATTTCAGAGAAACACAGTGCTCTCCACTCAGTACTGGTCCTAGTGGGGTGAGCGACACCTGTTGGGTGTTATTTCTGTTTATTTTACTTGTTGGTTTGTGACCTTGGAAGCCTCAATCATTGTCAGCAAGCCAGTGCCCACTAGCCACATCTGTTACTATGCACAAAGCTTTATTAGTCCAAAGTCTAGCCCATCTGCACCATAGTGTCTAGGACTGTTGTCCCCTGACATGCAGATTTGAAAAATCACTAGTGAGTGACTTCAGAATCTTGAAAGGAAAGGAAAGGAGAGAAAAGGAAAGGAAAGGAAAGGAAAGGAAAGGAAAGGAAAGGAAAGGAAAGGAAAGGAAAAAAGTCTACAGGATCCCCAAACTCTCTTAATTTATTTCCCAATCTACACAATAAAATTCAGGAGCTGGAGAAAATGCTTGGCAATTAGATGTGTCCGGCACTCTTTTGGAGGACCTTGAGTTGGGGTAGTTCCCAGCCACTCTAGCTCCAAGAGCATCACACCAAGCAGCTCACACCATCCATATACATATATAAAAACAAAATAAATCTTAACGTTGAATTGCAAGATAGTTCAGTACACACACACACAAACACACACACACACGCACACATACACACAGAGAGAAGTAACAAAATCAATATCTTTTTAAAAGTACAATTCAATAGTCACTAACAAAACAACTCCATAGAAGAGTTAAGTCTTAAACATAATAAATAATGATTATCTTCCATGATGCCTCAAAAGCAAAGTAAAAAGCATGCAGAAGTCATACTGCTTTATTCAAAACACACTTATCCACTGTCCCTCATTCCCTAGGTATTAGGTGCCACACGTCACAGCAACCAACCTAGGAGTTGCTATCTCACACTTGGTTGAGCTAGTTATCTGTACTGTCTGAATTTTGTGTCAATTTGAGAGGGGAAGGATGCTCAATTGAAGAAATGCATCCCTGAGATCCAACTATAAATTATTTTCTCAATTAGTGACCAGGGCAGGAGGGCCCAGCCCGTGGCTGTCGTTTTGTTCCTGGACTGGAGGTTCTTGGTTTTATAAGAAAGTAGACTGAACAAGCCATTGGAAGGAAACCAGTAAACAGCACCTCTCCATGGCCTCTGCATCAGCTCCTGCTTCCTGCCCTGCGTGAGTTCCAGTCCTGACTTCCTTTGGTGATGAAGAGCAACATGGAGGTGTAAGCTGAATAAACCCTTTCCTCCCCAACCTGCTTTTTTGTTCTGGTGTTTTGTCACAGCAATGGGAATCCTGGCTATGGCATCATCTCTGATTCATGTTGTGGGGCACTACTGTTTATCAACTGTTCATACTCCTGTGTGATCAGATGAGGGGCCAACACAGTCTCCATGCATCCCAGATGTGCCATCAAACAGGCACATTTAGGTCAGAAGAGAAGGTGAGATTGGTTTCTTTCAGAGGAAACCAAGCCTGGGATAAGGTGGCTCTAGGTGGGTTTGGAAAAATTCAGGGCTGCAGTCTAGTGGGGAGAGAGTATTTGTAATGTGAGAGGGACACCGTAAAGAGGTGAGTGACAGAGAGTGGCAAAAAATGACTTGGTCTGGTTTCACTGTGTAACCCTGGCTGGCCTGGAACTTGTTATATAGACCACAGTGGCCTCAAACTCATCAAGTCTACTAGCCGTGGTTATAGGTGTATGCTATCAAGTCTGATAGAAGAGGATTCTTTTAGTAAAGGATTCTATGGTATAAGGTTTCTTTGGCTCTAACTGAAGGGTGTGCTCTGTTGAACTTTGAATAGACAGGAACAATTGAGCCTCAATTTAAGTTTTACAGATGCCATGTTTCTAAACAAACAGGAAGCCACCTTTTTGGCTGCATCTGATTGCTCTCCTAAAATCCCCCCTCCCCCCCCATTCTAGGCAGGACATTCATACTAAAACAATAAATGTAAGATATGGTAATATTCCCTCTTGTCATGAGATTTCCAATTATTGAAAATGAAGTAAATCCCTCCAGAGGCAAAATCATTAAATATATAGTAAATAATGAGGTTAATTAATTTAACCCTTCTAATTAGGAAACTAATTAAATCAGAAAATTAAAATTGACACCAGACAGGAAGTTTTTTTAGTTTAGTCCTGGCAATTTTCTCTCTCATCTCAACCAATTTTGAGAAAGGAGTCTCTGTCAGCTGCAATAGCATGGTTGACTTCTCGAAGCCTAGAGAGGTTTATCTATCATAAAGATATTTTCCAAGCATTTGTTTTACTTCTACTTTTATGGAAATTAAAAACCTTTTTCCTTCTTAGGTTTCTCAAAAGAAAATGTTTGAATAATTCCAAGAAGAAAGGTTTAACTCAAACTCCTGGTTGCTGTGGCTATGGGCACATCACTTAAAATTCTCTGGGTCCCCCTCTAATCATTTGTCTATGATAGTGGACAAGATAAGAGATTTATTCCCTTGCCTAGGTGTAGTGAGTTTATTTGCCTCAAAGTATCAGTCCAGAGGCTGCAGTTGAAGGTGGGAACCAAAGTCCTATGAAGAATCAAGCCTCTGCTCCTGCCAGGCAGAGCAACTGGTTAGAAGACCAGTGGTTGTGGAGTTGGAATGTGCAAAGCCAGAGTCAGATATCCTGGGCCAGCTATTCCTCCGTATTGCCCTCCTCCATACCTGACCTATGACAAACTGTAGAATGTGCAGACTCCTCACTCCCACCAACCAAAGCTGAGAATACCTCAGATAGCATGAGGCCAATGGCAGCATCCCCAGCTTCCTGTGACTGTCTACCTCAGTTGTCTACCAGTGCATTTAAAAGGTGGCTCATTTATGTTTTTGTTCTGTTACCGTAAAAACTTCCTCAAACAGAGACCACATTAGAGCATGGAATACATGTTCCCATTCCCTAATGGTCGCAGTCTGTGTTCCCAGCTGTGCTCACTCGTATTTGACTCCTGCACCCACAGGGAAGTTGGGAATAGACTTAGCAACAAAGTCCATGCCTCTGTGTGAACCATCCTGCCCTGTATTGTACTAGCCTCTGAGGGAGTCTGAGAGCCACAACCCAACTACAAGGTTGTCCTCTGTGTTGCCATTGAAACTTGTGTTTCTAGGCTCTAATACGTCTAAGCAGCCATCCCCTTAGAAATTCTAGAGTTCTGTAGGCCTATTTTATTTTATTTTAGCAGGGTCTTATCCCAGGCTGGCCTCAATATATAGGTGAGGATGACCCTGAACTCCTTATCCTGCCTCTGCTTCTTCCCAAGTGCTAGGATCCTATATCACCACCTCAGTTTCATGCAGTGTTGGGGCTTGACCCAGGACTGCCTACATGCTAGGCCAACGCTCTTCCAACTGACTGTACTTTAAGTCCTCTGTGCCTTGTAGATTAGTCTCATACTACATGGGACTTACATAGTATGGAGATGTACAAACACAGTTCTCTGAAGTCATCACCTGACCAGACAGGTCTCCCTAGGGTCTGGAATCATCCACAGGACAGTGAGAAGCTCTTCCCAAGCACAGGGCTCTCTTGATTCAGCAGGTACTTCCTGTACCTGAAACTCATAAGCACTAGCATAAATTTTGTTGGGCTGAAGATACAGCAAATCTGGGCTATGTGAGACCTTGTCTCAAAACAGAAATTAAGTGTGGCCAATCTGCTAAGACTTACAAAGTTTGTGTGCCCAAATTTGAATGTTTAACTTAACCATTTCTATTGTTGTTGTTGTTGTTATTTGTTGATTTTTTTGAGACAGGGTTTCTTTGTATAGCTTTCCTTGGCTATTCTGGAACTAGCTCTGTAGTCCAGGCTGGCCTTGAACTTACAGAGATCTGCCCGTCTCTGCCTCTCAAATGCTGGGATTAAAGGTGTGCACCAACCCACATGGGTCCATTCCAGTTATTTTAAACAAATGCTATCACTTGGCACACTAATTTCACCAGATGCTTTTGAGTACAGAAAAATGCAGTTCAGAGCAACAGTTTTATTCTCATTCACCTTCAAAGCTGCAAGTCTGCCCCCACCTCATCAAGTTTATTGGACGTTGCTGTAATATCAGAAGTTAGGATAATGAAGTCAGGAGCTAAGAATGCAGCTCAGCTGGGAGAATGCTTGCCTACCATACACAGAACTCCTTGGTTCACTTATCAGCACACTGCCTAAACTAGGCATTATGGAACATGCCCATAATCTCAGCCCTGGAGAGGTAAAGGCAGGAGTATCAGAAAATCAAGATTATTCTCAGCTAAATGGGAAGTTTGAGGCCAGTGTGGGCTACATGGAATTCTATACAAACAAACAAAATCTGTGTGCTTGTTTTATAAGTCTTTAAAAACAAAAAGATAATGGAGACAACCATTCTAGAAAAGCAATACCTTTGACAATGCCAAAGCCTGTGTCGTTTTTAAAGCGTGCTTTGAGTGTGTTCCCTTCGACCCAGGCTGTGTGACATCAGACTGCCTTCAGTTATAATCTCCAGGCATAATCTTCTCTAAGTTTTTCTGCTTATGTGGTTTGCTCTCAGATTATAACATCATCCAGATCACTACAAAATGAGGATCCTCCCAACTTCAAGATTGGACCTGAAAAGGAAACTTCTAATTCTTTGGAAAGTTGGTTATGTCAAATTATGGTTTGCTGGGGCACACAGGTGAAAGGACGCTTGGATAGAGCCAACACGTGAAAGGACGCTTGGTGAAGGAGTGTAAGTATGACCCCCACAGACAGTGGGAGATGAGCACTGAGCCTTGGTTTGGAAGAGCCAGAGTTGGGGTTAATCTAAGGCCAGTGGGAAAATTCCACCACAAACCTAGCAACACAAAGACCCCTCCCTTCATGGAAGGGTAGGACTAGTTTAGTTCCTGGGACAACTACAAGCCAAATTGCCAAACAAAGCCATCTGTGACTCCCAACCCACCCCTTGGAAAGTCCCAGACAGTCCACTGGCCATGAGTCAGTTTGAAGGTTGCTTCGCCCCACCAGTAGTACCCTGCCTAGCTACTATTGTTTGGATTCTGCCTTTATCAAAGATATATAACTCCCTGTTAGAATCTGCTCACAGTTGTCTCCCTCTTGAAGTAGGGTGGCCCCAATGCACTGAAACAATAAAATTCCTCTTGCTTTTGCATTGATCACTGCCTCTGTGAGTCTCATTCAAAGGGTTCCAGCAGCTGTCCAATTTGAGCCTCACATTCGGTGCATTGGCTGGGAAACTCACCCACTGTGGGAGACCCACAGGAGGTCAGTGAATCAGAGGAAACAGCTTGAGCAGGTATGATGGTTGTCTGTGTCTCCTCTGTATTGTCTTTGTGTTTGTGTTCTGGTTTTGCTTTTGGCTTGTGCTTGCAAGCATCAGGAAGGCTCAGAAAGCTGACTCTGGGTCTAGCTCGAGTTGGCCAAGTCACCAGGTTCTGCAGACTCTGGATCCAGTGTGAGATGACTGAGTCACCAGGTAATCTGTCTGTTCTGTCCATGGAAGGAGCGAGTGGTCTGTCTCTGTGTTAATTGTTGTTCTTTGTGTTCTTGGATTTGGACTGATAAAAATTTTAGATGTGGGACAGAAAGTTCTACCACCCCTCTGGACCTGGGACTGGAGCATTGGGATGAGGTCCAGAGACGCTCACACAACTTGTCAGTAGACATAAAGAAAAAGAAACTCCAGACCCTGTGTATGTCTGAGTGGTCAGCTTTTTGGGTTGATCGGCCCCAGGAAGAGACATTTGACTTCCCTATACCACAGCAGTCAAGCATAAGATCCCAGGGCTTGGGTCTGGATCTGCCAGTCACCTGGATCAGGTCCCCTATATAAATGTCTAGGAAAAGCTTATAACTAACGCCCCTGTGTGGGTCAGTCCTTTTCTCCGTAGTGGGGTTCTGACTTTTAAGATTCAGCCTGAGCCACTGTCTGGCTTGGGGAAGAAGACAGAAGTTCTCCAGGAATTGGGAAGTGTAGATTTCCTCCTACTTGATCCCCCTCCCCTGTATCCACTCACTCTTGCCCTGAGTGTCCCTCAGGGGCCCCAAGCAGAAGCCAACTCTGAAGATCCCAGCCCCTGTGCCCCTAGAGAAGGATGCAGGTCCTGTAATGGGGACATGGAGGTGTATCCCCTGACACCATTGTGGCCCTCCCCCTGAAGGCCTTCAGGCCTGCAGATGCAACAGGGAATCAGGCCATGCAATGCTGGCCCTTTTCCACTTCTGACCTCTGTAACTAGAAAGCTCAGCATCCACCCTTCTCAGATAACCCCAAGGGCCTCACTAACCTCATATAGTCCATTCTTTTCAGACACCAGCCTACTTGGGATGACTGTCAGCAGCTTTTGAAGGTACTATTTACCACCAAGAAGAAGGAGCAGATACTCCTAGAGGTCAGGAAAAACATTCTAGAAAATAATGGGGCTCCCAATCCTGACCCCTGCTGACATAGACAAAGGATTCCCAATCAGGAGGAACTACAAAGAGGCAGTGGGTAAGGAGCGCTTGAAAGTCTATTGCCAGGCTCTTTTGGCAGTTCGCAAGCAAAACAACCCTCTCATTTGACTAAAGTATGAGACGTATGGCAGGACCCGTATGAGATGCCTCCTGCCTTCCTAGAACGACTTATGGAGGCTTCCCACCAATATACACCCTATGATCCTAGAGCTGAGGAACATAGGTAACACTGACTATGGCATTTGTAGATTGGGCTGTGAAGGACATAAAGAGGAAGCTCCAGAAGCTATACAGCTTACAAGATAAGTCTTTGAGGGAACTAGTACAGGTAGCTGAGAAAATTTACCACAATAGGGAATCAGAAGAAGAAAAGGAAGAGAGGAAACAGAAAGAGGCAGAGGAAAGGGAACTACAAAGAGAAGAGTACTGAGATAGAAAATTAGAAAAGATTCTGACAGCAGTTGTTAGAGAAAACAGGAGAGTGCCACAAATGAGGAGACAGAGAGCTCCACTTAAGACAGAGCAGTGCGCCTATTGCAAAGAACATGGCTACTGAGCTAGATATTGTCCCAACAAGAAAAAGCAGGGGGAGGGGGTCAGAAGGCAGGAAAATAGCTCACAGACCCAAAGAGTCTTAACTTTGGGAGAAGAGAATGACTAGGGGAGATGGGGTTCAGAGCCCCTCCCTGAATCCAGGGTAACTCTGAAAGTGGAGGGGAAACCCACCCAGTTTCTGGTGGACACAGGGGCACAATACTCTGTCATCCTCCAATCAGAGGGGCCCCTCTCCAAGAAAAATTCTTGGGTCTAAGGAGCCACAGGGACTAAACAATACTCATGGGCTACCCAAAGATCTGTTGATCTAGGTTTGGGTCAGGTATCCCACTTTTTCATGGTCATACCTGAATGTCCTTACCCACTCCTTGGTTGAGACTTACTAAAATGGGTGCTCAGATCACTTCTTCCTGAAGAGCCCTACCATCACTGGCCCCAAGGGGGAACCTATACAGGTTCTGACCATACGATTGGAAGATGAATACAAACTGTTTGAGATATAAAGGAGACACCCCAAAACATGGACTGGTGGCTCCAAAAGTATCCCCAGGTCATGACTGAAACAGCAGGCATGGGAAGGCTACCAACCAGCCCCCTACTCATGTAGAGATAAAGGCCATGGCTACCCTAATATCCGGGCACCAGTACCCCATGTCACAGGAGGCTTGGGAGGGGACCTGGCCTCACATTAACAGGCTCCTAGACTTGAGGATCCTGAGGAGATGTCAGTCAGCATGGAATACATCTCTCCTGCCCATCAAGAAACCTGGCACTTAATACTATTACCCTGTGCAGGACCTGTGTGAGGTAAATTGACGAACAGCCAACATACACCACACAGTACCTAATCCTTACATCCTGCTGAGCTCATTACCACCTCCCAGGACCTGGTACACAGCCTTGGATCTCAAAAATGCCTTCTCTATCGAACCTTGACTCCCCAAAGCCAAGAGTACTTAGCTTTTGAATGGAAAGATCCCAAGAAGGGGATCACAGGACAGCTCACCTGGACCAGGCTGCCCCATGGATTCAAGAACTCACCAACCCTCTGTGATGAGGCCCTACATCGTTAGCTTGCCATCTACCATGAGTCCAACCCATAGGTGACCCTTCTGCAATATGTGGATGACCTTTTAATTGCAGCAGAGACTGAGGAAGACTGTCTCAGGGGCACTAAGTAGCTGCTGATAGAGCTGAGCAAGTTGGGTTATTGAACCTTGGCCAAGAAAGCTCAAATCTGTTAGCAAAAGGCCCTGGCAGAGGGCCAGAGGTGGCAGAAAGATCTCTCAGATCTCAGCCCAATGCTGAAGTTTCACTGATGGCAGCAGCTCTCTCCTAGATGGGCAGCCTAGGGCCAGAGCAGCTGTGATAGATGGGCAACATGTGCTCTGGGCAGAACCATTGTCCCCCAGAATGTCAGCCCAGAAAGTGGAACTAATTGCACTAAGCAAGGCCTTAGATCTAGGAGCTGGCAAAAAGATCAACATCTACACCCTTGGCAGATACCTTTTCTGGATGGGTGGAGGCCTGCCCCACCAAACAGAAGACCATCACAATGGTAGCAAAGAAGATACTAGAGAAGATTTTTCCCAGGTTTGGAGCACCTAAGGTACTAGGATCAGGTAGATAATGGACCAGCCTTCATATCTCAGGTAAGTGAGGGGCTTGCTAAGGTCTTGGGGACTAATTGGAAACTCCATTGTGCATATCATCCCCAGAGTTCAGGACAGGTAGAAAAGATGAACTCTAAAAGAGACCTAGACGAAATTGACATTCTAGACTGCTGGTGACTGGGTAGTGCTCCTTCCCTTGACCCTGTTCCAAGCCAGGAACACCCCTTACCAGCTGAACTTGACCCCCTTTGAGATTCTCTATGGGAGGCTGCCTTAGTTTGGGTTTTAATACTGTGAACAGACACCATGATCAATGCAAGTTTTATAAAGGACAACATTTAATTGGGGCTGGCTTACAAGTTCAGAGGTTCAGTTCATTGTCATCAGGCAGGAGCATGGCAGCATCTAGGCAGGCGTGGTGCAGGAGGAGCTGAGTTCTACATCTTCAGCCAAAGAAGCCAGGAACAGACTGAGCATCATCAGGCAGCTAGGAGGAGGGTCTCCAAGCCCACCCCACAGTGACACACTTCCTCCAACAAGGCCACACCTTCTAATAGTGCCACTCCCTGGGTCAAGCATATGCAAACCATCACAGGATCCTACTCCATTGGTAGCTTCTGGACCTGTCCTTGAAATTACCAACTGAGGTGACCATGAACTCATAAAGAAATTGATAGCCCTTCAGACAATTGAGAGAGAGATCTGGTCTAATTTGTCTGCTCTTATGCTCCAGGGACTATGGAAGTACCCCATCAATTTCAAACCTGAGATGCTGTGTATGTCTTCCAGCACCAGTCCCAGTCTTCAGAACCCAGTGGAAGGGCCCCTACATAGTCCTCCTAACCATGCCAATGGCTATAAAGATGGACGGAGTTGCAGCCTGGATATACACCTCTCATGTAAGGCCAGTTACCTGCCTGTTCCCAGTTGACCATCCATCCTGGAACAGAGATTGGAACATTTTCTGCACAGAAAATCTTCTAAAGATCAAGCTCACTTGATGGCTTATGAAAAATGGAACTCCTTCTCCTGCCAAGAATCATCCTGATCCTAATCCTTCTCCCAGGCGAGGGCCTGAGGGACAAGCCCCCGTCAGCCGGCCAAGCTGACCTGGAGCATGACTTTGACTCTCATGGGAGATGAGGTGATCATAGTAATCAAGAATCACCCCCCTTAACTGAATCCAAGAGCACATCAAAACAATCATCCATCATGATCAAGTAGGCTTCATCCAGGGATGCAGGGATGGTTTAATATACAGAAAACCATCAACGTAATCCACTATATAAACAAACTGAAAGATAAAAACCACATGATCATTTCATTAGATCCTGAGAAAGCTTTTGACAAAATTCAACACCCCTTCATGATAAAAGTCCTGGAAAGAATAGGAATTCAAGGCCCATACCTAAACATAGTAAAAGCCATATACAGTAAACCAGTAGCTAATATTAAACTAAATGGAGAGAAACTTGAAGCAATCCCACTAAAATCAGGGACTAGACAAGGCTGCCCACGCTCTCCCTATTATTCAATATAGTTCTCGAAGTTCTAGCCAGAGCAATCAGACAACAAAAGGAGATCAAGGGGATACAGATTGGAAAGGAAGAAGTCAAAATATCACTATTTGCAGATGATATGATAGTATATTTAAGTGATCCCAAAAGTTCCACCAGAGAACTACTAAACCTGATAAACACCTTCAGCAAAGTGGTGGGGTATAAAATTAACTCAAATAAATCAGTAGCCTTCCTCTACACAAAAGAGAAACAAGCCGAGAAAGGACCTTTTCTATCTGAATTAGATCAGGCAGGTGGAGACTTTTAGTTTGAATAGGTAGACCCTATGTTCCTATTCAACAGAAGGAACCCCCAGGAAATAGAACTTCAGTCATTGATAATAACCCTTAAGACTGAGTGGTCAAAGTCTTAGAGGGGGAAACTGAGGCAGGATAGAAAGACAGAGGAAAGTAAGAAATGGCAAGCAAAGGGGTTCCCTTATCCCTGATGGCTAAGAACCAAGAGTTCTCACAAAAAGAGCCAGGCAGATGGCTCAGAGGATAAAGATGCTCACTGTACAACCCTGATCTTTGAAGCTTACATATATGGAGCTTACATATAAAGGTGGAAGGAGAGAACAACACAGTTCTACACACATACCATGTGTTCTACACACATGACCTCTACACACATACTGTGCTATGTGTGCTCTGGCATGGCCCCCATGATGCTGGTTAGGGAGGTTATGGAACCTTCAGGAGCAAGAGTGTCAGTCTGGCAGGCTTTAAGACTTCATACCCTGATTGCATTGAGCTCCATAGAGAGAGAGCCCGAGTGAGAGCCGGACGGGCACTGGGCAACTCTGTGCCTCACCAAGGAAAACCAATTAAACACGGGCAAAGGATCCTCAGAACCCAAAAGGCAAAGTGTCCTCATATACATTCTTTGTGCAAACCTGGGAGGAGCACAAGAAACAGCATCCGGATGCTTCTGTCAACTTCTCAGAGTTCTCCAAGAAGTGCTCAGAGAGGTGGAAGACCATGTGTGCTAAAGAAAATGGAAAATATGAAGACATGGCAAAGGCTGACAAGGCTCATCATGAAAGAGAAATGAAAACCTACATCCTCCCCAAAGGGGAGACCAAAAAGAGGTTCAAGGACCCCAATGCACTCAAGAGGCCTCCTTCGGCCTTCTTGTTCTGTTCTGACCACCGCCCAAAAATCAAAGGTAAGCATCCTGGCTTATCCATTGGTGATGTTGCAAAGAATCTAGGAGAGATGTGGAACAGCACTGTCATGGATGACAAACAGCCCTCTGAGAAGAAGGCGACCAAGCTGAAGGAGACGTATGAGAAGGATATTGCTGCCTACAGAGCTAAAGGAAAACCTGATGCAGTGAAAAAGGGGGTGGTCAAGGCTGAAAAAAGTGAGAAAAAGAAGGAAGAGAAAGATGAGGAGGAGGAAGAGGAAGATGATTGATGATAAGTGCAGTTTTTTTCTTATTTATAAAGCATTTAACGCCCCTGTACACAACTCACTCCTTTCAAAGAAAAAAAATGAAATGTAAAAAAAATTTAAAAAAAGTTTATAGTCCTATTTCCCTTCCTCTTTACTCTCTCTGCTTTGGCTTGTGCTTAGAGATGTGAGCAAGGCTGTGCCTCCCCGCCATTTTGGATTCTCTCTAAAACCATAAGCCCAAAGAGATTCTCCCTCCTATAGATTCTTTTCGGTTATGGCATTTTATCACAGCAAAAGAAAGGGACCCCAATCCCTCACACAGCAAACATGCACGTACACTTTATAAATAAATAAAATTAAAATTTAAAAAGGAAACCTCACAAAGATTAGGAGTCCCTGTCCCAACTTGTCCCCCAACACTGAGCATCTTCCTCACAATTTACATCCCAGACCCCCATAACAAGAGGGGCTTAGGGAGTCATCCCTACTCTCTTGAATACCATCAATAAAGTTCAGGTCAGAAAAAAAGACGTCAGGAGTGGTGGGGGCCTGGAGGGGTGGCTCAATACTTTGCATAGCTTGCTGCTCTTGCAGACGACCTCAGTATGGTTTCTAGCACCTACATATATACCACTTATAACTCCACCAGATTTTATATATTTATAAAATTACACACACACACACACACACACACACACACACACACTTGTGTGTGTGTATGTATATATATATATTTTTTTTTTGGTTCTTTTTTTTTTTCGGAGCTGGGGACCGAACCCAGGGCCTTGCGCTTCCTAGGCAAGCACTCTACCACTGAGCTAAATCCCTAACCCCCATATTTTTCTTTTTTTTTTTAAGCTGACAGTAGGCAACATGACACAGCTCAGGGCTCCCAATTATTGTTTGGGTCTTCCTGAGTACAAGAGGAGACGTTTGGTTGCTGGTATTGACAGGCATGGATTACTTAGGAAAATAAGTGTTTCCTGTAATTAAGCCACTGTGTTTGTGTACAAGCAGAGAATTCTGTATGTACAGTACACACATTGGAATTCACAGGGGACAGCATGAATCTGAGCTGAGGTGTTCTGACAGCATTTGCTGGCCCTGCATCACAGTATCAGAATGAACGTGTTGTACGTTCAGAACTGAAGCTGCAGTGACGGCTCATGGTACAACACCCGGCATAGCCAGAAACACCCTGGATTTACCACACATTTTAAAAATAGCCTTTGACCCTTGCATGTTTGGAAACCTTCTACTGCTGCCAGTTCTTTTCCTATCCCCTAATGGAGTCATGATATAAAGTATAAGAAGTGAGGCTACAGCCTATAAATTAAATTGAACTTAATAATACCTAACTTTATGGGGTATGTAGTCAGCTAAACAGAACAACAAAATGAAAACACTGTACACAATATCAAAATGTATTTTTAGTCTGTTAAAGATTTTTACTTTAAGTGAGCCACCTGCGTGCCTGGTGATCTTGGTTGCCAGAAGAGGGCCTCAGAACTCCTGGAAGTGGAGGTACAGACAGTTGGAAGCTCTCATGAATTCATGGACATACATCATTCATATATAGAGCACACGTGTGTACACACACTACTGACTTCCAAAGAGTCATTGGAAAATACTGTCTCAATACTCTGCTTTCTCATGGTAGAAGGGATTGAATGTTTCCAGTACTACCTTTATTTTGTTTCTAGTTTCATGTTCACTTTTTGCCTGTATGTCTGTGCACCCAGTGCTTGTAGTATTCTCAGAGACCAGAGGGATATTGGAGCTCCTGGAACTGAAGTTACATGTGGCTGTGAGTCCGCTGTTCAAATCTGGGTCCTCTGCTAGAGCAACAAGTGATCCTAACTGCCAAGCCATTTTTTTTTTTTAAACTGAACTCAAATTTATCAAACTTTTTGAGAGAGAAAAATCACTATTTACTCAAATAGTATGAGCTTAAGCAAAGTGCTTATTTTCTGATGGCTGTAAAACAAAGTGGCTCTGCTCTGGGTTCGTTTGAGATTATAAGAACATCAACACTTAATCTGCATGAAGGTCACAGAAAACACAAAGCCTGATTAAAGAGCAGTGTCAAGAGTGCAGGACTTGTCATTCTGCGAGGGCACCACGGCAGTTTCAGCTGTCATTGTCATTCCTGTAACTTTATACATCCATACTTATTACAGTTATCTGTGAAGACAATTTCTTATGAATTTTGCTGTTTACCTTTAAGAACTATGTTGACGGAGGCTTGGAGCGCTCAGGAGTTCAGAACACTTAGTTCTCTTGCAGCATCTCCAAAAGTTTGGTGCCCAACACCCACGTGCTGTGTCACTTCAGTTCCAGAGGATCCTGAAGCCATCTTCTGACCGCTGTGGGCACCAGATACTCACCGGGTACAGATACATACATGTAGGGGGAAATCCAATACACGTAAAGATTCTACATTTATTTAGAGTGTGTGTGTAAGTGTGTACGTGTGTGAGTGGAAAGGTCAGAAAACAACTTGCTGGAGCCGGTTTATGCTTGTCACCACGTGTGTTCTAGGGATCGAACTCAGATTGGTGGTAGGTGTCTGCCTGCTAAGCCAAGTCGCCGGCTCCTACTTTGCTCTTAAGCTGCATCACCGAAGATCAGTTCCCCGCCGACTGCCGCAGTAGGTGTGAAAGGGGCGGATGAAGGAAACTGACCATTAGCCAGGGTCTGCCTGACTCTAGGCTGGACCGTGGACAGCACAACAGCCGTAGCAGCGACAGCTGAATTCAGAACGCTCGATTGTGCGGGTTGCCTTCCGCACCGAGGCTCCGCCCCTTCGAGCATGCGCTGCCAGGTGGCCGCGCGGGGTGACGGGAGTCCCGCCCAGGCCCCGCCCTCTGGCTGGTCCACCGCGGCTGTGCGGGGGATTTAGTGTCTCTGTGACTTCTCTTCTCGGTCGCGGAAACTCGGCGGGGGCAAGGCTGCCAGATGCTGTGTGAACTGTTTTAGAAAATCAGCTCTGATGCTAGACGCGATGGTGGAAGGAGCGCTGTGCGGCGCTCAAGGTGGAATAGTCCCACATGCTCCCCTGCCGGTCCGGTCCGGTGGTACGTGCCTCAGGGCGCGCGCGGCTCCCGCGCTCCGGGCCTCGGACGGGCGGGGGCGCGGGTCGGAGTGCGGCTGCGGCTGCGGGCCGGGCTGTGCGGCCGGGCAGTTGGCATAGCTGCGACGCTGGGCGCGGCGGGCCGGGTGACGCGGGGCCGGGCGCCGCCGCGCCGCCGCGATCATGTCGGAGCCGGCGCCCGAAGTTCCGGAGGAGCTGTTCCGCGAGGTCAAGTACTACGCGGTGGGAGACATCGACCCGCAGGTACCGCCCGCGCGGGGCCCCTCCGCCGGGCCGTCCCCCTCCCCGCTTCGTCGCGCGCGCGCCCTGCAGGACCCCAGGCCGGAGCCGCGGGGCACGCCGGGCCGCGCAGGGCCGCGCAGGGCCGCGGGAAGGGTCTCGCGAGCACCGACCCAGCGCGTTCGCCGGCCGAGCATCTTGCGGGGCCCTGCTGAGCGTGTCCCTTGCCTAGGGGCCTGCCCTCCCGGTCCCTGATTTTTCCCTAAGGGTGGACTGTACGGTAGGTATGGAAGGTACCCTGCTTACACGGTCACAGTAATAAGTGCGTGTGACCGTGAATCTGGATCCATCCACAGGACAGTGGATATCTTCAGGACTGTGGTATCTTCAGGACAGTATCCCAAACATTTCTTTTCCTAAACTATGCTTGCAGTTGTGTCGCCTTCGGTGTCTCATAATGTAAGCTAAACGGGTCCTAAGGAAGGAATTGTCCAAGAGTCACTGAGCATGGCCTTCCAGAGACTCATACTTGTATCCTAGTAACCGAGGTCCGTTGGGTCTTCCGTCGCGTGCTTATAGCAGACTTTTTCTAGTACTGATCACCCCATTACCACCACCACCTTTCTTCTTCTTACCCTTTCTTGTACTTCATTTTAGGATTTGGGCTCTTAGAAGGGTCCTGGACTAAGTGTCACTTGAAACCAAGTACACACTGAACTGAGCTGTTTGCCCAATTATATGTGAAATCTGAGTGCTTTAAAAAGAATCCCCCTTGTAAAGCTTTCTATTCTGAAATAGTGTGTATTTCAGAAAGGTTTAGAGCCAGGGCACCTATTCTTTGAGTTTTGTAATACAAATTGAGGAAGCTCACAGGTGGTGAGCACCCCAGTACAGACTGGGCATCGGGCCTGGTAAACGGAGTGCTGCAGAGGAGTGCACTTGAATGCTGAGTCCTACAAATAGAACAGGTGGAGGTGCTGGAGGTGTTGAGTCTTAAATAAGCGGATATTGAATACAAGAAGTTGTTTGTGTGGACTGTGTGTTCTAGGCGTTAAAGGCATATGTATACTTGGCATGTGTCCTGATGGTCACTGCGCATAGTTACAAGGTGGTTCCTGTGAGGTGGAATTAGTAATGTCCAGTTTGGGAAGGTTTGGGTGTCCTTGCTGTGTGAGACCTGAGTTTTCACAGTTTGATGGCCACTCCAGGGAGCTGGAGCGTGAATGTGGATAGAAGGTGTTGAGCACAGTGAGACTTGTTTCTGGAAATTTGTCATGAAAAGAAAGCACTGGGACCCAAGAAGGGGAGGCTGGGGAGAGCTTGCTGTGTACGTGTTTCTGAGTAATGTGAGGCTGAAGCAAGTGGATGACGTCTGTGGATGAAGGTAAAGATACTTGGTGCAGGGAAGCTGGCTTGTGGCTGGCTGTTGGTTTTCCATGCATCAAGAACAGACTTCCCGGGCTGCTCCAGTTCTTAGTGATGCTTAGCAGACCATCCTAGACTGCATTGCTTTTGGCTCTGTTTTGACTCCGGCCCGCATACCACAGTCCAGTCGTTCTCCTCTGGCGCTACTCCATGTATTCCTGACAAGACCTCAGCATTTGACATCCTAGTGGCTGCCATGTTGACTCTCAGAACTTTGACTGCCACCTCTAATAGGTTATCTCTGGAGAGCCAGAGTCCTCTCTCCATGTGACTGATAGTCTCTCACCCGCTCACACAGGACCAAAGAGTAGTATACCCACACTGAAACCCAGCAATGCCCCTTCCTCTCTACTTCCAGTCAATCCCTCTGGGAGATGCCAGCATTTCCTGCTCGGCTTTTCTGCCGTGCCTATACCCTGTCTAGTTACTGTGTGGGTAAGTCTGTTCTGTTTGCTGCTGACGTTTCTTAGTGCCCTGCCTCTTAAAGTTGTCAGAGTGCTCACAGTTGTGTCTTAACGAGTGTTCTTCTGTTGCTGTCCATCTGTAAGATCTGGTGGTGCTATCTTCCTTTGTGATATCCTTCCATGATTTAAGGAAGGATTGTTATGCAGAGCACCCAAGAAAACATTGACCATGGTTGAATCTGAGTTTTCCTGCTAGGCCCTCCCTTGGTGTATATACTTTGCCTGATAGGCATCTACAGGTTAGGCTTCTCCTGGTGGGTCTCTGCGTCCAGAACTTACTATCTGTAGTGGAACCAGTCGTCAGCCTTTGGGTTGGATACCCGGAACAGGTATTCTGTACAGCTCAGCAGGTGCTGGTGTGTGCTGTCTGTCTGGAGGGCCACTAGCAGGGGTAGCTGGCCACCCATCTCTGTAACTTGGACTGTGAATCAGGGTTGCTACATTTTATTGTCCAAATGGATTTTATTGGCTTTTCCATTCAAGAAAAGGCTTCTCTGTAGAGGACAGGGTATGTTTTTATTAAGTGTTTCTATTGTAGTTAATCATGACTTGTTTGAATTAGGAAGGCAGTATAGTACTTTGTTGTTATTGATTGTGCTGTTGTTTCTTTCCTTAGGTTATTCAGCTTCTTAAAGCTGGGAAAGCCAAGGAAGTCTCCTACAACGCTCTGGCCTCTCACATCATTTCGGAGGATGGTGACAACCCAGAGGTGGGAGAAGCCCGTGAGGTCTTTGACTTGCCCGTTGTAAAGGTAAGTAGAAACCTGAGCCTCTGCACTGGGCTTTCTGCTAAATATCATCAGGTAAACAAAGCCCATAAACTTCAGTCACCTGCCTTAACTTTGGGACTTTCTGTCCTATGGCTATACTGTAAGTACCCCTGGACATTTTGGGAATACTCCCTTGTTGTCACTTCCTGCCAACTCTCCAGCCCAGAAAACAGTTGTAGGCTTTGTTGCCTTGTCAGATACATGGCTTGCATGTTTGGTTCCAGAAACCTCTTATAGGTCACTGTCCTGTCCTGGTGACCAGGGTCCTGATCTCCAACTCTAGAGCTGAAGGGAGGAAGCCCTTGCTCTGCTAACTGCCTCGTCTCCCATGGTAAGGGTCCCTGTGCTAGCTGTCTTCCTGCTGGCCATCTGGACTGTTCTGCCTGCCTTGTGGGTACGGCTTCAGCTAGCGAACAGTTTGTTCAGCTTTTGTGGCCCTGTGAACTGTACTATGGGTCTTTATAGAACATGTTACTGTTGCTGTGGCCCTAGCTGCCGCCGCCGCTGCCACCACCCTCTCCATACTATTCAGTGCTGTACCATAAGAAGCCAAGATTCTACAATAGCAGTTAGAAGTGAGGTGGCCAAGTCAGAGTAGGTGTTGAGACCTGGCTGGCTGTTGGACGTGGTGTTGTCCCAGTTTCTGGGGTCTGAAAAACTCTGCCGTCTTATAGACTTGACCTTTAACAATGAACCTGACAGGTGGTCAGCCTCAGGAGTCATAGAGAGGCTCTTGACCCATACTGTCAGTAAACTACCGTCAGAAGACAGTTCCTTTGTAGCAGTAAATATGGTGGTCACATTGCTTACGAGTACATGTGTTTTGAGCTGGGCTGCCAGCTCAGGCCCCTTATGTCTCTGAAGATTGGTGCCCAGCATGGCTCCTGGGCACTTCACTTACTGCTGCATGCTGAAGCTGAAGCTGGCTGTGCGCCATCAAAGGCCTTTCCTTCAGTTTTCATCTCAGCCTGCTCTTTCTGTGAGCTTGCTTTCTGTTGGCCATTGTATGTTAAAGTGATTACACGGCTCTGAAAGATTTACCTTAAAAATGTGTTTTGGGGCCTAGGTCACTGTTGCCACACTAAGTGTAATGATGGATTTTAATCACATTTGACCCCAAGATTGTCTTGCAATAAATTGTATATCTTTGTGGCTTTTCTATGCCTGCCCTTGCTCTGAAATAATGACATAGACATCTGGTATTTTTATTAAAAGGCTTCTGACACTATAGCTAGGCAGATAACTCATCTATTACAATCTAAGGCAACCTACTACCCAGCCGCGTGCCCATGACCTGCCATCTGGCTTCTCTTATCCCATTTGTGATCATGGTGATCTCTTAGGGCCAAATCAATCAATCTCTGTCTGTCTGTCTGTCTGTCTGTCTGTCTCTCTCTCTCTCTCTTTGTGTGTGTGTGTGTGTGTGTGTGTGTGTGTGTGTGTGTGTGTGTGTGTGTTGGCGGGGGGGTCCTGGTCTCCCCCCACCAAGCTGACTGGGATTGGAAGTCATACCCTGTTCTCTTCTCCTGCCCAGCTATTGGTTGATCAGTACTGTATTAAAACCAATCGGTCTTTCCACATCACTGAGACAGCAGATGCTCCAATGATCATCCCAGTATCAGCGTCCAGACTGCACCAGATGTCAGCACAGCAATCTGTGCCTGAGTACGTAGTGCACAAACCACCCCAGCACTAAACATTTGTACACCCCTTTAGTGTCTGGGGTAAAATTCTTATGGAAGATAGCTTATCCCATGGTTTAGTAATTGGAGCTGGAGGGATAGATGGCTCAGTGGGTAACAGAACATGCTTTCATGAGTACCTGAGTTTTGATCCCCAGCACACATGGGAAACTGTGGCCATGTATGTCTCACTACTAAGAGAGATTGGAGACAGGAGGATTGCTGAGTCTGGCTGACCACCAGCTACTTCAAGTTTCCTAAGAGACTGTTTTAGGGAACTAGAGTGGAGACTGGAGTAGGATACCTGATGTCCTTCTCTGGCCTCTGAATGCACATTCCCCACCCCAACACACACACACACACACACACACACACACACACACACACACACACACACACACTACATACACATTTGTTCATAAGGCTAAGGGTGTAGTTTGGAGGCAGGGTAGTATTTCAACATACATGAGGCCCCAGGTTCTATCCTTGGCACCAAGACAAAAGACAAATACAAGTTGCTGAAACTGCTTACATGTGAAGAAAAATGAACAGAAGGAAGAAACTTGGGTGCACCTGAGAAGATGGGAGAAGTTGCCAGATATCACTGTCTATAGGATCAGTGAGTTATGGCCAGCAGTGCAGGCAGCTTCATCCTGTGACTACAAAGTTCTAGGTTGAGTGGAGCAGCCTGCTTTTGTCTTGCATGTGTGCAGTATCTGCTGCATCTCTAAGACCTGCCGTGGTAGGGCTGTGGCAGACTGGGCCCTATCCCACTCTACGTACTCTGGCTCTAGTTCTTAAACAGGAGATCCATGTCAGCATTCCTCTCTCCTTGTTATGTGTGGCAGTGCCTCGTTAGTCAGCAACTGTTGTGTTTTGTCACAGGGCAATGGAGCTTCTCAGAGCTGACCTGTTTCTGAGTCTTTGGGGCACTTCCTACCTTACCCTGTGAGTCTGAGCTGAGGCTGTCTTTGTTCCCATGCCGATGCTGGAATGTGGATTTAGCTGACAGGGGCTGAGGTCTGTTTCCCAGGGGCAGGCACATTCTTTGGCCTATCCTTCTGTCTTAGTCACTGTTCTATTGCTCTGAAGAGACACCATGAGAAAGACAAGCATGTAATTGGGGGCATGCTTACAGTTTCAGAGAGTTAGTCCATCGTCATCGTGGAGAGGAGCATGGTGACAGTGGCTGAGAGCTACGTCCTGCTCTGTAGGAAGAAATGGGGCTCAGGGAAGGGAGGGAGGGAGGGAGGGAGAGAGAGAGAGGGAGAGAGAGGGAGAGAGAGAGAGAGGGAGAGAGAGAGAGAGAGAGAGAGAGAGAGAGAGAGAGAGAGAGAGAGAGAGAGAGAGCGAGCGTGCGCTCACCTGGCTGGGTGAGCTTGCAGAACTGGTAGCACTCACTTTTACTTCTAGCACCTGGGAGGTAGAGGCAGGCAGATTTCTGATTTTTGAGGCCAGCCTGGTCTACAGAGTGAGTTCCAGCCAGGACTACACAGAGAAACTGTCTCAAAACAGCTACAAAAAAAACCCAGCAAAACCTCAAAGCTACACATTTTCTCCAACAAGGCCACACCTGCAATCCTTCTCAAATTGGGCCACTTCCTGATGACTAAACATTGAAATATATGAATCTATGAGGGCCATTCTTAATTCAAACCACCAAGCCTTGATATTAACTGTAGGCTTAGATTTTTCAAAACCTACTTTAGTTATGGTTCTTTAACCCTTCAGCCTCCCTTAATAGCCCACCAACCAAAATAGGGGAGGAAGATGGCTAATAGGACAAGAGGGACGTGGACCTGTTTAGAAGTAGTTCTTTGGGTGGATTCCAATCTTTGCTGTTAGCAGTCCAATCTACAAGGAAAACACTAAACACAAATCAGCAGCTGCGGCTGGATCTGGAAGAAACTGCATGGTTTTGCCAATTGGCAAGAAGCAGCCAGAATATCACCAGAAGTTCTTTGGTGCGCTTCTCTATGTGAAGATCAGAGAAAAAAGCAAGGCAAACCAATGCCATAGTGTCCACTGTCTGTCTGTTATACTTAATTCTTTCTGAAGTCACATGTCCTCTCAAGTGTCTAGCAAAGCATCATATGCCCTTCATCAGACAGATTCTAGAAAAACGCCACATGCCTGTTCTTAGCAAAACATTCTCTCAGATGTCTGCTTTAGCAAAGCATCCTTTCATATGACATGGCACAACTGAGTCTCGTAAAACCAGATTCCCACTTTAATGTTTTTAAAAATTATTTTGCTATGTATGTGAGAGTTTTGCCTATTTTAAACCAAAACAAAAACAGTTACACACAGGTAACTTGAAAAATGCCATATAGGACACACTCTGGGTCTGAAGGCAGTAAGGTAGACCTGACCATGGTTTCTTTCTTACTGATCAGCATGAGAGCAGAGACTGCACTCTCCCTGTTCACTGCCCATTGTCTTGCACCATCTCTGCATAGATGTGAAATGTATCTTGCTGACTACATTGCTGCCTCAGTAGTGAGACATTGAGTATAGATGTTTTCATTTGTCCAGGCTTCCAGATGTAAGCTGGCTAACAGGGGCCATTAATAAACTTTCAGATTGTTGTTTCTTGAAATAAGAGTTAGAATAGTAACAGGTGAACAATTTTTTTATTTATTTTTTTATATTTTTTAAACGTGCAGTAATGTTTTGTTTGCATGTTTGTGTGAGGGTGTCAGATCCCCTGGAACTGGAATTAAAGAGAGTTATGAGCTGCCAAGTGGGTGTTGGAAATTGTACCTGAGTTCTCTGGAAGAACAGCCAGTGGTCTTAGTAGCTGAGCCATCTCTCCAGCTCCAGTTGTTCTAAGTTTTAAAATTGGATTAGAACTAAAAGCTGAACTAATTCTCCAAGAATATAAAGTACACACAGGTAGCTCTCAGTCTACCTTGTAATGAACGCAAAGATTAGAATTTGTAAGATTAGAAGAGGTTTTGTTGTTGTTTTGTTTTTAAGGTTTTTTTGCACATATTGTATATTCTTGGTTTTAAATCAACCCAGAATCTTGTGAATTTTGTTTATTTCTTTTCTGGGTGGGTGGGGTGAAAAGCAGTAAAACTGTGGACCTAAACGTATCTGTCTGTCACAATCCTAAGGAATGCGGTGGCCGCTTCACTCTGGGCCTGGGGTCTGTGACTTGGGCACATGATCTTTGGTTGCTGCTACCTAGCCACCATGCTTACAGGTGGGTGTCTGTAGTAGGTCACAGGAGAGCCTCGTGATTTCCAAAAGCAACTACTAGCGAAGTCATGTCATTTTGGTCACAGATTGTGAATGTTTTTTGATTTGTATAATTCTTTTCTTTTTCAGCCTTCCTGGGTGACTCTGTCCGTGCAATGTGGCACTCTCCTGCCGTATCCTTTTGTGCAATAAGGTCGGGGATAGCTGTGGGTTTAAGAGACAGTGAAGTAATGGGCTCATGAGTAGGGTTCTGGGGGATAGCTGTGGGTTTAAGAAACAGTGAGTTGGTGGGCTCATGATTGAGGCCAGCCCTTTCCTCTGCCCCTCTGCCCCTACTCTTTCCTATCCTGTATGAAATGGTATGTACCTGGTCCTCGTCATTACCTGCGTCAAAAAGCTGTGACTAGCAGTTGTGGCGAGGACCTTGAGTTGCAGGTCTTCTTAGTCTTATGTCTATTTAGACAAAGATTAGACTTAGAATTCTAAATCAGGTGAGAAGTATGAATGACTCAGACATGAGGAGGAAGTTCCAAGTTTGAAGGCCTGTGTTCATCTTTTCAGTTAGATTCATGGGAAGTTTATTATTCTACACTTTCTACCCAGCACTTGCTCTGGGGTGAAAATTAGAATGGTGAAGACCCTATTCTGGGGTTATGGGATGCAGCTCAGTTATAGAGGGCTATCTTAATTTTAGGTCCTGGCCTCAGTCCCCAGCGCTGTATGAATTGTGCATGCCCATAATCCCAGCACTTGGGAGGTAGAGGCAAGAGGATCAATAGTTGAAGCTTATCCTTGGCATCGTAAGAGAATTCAAGGCTAGCCTAGGCTGTATGAGACCCTGTCTCAAAACCAAACCAAAAGCAAACTCACTCTACCCTGTGCAGCTTCCTCCCTCCCTGTGTCAGCTGTGTCATATTTTCACGCTCAGGGTCCTGTATTGTGTCCCAAGTGGGACACTTTTCTCCATTGCTGTTTCTTGCTGGAGGCTTACTAGCTTCTGCTTCACTGTTGGATGAAGCTTCACTGCGAGGCGGTCGGAGCAGAGCCTGACTTAGGAAATCACTTCTGCCATCCAGTACTGATGCTGAGTTGAGGCCAGGGGTTGGGATGGACACCGTCCATCATTCACCTGCTGGGCCTGGCAGCTCTTGAATGCACATACTCCTTTCAAGACCGAGCAGAGGGACTCAACTCAGATAAAAGTGAGACACTACCGAGGGCCTTAGATGCTTAAGCCTTCCTATCAGTGGTTTTTCTTAGAGGATGCAGTTCTGACTCAGAGATTCTAATTTATTCATTCTTTCTTTATAATCATAGGTTTCAGACAGACAAACCAACCCTGGAAAGGTGGACCTTTCTGAGATGGAGTCAAGGGTTCTGTCCTTGGTATCTTTTCTGGACTCTTTGTACTAGTCGTCCTTAGGAAGCTGTAGGTTAATTGAGCTCTTACCTGTCTGGCATAAAGAAGCCTAAGCAACAGAACACAGGCCCAGCGGAGACTGGGTGGTGGTCAGCCTGAGGTTTATTGGTGTCTTCCCCCATCTTTCAGAGAGTAGCCTTGAAGTTAGGTGTCACCGTGGAAAGGCCTTGGGTAATAGAGCCTAGGGCTGTGTGCCGGAGTGAGTCTCCATTGATTCTGGGCAGGGATAACCCATGTTAGGATCTGTCAGTGGACCTGCCAGGGGAGGCTAACGCAGCAATTACAGTCGAGTCTGTTCATTGCCCATTTATCTGAGTAGGTCCTTTCCACTCGTTTTGAACCCTGGACACTCCAATGTGTTGAAGACTCCCCGTCTCTGGAGACCTGCTCTATCAGCTTGAAGCACGGAAGATCCCAGAAGGAACTCAGATGCATGTTCTAGTCAACCTTCGAACTAGGAAGGTCTTGGGATTGATAGTCTAGGGATTCTGGGGCCCTGAGTTGTCCTGCCTGAGATCAGAGCCCACAGGTTCTTCTGGCTAGGAAGAAGCCCTTTGTAGGAATAGCATAGCCTTGGTGCTGCATTCTGATGTCCTCTGCGCATTGCTCTAGGTTGTGTGTCCGTGTGTCTCTGTCCCTGTATATCTATCTGTCTGTGGTGCGTAGTTAGGTGGCTGCTGGGAGTCAGGAAGTTTCCCTGTGAACACACGGTGTCCATCTTGGTTAGGATGTAAGTAGATTGGATTTTGCGATGCCCTTTGCTGAAACTTACTACCTTTCATACCTTACTCCCACTTGCTCTGCCGTCTCTGGTCATCTTCAGCCTGTCTCACTTTCTAATGAACGAGCGGGAGGGAGTGGCAGAGCCTGCCCTAGTGGACAAGGCAGGGCTTGTGGTAGCGAAGGTCCAGTGTGCTCACCTTACTTCATTGCAATCTTAATAACTGTCCGACAGAGTCAATGGTTTCTCTCCAGAGTCCTGTCAGATTTTTTTTGGACTCACTGCCTGCCTTTCTCAGGTAAGCATGATTATTGTCTATGATGGTTCTGAGCACTCATGCGCTTGGACCTATGGCCTATTTGTTAACAAGTTCCCTAGAATCCTTGTCTAACTATAAAATATACAGACATACATAATGTAAAGAAATAGCAGATATTTAAACCTTGAATATGAATAATACTTTACATTAGAAGATGAGAAGCTTCACTCAGACTTGTAGGCTAAGGATTTAATAAGGATGAATAAGAGAGAGATAACTCCAAGGAGTGTGTTAGTCTGTATTAGCTCATCAAGTCAGGTGGACATTTTATAACAAGAGCAGCGCTTTGCTTATTATGCTGGTAACAGTGCGTTCAGTCCTGGTGAGATGCAGGCAAAGTCAGTGTAACTGAAAGGGTTAGCAGTGTGGGGACTGCAGTGCTCCATGTGTGGAGAAGTGTGGAATGAGGATGGCCGTGCCCACGTTATCTACAAGAGAAACAGATGGGGATAGGGAGGAGCTGAAGGACCCCGTCATATGCACACACTAGTTAGAGACTTAGGATTTACAGACGCATGTAACGGTGAGGCATGGTGTTAACTGCATGTGACAGGGATGCACAGCATCACATGAACCAGGGCAAATGGGAAACGGAGGACTGAATGGTGATGGTGCTTAATTTGGGGTCCTGAGAAAGTGGGTTTTGCTTTAAAGTACACCCTTGTAGCTGTGTCCTGTTCTGACAAGAGCCCAAGCTGTAACATGGCTGTCACAAATAAGGGTGGCACTCCTTAAACAGTGCTAAAAGGAGGGAGTTAGGGAGAAGGTGCAGTGGTGAGGGCCCCTACCCCGCCCCCTGGTTCCCAGTGACTAGGGAGGAAAAGGTGCAATGGAGACTGCCCTGCCCTCACCCGGAGGGTCCTGTCAGTAGTTCCCACTGCTCAGCCTTGGGACCTGTGATGGCAGGTCTGAGGGACTGCCCTTCTTCCCTCTCTTCAGGCCTCTGAGAGAGGAGCAGAGCAGGGTGCTTGCGAGCTGCAGAGGCCTTGGCCTTTGCCTCCCTCTCCCCTCAGCCTTGCCCAGGTTGGGAATCAGGGTTGTCGGGTTGCCACTGTTAGGTTGTTGGCTAGACTTAACCTTTACCACATGACGTTGCCAGTCTGAGGGACCCCTCCTTTGTCCAGGCAATGAGTAAGTAAGTCTATCTGGAGTTACTTCATCTTCTCTGTCTTGTAAATTCTAGAAATCTGTGGAATTATAAAGGCTTCATTTTTGTTCTGCTGCATCAGTTTGATGCAGATTATTAAAGTTGCCACACTCTTATTTTTTTTTAATAGGAATTTGTCGAGATTTGTAAAATTTTCTTTAAGCTTTATTTTCTCTTTATTTTTCTTTTAATTTCACTTTTTAGTGTTGTGGGTCCCTCCCCTTATATAAATGTATATTTCCATGAGGACAGTCATTAAGGTTTGGTCGATGTGCAAGGTTATAATGCCGGTGATTCTGGGTACAGGCAGCCTCTACTGTTTTCCATGCAGCTGTCTCTGCTTTATAACCAACACCAGAGAAGTGGCCATGTCTCCATCTCTGCATAGCACCATGTGGCTATGGCCAGAGAGCCTGTCCAGGCACTGAGAGGTGGGTGGTGTCGTTTTGGGGCCTCCAGAGGCAGATTGTTTTTCTGGGAAGTAACCTGCATTCTCAAGATCATGGCAGGATCATATATCCTCAAGCAAGTCGAGTAGGAAAAAAACAGATTTATAAGCAGCAGACCTTGATGGATCTTGGTATCTGTCACACTAGTCACTTCCTGAGCATTGTTGAAGACCCCAGTGTGCACTGGAAGGTGAAACTCTGAGAGATGCCACCACCACTCCTGACAAAAGAACTTTTTTAAGAAAGGAAGACTGTCTAGCAAGTGTCAGCTTACTATATACACTAATAGTTTATGGTTGCTAAAGAATGTTAATGTGCTTTAAGCTATGTGAACACATATGCAGTGTGCAGCTCATGCTAATTGTAGTATAACTCATCCCTCAGGAAATGAACAGGCTGCATGCAGGCAGGCACATGGAGGAATTTGGTGTGCTACAACACAAAGTGCAGGGCTGGGGAACAACACAGTGAACTGCCCTCAGGGTCAGACTCTGCCTTTCGTGGAGATGGCCACATGGCTCGGCATCCTTTCAGCAAGAATTGTATGAGTCCATGCACCACACCCAGGCACAACCACCTGAGCTGAGGGCTGCTCGGTCCCAGAGGCCGCTCCCTTTTCTTATGGGAGCGTTGAGAAGAGCTAACAGTCCCTCTGGAGTCTTCAGGGAGAGGTGGGGAGGAGGGCTAGGAAGATCTTGGAGAGGAAGTCAGGAGCCTGATGGAAAATTTGCTCAGCTGCAGCTCAGGGTGAGAAGGCTGCAGTTGCACGTCAGCCACATTTCATGGCTGCACTGGGTCCTCATGTGGCTCCTAACTTGTGGGGACCTTAGTCTTTAGTGAGGATGGTGGCTGGCTGGGCTGCCTTTCTTGTGGGTGGAGACTAGACGAGAGGGTTCTCTTTGTTGTTTGTTTGTTTAGACAGGGTCTCATGTAGTCCAGGCTAACCTCAGGTTTGCTGTGTAGCTAAGGGTGGGGCTTTGAGAAGGAATAACCTCCAGGGGCTCATATATTGGAATGTTGGTCCTTGGTTGGTGGAATTGTTAGGGAAGGATTAAGAGATGAGGTGTGTCTTTTTTGGAGTTGTGTCTCTGGGGATGGGTGTTGAGGTTTCAAAAACCCACGCCAGGTGCCCACACCAGTCTTTCTACCTTGTGCTTCTGGGGCAGATTTGAGCTCCTCAGCTTGCCCACCTGCTGCCCTGCTGCCCCCATGATGCTCATGGACTCACCCTGGAAGTGACCTGATCATGTTATCGCTTCATAGCAGTAGGAAGGCAGCAGAGACTGAAGATAGCATTGCATTTTTGTCCCCATTCTCAGATGTTGGGGCTACAGGCGTGTACCACCATGCCTAGCTGCAAGCAGTTAGTTGGTAGCGAGGGAGCAAGTTTTTTTGGGAGGACAGTGGGACAAGAAAGCAGATTGTCAGCTTGTGGGCAGTACACCCGGCTGGCTTGCCGGGATTCTGTGGAGTGACAACAGGCGGAAAGCTGACATGTATAGGTGGTTTAGTGTGTTGACAGTGGCATTTACGTGTGTCTAGGACAGGAGCCAGGCAGGATAGGCTGCCTTGGCTCAGCTGGAGAGCTGGGGCTAGCCTGATCCTGGAAGGGGGCAGGGAAGCATGAGAGCCAACGTGATTTTGGAAAGAGGCTTTTTAAAAAGTGTTTTCTCCCATTTAAAGAAGTGGCTTTTGAAAACCTGGAAATTACAGAAAAGTGTAAAAATGAAAATAGAAATACCCCCATCCATATCCCTTGACCGACCAGGAGGTGCCAGTAGCTGGTGTGTGGGTGTGGAGGCCGGTCTCTCTCACTGCTACAAAGATCTGAGCTGCTGTGGGTGTGTGCAGTACCTCATGCTCTGAGCTGACAGGAGGTGGTTATCAGAGACAGTGCTTCCCCTGCCTGGTGAGGTGTGTGTCGGACATGGCCATTCAAGTGCTAAGACTACATCTGGATTAGGTTTTCCATTGGTTTTAAGCGAAGATTGTATGTGAGTCACTGGAGTGCTCTTGTCAGATAATTAAACCTCCTTCTCCAAACGCTGCAGGAGGCTTCGAATAGAGTAGGGTCTGACTTGAGAATGACTTCAGAAAGCTCCTGAGTAGTTAGAGCAGTGTAGAATGTACAACAGCCCCTAGGAGTGGTTGCACAAGGTTGGATCCTCGGGGGCCACATGCTGGCATGAAGAAGTCAGCTGTTTATTAGTACTTGAAGCAAATATAGAGACAAACTCCAGGCTTCTTCAGTATCCATAAACCTCAACCTAAAATACATTTAGCCAGAAGAGACTCATGTGCCTGTGTAATTCATCGTAAAGTGATGACTGCATTACATTTCTTTTTTTTAATTACTCATTTTATTCATTTATGTTTCAAATGATATTCCCCTTCTTAGAACCCCCCCCCCCATCCTCCCATCTCATCCCCTCCCCTTTGCCTCTCTGAATGTGCTCTTCTACTCACTTCACCCTCTCTTGCCTCACCACCCTAGCCTCCCCCCTCGATACTGCATCAAGCCTCCACAGGACCAAGGGCCTCCTTCCCATTGATGCCAGATAAGATTAAGTGTTTCTTTTGCCTTTCAGAATACATTTTATCCTTTAAAAGTTAGTTTGGCCTTTCCCAGAGGTCTTGCCTTAGGCCAGTGTCTGACAGTGGGTGGATTTGGACCTTGGCTGATACACTAGGGTGTCAGGTGCCAGTGTTTACAGTTTTATGAGTGTCACTGGGGTTGGTGGCAAGTTGTGTGTGTCACCGTCATGGTCAGGTTAGTGTGGGAGACCTGTGACACAACTTCTGGTACATAGTAGCCAGGTAGGCAGGCAACACTGGCAGCGGGCCGCAGTGCTGGAGCCTTACATCTCCGTGAATCACAAGGCCTGTGACTTCTCATGCTTCAGGCTTCACCATGGGATGTGTGTGTTTGGCTCTCCACTCACTGGGTTTTTAGCTTGGAACTTTATCCATGTCATAATTAAGATTTGCTACCAGTTTGAGGGAGTTCTTTGTAATTATGACATAAAAATTTTATGATTTTTTTTTGTGGGGGGGGGGGTCAGGTATCAAAGCTCTCATGGAAGCCAAAGAACAGCTGTGTGAAGCGGACTTCTCCTGCCTTCATGTGGGCAGGAATTGAACTTGGGCCATCTGGCTTGCATAACACGTGCTTTACCCATTGAACATTTCACCAGCCCCTATAAATATTATTTTGATGTTTGAACATTTTCAGAAATGATGGAAAGTGGAATATCTTTCTGCCCTTTTTAGAATTTTGTGTTATTTTTGTTATAGACCATAATCCTCTATTGCCTTTGATGTGCAGTTGGAATTTAAAAAGAATTATTTTTATTTTATGTTTGGGTGTTTTGTCTGCATGTATCTCTGTATCTGTACCACATGTGTGCGGGGCCCATGGAGACCAGAAGAGGGTGTTGGATCCCCTGGTATTAGTTACAGATGGTTGTGAGCAGCCATGTGGGTGCTGGGAATTGAACTGGGTCTCTAGAAGAGCAACCTGTGCTCTGATTGCTGAGCATCTTCTCTGACCATGGATGGGAATTTTTAAATATTATTTTGTTGTGCTTGGGATCTTGTTCATGTCCAAGGTCTTGTATCTGCAAGGCAAGCTTGTCCCCAGTCCTGGGAGGTGCTTATGCTCAGGTGGTGACGTGGCAAATGGCTTCTGTTGTGAAGCTGCTGTGAGTAACAGGGTGGCTACAAGCTGCTCTTATGTTTCTTATGAGCATCTTCCGGCCAACTAACGGCAGGAGCCCAGCAATAAGCGTGTTGTGTGGACACCACCGTGTAATAAAGTGGAAATGGAGACACAGTAGCATGTGTGGTGATGCCTTTGTCTCTCGCTCCACCAGGTGTCGTCTGAAGACAGAAGTGCCCTGTGGGCCTTGGTTACGTTCCACGGGGGCAGCTGCCAGCTAAACCTTAACAAGAAGTGCACACACCTGATTGTCCCAGAGCCGAAGGGGGTAAGCACTGCAAATGCACCGTCCTCCTAGGTCACCCAGGTGCAGGAATCATGGGAGCTCTTTGCAGTGACTGGAGTTTGTGTACAGAAGCTGCTTATTTTAGTTTCTGCCATAACAGATGGGAGATTATAAATTACAATTAAATTTCACGAGGAAATATGTGGATATGATGGGTATATTTGTCAGGGTTGTGCAGAATGGCAGAACTTATAGAATGAATCATGGATGGATGGATGGATGGATGGATGGATGGATGGATAGATGGATAGATAGACAGGAAAATGGATAGATGGATGATGGAAATAAATGGATGGATGGATACATAGACAGGCAGGAAGCTGGATAGATAAATGATAGGTAGACAGGTAAATAGATACATAGAACTTAATACATCACTCACAGGATCCAACAGTGGTAGGCTATGAGCCTACCCAGGTATCCAGAAGTTTCTCTGACTGGATGTCTCAGCTGGTCTTTTGTAGACTCTGATTCCAAAGATATAGGCTCTAACGACAGTGAAAGAATAGTCTCACTAGCAAGGCAGGGCAAACAAGTAAAAAGCAAAAACTTCCTTCCATGTCCTTATATAGGTTTCCAGTAGAAGGTGTAGCCCAGATTAACAGACCAAAGGCATGTGTCTTCTACCTCAAAGTTCCAGACCAGAAGTAGATTTGCCCACTCAAACCAAGCAAAAATAATCTCACAAGTGTGCCCCTTGGTTTTTGGATTGTACTTCATTCCAGATGTAGTCAAGTTGACAGTCAAGATAGCCATCACAGTGGGTTTGTGATTATTAAGTCTTTGAATTTCAGCCCAACGTATTTACTTAACTTAAGAATTACCTGGAGGCTGGAGAGACAACTCAGTGGTTAGGCACTGGCTAGAGAGACAGGTCTGTGGTTAGGCACTGGGTAGAGACAGCTCAGTGGTTAGGGACGTTTGCAGTTCTTCCAGGGAACCTGGGTTTTCACAGCACCTTGGGCAGTCAGCAGGAGATGGGCAGGTTTGTACCCTCTGCTGTGGCTGTTGATGAAGCATGGACTGCTCTGGGCTGTGGTGAGTGCTCGCCTCACATGCTTGAGGCCCTAGGTTCCATCCTCAGCACTGTGAAGGGAAGAAGTCAAAACAGAGGCACTAACTCGAATTCTAGTGTGCATGTCAGAACAGAGGACATTCATGGGTGGGCGAGGAAGGAAGGCATTTGGCATCTGTTTCTGGGCACTGCAGTGCTGTTTGCTCTCCAGATGTGTACATACATATGTTTAGAGCAAAGCAGTTGGAACCAACTCACTTGTTAGCCGTAGGCTTTTGTCATTGGCGATCCCCTGCTCATTTTCCTTTGCTTAGTTGTTACTTTGCCTGAGACAGTGTCTCACTGTGTGGCCTTGGCTGGCCTAAACCTCATTACTGCAAGAAACTTTTTCTATGAAAGGTAATTGACCCACCAAGGACCCGTACTGCATCCCCACCTCCTAAAACTTGTATGCAAAGGAATTCAAATCTTTTTGTTTTGCTTTTTCATTGTATAGCCCTGGCTGTCCTGGAACTTACTTTGTAGACTATGCTAGCCTTGAACTCAGATATCTGCCTGCATCTACCTCCCAAGCGCTGGGTTTAAAGGTGTGTATATCACTTACCTGGCTAGGAATTTAGATCTTTTAACCCCATCCCCACCCTTCCACCCTCCACCGACCCCGGTAAAATACCTGCTGAATTTCTAGTATTTGATGCCATGGAGGGACCCATCCTGTCCTCTTTCCTTCATTTCCACTTTGCAAAGTAGCCAGTTGGGAGTGGACTCTGGGGTTAAATCTCCACCAGTAAGGAATAACTGTTTTACAGAGCCCTGCCTTCCGGAGGCATGGAAGCATCTTCCAGCCTACCGTCTCTGCCCGGCTGCTGCAGTCCTTACCCCAGCATAAACTGCAGCCTGCTGCTCTGACCTGGTGCTCTGTGAAGGGTGTGGACACTAGTGTAGGCCCTGTGCATTGGCCAGGGAGAAGCAAAGGGGTGTGACTTGACTGCACAGTACTTACATACTGTTTTTTTTTTAAAAAGACACTTTTATTCGTTTTGATTCTTCAAGAAGCTTTCCAGGAGGCAGGCCTCTACCTCTTTTCTTGGCCCTCACTGACTGCTGTGTTTGTCTGCCCTCCTCACTAGGCAGATGCTACAGTCACAGCCTACCTGGGAGGCATTCCCAGATCCTGCTCCTGTCAGGATCGCTAACCTTTTTTTGTAGCTATACGAAAAGACTGGCAAAAGCAGTTTAAGGGAGAAACTCCAGCATGGGAGGGAAGTCACAGCATCAGGAGCTTGAGGGAGCCAGTCACGTTGTGTGCAGTCAGATGGGAGCGGTCAAGTGCATGCGTGTCAGCACTCAGCTTGTCCTCCCATCATACTGTCGAGGAGCCTCTGTGTGGACCGTCCTGTCCACAATCAATAAACTTCTCATATGGGTTAGTTATAGCTGATAATCTCTCACAGAGGTGCCCAGATGCCTGCCTCCTAGGAGCCAGGTTGGCAGTTAATGCCGACATCATATCCTGTCCCCTCGTGTTGGTTTTAAGTTGTATTCTTACTGTATGTTTAACTTCTTGGGGGTAGAAGGGCTTTCCCACCCCTGCGACCATTCCTATTGCATTGACATGAAGGCACTTGCCCACAGTTCTTTACTGAGTGTCAGACTGTCCGTCCGGGACTGCCAGCTCAGCAAAAGCATGAGTGTGTATAAACAGAGATTTCAGCTCTTCACTTTATTACTTCCCATAAGAGTTCTAGTTCTCTGTGTGTTCTTAAAATGTCACCTATAAAAGTTCATTTAAACCAAGTCTTGTACACTTCCCACCACAGTCAAGACTCCTTCTTGTGCCTCTTAGAGCTGTCACTCACAACAGGCATGGGTTTTGCCCCTCTGGGTAGTGTGGCAAGCATCATTAGTATGTTATGCTTCACTCCTAGGAGAAGTACGAGCGTGCTGTCAAGAGAACAAGCATTAAGATTGTTACCCCTGACTGGGTCCTGGACTGTGTGTCTGAGAAGAGGAGGAAGGATGAAGCTTCTTACCATCCACGTCTGATCATCTATGAGGAGGAAGAGGAGGAGGAGGAGGAAGAGGGAGACAACGAGGAGCAGGACTCTCAGAACGAGGGTAGCACTGACAAGTCCAGTGCAGCCAGCTCTGCGGAGGCCTCCCCTGCTGACCAGCCGTGCTCTCCCAAGGCCAGGGCTGAGGTATCCAAAGGGGAGTTGATGTTTGATGACTCTTCTGACTCATCCCCTGAAAAGCAGGAGCGCAGCTTGAACTGGGCCCCCGCTGAAGCCCCGCCACTCAGCACAGCCCAGCACAGGCTGCCTCAGGGAAAAGGACCGGGACTCATTAACCTGTGTGCCAATGTCCCACCTGTCCCAGGGGACATTCTGCCTCCTGACATGCGGGGTAACTTGATGGCCGCTGGACAAAACCTCCAGAGTTCTGAGCGGCCGGAAATGTTAGGGACCTGGAGCCCAGCTGTCCGGACGTTGCGAAACATTACAAACAACGCTGATATCCAGCAAATCAGCCGGCCATCCAATGTTGCACATGTAAGTCTTGGGACTCTGAAAGCTGCCTTCATGTGTGGGATTATGTGACCCTTCAGATCAGGTTACTTATGAGTCCCATTTTGTGGGAATTTCTTTACAGTCATGTTAAACAGGTATAAATCACCTGGTGACATTTGGGCAAGCAGGGAACCAAATACCTGCTAGCCGCTCCATGAGGCCTTATGGCTTGGCAGGGTAACTGTGTTCTCTTAGGAGTGAACTTAGTGAGTTTCCTGAAGACCCACGTCTGTGTATGTTGTCTCTGTTGGTGCATGTTATTATGTATTTCAGTGTCAAAGTCACACCGATAGCAGGAAAAATCTTATAAGGGAGGTGATATCAGTCAGGCTTGAATGTCAGGTGTAGAGAGGACCAAGGTCAGAGTTCTAGGTGGCAGCCCAAAATGGGTGCGGATTGGCTGTCCTCTGAGAATATGAGACACTGCCTGGATGGTATGAGAGTTCCGGGAGACAGACAGGGGCTCTGTTAGACGGTTACAGGGAGGGGTGTGCACTTCCTTCCTGAGAAGCGTCCTGGGTTCGAGCAGCAGTGAACTGAAGTCTGGCAGGTGTTGTGTGAAGACCTAGGAAGATAAAAGGGGAAGGAAAAGGGAAAGGTGCATAGAGGCCAGAACATACGCTAGAGTGGATCCTGGTGAGCGGGCAGACATTGCTCTGCAGTAGAGACTTGAGAGAGCTGCTGGGGTGAGGACCAGAGACCCTTAGAGGTGGTGCAAGGGAAGATGATGTGGACAGGGAGGTGAGTGGGCCCAAGGGCACACACTGCTCTCTAGTGTTAGAGAGCAGAGTATGCATGAGGTAGGACAGAACAAGAGAGGAAGGAGCCCAGGGTCATGCTGGGAGCAGCCAGGCATAGGCAGTCAATTCCTCCCATTCAAGAACTGTCTGTGGTGACTTCTCTGCTCTGGAATGTTTGGGTTTTTTGTTTTTTACCCTTTAATGTTTTTCAACTGTGGTAAAAACCTGAGGTAGGACCCAGTGCCATTTAAAGGGGATATAGGGAACTATGAATGGCCTGGGTGGAAGGTGACGATAAGGATCATTTTGCCAAGCTGGAGAGATGGCTCAACGGTTAAGAGCACTGACTGCTCTTCCAGAGGTCCTGAGTTCAATTCCCAGCAACCTCATGGTGGCTCACAACCATCTGTAATGGGATCTGATGCCCTCTTCTGGTGTGTCTGAAGACAGTGTACTTATGCGTAAAATAAACCTAAAAAAAAAAAAAGGAACCATGTACAGGGTTTGATTATGGCAAGAGCTTTAAGAAAGCCCCTGTTTGTTAGAGATGCTGAAAACCTTGTCTGTAAAGTTAACGTGAATGACACAGTGGAGGGAACAGATCCAGGCGACTGCAGGCATTCTTACGTGTTGGGAAGAAAACAGCTAGCTGCCGAGGCAGGGTAGAGAGAGGAGGGCTATCCAGGTCTGAGGAGAATGGGGGAAGGCAGTACTATTGGTGTGACCAGTACTAGGTTAGGTTGGCAACCACAGCTTTGGCGTGACATGGGAAGTAAGAGAGCTCACGCTGGAGAGAGGGAAGGTCCGAGGGGCCAGCTAGAGCCCTGCGGAGAGTGGTGGACAGGGAAGTGGTCCAGACAGAGTCTAGACCATGCCCTTAGGAGGTGTCAAGTGTATAGTTAACTGACAGGCATTGGTCAAAATAAAATTTGGTACATTTGCCCAGATTCCAAGGTTCACCTTACCGGCTGTACTTTAGGGGTTTTGCTGGTGATTATATGGTGAAAACTGGCCATGTTGGGGCTGGAGATGGCTGTGTGGTCAAGAGTACTACATGCTCTTGCAGAGTTCCTGCCTTTGATTCCTAGCACTCATGTGGTCCCTTACAGCCATTGTAACACCAGTCCCATGATCTGTACCACCCTCTTGTGGTCTCAGCAGTCCCTGCGTGCACGTGTTACGTAGACATGCAAGCGTGTTCTGGTCTCAGCAGTCCCTGCGTGCCCGTGTTGTGTAAACATGCACGCGTGTTCTGGTCTCAGCAGTCCCTGCGTGCGCGTGTTGTGTAGACATGCACGCGTGTTCTGGTCTCAGCAGTCCCTGCGTGCGCGTGTTGTGTAGACATGCATGTGGGGCTTGGGAGGCACATTCTCATGAAATAAATAACCAAACAAAAAACTGGCCTAGTGCTCAGAAACTGCAGCACCTTTAGGAGTGGAACCTCTGGTAGCTCAAGGTCCCACTACTGCCTATTTGACTACCTCTGTCCCCTCCCAGAGGTCAAGTGACTGTTCACAAGCCAGGAACATGCCTTTGTGACTGACCGCAGCATTTTAGTGTCTGAGAAGCTGTGGAGTTGAGGGGCCTCAGAGCTGACACAGCAGGCTTGTCTGCTTGTGGGGAGCATGCTTGGGGGTAGGGGCTCCTGGACAGAAGGTGCGCTTCCAGCCGGAGTCTGAAGGGTGTATCACCCTGCCTTCCTGCATGTTAGTGTCCAGGAGGCAGGAGCCACGTGGCCCCACAGCCACAGAGAGGATGGGGCTTAGGAGAGCAGTGGAGGACAGACAGCAGGAAGGCTGTTGGAAAGTTAGTGGGCCTAGGGACAGAGGGAAGGAAGGGATATGTTAGTCAGTAGGCTAGAGGCAGAGAGGACTGGCATTTCTGATCTCAGGTCTTACTGGAGGAGAGATTAGAAGGTGAGCAAGCTCTGGTGAGCAGACCTGGGCTGCACAGGTGGATTTGCCCTGTAAGCACTTGGAACTATTGATTAAACAGATCTCCGCTGGTGTGAGACTAGGTGGAAGTGTGAGGCCTTCGTCTCCATACTTCCCTCCCTCCCATGAGAAGTTGTCGGGGGCAGCCATGCATTCAACATTGAAAGCATGGGCTTTTGCCCTTCCCCCATTCTCACGGTAGGCGCAGGCTTGCTCGGTCACTAGTCTCCTGCTGGTGTTCACAGAGATGCAGGTTTAAGTGTGGGATTCCTAAGTCTGTTTGGACTTAGGCACACACTGATGTCTGAAGAGATCTGAGGGGCGGGAGTCTCTCTGACACGGGCTCCAGAGTAGAACTGGCTCAGCTAGTGACAGCAAAGGCAGCAGGTTCAGGAAACTACGTGGGGCTTGCTGAGAGTCTTTACCACTGTGCAGGAAATGAATGTAATAGTGTTAAACAAGGGAGACTGAGTTTGATTTTTGATCCAGGTGGAGGGGAAGTGACTGACTCCTGTTTGATGGCAAGTGTGTCCTAGCTAGGGCTTGTGTGGTGTACACCGAAATGCTTTTTATACTCCGGCAGAAACTTGGGTGGTGCTGTCTAAAGGAGGGGAGTGACTTTAGGTAGCATGGCTACATGGCCAGTTCTTGGGACTTTTACTGTCCCTTGGGTGCCTCAAATTGCTGTGCTCTCTGCTTGGGGCAGAGGAGATAGGAGGGAGGGTGATTGTCTCCACCACTGATGCTAATGGCTGTCCTTCCTTGGCCAGGCCCTCCTGACTCCCCATTGCTGCTGCTTGTGCAGATTGCCCAGGGCAGAATCATGTCTGCCCTTCTCCCTTTTGTTTTTTCGAGGCAGAGTTTCTCCTGCAGCACTTGCTGTACAGGAGCACACTCTGTAGACCAGGATGGGCTTGAACGTGGGGATACACCTGCCTCTGCCCCCCAGGTGCACCACCACACTGGCTTCCTTCCTCCATTTTACCACACGACTTCCCACATAGATACCAAAGTCTGCTGTATTCTACTGATTTCTTAGAACCAGAAGTTGGATTAGAGGGCCTGCCTGGCTGCAGATTCCCATGCCTGTCCTGGCAGCGGCTCTTGTGTTGCGAGGCCTCTCTTCAGGGTCCTTGTGGATGGGTTGTCAGTGCAGAGGACATCAGTGTAGCAGATGGCTGCTTTGCCTATTCATGTGGCGTCCATCGCTGTGTCTGTCCCATCTGTTGCCTCGCCTTGTTTGAGGAAGGAGAGTCAACAGCTGTAATGATTTCTCAGGAAGCCATCCATTCTAGTCCTGTTTTTGGTGCTGCCTATGAATTCATACAAAACAAAAGCAAAGAAAGATTGCTCTCATGAGCCTTATTCTTATTTTTTGAGATTTTAATATAATTACATCATTTTCCTTCTTCCAAACCCTCTCACCCTTCCTTGCTGTCTTTCAGATTCATGACTTCTTTTCCATTCATTGTTGTTACGTATCTTTGTGTGTGTACACCTAAGTAGATGAAGAGAACCCGCTTAGTCTGTATGCTGTTGTATGTGTGCATGTTTGGTATGGGATAACCATGGCTCTCAGCTGTCCTTGGTTGCCTGTAGTTCTTTGTGTAGGCTGGAGACTGCGTGAGCTTGAGGATATTTTCTGTTTCACTCCAGTTTTAATATACTGCTACTAAAGGGAGCATGTTTATCCTTGTGTGTGGATGTGCTTGTGCTAGTGCTCATGGGGAGGTCAGAGCAAGACGTTAAGTGTCTGGTCCTATTTGGGACTGAGTCTCTCTTGTTCACTGCTGTGTAGCTAGTCTGTGTGACCTACGAGCTTCCTGATTTCTCTAGTCTTAGGTAGGTGGATCTCCGAGTCGGAGGCTGTCCTGGTTCCTTCTCCCTGTAGGTGCATTAAGATCTCAGGTACATGCGCTCCTCCTGTGCCTGGCTCTTATGTGGGTTCTGGAGACAGAGCTCTGGTTTGTCAGGCTGGCATGCCTACTGTCCAGCCTCCCCCCCCCCCCCCACAACAATATTAACAATTCAATTTGAGGATACTATCTTGTGTAGCTCAGGTTAGCCTTGAACTCGCTGTATAGCCAGGGCTGACCTTGAATGCCTGATGGTCTTTCCTCCATTTTGCAAGTGTTGGAATTACAGGTCTGTACCATCAAGCCCAGCTAACATTTGCCTTTAAGAACACCTTTTGCTAGAGTCCCTCCATCTCTTTTCTGTGTTACATCCACTGCCTGGGGGCAAGGTGCAGTGTGGGAGGAACAGGAGCTATGCTGGGTATAGCTGCGGCCTGAGTTGTTTTGGTGGTAATAGTGGATCCCCCGCCTGAGTAGAGGTAACTCCTAGAAGCAGGAGGGGTAGAACATGGCTCTGCCATGGAGAGGCTTGAGCCAAAGCTGCCACTCTCCACAGCACCCTAGTCAGAAGCAGGCCAGGCTACCAGTAGAGGGGGGCTGCTGGGGACATTGCCCAGGCTGCTCAGGCCTGTAAAACACCAAATACTGCCACTTGTTTGTTTTGCCATCCTGTCCCCGTTCTTTAAGGTGCAGCAGCTCTGTGAATCAGTGCCCCCAGTGTGGGGTGTGTGTGTGTGTGTGTGGTGGTGGGCGGGGCAGAGGGTGGGGGAGGGATTGGGTTTGTCTTTTCTACAGTGGGTTCAGTACTTGAACTCAGGTTGCTAGGTTTAGGTAGCAAACACTTCAGCTGCAGAGCATCTCCTGTGTTTGTTAGTCCATTTTCTCCTTTATAATTCAGTGTCCTGCTCTCTGGATGTTGAATACAAAGTGTACGTGTGAGAGCAGTATGTTGTTGTCTGGTCCCCATTTTGTAGCCGTTGGGCATATCAGCTGCATGAATGCACTGTTACTCGCCTAGGAGTGGGTAGTGCCTCTCAGCAATTATCAGTAGCAACTTGACCCTCTTTTTGTTTTCTAGATCTTACAATCCCTTTCAGCACCCACAAAAAACCTAGAGCAGCAGGTGGCACATGTACAGCAGGGACACCCCAGTGCCAGTGCTGTGCTCTTTGGCCAGGCTAAAGGTGCTCCTGAGACACACACGTTGCAGCAGCACCATCCTCCCCAGCAGCCTCAGCAGCAGCACCCAGCCCTGCACCTCCAGCCCCAGATCATGCAGCTCCAGCAGCAACAGCAGCAGCAGCAGCAGCAGCCCCAGCCTTACCCCCAGCCGCCATCACATCAGTTCCCACAGCAAGTCCATCAGCATCAGTTCTCTCAGCAGCAGCTCCAGTTTCCACAGCAACCATTACACCCTCAGCAGCAGTTGCATCGCCCTCAACAGCAACTGCAGCCATTTCAGCAGCAGCATGCCCTGCAGCAGCAGCTCCATCAGTTGCAGCAGCAACAGCTCCAGCAGCACCAGTTAGCACAGCTCCAGCAGCAGCAGCAGCAGCAGCAGCAGCAGCAGCACAACCTCCTCCAGCAGCAACAGCAGCAGCAGCTCCAGCGCTTGCACCAGCAGCAGCAGATGCAGAATCAAGCAGCACACTTGAGCCAAACGTCCCAGGCACTACAACACCAGGTTCTACCCCAGCAGCCCCTGCAGCTGCCCCTGCAGCCCCCACCTCAGCAGCAGCAGCAGCAGCAGCAGCAGCAGCAGCAGCAGCAGCAGCAGCAGCAGCTTTTTGGACATGACCCAGCAGTGGAGAGTTAGTACTGGTTCCTATTTTCCCACAAGTTACAAGCTTGCATAGGAGCATGGGGCCTGTCAGATAATTAGCACGTGGAGTGTGAGTCTCATACCTGTCGAGCAGGCATTACAGTGAGACAATTAGGGTTCTTTACATTTGCACATACTGCAGTGAGGAGCAGTGGTCAGAGCATCAAGGATGCCTCAGGAGCAATGCTGAGATTGAGTGCTTAGACCTAAATTATGTCTTGTTTCTGATGATCTAGTTTTTAGACAGTATATTTGTAGCAACATTCCAGAGGTAGTTAGATTATGGATTCAAACTAAACTCATCAAAATGCACTTTTAATTTGTGTTCATGTCTGTTCCTCTAGTTCCAGAAGAAAGCTTCTTGCTGGGCTGTGTGTTTGCCATTGCGGACTATCCCGAGCAGATGTCGGACAAGCAGCTGCTGGCCACCTGGAAGAGGGTGAGCTGGGGGAGCCGGCTGGCCAGGAGCTGTGTGCTTGACTGGGTTGGATGGCCGCCTGCTTGGCTGGCCTCATGTAACAGCGTCCATGTGTGCACTTTGGTGGGCAGGGACGGGTGCCCTCATCAGTGCTGCCTCCATGGGAGGTGCCCATCATGTTCTGTACTTCTGATACTGAGGTACCACATGGAGTGTTGGGCTTCCTGGTTCTTAAAATTCCTTCAGGGGTAATGGTTACATGTAACTGTCTTCTGGTATAATTGTGAAATGGTAGTTCATATATTTTTCTTTTTAATTCGTTCTTTTTTATGGATGAAAAAGAAAACTTCAAAAAGTCTTTCTTGCAATCATGCTACAAATCAAAACGGAGCAGTCCTTCCCTCTCCCCTTTTAGATAAAAACCAAGTTTAGGATAGAAGCATAGCTGAAGTGTTGTTTGCTATAAGCATTGCTGGTGCTTAAGCCTCTGCCAGATGCCAAGCGTACAGCAAGACAGCAATGTTGAGTTGGGAGAGGATGGGCAAGCCGACAGCACAGAAGCAAGCTGGGCGGTGATGTCCATAGAGCAGCACTGGACGGGGCTTGTTTAAGCTGGTAGAGGTGATCTATGTGTTCACAGGAGGACTTACAGCAAGGATAGGAGGGGACGATCCAGCCAGAGCAGCCTGATAAAGGTGCCCCTGCGGCACTAATGGGGACTTTCATCAAGTCTTGTCCTGGGCAGTTGTTGAGTCAGGGAGAGCAAAAGACAAAGGCTGTCTGTCTTCCAATACCATTTTAGATACAATAGTAGAGGGATTTGGATTTTCCTAACAAGCAGTATGGAAAGGGGTGAATGGAGTAGTTAGATCTGAGGTGTGTGGTAAGGCATAGACTTGGCTCCCCGGGTGGATAGGGTTGGAGAGCTAGAGGGTGTTGGGGCTGTAGGGGCAGAAAAGTGGGGAAGAATTGGGAGCTTTGGAATGGGCCATTGAGAGGCTTCATGAATCCGAAGTCATGAAACAGTGAAGTTTGGGGTTTCATTGGCTTGAGGCAGAGGCTCTAGAACTTGAACTCCAGAGATAGGACACTTCCTTCAGCCACTTGGTTAAAACATGCTACACAGCCAGTTTGTGGGGTGTGGCGGACTAGGCCCAGGGCCTCTTGTGTGTCGCACAAGGTTTTTTGCACTCCCAGTCAGTTGGCTTCCTAAAGTCTGCTTGCAGCCTCCAAAGGATGACAGGGGCAGCCGCCTTGCCTTTTGGTCTTTCTCTGATTTTTGCCTTCTCTTCCTCTCAAGAAATAAGAGGTCCACCTCTGTGCTAAGCCTCCAGCCCTGCAACACCACGTGATGGAGTTGGGACAGAGAAGGGAACAGAGCTGTCCAGAATAGCTTCCCCTGATGGACACACTGTCGTACTGAGTAGGGGAAGAGCAGTACTGGAGCAGGAACGATTGAGGGCTTGGTGTAGGGAGACTGTGATCAAGGCCAGGACATGGTCTCTGGTTCAGCACAGCTTGTAGCTCGATTGAGGGTGGTGATTTCTGAGTGCTCTGCGGCCTGCCCAGCAGAGGAATGTGGGAGCTGAGTGAGAATGAGTACAGGTGTCTAGCTCAGAGACCTCTACTTAGAAGCCACTAATGCAGCAGGGGGTACATGGCAGCTAAGTTCTTGGGTGAAACAGAACCAGAGTTGGCAGGTCAGACAAGGAAGGCGTGGAGATTGTTTCCTCCAGCTAAGGAAGCCAGGGACAGCTCTACTTCCCTCCTGGGTAACTCTCCTAAAAGGGCTTGAGGGAGGGAGGGCTTGCTGTGCCCTGGGCTAGCCAGGGCCTCACACAGTTGGGGCCTTCCAGCTGTGCAAGTGGCCATGGTACGGTAGTGACGCCTTCCCTTCTTCTTTGAGTGACAAGACTAAGAGCAGGGTGTGGAGGAAGCCCTGAGAGTATGTGTTTTGAAAACACACTTTAAAACACCTTTCTGTGGAGAGTTTAGGAATGAGGTTCAGTGAGATACTTTCAAGACAGCAGATGTGGAGGGTGGGATGAGGTCATGGTCAGCACCAGGAAACAAAACCCACACTAGGAAGAACATCTGTCTTAGGGCGCCGTGGGAGTTGTTGGCCACCTGGCTGCCTTGGCCTTCACACAGGAACATCAGTGGATAATGTTTAAGACTGGAAAGCAGTGAAGTAGCATTTGTGAATTAGAATATCTTCACAAATATATTCCTATTGTCAGGACACAACGCAGGCAGTGGGAAGCAGGTGAAGGCAGGAGCTGCTGGCTTCTGTGAAATGGCTGATGGGCACAGTGGTACTCGAGAGTGCGGGGGAGAGTGTGAGTGCGGAGTGACATCTGCCTTCTGTTCATAGCAGGCTGGATTGAGATCACACGTAGGGGGTTGGGAATTTAGCTCAGTGGTAGAGCACTTGCCTAGCAAGCGCAAGGCCCTGGGTTCGGTCCCCAGCTCTGAAAAAAAGAAAGAAAAAAGAAAAAGAAAAAAGAGATCACACGTGGTAGTGGCCTGAGTAATTGAGTGATGACAATTTGCTGGGTCTTCTGTGTAGATAATCCAGGCACATGGTGGCACTGTGGACCCCACCTTCACTAGCCGATGCACACATCTACTCTGCGAGAGTCAAGTCAGCAGTATGTACGCACAGGTAAGGACATGGCCACCCTGGCTGGGGGACGCCAGCCACATTGTTATGTGCGGCACGTGTTTACTTGGGAACAGTGTCATGTGGTCCCAACAGCCGGGAATGAAGCGTGTAGCAGAGTCAAGACTTCAGCTTGTGGTCCCGTTATCTTTACCAAGTATGGAGCCATGTATCATTGTGCCAGGATTTTTGTGGTATAGGGAGTCAAACCGAAGATCATGCGTGCTAGACAAATGAGCTACATCCAGACATCTCAAAGTTCTTAGACTCTTCTAGAGAAGTTTCCTGCTTCCAAAATTTAAAACCCACCCTGAGAGTTTGTGGGCAGCTTAGGGCAGTAGAGAGGGGATGGGCAGAGAAAGTGGGGATTTGGTCCCATCTGGGGCTTTACGTACAAGGGTCTTGATGCGAAGACCCAAGAGACCAAACAGTAACCCTGGGCTGTAAGCTCCCAGCATCGCCTCTTACCTCCGAAGTTTTCATTTCTTCTCTTGGTCAAACTCTTCTTGTGAGTTGACGGATGAATGCTGACGTATATGTACACCAACTTTAGGAGCGCCCTGTTAGGTCCCGTTGCCTTCTCTGTACTGCACACCTCATCTGTGGTTAATTTTAAGAGGGTGTTATGTGTTTGTAAGCAGGCGATTGGGTGTCTCTTTGGGGAGGGGGGTTGTGTTGTGTCGTTTCTGACTATGGTAGGCTTAATTTTAATCTTGTGTGTGTTTCTTTGTGGGTGCATGAAACGTGTAGGTGCCCTGGGAGTCTTAGATTCCCCTGGAGAGGTGGAATCTTCAATTCATTTGCTCTGAGAAGGCAGCCCTGAATGTGCAAGCCAACTGTCTTCTGCCTAGGCCCACAGCAAAGAGCTAGAGACAACACAATTGTTTTGTTTGCCAGGCACTACGGGAGAGAAAGCGGTGTGTCACTGCGCATTGGCTCAACACAGTGCTGAAGAAGAAGAAGCTGATGCCGCCTCATCGAGCCCTGCATTTCCCTGTGGCATTCCCACCCGGGGGCAAACCCTGTTCACAGCATGTGAGGCCATCCCCTCTCCTGCTTGACTTTGCACAGTTCTGACCCAACCCCTGGGTTGCCTTTTACTCCTGCATGCCATGGCTGTGATAGCAGTGCCTGGCACAAGATAGACATGTCACATGTCATTTTACTTCGCTGACACTTCAAAACCTAGGGCGAGTCACCCACTCTTGGATAGAACTTAGTCGGTACTTGTGGGTACTTGGTGCCGTAGGACCCAGAGCCTGGATCAGGGAGGAAGGTGAGAGCTGCCGAGTGTGTGCTCAGCACAGTAACCTGAAGTCACTGTTGCACAGATGAGAGGCCAGAGGTACTGCCCTGAGTGGAGCCCTGTCTCTTCTTGCCTCGAGGATGCTGTGTGCTTCATGGTCCATCCGTGAAGTTATTCTCGAGATGCTTTAAGAGATGACAGTGCCGGGCTGGAAAGACGGCTCAGTGGTTAAGAGCACCGACTGCTCTTCCAGAGGTCCTGAGTTCAATTCCCAGCAACTACATGGTGGCTCACAACCATCTGTAATGGGATCCGATGTCCTCTTCTGGTGTGTCTGAAGACAGCTACAGTATACTTATATATAATAAATGAATAAATCTTAAAAAAAAAAAAAAGAGAGAGGGAGATGACAGTGCCAGTACATCCCCCTGATGCTGTAGGGTCGTGACAGGGTAGTCAGAGCCATTTGTGTTGTATCTCATTCATTCTTTTCTCCCCAGATTATCTCTGTGACTGGATTTGTTGACAATGACAGAGATGACCTGAAGTTAATGGCATACCTGGCGGGTGCCAAGTACACGGGGTACCTGTGCCGGAGCAACACAGTCCTCATCTGTAAAGAGTAAGCTGGGCTTGGAAGCCATCTCAATCCTGCTTGCCCAAAGGAGAGGGAGGTAGAGATAGTGGGTGGTTTGGCTTGTTTGGGGAGGCATGGCCCCTTATAAGCCCAGCTTGTAGCAATGTCCTGCCCGCAGCCCCTATTGCTGGGATCCCAGGTGTGCGCCAGCACACTCAGCAGCACAGCAATCCTTCCTTAATACATCATGGTCAAGTGTGCATCCAGAAAAGAAGGCCACCAAGGCTCTTGAGTGGCTGCCTTCCCAGCTTCCTACTGCCCTTCTGCTCCTCAGTGCCTTGAGTCTTTCTTGGGTGGTTGTTGTTTGAAGTTGGGTCTCTAAGTAGTCCTGGTTGTCCTGGAACTCTCATGTAAATCATCGTGGTCTTGAAATCACAGAACTTGATCTGCCTCTGTCTGGTGGAATGCTGGGATTAAAGGGGTGCACCACCACCCCTGCCTCTGTCTGTGGTTCTAAAGGCATTGCTATTCACAGTACTGCAGCATAGCACCTGTGAAGACTTCACTAGGTGAACAGATGCTATCATAGAACTTGCGTTGATGAGTTTAGATACCAGGAATAGAGTCAAATCAAAGTCTGACCCAGTTGGAGCCCAGGGTTAAGTACCCTTGGCCTCCAGCTTGGGTTACTGGCAGTTTTGCTGAAACATGCCTGCTACTTTTATTAGTTTTATTAGCTCTTTTGGAAATAGACAAAAATTCATAGTAAGATGACACTAACATTGAATAAATGTGATGTCTCACAAAAAAGACCAAGCGGCTTGAAGTACGAGAAGGCCAAAGAGTGGAGGATCCCGTGTGTGAATGCACAGTGGCTGGGGGACATTCTGCTGGGGAACTTCGAGGCCCTGCGGCAAGTCCAGTACAGCCGGTACACTGCCTTCAACCTGCCGGACCCCTTCGTGCCCACTCCACACTTGGTCTTGAGTCTTCTAGGTTAGTGACAGTGGACGTGCCCTTGAACCCGTGCGCACCCTTGCTTCCTTTAGTCCCTCAGCAGAGCTGCTCTTCCTCCCATGCTGCCCGAGTTCCAAACAGTGTGGTTGTGGGTTTGTCTGAGAGGCTCTTTTTCTCACTGTCAGTACCTGCCGGTGGCCTGCCCTGTGTGCTGTCAGCCCTTTGATACTATACAACTCCTCAGTGGGAGACTGTCCCACAGAAAATAGGGGCATAAGATGCAGCACAGCTTTTTTTTTTTTTTTAATTTTATATATATGAATACACTGTAGCTATCTTCAGACACACCAGAAGAGGACATCGGATCTCATTACAGATGGTTGTGGGCCACCATGTGTTTGCTGGGAATTGAACTCAGGACCTCTGGAAGAGCAGTCAGTGCTCTTAACTGCTGAGCCATCTCTCCAGCGCAGCACAGCTTTTTAAAGACATTTTAAATTTATCTTTAAAATTGATGTTTGTGTAAATATACAATGCTAGGTTTTAATTCTGCCTTTCAAAATTGAACATCTCTCTGGTAGTGTTTTGACTTTCCCCTGTGAAGCCCACTTTGCTTTATAAAGGTTTGATCATGGGAAACCTTGCTCAGGGTCCTAATGGACACCTGGCACCATGTAGCTGTTTGTCGTGAGGAACTGCCTGGGACTTCAGTGCATATCTAACCTCAGATCCATTTTGTTGCACGGGGCAAACTGTCCCCCGTGGCCAGCACCTGTGTATTGGTCCTTGTGGGTCTTACTGGCCACACGGTGCATACCCTTGATGAGTCACCTGTCCTAGAAACCTGAGCTGCAGTACCATAGCTACACTGCCCGGGAAGGTATTGTAGACAGGCCTGGTGTATTTAGGTGCCCTGCCTAAGAAGGGCTTACAGCATGGTTTTGTGTACATTCAGTGTAGAAGATGACATCTTTCTCTTTCAGATGCTTGGAGGACCCCAGTGAAGGTGACTGCAGAGCTATTGATGGTACGGCAGCCCCATACCACACAGGGGCCACTCCTGTATGTCACCCCCACACCCCACAGGGGCCACTCCTGTATGTCACCCCCACACCCCACAGGGGTCACTCCTGTGTGTAACCCCCCACACCACACAGAGGCCACTCCTGTGTGTCATCTCCCACACCCCACTGTGGCCACACCCAGGGCAGGTCAAAGTTCCCTATTGTTGGGGAGTGTTCCTGAGGGTTCTTGGGTAGGGCCATATCATACTGGATATTCTGATGAGCTCCTTCGGGATATAGAGTATTCTGGAAGTTGTTAGTTACTGATTCTCTGTTAGGGGCTCTCTATGGTTCTCACCTTTAAGGCTTGAAGACCTGGGCTTTGTTGTATTAGTGTTTACTCATTGAAGACCCTTCATTTCCTGCTGGAGAGATGACTCAGAGGTTGTCTTAGGGTTTTACTGCTGTGAGCAGACACCATGACCAAGGGAAGTCTTATAAAGACAACATTTAACTGGGGCTGGCTTACAGGTTCAGAGTCCATTATCATCAAGGCGGGAGCATGGCAGCATGCAGGCAGGCATGGTGCAGGAGGAGCTGAGAGTTCTACGTCTTCATCTGAAGACCACTAGTGGAAGACTGACTTCCAGGCAGCTACAATAAGAAACTTAAAACTGATAACCAAAGTGTCACACCTACTCCAACAGGGCCACATCTTCTAATCCTGCCATTCCCTGAGCCAAGCATACACAAATGTCACAGGTAGAGAGCACTGACTGCTCTTCCAGAGGTCCTGAGATCAATCCCAGCAACCACATGGTGACTCATAACCATCCATAAAGGGATCCAATGCCCTCTTCTGGTGTGTCTGAAGACAGCTACAGTGTGTGTGTGTGTGTGTGTGTGTGTGTGTAAATAACTCATTGAGTCTAATTAGCACTGCCCATATCTGCATGGCTATGGGCATGGTCAGTCTACCAGAGAAGAAAACTTGATCTCCCTCCCTAAGAAACCGTCAACTGTCAATAGCTTCTTAGCTAGAAGTACCCCTCTCCCCATGCTGGAGTGTTGACTGGATTGAACTTGTGTAGACAGCTCTTATGCCTGCAGTTGCAGTTACTGTGAGTTCATGGGTGCAGTGGCCCTGTCATACCTAGAAGACTAGCCCAAGTTCTTCCTGACCTGATTCTTACAGGCCCTCCCGTCCTCCCCTCCATACACACTTCCTGATTGTTTGTTTTAACTTGTTATTGATTCTTTGCACGTTTCACATCATGCACCCCAGTCCTGCTCATCTCTCTGTCCCTTCATATCTGCCCTTCAGTGTTGCAACCTCGCCCTCCCAAATAAAAGACACACACACAAACAACTAAGCATAGACATCATCTCATAGAAACTAGTGTGCCCCACAGTGTACCCTCTGTCCACAAATCTTCACATGCAGATGTTCACTGCAGTGAGTCATTGGTCTGGTTCTAGATCTCTGGCCTCTGTGGCACCATCATTATTGGATCCTCACCAGGACTCCTGTGGGACATCCTTTTTCTGCCCTTTGTCATCAGCAGGACTGGCCATTTCCCAGGGCCCAACTAATCCCAGATGACAGCTTTTGGGGTGGGACAACTCAAGAGTCTAGGATCAGGACCTGGGTGGCAGCTGAGTTGGTCAGCTTGCCAGCCCTCCCTTATCTGAACAGCCAGGACCATGTCTCCACCACTTAGCCACCCTATGAAGCCGAGAGGCAGGGTAACTCACCCACACTCATGCCTCCAGAGTAAGCTCCACTCTGCTGCCCAGCCGAAGTGTGGGGTCCACTTTCCCAACTGCTGCAGCCTATGAGGGGCTGGGCCAGCTCTCCCAACTACCAAAGGTGACAACAAGGTGGAGAGAGGCATCACGCTATTCCACCCCCAACTCTGGTTGCTTTTTGAGACAAGTCCCATATAGAGCCCAGACTGGTCTTGAATTTGATGTATACCTGGAGATAACTACAGTGCTAGGATTTTAAGTGTGAGCTACTGGGTTGAGGATTTAGCTCAGTGGTAGAGCACTTGCCTAGAAAGCCCAAGGCCCTGGGTTTGGTCCCCAGTTCCGGAAAAAAAGAAAAAAAAAAAGTGTGAGCTACCATGTGGTGCTTTTAAAATGGAGAGTGAGCCAGTGTTATGTGCTGGGCAGTGGTTCTGCACCCACCCTTTATGTATTCAAAAGGACTTACTAAGTTGTGGAGGCTGGCCTTGAACCTTGCTGAAGGAACTTGGGCTAGTTCTGGTTCTTGAGGCTCTTGCTAAGAAGGTTAGCACCTCGCCTTGCTCATAACAGCACTGTTGATCAGATTGTCACCTGGTATCTGCTGTGCCTCAGGTGACTTCTGGATAAGGCTAGTCTTGTTTTAGGGAGATGTGTTGGTGCTGAGAATGTTTGTCATGTTCCAGGGTGGCACAGAGTACTTAAAGATGGGGAATTGATGTTGAGGGTTCTGAGAAATAAAGGGAATGGCAGGCATGTTTAAGTATCCAAAGATTTGGTGACTAGAGGGGGAGAGAAAGGAAAGGGCAGGGTCTCGGCCTGGCCCACCCAGGCGTTTTGATTGAGTACTTTTTCTGGCAGTGAGGGCAGTGGCTTTCCATTGATTGGGGCAGAGGGTGTTGCAGATGTTATGTCTTTGGAGGCCTTTGTTCTTAGAGATTGTCTGACTGGAGTACGTAACATGTCAATTACAGAGTATAAGATTACCTCCTAAGCTGAAGCCGAATGAGGTCGCCAACATCCAGCCTTCTAAAAGAGCCAGGTATGTGCAGCAGGGCGGGTCCCTCACACTCTATTTGTCCTTTCCAGGTTGGCTTGGGAACATTGCTGCCAACTGTCATGTTTCTGAGAGTTTGCATAATAACTTGTATTCAAGGGGCTGGAGAGATGTGATTAAAAGCACTGACTACTCTTGCAGAGGACCTGGGTTTAGTTCCCAGCACCCACATGACAGCTCACAATTGCCTGTAACTTCAGTCCTCTGCAGACACTGGGCCATGCACATGGTGCACAGACACACATGCAGGTAAAACACTCTTAAACATAACCATATGGTGGGCTTAAAAGGATTTACTTTTGCCACATGACATACCACAGTTGTCTCATTTGACTCAGTGATTAAGCATGTTTCTTACTTATTAGAAATGAAAACCAGGACCTTTTTCTCAAGCTGAACTTTGCCCAAACCATGTGTGAAACAGCAGCCGCTGTGGGGAGTCAGTCTGCCCCTGTGTAGTGCTCCAAGTGCACTGTGCTGGACCACACTGGGTTCTCCAGTTCTCAGGGAGGCCACCCTGGGAAAGAGCAGACTTCTGAGTGACTTCTGTGCTTGGCACTCTGTACTGATTGGCTGTTATTACATGTCTGCTCTTCGGTCATCTGGAGGTAGCGTAGCTGGTGAGCAGCCCTGTCTTCCTGAGAGAAAAGCAACACTGAACTGAAGCAAGCTAGGAGGGGAGGCTCTGCTCTCAGCATGCTCAAGACCTCTTGGCTCCACACTGTGCTTGCTGAGAGGGGACTGTTGAGGGGCATTTTCTCCTCCTTCCCTCACTCCCCACACCCACACACAAGCTGAAGAAAAGTCGGGTTTGTGGATAAAGTTGAAAGTTTTCCAGACCATCATGTTTACATAGAAACTGACTGGGAAATAAGATCTGAGAACATTGAAGGTGAATGTCCAAGACTTGTAGTTAAACCTTGTCTTGCAGTGTGCCATGGTGAAGACAGGGCTAGAACTTTACTGTACAGAAGTAGTAGGACACTCTCTCAGGGTGTTACTGTGCATCTAACAACAGTCACAGAGGCATTTGATGTTTTTAAAAGCTTGACATAGGGGAATTGGGAGGTGGTCACTTGTAGAGCCCTTACATGGTATGGCAAAGCTCTGGGTTCCATCAGCCCTACTACAAAATATTAAAAGTATATGTTAACATGAAGAGTGGCCACTGCGCTAGGCACATGCATGTTAACGTGAAGAGTGGACACTGCTGGGCACATGCATGTTAACGTGAAGAGTAGACACTGCTGGGCACATGCATATTAGCGTGAACAGTGGACACTGGGGCAAGTTGGTAGCTCAGGACTTAGACACTGGGTCTAATGCTGCTTCCCAAAGTACTACTGGACCACAGTGACCGGGAGTGTAGGCGGGCTTCTTAGTTTTTTTGGAAAGGTCTCATGTATCCCAGCTGGCCTCAGACTTACTGTGTACCTGAGCTTGGCTTTGAATTCATCTTGCTGGCTGTACCTGTGCTGGCAGTGGAGGTGTGTACCACTGTCTACCTGAGAGCATGGTTCTTATCAAGAATGACCTGGATGCTTGGTTCTCCAGGATGTCTCAGATGGCATCTGTTGTTGTGGAACTCTGTTAATTAGTGGGAGAGAAAGGACCTTTACCCACCACAGGAGCGCCCCCCTCTACCCCGACACTCAAACTCCTAAAGCTTGTTAAGTCCCAGTTCCCTAAAGAATGTCTGTTTGAAGTCACCACTGTCCTGTGTGTTTACATCACAGAATCGAAGACCTGCCTCCCCCCACTAAGAAGCTGACTCCGGAGCTGACGCCATACGTGCTCTTTACCGGGTTTGAGCCTGTTCAAGTTCAGCAGTACATTAAGGTGAAGTTGTGTTTAAAGGTTTTCAGCAGTGTCCTCTCTGCCTGACTTTACTTTACACTAGGCATTTATTAGCATAGTGTTAGCTGGGGGATGCGAGTGCTTGGCTAGCTTGCATGAGGGACCCTCTTTGCTGAGGTGGCACTGGCAGTTGTTCAGGAGCAGCCTGTCACAGCCCCTCTGATAGTGTTTATAAAGTATTAGAGGTCACCTTGTTCAATGCCATTTTATAGTTCATTACTAGGTTTTTTTGTTAACATAAAAGTCTGGACCATGAGAATGTTTTTTATTATTTTTTTATTATTTATTATTAATTGGTTATTTATTTACGTTTCGTATGTTGTCCCCTTTCCCAGTCTTCCCTCTGCAAACCCTCCATCCCATGCCCCTTCCCCTTGGCCTCTAAGAGGATACTCACCTACCTAGCCACTCCTGCCTCACCCTTCTAGCATCCCCCTACCCTGGGGCAACAAGCTTCCACAGGACCAAAGACCTCCCCTCCCATTAATGCCAGACAAGGCCATCCTCTGCTACATATGCAGCAAGAGCCATGGCTCCCTCCATGTATACTCTTTGGTCAGTGGCTTAGTCCTGGGAGCCTTGGGGGGGGGGGGTGCAGGTACAGTTAGTTGATACTGTCGTTCTTCCTGTGGGGTTGCAATCCCCTTCAGTTCTTCCTCTAACTCTTCTTTGGAGTTCTTGTGCTCAGTCCAATGGTTGGCTGTGGGTATCTGCATCTGTTTTAGTCAGATACTGTTGGAGCCTCTCAGAGAGCCATACTAGGCTTCTGTCTGCAAGCAAACCTTGGCATCAACAATACTGTCTATGTTTGGTGTCTGTGCATGGGATGGATCTCCAGATGGGGCAGTCTATGGATGGCCTTTCCTTTAGTCTCTGCTCCATTTTTTGTCTCTGCGTTTCCTTTAGACAGGAACAATTCTAGGTTTTTGAGATTGGTGGGTGGCCCCATCCCTCCATTGGAGGTCATGCCTATCTATTGGAGGTGGTTTCTTCAGGTTCTATCTCCCCTCTGTTCGGTATTTCGGCTAATGTCATCCCTGTTGGGTCCTGGGAACCTTGCTTCCCTAGCATCTGGGACTTTCTCATGGTTCCCTCTCCCCTCACCCCCAGACCCTGAGTTCCCTACCCCTCACTGCTACATATTTCTGTTCCTTCTCCTGACCCTCTGGACTTTTTTCCTGTCTCTTCCCATACCTGATCCTCCCCCCCTCCCTTTTTCCCCTCTCCCACCCAGGGCCCTCCCTCCCTCTATCTCCCGTGATTATTTTGTTCCCTTTTCTAAGTAGGACAGAAGCATCCATATTTTGGTCTTCCTTATTTCTAAGCTTCATATGATCTGTGAGTTGTATCATGGATATTCTGAGCTTTGGGGCTAATATCCACTTATCAGTGAGTGCATACCATGTGTGTTCTTTTGTGACTGGGTTACCTCACTCAGGGTGATATTTCTTAGTTCCATCCATTTGCCTGCCAAATTCATGAAGTCATTGTTTTTAATAGCTGAGTGTAGAGAGGCTTGAAGGGCACTGGGCCTCTAGGTTCTCTGAGAACATGGTCTTCCCATGGTTAGGTCTCTGGTGAAGAAAGAGGCTACCCTGAGATAGGATGAGGTAGATGGTTATAATAGAACATTTGTAAATCCACATTTTGAGAGAACATGGGGGGGATTGATGGAATCTGGTAATGGTAGTTTTGGTGGAAGAAGGTCAGAAATTCACCATGTGGTTAGAGTCATACACTTTTTATGTACAATGTAATTATTTCTTCTGTGGACTTTCTATGTGTTGTGCTGGGAGCAGGGTGTTGTATGTGTACCACAGTGTACATCTGGAGATCACAGGACAACTTGTGTGGTTTGGCTCTCTCCTTCACCCATGAGGGTTCCAGGAATGGGGCTTTTGCTGTTGTCATCGGGCTTGATGGCAACTGTCCTTACCCACTGAGCCATTTTGCCAGCACCCACTTTTTTTTTTGTTTTTTTTTTGTTTTTGTTTTTGTTTTTGTTTTTTTTGTTTAAAGGAAGCAATTGCTACCACTGCTGTTATCTGAGCAGGACTATTGCATGGTGTCTGTTACAGGTGTGCAGGCCTCAGTTGCCCATTGCACCACCGTTAGCTGGAGATGGGGCCCATGTGCTTCCATGGGTTCTTTTTAGTGCAGAGTATCTAATGTGGGGAGCCCAGGAGCTTGGGCTTTTTAGATGCAGTTACTGATGTCTGAGGACTTGTTTGTGACACAGGCACCTGCGGGGTGACTACTGAGAGGCCACTGGAGGTACTTTGTGCTTTGCTTTTTCCATCATTAAGTGCAGCTGAGGAAGGTGACAGTCCCATAGATCACACTCTGCTGACATGTGGTTCCCTTTCTGGTGTGTTTGTGGCTCCAGAAGCTGTACATTCTTGGTGGGGAAGTTGCCGAGTCCACGAAGAAGTGTACTCACCTCATTGCCAGCAAGGTGACACGCACAGTGAAATTCCTGACGGCCATTTCTGTGGTGAAGCACATCGTGACTCCGGACTGGCTGGAGGAGTGCTTCAAGCGCCAGATGTTTATCGGTTCGTGCTGGGCAGGGCCGGGGTCCTCTTTTCCCTCCCTTCCTCCCTGCCTCCCAATCCCCCCCATTTCTCTCTCTCTCTCTGTCTCTCTCTCTCTGTCTCTCTCTCTCTCTCTGTCTCTCTCTCTCTCTCTGTCTCTCTCTCTCTCTGTCTCTCTCTCTCTCTTTTTTTCTGTTGGTTGGTTGGTGGTTGTTTTGAGACAGGATTTCTCTGTGTATCCCTGGCTACTGCTGGGCTAAGGGTGCTCGTTCTCATTGGTGAAGCTGTGACTTTTTCTTGGATTGATCCCAGTATATGTCTACTTTGTTCTCTAACTGCTTGCTATTATTTATTTAATTAAGCTCATAAGTTTCCCCTATCATAGGGATTCCTTTGATTGACAACTTTGTATTCTTTGACAAGATGTAAAGGTTTAGTCTTTGAATGGCATCAAGGGAAAACGCAGACTGCAGGCTTTGTTCTTAGTACATTCCGTTTGGAAATTCACCTGTGATATGAATTCCCATTGCACCGTAAAGTCTTAGTAGACAAGAGCACCTAGTAGACAAGAATGGCCACATTCTCATTTAAGCTCATTGGTGAGCAGCTTGTGGACGCTCTGTACACAGAACAGCCCTTCCTGTTAGCTACACTGAGAGCTGCAGTGTGGCTCTGTGGTAGAGCATTTGTCTGTCTTATAGTCTGACTGTTTTCCAGGGAAGTGAGGGAAACAAAGTGAGACATAATCTGTCTTAGTCAACATTACTGTTGCTACAATGACCATGACCAAAAGTAACCTGGAGAGGAAGGGGTTTAGTTTACATACATTTCAATATCACTGTTCGTCACTCAAGGGAGACAGGACAGAAACCCAAGCAGGGTGGGAACTTGAAGGCTAGAGCTGATACAGAAGCCATGGAGGGTGCTGCTTGCGGCTTGTTCCACATGACTTGCTCAGCCTGCTTTCTTGTAGCACCCCAGACTCAGGGGTGGCATCACCCACAAAACACTGAGCCCTTCCCCATCAAACACTAATAAAGAAGATGTCCTACAGATTTACGTACGGCTCCATCTTCTAGGAACAATTTGCCAATTATCCTTCCTCTCAGATGAGTCTAGTGAGAGTCAAGTTACATGTTGAGTGTAGCTGTGGGCTTTATGTCCTGCCTGCGTGTAGACCTGGCTCTCCACAGGGTGCACCTTTCAGAGCACGCACTGTTCTGTTTTCCAGATGAGCAGAACTACATCCTGCGAGATGCTGAGGCAGAAGTGCTCTTCTCTTTCAGTCTGGAGGAGTCCTTGAAGCGAGCCCACGTCTCTCCCCTCTTTAAGGTATGCTGGTAAAGAGAGCCCCACAGAGCAAGTAGACATGACAGTAGTGATGGACAGGGTCACCCAACTGTCCTTTCTATTTCATGGCCACTCTTTCTGCAAGGGCATGTAGTGTATCTAATAGATATTGATGGGTTCTCACTGTGTAGATCAGACTGGCTGGAACTTGCTATGTAAACCAGGCTGGCCTCCAGCTTACTGAAGTCCTCTTGTCTTCTGAGTACTGGGATTAAAGTCATGTGCCACCATACTTGGTCTCAGAAACACTCTTGAAAAAAATTGTTGATGAATAATTGAACTGGTAAAAGAGTTTCAGGTTTTTTGATTGTTTTATGGGTAGCCCAAGCTGACCTCTAAACCTCCATCCTCCTGCCTCTGCCTCCTTCAGCAAATCCTATTGGCATTGGCCGCCATAACCAGCTTGTTGGTGTTTGACTTTTAACAAACCTTAGAAGGCCTCTGCTTGTGTTCTCACTAAATGTGGATTCCACTAGAGATGGGCCTTGGGAAGATTCTCACTGAATGTTCAATTGAAAATTTAGATGTGTATACTTTTAATATTTGATAGATAAAAGACTTGGGGGAGTTGGGAAGTAAATTTTTTTTTTTTAATCAGAGAACTAAGTAGTCAATAAGAATCATCTGGTCTTTGAACTTCTTAGGAATGATTTGGAAGCCATCATTCTGTTTTACCTCCACGGTCTGAGTTTTCTAAATGTTTACCTTTTCCTGTGAGAGTTTTGTAATAAGCCTAGGAAAGTGTGGTTTCCTTTTCTGTGTATAGTAGCTGAAGTGGGACTGCTGTTCCGCTGCTGGGCAGGCTGCTGTGGCCAAATGCTGTGCTGCATTAGAGTTTGTTTTCTGTAGTGGCTGTAAAGTTTACGCCCTGGTTCTTCCTCCCCTAGCCCAATGCTATGAGAAATAAGACTCAGACTCAAAATATACTTACAAATAGCTTAGCCATATCAGCTAGGCTCTTCTCTGACTGGATCTACTTGAAATATCCCATGTATCTTAACCTACATTCTGACACGTGGCTGGGCTGTGCTCAGGTGCCATGCGTTCATCTCCTCACATTTTTCTGGGCAAATCTCCGGTGCTCGGTGCTGTCCCAGAATTCTTTCTGCCTCCTGGATGTCCCTCCTCCTATTTCCTGCCTAAGCCATAGGCCATAGTCTTTAATTGAGAGGTGTTGCATCTATACAATACACAAAATACTCTTCTACAATTTCCCTTTTTAGTACAATAAAAGGCTCTTTTTCTTTCAATATGAATGGAATACAATTATAACAATTATGAAATTATAAGGTATGATATACATTAACAGTGTCCAGTCAATAGTATTTGGCAATTAAGGAAAATTTTCTATTATCTATTCTACCTTGGATTATCAACCTAAAAACATCTTCTTGGACTTATAACATTATCTTAAAGCCTAAACAATTTAAGCTTATAGTGAGATTCTGACTATCTAGTCTTCAACCCCATCAGAGACCTGAGAAGGAGTAAATATTACCTGAATATCAGGGACACAGCTTGCAAAAATTATAGAAATGACAGAGGTAACAGCCTGCCTGGACAGACTCCAGTATTGTCCCTATAACGTTGGAGCATCCATCTTCGGCCTTCAGACTGAAGCTGGCGTTATGAAGGACTTACTTAGGTGACTTAGCAGAGCTTGCTAGTTGACTTCCTGTGTCCACTTGTCCTTTCTGGACAGAGTTCTCTACAGTTGAAACCTGGACATGTTCTTTGCTTAGCGCACCACGATTGAAGCAGCTCCACATGTAGGTTATTGATGCACATCTTCTTCTTTGACGTGCAATGGGAGTGCCGTCAGGAGCAGGCTGGTCTTACAGTGAAAAGATCTTTTAATAATGAAATAATTATAAATGTCATATTCTGTGTATGTCCAAAAATTTTGAAGACATTATCTACAGTATATCTGAATTGTCAAACATTGTTTATTCTCAGCTGTTAATTATCTGACTGTCTTAGTTAGGGTTTCCATTGCTATGAACAGACACCCTGTGACCAGTGCAACTCTTGAAAGGACAACATTTAGTTGTGGCTGGCTTACAGGTTCAGAGGTCCAGTCCGTTGTCATCAAGTGGACGCATGGTGACATGCAGGCAGGCATGGTTCAGGAGGAACTGAGAGTTCCACTTCTTGTTCCGAAGTCAAACAGGAAAAGACTGGCTCCTCAGGCAACTAGGAGGAGGATCTCAAAGCCCACCCCCACAGCGACACACTTCTTCTAATAAAGCCACTCCTCCTAATAGTGCCACTCCCTGGGCGAAGCATATTGAAACCATCCCATGAATAACCTTGAAAACAATTTATTGTAGTTAACTAAACTAGTACTTGATATGACCATGAGTTTGACCAGTAACTTGCCTTTCTTAATCATCTCTAACAGTTGAGGACTCAAGATCCATAGGCTGTGTATATATAGCTGAAGTTCCGGCTGAAGACATTTTGTGTCTCAGCCAGTTTCAGGGCTGTTCCCATGTAGAGGAAATCATCCGCAAATGATGTCCTCTTGGTCTGCTTGATCTCTTCTCCCTCTCTATAGTTATGATCTTGGGGGGGGGGTCCCTCTGTCAAATCTGATTTTTATTAATTTGGATAGAATCCATAGTTTTTCTTTTCCTGTAGAAACAAGAATATATTCTCTCCAATGTAACATTTTTTATCTGTCTCTGGGAGATTTCTTAGGCTTTTTTTGTTTATTAAGCATCTCTTACATTTGCTCCTGTATTCATTAAGCTTTTGTTCTCTTGGTTTTCTGCTTTATCTATTGAAACTGCTCTGACTTTGATGTCTGGGTTATTAATGTTTATAGCCAGAGCAGTATTATTTAGTTGTTCTGTGGATGAGTTTTTCCAGGTTGACCTGACATGGCTGATTTGAATTTGATGTTGATGCCTCTTGGCCTCATTCAGTCATTTCTTGCCAAGGGGTTCCCTTGTTTGACCCTTGTTGATCCACATTCATTAGTCCAATACAGGTCTTGGCCACACCTTCTGCACATTCCAGAAGGCCAGGACCTTCTTTTTGGATTTTCTCTAGAATAAAACATTGTTTCTAGGAATGCCTTGCCTAATCTCTTATTAAGTGACCTTGCTTATCATAATTAAGACTTCTCTTAAAGCCTTTAGGAATTATTTCTTGTATTAAAGTTGCATTCTTACATTTTTTTTTTTTTTTAAGTTCAGCCTTTCTATTGGATGCCATCTAAATTCTTCCTGAGGTGGCCACTGTCTGCTGGCATTTGTTGTATGGCAGCTGGATAAGTTGCTGTTGGTTCTCTAACAACCTGTGGCGGACCTCCCTAATTTTCACTAGATGGTGGTGCAGTAAGCTTTAACCTTATTTTATCTTTCTTAATTTTACTTATAATCTTTTCTAATCTCTCTTCTAAGCCTACAAGGCCTGTATCTGTTCTTCATATTTTTCCTTTTCTTGTGTCTGTATCATCTTAGTATTTTCCTCATTTTTAATTATAAAGTTTCTAAATTTTCCTCTAAGGTCTATATCTGTGTTTCATATTTTTTCTTTTCTTTTGTCTCTATTATCTTAGTATTTTGTTCAACCTGGTCTATAAAACTTTGCACCTGTTGTTCTATTTCTTGCTTCCATATTTTATTATTTTGTATCTCTAACATTTTATTAACTTCTTTTTTGATTTATTTTAGCAAAGTTTCTTCTAGGCTTCATAATATTTTTTCTTTTTTTCTTTAAGCTATTTATTTATTTCATGTATGTGAGTACACTGTAGCTGTCTTCAGACACACCAGAAGAGGGCATCAGATCCCATTACAGATGGTTGTGAGCCACCATGTGGTTGCTGGGAATTGAACTCAGGACCTCTGGAAGAGCATTCGGTTCTCTTAACTGCTGAGCCATCTCTCCAGCCCAGTGAATTTTTTTCTAAGGTCCTGTTTTTTAAAAAGACATAGCAAACTAAAATGCTTTTTAGGATAAGAATAAAGCTCATTATTACCATAACTATAAATGGCCATGTTTTAATTTCTTCCATAGCTCCCATCTCCCTTTAACCATTATAGAATATTATTATATGGAGCCAAAATTGTCTTTATTGTGTTTTTTTATCTTTTTTAAAAAAGATTTATTTATTTGTATGAGTACACTGTACTCAGACACCAGAAGAGGGCATCAGATCTCATTATAGATGGTAATTCTCATGTGGTTGCTGGGAATTGAACTCAGGACCTCCGGAAGAAGAGTCAGTGTTCTTAACCACTGAGCCATCTCTCCAGCCTGTAATTTTTATCTCTTTGTGTTTTATTTCTTCAACATTATCAGTTCCAATGTATCTATATCTAACTATGATGTTCGCTAATTAGCTCCTTTTGTTTTCAGCATAAAACTGTAATTTTTAAACCATTTTTATCTGCTTGGGAGGTCTGTTCTTTGTCTGAACTTGGCTTCCGCCCCTTACTATCAGCTCACAGAGAAGAGGCGTGTTTCTGCCTTTTACCTGTAACGTAGAAAACCTTACCAAATCCCAATTCCTCTCCCACTCTGGGAAGTTGTGGGGTTAAAAGCATCGGCTCCTTAGGTCAGCATGTGTCTGGCCAAGCTCTCTTAGTAGACCCTTTGGTTAGGTCTAGTTAGTTAGCTGTGTTGCCCTTAGGTAGACTTTTGGCCTGAGAGAGCAGCTCCATGAGCTTCCCAAGGCTTTTGCAGCTGGCCTTGTTTTACCACGGGAGGTCTGAACTATATGTCCCAGGCAGTGGTCTGAAAAGCTAGATAAGAGTAATCTGGAGCTGGTTCTCCACCCCCTCCACTGCTCAGTTCTACCCTTGGGAGAAGTCCCAACTTCTGTGTTCCGTTTTTAAATTCAGTATGGGCTTTTTAAAAAACAAAAAAACGCAGTTGGGGATTTAGCTCAGTGGTAGAGCGCTTGCTAGGCCCTGGGTTCAGTCCCCAGCTCCGAAAAAAAAAGAAAAAAAAAAACAAAACAAAAAACAAACAAAACAAAATCCTCAGGGCTGGAGAGATGGCTCAGTGGTTAAGAGCACTGTCTGCTCTTCCAGAGGTCCTGAATTCAATTCCCAGCAACCACATGGTGGCTCACAACCATCTGTAATGGGATCTGATGCCCTCTTCTGGTGTGTCTGAAGACAGCTACAGTGTACTTATATATAATAAATGAATAAATCTTTGAAAGGAAAAAGGCTATCTTTCATACTATTTCTTTGGAGGCTCCTGCTCCTTGGCTAGGAAACCGTCTTCCTGACCCTCCTCTTGTGCTGTTCTGGGAAGCTTTGGCTTTAGTCTGTGTTCATTCTTTTTTCTTTCTTTAAAGACACCAGACCTCTTACCCCACTAGCCTGACTTTAACCCTGCTTTTACCCTGCACATCTTGCAGCTGTAAGTTTGGGTTCTAATTTCTGTTAAGTTTGGGAGGAGGGGGGTGATCTGTAAGTGAAATTTCTTTTAATATAAATGTAACAGTAATTAATCCAATAGCTACATTTCTTTACCTTGTGTTAGCCCAGTAACCACACAGAGAAACAATATTTATTTCAAGTTGCCCCACAATAGCTGAGCCGTTAAATGATCTACCTTCGACTTCTATGGTCATCTGGCTGGCTACCTCAGCCCCATCCCACGGTACTTGCGTATTACTGTCGATCTGGCTCTTTGGTGTGTTTCCATGATCTCTCTCCAGACCCCTTCTTCGTGGTTCAAATCTCCATCCTCTTGATCCCTCTCAATCTCCCTCTCTTGCTCTGGTTGGCAGACAACCCGCCCTTTTCTCTATCCTACCCAGTCTTTGAGTGATCAGCATTTATGGGCAAGGCAGAGAATAATAACTGGTAAGAACCGTTTATGCAAACTTGAGGTCGGAGATTCTTGGTATAAGCATTACAGTGCTATGTCCTGATTGAAACAAGATCCAGAGGCAGGGAAATCAGCGTTGGAATAACAAAAAGATGAACTATACACAGTATATAAAAAACAGTATGGGGTTGGGGATTTAGCTCAGTGGTAGAGCGCTTGCCTAACAAGCACAAGGCCCTGGGTTCGGTCCCCAGCTCCAAAAAAAACAAAAAAACAAAAAAACAGTATGGCTATAGGTGGCATCTGTGGCCATGTCAGGTGATAAAATATATTCTCTTTGAATGTAACTTTTACTAGACCTCACAGTGATGCTAATAATATACCCAAGCTCACTTGAGACTTAAAACTGCTGTCCTACTGTGTACTTTGTTTAGCCTTCTTTTAAGAAGCAATGTATCATCAACCTCACTTGCCTTGGATTTCCTAAGCTAACCCAAGCTAATATATGGCTGATTTAAATCATGTACTCTCCTAAGAGTGTAATAAATGTGTGTTCTGATCATCTTCACTGGAAACAGCAGATGGGCTGAAAGCTGTCGTAGAAACAAATATCCATCCTGAATGTTGAACATACCATTTGGATACCGACTGCTTGATCAACAGTCGTGTTGGTAATACTGTTACCTGGATCATTGGGCGTTAGTTGGGAGTCTGTGACTTACTCCTTTGTAGAACTCAGCTAAAGATTTCTGTGAAGGATCCTTTGTTCCTTCCGTAGGTGATGATTTTCTATGGTGTTCAGTAAAGGGGAGAGGAAAGCCCTTTGTGAGGGATAGAAGCAGACTCAGGGATGGGGGCAGATTTCCAAGGTAGCCTTCGGGTGGGCACAGATTCAGGTTCATGCAGTAGAAAGAATGGAAGACACAGGGAAGAGCTGAAATTCTGGTCTTGCTTTTGGCTAAATGACATCAAGGGTGCAACACCAATGTCTTACCAGACTCTTGAGTTATAAATGTTTAGGGGCTGGAGAGATGGCTCAGTGGTTAAGAGCACTGATTGCTCTTCCAGAGGTCCTGAGTTCAATTCCCAGCAACCACATGGTGGCTCACAGCCATCTGTAATGAGATTGGATGCCCTCTTCTGGTGTGTCTGAAGACAGCTACAGTGTACTTACATATATAATAAATAAATAAACACATTTTTTAAAATGTGTTCAGAATGACCACAGCAGCTAAATGTAGTAACTTTTCCTGACCATAGGCCACATTCCATATGGGAAGTGTTCGGCTAACCCCCTCTGTCGGGGAGTTTGAGGGGAATAAAAGATAGGGAGCTAGTGGGGAATGTAACCTTCATAGTTTCTAGAAAAGTATATATCTTGTCACATATCTTTAAATCGGAGACAGAGTCAGACAGATCTTGGAGTTCATGGCCAGCCTGATCTATATAGAAAATTCTAGGACAGTCAGAGCTACACGGATGCCCTGTAGCACAAAAAAGGTTCATGAAAAATTACACGCAGTTACAAACATTTAAAAGACCTGTTTCTGTTTCCTTGTAGACAAAGTATTTTTACATCACCCCTGGCATCTGCCCAAGCCTTGCCACTATGAAGGCAATTGTGGAGTGTGCAGGGGGGAAGGTGTTAGCCAAGCAGCCGTCCTTTCGGAAGCTCATGGAGCACAAGCAGAATAAGGTGAGAGAGCAGAGCTCCAGGAAGCCAGGGCTGTTCTACGTGGGTGCTTCTCTCCCTCACTCATGAGCTCCCTCTCTCTTCCTAGAGTCTGTCGGAGATAATTTTAATATCCTGTGAGAATGACCTGCACTTATGTCGAGAGTACTTTGCCAGGGGGATAGGTAGGTATGGCTCCCTGCACCTACACTGACCCGAGTGTCCTCAGTGGCCTTTCCTAACAGTTTTGGTTTGTCCCCTGCAGATGTTCACAATGCGGAGTTTGTTCTGACTGGAGTGCTCACACAGACACTGGACTACGAATCATATCCTTTACAAGGGCAGGGTGCACAGGGGACGGGGGAAGCTGGAGACACATTTGCAAGCTGAAAACAGACATGATGGTTCTGGTCTGCAGACCTTTCTCTTGCTGTTATAGGTGACCACCTAAGGACCTGTTTGGCTTATGTAGATGTTGAAGGATTTGACCATTTGACTCCATAGAAACTAATGGGAGTCCATGGCTGGGGCTGTTCTACACTCCGCAGTCATGAGTTAGGAAGTGACACAGCTTGATAGGCATTGTAGTTAAGGCACAGGTGTGCTGGGTATGGCATTGTAGTTAAGGCACAGGTGTGCAGGGTATGGCATTGTAGTTAAGGCACAGGTGTGCTGGGCACGGCATTGTAGTTAAGGCACAGGTGTGCTGGGTATGGCATTGTAGTTAAGGCACAGGTGTGCTGGGCACGGCATTGTAGTTAAGGCACAGGTGTGCTGGGCACGGCATTGTAGTTAAGGCACAGGTGTGCTGGGTATGGCATTGTAGTTAAGGCACAGGTGTGCTGGGCCCAGCATTGTAGTTAAGGCACAGGTGTGCTGGGTATGGCAATGTAGTTAAGGCACAGGTGTGCTGGGCCCAGCATTGTAGTTAAGCCACAGGTGTGCTGGGCCCAGCATTGTAGTTAAGGCACAGGTATGCTGGGTATGGCATTGTAGTTAAGGCACAGGTGTTCTGTGCTGGGCACAGCATTATAGTTAAGGCACAGTTGTGCTGGGTATGGCAATGTAGTTAAGGCACAGGTGTGCTGGGCCCAGCATTGTAGTTAAGCCACAGGTGTGCTGGGCCCAGCATTGTAGTTAAGGCACAGGTATGCTGGGTATGGCATTGTAGTTAAGGCACAGGTGTTCGTGTGCTGGGCACAGCATTATAGTTAAGGCACAGTTGTGCTGGGCCCGGCATTGTAGTTAAGGCACAGGTGTGCTGGGCACGGCATTGTAGTTAAGGCACAGGTGTTCTGTGCTGGGCACAGCATTATAGTTAAGGCACAGTTGTGCTGGGCCCGGCATTGTAGTTAAGGCACAGGTGTGCTGGGCACGGCACAGGTGTGCTGTGTACCTGTTGGACAGCTAAGGCTCGGGCTCCCAGGAAAGAAGTTTGCCAGTTTACAGTTCCTCTCAGAAAATCTCAGGCATTAGTTTTAGAATGACACAGATTCTAGAAAGGAGGTTTTACTTTATTACACAACTGGCCTGGCACCCTGTGGCCCAGGCTGGCTTCACAGGAATCCTCTTGCTTTCACCTTGAGTGCCAGGATTGCAGGCATGAGCCACCGTGCCCAGCTGGGGTGGTTACTTTAATGTGTGAACAGCCCCCAGGTCAGAGTGATATTGTCCCTGGCCCTTCATCTGTGTGGTCTTACCCAGCTGAGTGCATTTACCAAACACTTCCTCTTAGCACCGAGAACTCAGTAAATTGAGCTAGAAGACCCAACTTTGTGGCCAGTAGGAGTGTCTGGCAGGGACCCTCCTCGAAGCAGACTGAGCTGGGGAGCGACAGGAGGCTGGTGTGCTGTAACATCTGGTCTTTACGCAGCACGTTCTGTGGGATCTTTCCCAGACTTCTCCTTGCACTGCTTACACTCAGAACATCTGACCCACGCTTTTCCCATTGGTAGGGCTGCTTTTCCGGTTTCATCGGTCAGCTGAAGGCCCATCCCCACTCCTGTAGCCCAGTGGTTCCCAACCTGTAGGTCTCAACTCCTTTGGGGTCAAATGAACTTTTCACAGGAGTTGCATGTCAGATACTTACATTACAATTCATAACAGTAGTAAAGTTACAGTTATGAAGTAGCAATGAAAACACTTTTATGGTTGGCGCTCACCACAGCCGGAGGTATTAAAGGATTGCAGCGTTAAAGTGTTGAGCACCACTGCTGCCCTCAGTGTTGCCCTCATAAGACACTTAGATTACAGTTCTCTTAAGGACATGTTTTTGTGGTGGCTTTGGGGATAAGAAACCAGGAATGTGCCTTGGATTAGGCTTTAGCTATGACCTAAGAAGGGTGCCTTCACCCATGTGTCCAGTAGAGAGCCTGTGCCTTGGGTGTCGGAGTTTGCAGCAGGACAAGGTAACTTGGATGCAGGAAGAGGTGATCTCTAGAACTCTCTTCCAACGGGGCTCTGCTTAATGTGACCCCACTGCCTTGTGTGTAAAAACCATTTTCCTCAACAAGGCCACATATAAATTTAACTGATGGCCTCTTGGTGCTGCTAGCCTGGAGCCTGGAGCACAAGGGCAGCTGCTGGCAGCGCAAACCAGGACTCCCTCCCTGCAGAGGGCTTGTTTTCCAGCTCTGCCTTAGGGAGACATGAAATACTAACTGCATCGTGTTAAGATGTGTGACCTTATTCTAGGAAACATAAATTATGTTTGTATTATATGCCTAAGAGCCCACATTAAGTCTTCTGATTAATTTGCCAGGTTTTTAATGTGTTTTCAGAAAGCTGTATGAAATTTCATCTACAAATAAAAATGATGTAAATAAAGACTTTGCTGTCTAAATTATGGATGTTAAAGATATGAGATGTTTTGTACTTTGATTATTTTTATTTCTTACTTTTCTTTTATATTGATAACTTGCTCACATTTAAATAAATGTACTTTTGAACTTAGTAGAATTGAGTGATTATTTAAATTTCCTATTCTTTGCATAACATAAATAATTTTCAACAAACTGAGAAATTCCACAGCAGAATAATTTTGAAGTAACTCTTCTCCTGGAGAAATAAGTTTTGATGTTATTTCTTCATAAGCAGTCACCCTTACTTACCCAGCCTGGGCAGAGCCCCCAAAGCACAGTCTCCGTGTCCTCCACCCACGTGTCTCCCAGCCAGCCCTGATCTCTGGGGACTTCCCATTGGACTGTTTTGTATAGTTCTTATCTGCACACACATTCTTCTGTTAAACTGAGACGTTCCTAGTGGCCAGAGAGCTGCACCGGCAGGCGGAGTGTCCGTCTGAGCAACCTGAGACACTCCCTGCAGAGCTGGCCTTCATCTGCTGGAAGTTGTCACTATGAAATAGCCAGCTCCGAGTGTGGAAATTGGTGGGAATCGGGGTGAGCAGAAGAGCTCTATGTACGTGCACAGCGGGTTTGCCAGCACGCCATGTGCTGTGTCCCAGACCCTGGAAGAAGGTGGATGTAAGTTCAACAGCATCTCTGGAATGTCAGACATCTGTCACCTGGCAGGGGACAAGATGTTTCTTTAACAGAAGTATGACCAGTTTGATTAACCTTTCAATTGGCATCTTTTGAAAGTTGCCAAGGAATATGACTCGAGGAGCTGTCCAGAGCCCCAGGCTCACACAGCTGCTGAGCCTGAGGTTGGCTGGGAGGCGCAAGATGTGCAACAAATGCTTGCTCTGAAGTGGATCAGAAAGGTGGGGTTTTCAAGAGTGGTGCACATCTGTAGTGCCAGCCGTCGGAAGCAGAGACACAGTTCTACACAGCAGGTCCTGGGCTGTCCGGGGCCATGTGGGTAAGATCCTGTCTCAAAAGGTAAATAAAAATTGTATTTTGCCCACTTTTAAAATACAGTTAAGTATTTTCTGTTATATTAAAGTTTCAGCCTCTTACCCCAGTCACATTTTATATATTTGGTTGTGAGCCTAGCCTTTAACGGCTGAGCCATCTCTCCAGCCCCCCAGTCACATTTTAATGCTCAGCTGGCTACATTTGAAGATCAGGTGAACAGTCATCATGGGTGTACGATGTTACTTGTAATCCTGTGTTTTACAACGCTGGCCAGAGGTAGTAGGTGGAAGGTGAGTGACAGGGCTCAGGGTGTCTGTTCAAACCTTTACTGAATGGTTTCACTGTGCTAAAGTTAAGGGGGAGTGGCCTATTCGGGTTTGGTTTGGGTTTCGAGGAAAGCTTGGCTCTCCAGGAGTCGGGAGTGTATGTCAGGAACAGTCACCACACGTGTAAACTAAGTGCCTAATCGCATAGCAAGGTTTCTAGTAGAAGCTGCATGGCTCGTTTCCTTCAAACATTTTTACTGGAAATTGGGACACAGTTCATCAGAAGCTCTCTGTCCCAGGCACCTCCCGTGAGTGCTGTTCCACCACAAAGGATTTGTGTATAGTGAAATAATGATTAAAGTCTAAAGTGAGCCTGTTCGCAGTTTCTGCCCCACCCCCACCCCAGGCTCTCAGACCCCCTCCTCGTGCTTCACAATGGCTGCTGGGTCCCTGGTGCCATAGACACAATCAGCTTTAACTTTGACTCTTGCTTCAAAAACACTTAGTCAAAGAGTGAGCATTAGCATGTGCCAGCGCAGATGTGAATGCTGGGATCGAGTGGGGACAATGGCCAAGTCGATCTCACAGGCTGGCCTTAAGGTTGCTGTGCACTGGAGGATAATCTTAAGTCTGGTCCTCCCTGCCTCCGTCTGCTGCTAGAGCTGCAGTCCTTTACTTCGCCAGCCCTATGTGGTCCTAGGGGTTGACTCCGAGACTTCAAACATGGCCAGCAGTCACGTCCCCAGCCCTCCTGTTTGCTTGCTACCTGTATTATGGACCTGCTCCAGTGCCCACTTACCCCACTGCCTCTCCTTCATCAGTTTTAGCAGGAATTTGATCCCCCATGCCAGTCTTCCCGGTCTAGTTGATGAGCAGTTTCCTCTAAATAAGATTCTGCTTGTCATGCTAGAAAGAAAACCCAAGTTGTGTCTTTGAGTCTAATCTCGCTTGTGACACATCCTGTCCACCCTTGCCAGTCACTCTTCTGCCTCTGGCTAATCTTAAATCAGAATGCCCGGGTCCTGTGTGTCAGGCTTTTCTGGGTACTGAGTCTTGTGCGTCTTTTCTCCGCTTCCCTGCTTTGTTTTCTGTGCCCTTTCTGGTAGGCTGTCATGGACCCTCGGAGGCTTGTGGTTTGCCTGTTGTAATCTGGTTTCTCCTCTGCTTTGGAAATGCCTGAGAGAGGCTAGCTGCTCTGTGGGAGGAAGACTAGTTTGAAGGAATGTCCAAGTTTATTCCACAGAAGTGATGACGGCCACGTGGTGTCAGTGGCACATGGACACACCAGCAGAGTGAAGGCTAAGTTCTGGAAGTGAGTTTATTCTGGGCTATTCAGGTGACCCACTTGGACCCCATGTGCCCTAAAAAGGGGCCCAAGATATGAAGAGAGAGGGTTTAGCCTGTGTTAGTTTCTGGGCACTGTACTGAAAGCCACAAAACACTTTTACCCCACAGAGGTGGCACACGGACAGAGCCAGACAGACAGAACATGACTAATCCTACAAGTGTGAGGAATGACGACGGCCAGGATAAACAGCTGACCCCTGGCATCTTTGCGGACTGTGGACCTCTGCAGTTTTGTTTTTGTTTGTTTTAGACAGGAACTCAACTGTGTAGCCCAGGTTGACCTCAAGCTTGTGATCCTCTTCCCCAACTCCAAGTGCTAGACAGTTAAAGGCATGCACTACCATGCTGAGGTGACCTCTTGGTTTCTGTCTAGTAAGACCAACCAGCCTTCTGGTTACAGAAATGTAAGGGAATGGGGTTTTTATTTCAACCCACAGACTTCCCAAGAGCAACAGAAGGATGTGGGTAGTAGTAAATTATTAAAGTTTGTTTCGTGTTCCCAGCAGGAGTGTGCATGGCTCTGCATCACCCAAGACCATTGGACACATGAATGAAAAGACACACACACACACACACACACACACACACACACACACACACACTACACACTTTATATTTTAAATACCTTAACCAATGACTGGGCTTGAACCTTGAACCTCCACAGGGTTAGCACACTCCCCTGATACTCCCGAGTTAATATTTGCTAAATCTACATTTCATCTCTGCTACCCCAGACCCAATCCGGGGCGTAGTCCCTTGGGGCTGCTTCCCTGACACTCACTTGGTTGAACACTTTTCTCCTTAGCTCTTAAGTCTGAACTCTGATCCTGCCCCTTCTTCCCTTAGTTCCTCGTCTGGGAAATCTAAATCCCTCTGTCTCCCTGCCTAGCCATTGGCTGTTAGTAACTTTATTGACTAATCAAAAGCCAATGGAGACGGGGACACTCAGCATCTGGACAAGTAGATTCCTGTGTGATTTTGGGAGCCAAACTAAGACAAAGCATTAGACCCAACCCCCAACAGGTGTGTTCCAAATCCCACTAGAACGTTTGGGAGGCATTTGATCAAATTATTTTGAGTTAAAATGATCAATAATGAGTAGTTCTCATTTTGGAGGGAATGAATCAAAACCATTCCAAAAAGATTAATCTGGGACAGGACATAGTCAAGAGGGGTCCAACAGAGCCCACTGGAGTCCCCCTTGTCAGAAGTAATAAAAGTAAGGAAGGCTACACCTAAGTGCGGCCTGAGAGCAGACAGGCTCCAAGCCTGTCTGTCCACCCTTCCCAGGGCTCGAAATCCTGTCTCCTGGTGAGCATGTGCCATGCTGTGCTGCAACCATCTCAGCAACCCCTGCTGGATCAGACCCTTGTGACTGTAGTCAGATGACCTGGATTTCTCATCTTTGTGCTGAATCCTCACCCAGCAACTCAGAATGAGACTGTAGTCAGCAGAGAGGGGCAGTTGCAGGGGAGTGTTGGTACCCGGGCTATATGGGACCTAGTTTATTTTAGACTTGTTCTATCCTTTCATTTTTGCTTTTCCCACAGCATCGCTCCACTTGCAGCCATGGCTGGTTTTGAACTCATAACCCTCCTGTTGTCTCCTGAGTGCAACACATGTGCTACCATACCCAGTTCTAATTGGGATCCTAAGAAGAGAAGGTAACATACGGAAAGATAGCCATGTGATAGTATAGGGGGACAACTGACACTACAAGCCAGGAGTTGAAATCACAGGTCACAGGTCACCCTCTGACCTGAGACTTGAGCCTCCTGCACTGTGAGCTTCCCACTGGCTTAGCCCAGACATGCTGTACTTTGCTGTGATAGACAAGAGACTGGGCAGACATGGCCACCTTTCTGCCCCAACTGCTACCCTCTCCTGGTGTCTGGATGAGGCCTTGGCTTCTTCAGTTTCCGGCCACATCTGAGACCTGGAGCAGGTAGTGGTCAGGCAAATCTAAGTGCAGATGAGTCAGTAAAGGGTCCCAAAGCCTGATGTGCCAGAGCATCCCAGTGACCTCCTGAGATGGACATGTCAGGGGCAAGGCTGCACCCCAGTTCCACAGCACTGTGCCCAAACCTAATCAGAGAGTTGCTGCTCTTGTGGGCATGTCCTGGACATCAGATCCTGTCCAGTAAGGCTTGCTTGAGACCCATCTTTTTCTCCCAAGGAGCCTTGGTTCCTGGTCCCTGCTTTAGTAAGAAAAACTGTGTGTGCGTGTGTGTGTGTGTGTGTGTGTGTGTGTGTGTGTGTGTGTGTGTGTGTGTGTGCGCGTTTGTGTCTGGGTGCAATAGCACCGGGGTTGGGGTGGGGGCAGGCAGGGGGTGCAAGGGCTTCTGAAAGCTAGATGTCCTTGCCCTGGGACCATCATTGCCTGCTCCTAACCCACCCTGACCAGAGTGTGGACTTTGTTGCCACCTGCTGGCCAGCCTCAGATGACAGTGTGAACAGCACCACCCTCAGAGCTTACGGTTGTCCACGTTGGACAGCTCCCAGAACCTGAACCTCTCTCTCTGTGGTCCTGGCTAGCTACTGGGAGACTGGCTGCTGCAGCATTCACAGACCCTCAGAGCATTGCCCTCTGCCTGTGAAGGCCAATCTGCTCCTAGCCCCCAGATCCCCACCTCAGGATCCAGGAGTCAGCATCTCCAGGCCTTCTCTGTAGCGGAGGCTACAGTGCTGTGGTGGGTCCCTTCCTTGGATGCAAAGGGAGATAAACAAGATGTGGGGCACAGTTGGTTACCTTGTAGGATATGGAGCAGAATGGGACTCACACGCATTTGATGACCCAGGGCTCCCTGCGGTGGGCAGTGTCCTCCCAGCACACTGTGACCAGGACCCAGTCGTGAACCCTTCCCTTCTTTTGGTCATATACAGACCCACTCCACTCAGGGCTGAGATGAGTCCATTTGAAATGGGAACTTCCCTGATGAAGTGTCCACAATGACAGAGTAGTGTTGGATCTCTCCTCTCAAAACCAGAGGCTGACAGTCACTGCCTTAACTTGGGTTACTGGGGGTTGGGGTTGGGGGCTGCAACTGTCCAGGCTGGGAAGCAAACTGTTCAGAGGTGAAAAGGGAAACTCTTCAGACTGACTCCATTATCTGTTATCCTGGATCAGCTTGGAGAGTGTGATGCTGGGCAGATGTTATCAGCATATTTAAAACAATACAATTTGGTCCATCATTAGTCCCATTCCAGGTAATCAGTAGAGCTTAGACGTGACGACTTAGAAACTCCTTTACAAAATACATGTGACCATGAGAGTGTGTTCTATAGCTTAAAGGTCTAGAATCTAATATGATCTCTGACCAATAGCATAGAGGTCAGTGAGCCACAAAGTACTGGTGACATCTCCCCTAAGGATGGATTCTACTAACAGTGAAATGAAGATAAAGGTCCAGGAGGGAAGGGTCTGGAATAAACATTCTGGGAGAGGTCTGCCTCCAAAGACAGCAGCGAGGCCATGGGTGTCAACAAAACCCATTCCCAGCCTTGCAGGCAGAAAGCAAGCATTTTATCCCCTCTACCAAGGCACACCCCTGCATAATTAACACTCCTGGTTTCCCTAGAGATCTGTGGCTGAAAAGACCTTTATCACTATTGCTGTGACAAAATACCATGGCCAAAAGCAGGTTGGAAAGGAACCGGTCTATGTGGTCTACACTTTCACATCACAGCCCATCACTGAAGGAAATCAGGGCAGGAACTTAAATGGAGTAGGAGCTGATGCACAGTGCAATGGCGGGTGCTGCTTATCAGCATGGCTTACTTGGCCTGCTTTCTCATAGACCAGGGTCACCAGCCCAGAGGCAGGCCCTCCATGATGGGCTAGGCCAACCTCCATACACTTCTAACTAGAAAATGCCCTGCAGGCTCACAATTGAGGTTTGCTCCTCTTAGCTGATTCTAGCCTGTGTTACATGACATAAAGTTAGCTGAGCCTCCAGGCATACCTGGGCCTTGAGTACTCTACACCAAGAGAGGGAGAGAGGGAGAGAAAGGGCAGGGGGTGCACTGGCAACGGTGTTGGTGTTCGATACCTCAGAGCCCCCTCCTAAGGGACATACTCCTCCCAAACAGTTCATCAGCTGGGGACTAAGCATGCAAATGTATGTGTCTATAGTTGTCATCTTCATCCAAACCACCACAACTAGCATGTGGGTGTGGGGACTGAAGTCATACGTATTCTTTGTAAGAGCTTTTTAACAGCTGAGCCCTCTCTCTAGCCCAGTCACTCCCTTTTTATTATCATCTGCCAAGGAGGAACTTGGCTCTGATATTTGATAAAGATCTCATCTTTCCATGGGACTTCAGCAAGGTTATGCAGCTCTGCCCAGCTGCTGGACCCAGCTTCAGGCTCTCCAGATTAACATGAATATCCACCCTATCCCAGGACAGCCTTCAGCTCTGCATGGAAGGCTGGGTCTCTGGAGCCTTGGAATGGCCTGGAAGGAGGGAGGAAAGCCAGCTGGACAACTGGGAACTGTGTTTCTCAGGTTGCCTCCTTCCCAGGAGGTCTAGAATGTGGGGCATGGTTTGTGGAAGGAGCTAGGCAGCATGGGATAAGTGGCTTCGTGGGTGCTTGTGGCCTCATGGTTCCAGACATAAACAAAGTGCAGGAGAGCTAGAGATTTGGCCTGGGGCTTGGTCCAAGAGACCCCCGGAAGCGTCTCTAGATGCTTTTCCTGACCCCTCTGCTTCTGGAGTCGCCAGTGTTACCACTGATGGGCATCACGATCAGATGTCAGAAGATAAGACAGAGAAAAGCTCTAGCACATGTCTGAGAGCCAGGGGTGGAGAGGCCAGATTCACCACCCACTGATACCTCACTTAAAGCCCTACTGTGACCTTGGGCTCTGGCCGCCTAAGGGAGGTTCCCCCAGAGCAGGCTTCCCAGAGGGTTTGGGCAGAAGGAAGGCGTAAGAAGGTAAAGAAGTGATACAGAGCAGACCTGGCTTTCCAGACCATTCTGTCAGGCTGTCCGGTGAGCTGGGAGACTTCATCCTGGGCAGGTGGTTTTGCCTGTTTATGGAGTGCATGAGACATGTGTGTAGTCAGAGACTTTGGGGGAGTTCAGGAAACAAACTCATGTCCTTGGGTTTGAGAGCAGGGGCCTTTCCTTGCTGAGCCATCTCACTGCTTTATTGACTCTTCTAGAAGGCACTTTGTACTGCTGAGCAAACGCCCAGTGCTGACCTGCTCCATGCTATCCCAGTGCTGGGATGAGGCTTGGGCTCGTAGGCCATTGACTTTCTTGGGTAGAGATCTGCCTTGAAGAACTCAGGTCCATGATCTGCTGACTGCCTGTGCACTCAGCTGGTAACATATTCCTGTTCTCAAAGCCCAGGGGTGCCACTATCGACAGAACACGTGAAGGGATTTTTATTGGCAAACAGACGTTTGGGCCTCTGCTCACTGTGAGAACTGGCTAAGGTCCTGTAGACTGTCTTCAATCCCTTGAGTATGACGCTAGGGGTATTCAGGGGTACATTGTGTTCATTGTATGTCCACAGGGATCACTACATCTCTGTTGTGGTTTTCCCTGGAGTTATCTGTATTTTGATGCTAATTCCACTGCCCCAAGGACAGCTACCTAGTCACGTACTCAGAACTCAGGTGACTTCACCAGAACCTCCCCATTGAATTTGTAAAGTACAGGTGAGGAGCAGGTACAGGATAGAAGGAGGCCTGTCGTTGGAGGAGAAGGAAGGATGGGCTGGAGAGAAGTTTGAAGGAAGAGGAGGAGACTGGAACAGAAAGGAGACAGGACAGAGGAGAGGGTGAGAAGCCTTGGCAGGTGACGAAAGATTCTGCTCTGTGTATTTACAGGTTGTTATCAATGTTCCTAAGGGATGGATAGTACCGGGCTTTGTATGTTTAAGTGGGCAATTATATCTTACCAATTGGGTCAAAGATTATTGTGTTGTGTGTTCTTTTTTTTTTTCTTTTTTTTTTTTTTTCCGGAGCTGGGGACCGAACCCAGGACCTTGCGCTTGCTAGGCAAGTGCTCTACCACTGAGCTAAATCCCCAACCCCGTGTGTGTACTTTTATGTGAGGGTTTGAGTGTAGCAAAGTGTGCGGCTGGGATGTGTTTCCGCCAAGATAGATACCGACACCGCCGTGCGGACCCAGTGAGGTAAGAGACAACAATACTTTTTTAAATTTTTTATATTTTTACAACAACACATCTCTGATCTTTTCATGGTTCAGGGTCGTTTTTTAAAGCCATGCACATTAGATGGGGTCTCTACTCAGGACAATGGTAAGTAACCATGATGTGTTAGCATTTCCTCTAGGCTCCACCCAACAGTTACCTGGCAACTACCAGGTACTAGCTTAGCTCACAGATAAGAAGGTGCCTCTCTCTCTCTCTCTCTCTCTCTCTCTCTCTCTCTCTCTCTCTCTCTGTCTCTCTCTCCTTCTCTGTTCCCCCTTCTTTCTCTGCCTCTACCCCCTTCTCCAGGTCCCCTTACTGCAAATAAACTCTCTTTTATAACAAATCTGTCTTAGGGCTGATACTCAGAGGAATGCCTCAGCACAGGCCCTCTCTGGTGTTCCCTTCTGTCACACCAGCACCACCACTGCCATTTTATAAAGCATAACACGGGGGCTCCCTGGCCCCATGCAGTTAGGGAGTTAGTAACATCTGATGTATTATTTAAGGGGTCTTAGACACAAGTGGAACAGAGCAGCTAGCTTGCTGTGGTCACTTCTTTCTCTGTGACAGTCATGTGTGACACTGTTTCTGGGAAATGTGAAGACTTCAGTCTGGCTGGAGAAATACCAGTTAGCAAGGGTGACACATCACAGGGAGCTGAGCTATAGCATGTCAAGGCAGGCGATCTTGGGAATTCATGGCTTGACTTTACACTGAACACATAGAGGGGGCCTGGCTGCCATTTCTCTGGCTCTGTAGCTGCTAGCAGCTGTCAGATCAGCCCCAGAGCTGTGAGATTCTATTAACTGATATGAAATGAAGCCAGCCCTGTCTGCCATTAAGGGACATTTAGCCATATAAAACTGAATGTCAAGGTCTTTGCTGGCTTGTGTGACTCTGACTGACACAGAAGAAACTGTCTGCAACTAAAGGGCAAGCCAGGGCCACAGGGTGCAGACAGTCCTGCCATAGAGCTTCTCCCACTGTCTACCCAGATGGCACAATCATAGAGGGTTTGCATAGGCAAGAACTTTGGTGTCTTAGGACCAGGTCAAGGGAATCCCTGGGTCCCACGAAGCAGCTCAGATATAGCCGCCTGCACTGGGGACTCAAGGTGAGTGTCAATGTTGGAGTAAACATTTGTCAGCTCAGAACAATATGTATTTATGATCTAGTTTCAGAGTGTCAGAGATCCACTTGGTTTCCATGTGTTTCCAGCCTAGGGTCCATTGAAACTGCATCAAGCTGGTCCTGGGGATTGCAGCCCTCACAAAATACCACGGAGCTGGGAGTGCCTGTTCAAGGTCACTCCTTATCTACCTGCCTCATAGTCACCGGAGCTCAGCTTAGGGTCATGGGGATGTCTTCACAAGATGGCAGCTGAGTTACCTAGATTAAATTGCAAGAGTCAGACCAAGAGGAACAGAGGGGTGGGAGAGGGAGCAGGAGGGAGGGTCAGATGTCCACAGGAACTGTAGAGCCTCTTGCCTTCTCTGAACACTGTCTCTTCCACTATGACTGGCTTCATGGTTACACTCCAGTGTGGGAAGGGCCCTCACAGAAAACTTCTAGGGAGCTGACTGTAGGGATCCTGTTTCATGCCTTGTCTCAGTGACTGAGCCAGTAAGGCAGAGGTGTGTGTGTGTGTGTGTGTGTGTGTGTGTGTGTGTGTGTGTGTGTGTGTGATTTCTAACTCCCCAGGGGCAGCAAGGAAGGAAGTGGGGCTGGGAGACAGCATAGCCATGGCAAGATGGGCAGAGCTGCCTTCAGCAGCAACGCACACACGCACGCACACACACACACACGCACACGCACATACACACACGCACGCACACACACATACATGCACGCACACACACATACATGCACGCACACACACATACACACGCGCACACACACGAACGCCATCAGGGTGAGTCCACAGAAGGGGGTCTGTGCTGGCCCTTGAGGTAAGACAGGCTGTGGTGGATGTCCTTGGGAGGCTTCACCAGGCCAGGCTCTTTTCCTGCCTCCATCTTGACTTCCTTGGCACCCTGACAACACTGGGGCTCTTGGGCAGGGGGCTTCTGTGCCATCACTCACTTCCTGGGTAATTTCACTACCCACCTGGCCTCAACCTTGTCTTAAATGTTACCTTCTCCAGGGAGTCCCTGACAACCCCCCACCTCCTCGTGCTTTTATTTCTGGTTTGTGGAAGACTTCCCATTTTTCGATGTCTGCTCCTTGACCCTTCTGGGCTTGCAGGAGCAGGCTCTGAGAACCTGTGGTGGGAACCACACCCTACCTTCCCCTCCTTCCCCTGCTCCCTCCTCCCCTCCTTCCCTCCTCTCCTCCCCTTCCCTCCAGTCCTCTTTCTTTTCTTTCTCTTCTTTCTTTAAATGTACTTTTTAATCTGTGTAGGTGTCTTGCCTGCGTGTGTGTATGGGAAACCTATGAATACCTGGTGCCCACACAGGCCAGAAGAGGGTGCTAGATCCTGAGTTCAGATGGTTGTGAGCTACCATGTGGGTGCTGGGAATCAAACCCTGATCTTGCTGTAAAACAGCTAGTGGTCTTAACCATCTCTCCAGCCCCTCTTGTCCTCCTCCTCCCCACCCTCCTCCACATCCTCTCTCCTTTCTTGTCTTCCTTTTCCTGTTTTCCCCCTGTGGCCTTGAGCTTGTTAAGAAGCACTTTGGACTCCACTCTCTCCTTTCCAAGTGCTGGGATGTCACGTGTAGCCCCGTGCCCAGCCCCCAGTGTGTATGGGTTTTACTCGATGTATTCAGGACTCTCCGTATATCAATTGGGGAATCAGTCAGTATTTCAAACGTGTTTTGCCAAAGACACTGCACATTCTGGTTTCTAGGCACAGCCAGAATAGAGCTGGAGTTGAACTGTCAGCATGGCTTGCTTTCACAGTGCCAGAGCGCAGGCTGCTGGGGGAGAAAGGCCATCAGTAACAGTCTGTGTCCCAGCACGCAGCCAGGACAGATGTGCTCAGTGATGTAAAAGTGGCATGATTGTTAAGGGGATGACCAACCACTTTCTGTTTGTATCCGAGGCCGGTTCCACCAGAGGGAACTCGTATACTGTAAACCTGGTAAAAAGCCATGGCTGGGTGGGCAGAGGCTCTGCTGGGAAGCTACTACTGTTGTTTAGCTAAATGGATATGCTGTGTGCCTTAAATTACCTTCTCATTGTTTATGATGCCCATAAGTCAGTGCTGCTAATGGCTTTGGTCAGAGGAGCTTCTTTTGCTGTGGGCCTTGTGATGGACCAGAGTCCCGAGAAGAAGACATTGTTGTGTGCTCATCTTTAAATGAGGTCTCTATGTCATCCCCTCCAGGGTTAATGATCTTAAACATCATTTAAGATGGAAGCTATGTCTAGAAGAGCCAGAGGATGGAGAGGCTGGGAAATGCTGCTTCCTAGGTAAGAAATGTCTGTTACACACACAGAGCTGACTCACAGCAGCTTGGTTACAAGCACAAGGCTGGGCTGCTAGTATTCTGTCATAGATGTGGGAGGGACATAGGAAGTCCTACTCTCCCTAAGGAGCTACTGATGCCTAGTGTGGGAAAAGGAAACATTTCCTTCATTTATTGCACCAAAAACCCATGTCTTGAAGCCCTGCCCAATTCCTGATGGGAGCTGTTCTGGCTGGTCTTGTGTGTCATCTTGACACAAGCTGGAGTTATCAGAGAGAAAGGAGCCTCCCTTGAGGAAATGCCTCCATGACATCCAGCTATAAGGCATTTTCTCAATTAGTGATCAAGTGCAGAAGGCCCAGCCTATTGTAGATGGTGCCATCCCTAGGTAGTCCTGGGTTCTATAAGAGAGCGAGCTGAGCAAGCCAAGGGAAGCAAGCCAATGAGTAACATCCCCCCATGGCCTCTGCATCAGCTCCTGCCTCCAGGTGTTCCAGTCCTGACTTCCTTTGGTGATGAACAGTGATGTGGAAGTGTACACTGAATAAACCCTTTCCTTCCCAACTTGCTTCTTGATGTTTGTGCAGGAATAGAAACCCTGACTAAGACAGGAGCCAATGGAGGAAAGTAAGAAAAAAACAACCTGAGTGGTAAAATAATGTTTTATTCCATGGATGACAGACGCTACCATGCCACATCCCTGTGGCCCCCAACCCTTCTTGCAGCCAGAGTTGGCTCCCCTTTCAGGACTCCTGGGGCTTTGCCAAACCTGTCGAAGCAGTGAAAGCATATTCTGTCTGTCAGCACGAGGTCCCTCCTCGCCAATGGAAAGCCCCAGGAGGCAACTCTTCCAACCTAACCAGAACCAATGATCCAAGCTCATGTGGACAGAACCAAAGCCCCCAAACATCATCAACAACAAAAATAATCGACATGGACATGTCTCTGAGGACAGAGTTCCTGGGACAATGAAAACTGACATACGGGTCGTCAACGACCCCAAGAGGGAGTCATGGTGATCGGTATACTTCAAACTAGCACTTTTGGAGAGGCCAGGTCAGCCAGAGAGGTGTCTGCATGCAAGCTCAACACAAGGTTAGTGCCTCAGAGGGGGTGGGTTGCACAGATGCCAGACACATGTTTCTTGCTTTATATACAACGGAATAAAATATACATGGTGACAGGGGTCACATATCTGATTGGTGTGTATCTTACAGGGCTGATGAGGTTGGAGGAAACTCACCAACCTCATTATCAGAGCAGGAGGGAGGAGCCATCTCTGGGGCTGGTGCTGACAGGGAGTTCTCCCACACTGCCTGTGGGATACTCATGGCGTTGGCTTACTTGGCAAACCTAGGAGTGGAACCCAATATTCTGTCTTGTGGTTTTTAAGCAAATGTCACCTGAAAAGACTGAACAGCTGATTGAGGGGGAAGGGTAGCAGTTGTAAGGACACATGTGATGGGTAGTGGATCCAGAGGCGAGTCCTAGCGCCACTCAGGAGCCACCGATTGGCTTTCAGTGAGGGCTGCTGGGTGCTCTGTGCCCTTGGTGTCTGCAGTAACTCCCCCAGGTTTAACAGAGACAGTGGGTGTTCCAGAAAACTCTCTTTATCCAAACAAGCAACATGGCAAGTAAAACAACAAAAGACAGAAAGAAACTCAGAGTGAGACAGTCCAGGGTGGAGACGGTGGGGTATCCAGTTAAACCATAGAAAAACACAAAGCAGTTCTACAAGGTTAACCATGGGCAGAGCTATAGTCTTACTTTGTACATGAAAGACCTGTTTTTTGGGTGCAGATAGGAACAGTGGGGGCTTTTCTAACAACAGAGAGGGGCCAGGCACTGCAGAGACAACCATGCGGTCCGGTTCCCACAGCACAGCTCTGTCAGACAGGAAGCCAGACAGGACTCACAGGCGGGAACAGGAATGCAGTGTGTGAATGCAGAAGGTGGGTTTCAAGGCTACAGAGAGAAAGCTTGAACATAAGGGCCGGTTTTCTGGGTCTCAAAGTGTGCCCTCACTGTCATCTGTCCTTCACTTTGTCCCTTGGGGGAGGGACATGGGATGTGCCAGTCACTGGGGGCCAGGAATAGGCCATGCTGCTGAGACGGGGTTGTTCCAGGCTGACCCACTTCCACCTGGAGCTTGGCGCCCACCACCAAATGGCCTTCGGTATGGAGACACATGCTATGGAATGCCGGCACCTCCACTCCTACTGCCCTTGGAGGGAGGGTGGTGGTGGGGGATTCCTCAGTTGCATATTGTTGTAGAAAGAGCCATGTCTGTGTTTAGGTCTCAAGCGTGGTTAGTCCTCCTCCTCGTCCTCTTTCGCTGTGGCTGTAGGTAGCTTGTCCTGGATCCTGAAACATTCCACAAAGAATCCGATGATGGACCTGTACAGGTGCTGTTTGAGCGCCACGCTGTGAAAGTAGTGACTTTCATCTGGGTATATCTGCAAAGGGAGAAGAGAGAGGTTTTCATCTGGGTATATCTGCAAAGGGAGAAGAGAGAGGTTTTCATCTGGGTATATCTGCAAAGGGAGAAGAGAGAGGTTTTCATCTGGGTATATCTGCGAAGAGAGAAGAGAGCAGTTTCTCACCCATGCTTTGCTCTCCTTAAGAGACTAATTTGCTGGAGGCATGGAGGATATGCAGTGTAGGAAAAGCCAGGGCCCACACTCTGAAGTCTAGCTGCAGTGACCTTTGCAGCCCTAGCAGGTCATAGAACCTGATCGGTCTCCCCAAGAGCTCCTCCCTTGGCACCTTTCTTCCCTTCACCAAGGGCAGTGGGTATAGTAAGGATTGGGTGAGAAAACTCATTAAGCAGACTCTCTGGCCAGAGCTACTTATCCTAATTTACAACCTGAGGATAAAATTCGAGAGCTACAGGGACACACACACACACACACACACACACACACACACACACACACACGCATACAAATACAAAGAAGAGGGGAGGGAGGAAGAGAGGGGGAGAGAGAGAGAGGAGAGAGAGAGAGAGAGAGAGAGAGAGAGAGAGAGAGAGAGAGAGAGATATTGACAAACATACACAGACACACACAGACAAAGACCGACAAAGACAAAGGCTAAGGACAAGGAGACAGAGGCAGAAAGACTAAGAAAGACACATAGACAGAGACAGAGACAGAAACACAGAGATAGACAGACAGACAGATACAAACAGAAGACAGACAGACAGAGAAAAAACAGACTTCTGGCTAAAGTGGTTCTCTGAGAATGGGAATGAGCCCCAGGTCACCTCCTTCCTGGACCCTCACATGCAGACTTGGTGTACACTCACTGGGCTGTGTCTTGGGTCCAGGTAATGTGGGAAGGACAACTGAATGAAGTCTGGTTCAGAATGTTTTGTGAGAACTGAATACTACAGATACACCATGCAGACTGGTTCTTTTGTACATGGCCAGTGCAATGACATAGCCTAGCCTCTAGGTTAGCGCTGTGCTAATCCTGAATGCATGAGCATAGAAGCCAAGCCTGACTTGGAATCTTGCTTTTTCTCTGACCCAGTCTCATTCTGAATCCTGTATTCTTCTCATGCCTTTGAGGGTAACATCATCTTTTCTTTAAAATGCCTGGAATATGTATGTTTAACTCACAAGATGTACAGAAGGCAGTAAGGTAGCTTGCTGTGACTGCAAACTCTTGAGTCCTTGAGAGGGCATCTGTTGCGTTGCCTTGCATGGCCCCAGGTGAGTCCCTTTCTAGGCACAAGTGCCATTATGTGTATAGAGTGTACTCAACAAATCATGAGTGCATCGAAGCCTGGAATATAATGTAACCAAGCCCTCCACACCATTCAACAACCCTCAGGCCAAGGCCTCTTCCTAATTCAACCCACATACAAGGCTGCCACAGAGCAGTAGATGCTGAATGCACAGGCAGGGTGCTCTAACCAGACAGACACTGTCTGAGGGAGACAGTGTGGGGTTTGCCTCTGCATTTCCAAAGACGAAGAGGTTGTAGCTGTCTTATCAAAGGAACCAGAGGGCAAGAAGGACATGAGAACAGTTTCCTGTACCATCCCTATGCATCCCTGGGAGGAGGCAGGAATGGATACAGTGAAGTCTGCCTGGGTTTGGGCTTTGAGACAGATAGTTCTACTGCAGCCATAGTGGTAGGGGTGATTGGGTCGCACTCACAGGGGCCACCCATGCTGCACCTCAGGCCTACACCTACATTACACTGCTTGGGAGTGCATATGCTGGCTTGGCCTTTCTCACTACTTAGAAGAGGCTCGAGTGGAATGAATGGTGGTGACTTGTATAGAGAGCTGAGTTGCTGTCAGATGAAGGGGACTTAGGTGATCTGCTGTGGACCCCACTCAGCCCTGTACTGACGACAAGGACCTTCCTTTTTTTTTTTTTTTTTTTTTTTTGTTTTCTTTTCTTTTTCTCGGAGCTTGGGACCGAACCCAGGACCTTGTGCTTGCTAGGCAAGCGCTCTACCACTGAGCCAAATCCCCAACCCCCCTTCCTTTTTTAAAAAATATTTATTTTATGTATATGAGTACACTGTTGCTGTCTTCAGACACACCAGAAGAGGGCATCAGATCTCATTACAGATGGTTGTGAGCCACCATGTGGTTGCTGGGAATTGAACTCAGGACCTCTGGAAGAGCAGCCAGTGCTCTTAATCACTGAGCCATCTCTCCAGCCCCCGACAAGGGCCTCCTTGCTTTAAGTATTGAACCTAACAGGCAGCATTTCGTACCTGTAAGCTGTAATTGGCCTTTCCCTTGATTAGCTGCGTGATGAGCTCTGCTGTGTGCTGGAAATGGATTTTTTCTGTAGAAGAAAACAGAAGCAAACATTGGCCCAAGCTCACAGCACCACCAGGTGATCTTCAGCACAGGGGAGGGGGTGGGGGACTCTGTCCTCACCGTCAGCCGTAGCATGGATGATCAGGAACTGCTGGTCCTCCAGTGCTGACACTCTGTGTGCCAGCTTGGTCATCTGCATGTGTGGGACAGGGGGGCAGGGTTAGCTGAGGGATGGGGTCAGGGAGCAGGTGGGCAGTGGGAAGTGGAGGGAAATGCCAGGCCTCCCAGAGAAAAGGGGAAACATAGACTCCAGCATGGTAAACCAGCAACTCCCTTCAGGAGAAGGGGAAAGGAGACAAGCACAGGTGGCCTTGGAGGGCCATCCTGTCATCCTGCGACACTGAACAAGCTTGTCCCTCTATCCATGCAGAGTCCTGCCTGACCACAGGATGCTAGCCTTCTGCCTGTTCATAGCTTGAAACATGGTGGCTGGGCTGCAGTAAGAAGCATAGGTCACAGTTTACCCTGGCACAGGGGAACGGTCCTCGATGTGGGGATTGGGAGCCCCAACATCCTGAGGTTCCACAGGTTTTCTCATCTCTCGCCCCACCCATCAAAGCCAGAGGGCAGAAGAGCAGACCATATTAATCCAGTTCAAGGCAGTGGGAAGGTGATCCCAAGGTTTTGATGGTGGAGAGGAACAACCTTGGAAGGGGGAGTGGCTGGACGTGGGCAGGAGGAAGGGTGGGATGAAGCAGATTGCCCAGTGTCACTGGTTCCCTGCCTTACCAGATAGCAGGTGTGTCAAACATACCTCATACGCTCTGTTGTCGAGTCCATGGAGGCCAAGGTACCTCTCGGAAAATGCTGAGGCTGGACAGAGACAGAGGGAAGGGGTCATCTCTGGTCTCCAGGGCTCCATTGGGGCAGAACCCAAGTGGAAGGACTAAGGTTGCAGTACGGGGCCTTCTCCCTGCCACTGCCATGGCAAATGTTAGCCTTTTGTTTTGTTTTGTTTTGTCTTGAGACCAGGTCTCATTACTGCAGTTTTAGTAGGTTGGGAAACTGGATGTGCAAGCCAGAAGTCACCAGAATCCGCTTGTTTCTGCCTCCAGAGTACTAGGGTTTAAATCTATGCACCACCACTCTGGGCTTAAATTTTGGGTGTTAAAAGATAAATCTTCTGGGTCATGGCATAGGAGTCAAAACAGTGCGTGCATGTGTGTGTGTGTGTGTGTGTGTGTGTGTGTGTGTGTGTGTGATGCTTAAAATGTGTCATTTCTGGTGGGTTTCTCTAAGTCATCAGGTCTTGGTTCTGCACATAACTTGATGTGTGCCAGGTGACAGAGAAGGAGGGAGCCCCCATAGCACTGTTCTGCCAGGACAACCAGGGATAAAGGAAGAGCTCATCTCAGTGTCACAGGGTGTCAGTGTTTTGTGAGTTAGGAGGGCAATGAAAGGGACTTCCCAGTCGTGGTTCATCAAGCCCCAGGTGGGCTGGAGAGCTAGGCAGAGACAGTGTTTGCCTAGCATGCAGGAAGCCCTGGGTCCTATATTCAGCACTGAAAAAAAGGGTGGGTGTGGTTCAATTCATGCATATTTGAATCAAGCAGATTTGGAATAGCATGATTAAGAAATTAAGAAAGTCTCATTGAGTTTGAACAACCCAACACATAACACAACATTCTCACGAGAAGGTTATCAGGAATCGAAGCAGTAATGTTCTTATGGAAAGGCCAATGAAATTTGCACTAAAGCTGTCAACCTCTGGTTTATGAACCTCAGTGGCTGCTGGGCCAGTGCCCTACCCAACTCTGGCCTGATTCATGAGGCCTACAGGTACCAAGAAAGGGCCTATGATCCATAGGAGGCACCCAAAGAAGAGATCAGCTCCCACAGTACTCCGGTAGACCTGAGACAAGAAGGATCCAGGTTCTTGGCACCACTTAATATGGGGTCCCTTGGGGTTCCCAGCCTGGTGCCCTGGAGCCCTGAACAGGATATGTATTCTCAGAGTCACTTAGGCCTTTCTGTCCAGTATTGCTTGTCAAGCCACACACTGACAAAGAAAGGGACGGATGTCCAGAGAGGGGGACAGCTCATGGTCCAGGACTCTAACAGTGTACTCTGGGGCCATATCTGCCTGGGCAGATGGCTCCCTCTTACCCTAGGTGGTCGGACCACACAACAACGTCATCCTGACAACCTATCCCCCAGCTCTGGTCCTGCTCCTGGGAAGCTCCACTCTGCATACTGACTAGAGACTTCCCTCCTGCCCCAGGGGGTCAGCACGCACTGGCAGGGGGGTGCTTGCTGTTGGGCACAGCGATGATGGAGCCAGGCTGCGAGCTCAGCCCTGGGCCTTCTCAAGGCCATTTACCATAGAGTTTGAAGTCCGTTATCGGAGAGAGTGCAGAGCCGCAGGTGAAAGTCTGGCCTTGGTTTTCTCCCTTGGCTGGGAGGATGTAAGTACTCAGGTACCCACCATAATCCTAGGAGACACAAGAAGGAAGGAAAAGTGGCATGGAGTGGGGGTTACCCTCCCCAAGTCAGCAGGAAAGCGGCCCCAGGACAGGAAGGCCAGCCCTAACATGTGTGTTCATGCAGTTTTTTAAAAAAATTGAACTTTAAACATCCTTGTTGGGCAGTAAAAGAGACACTAAACAGCTTCCTGTGTGACACAGTCTCCCCTCTCAGGACCCAGTGCCCAGGGATCCAGGTTAATGTGCTAATGACAGAGATGCAACCCCTGCCTAGGGTGGTGACTAAGGAAGGCTGGTGTCCAGCACTGCAGTCCAGCTGACAGCCCGCTGTCCTTCCTGCTTCCTCATTTACAGCCAGTGCCTGTCTCTGTGATGTAACAGAAGGTGAACGGGGCCTCCTGGTGGGCTGGAGAAACAGGTGTCACTCAGGGCTTCATGAACCTTGTGTGTGTCTGCAGGCAGAGTGAGCCTTGGCACCCATGTGGCCTGATTGCTGGGCATGGGAACCCCAGCTTGTTCTCCTAGCTGAAGCTGTGCCCATCACTGTGTGGCTTCCCTTAAGTGTTAAGCCTGCCGAGAAGAGTCAAGGGGAAGGGATGGATGTGACACTTGTCTGAGCACAAATGGGCAGACAGAACCAGGGAACAGTGGAGGTTACAAAAGGTTTACATGACTGTCTATGTGGGTGTATGAGTGAGTGTGTGAGTGTGTGTGTGTGTGTGTGTGTGTGTGTGTGTGAGAGAGAGAGAGAGAGAGAGAGAGAGAGAGAGAGAGGTGAACATTTGTGAGCTTGTGTATATATGCGACCCTATAAGCAAAGAAACGTAAGAACATGTATGCAAGTGTGCATGTGTGCATGTATGTATGGGTATACAGCTGAAAATACAGTTGCATAGGTATGTATGTGTATCGCGAGCCTGTGTACTTATGTGAACATGTGAGCACATATGTGTATGAGTGTGTAAATGTCGATGTTGGATAAACATGTATGTGTGAGAGTAAGTACACATATGTAACTAAATGAATACATGTGCATGTGTATGCATGTGTGCAAACCTGGGTGTGCTGACATTGGCAACATGGAGTTTGGAGAACCTCACAATTGATGAAGCCTGGGTAACATCCACATCATGCCAATCTCCCCATTAGTTTGATAGTGTGTCCATGTTGTTATACTGTGCTGTGGTAGTGGTTTTTTTTCTTTTAAAGCAGGGCAGGAGAATCTTGTCAATATTTTAAAATAATAATGAAAGTTTTTCAGTTTTCTTTTCTCCTTCTTTCTTTCCCTCCTACTTTCTTTCTCTCCTTCTCTCCTCCCTCCTCCTCTTCCCCATTCTCCTACTTCTGTAGACAGGACTATTTAGCACAGGCTGCCCTGAACTCTCCTTCCTGCCCTGTAAGAGTCCCAAGGACAGGGTTAGAGATGTGCACACCACACCCGGAACATTACTTTCCAGGAAGTACCATTGCTTTGTCAATAGACTCTGCATGTTCCTGTAAACCCTTCTGGCCAGTGCTGGCAGGATACAAGTCACAGATGTCCTCTTGTCCGTGGGGAACAGCTACTTCTGCACAGGGTTCTCTGGCTCTGAGCCCTCTCATTGTGGAAGGAAGGGATACATATAGCTAAGTGGCAGGAAGACTCATGAGGAAACAAAAGGAAAGGCCACAGAAAGCTGAAGTACTGAAAGGATCGATGGCACCCAGGACCATACCGTGCAATAATAGTAATAAAAAGTTGATGGTTCATGGGACAGAAGGGAAGTGAGAACCCAAGTTGGAGGCGCAGAAAGCCTCTGTTTAAGACATGCTTGAACAAAGCAAAACAAACCCCAGACAGACCCAGGCTACTCAGTGAAGTGTGGCCTCACTCAACAGAGCTGGGAAGGATAGATTCAAGGCTGGGGATGGGGCGGGGTGGGGGATGGATGGCATCGGTAGGTACATGGTGCCTCTCCACATGACATGCTTGGCTGCCTGTGTACTCAGTGGGCTACACTCTGGTAAAGCCCACTGACATCTAGATGACCCTGTGGCCAGAGACAGTGACATGGTCCCAGTGAGCAGGACTGTCTGAGGCAGAGGAAAAAGGCCAGGCTAGCTCACCTTCGAGCTGGACACTAGTGTGTGTTTGGACAAAGTGAAGCTTAATAAAGACACAGGTTCTGACTCCCTCACTTCTACCACCAGGGTGTTGGGGAGTCAGTGTGTGAGGGCTAAGGGGTGTGGTGGGTATTGACCCTCAAATAAGTTTATCAGTGATTCAGCTGGCTCTGGGCTCCACACAGGCATTGAGTGTCTAGAACAAGCCTTGGGGCAATCTCCAGGCTCTGTTCTATCTCTGAGCCAAGAAGAGAGTCCACTGGAGCCTCTCTCGGTGGCCTCACTTCTGCAGGTTCAGATAAAATGACTCTAAAGCTCATGTTTTAAGCATCAGCCCCCAACTAGTAATACTCTTCTGGGATACCATGGAACCTTTTAGACATGAGTCTAACTGGCAGGCACTGGGCCATGAGTATCTTCTTTAAAGAAGAAGGGATCCTGGGGTCCTAGCACAGTTTAGATGCAAAGCCACAGCCAACCTTCTGGCCTCAGTCTCTCTGTTTTCTCTTCTTCCTGACCCTTACTCCAGACATATAACTCTAGCTCTCACTACCATGGCTGCCATGGCTTCCCCAACATAGAAACCAACAGAAATCATTTCTCCCTCAAGCTGCTTTTTGTCAGGTAGTTTTGTTTGGTGAAAGCCAGGAACAAAGTAATTCAGTAGTGGTGGGCTCTGTTGGGCTTATTTCTGGAGTCTCCCATGCAATGCTGTCAGGCCCCAGTATACAATGCTCCCTAGTCTGTAGTATGTATTCTGATGCTGACTGCTGGGTTCCCCTGAAGGGGCTGTGCTGGGGGCCAGGGGGAGGGGCCAGGAGGTGCAGGAGGGGTTTCCAGTCTAGGTTGTATAAAGAGGGGAGGGTGGTCTACTAGGCCACACAAGTGGCCCTTGGAGACCTGATTCCAATCATTGGGCCTCCATGACAGCCCATAGGGGCCAGCCCAAGCCACATGATGAACTGCCGGGTTGGAAACGGCTGTGCTTCAGCCGTGGGGAACCCACAGCCTTCCTTCCATCAGAGAAAACATGAGGATTAGTGTGGCTGTACACAGACAGAGCTCCACACCCTGGGTCCTGTTCCTTCCTCTCCCGGAGTATCCATCAGAGCTTGCCAGGCTCCACAGGGAATTAGTGAAGAGTTCAGTGGAGCTCTCTGACAAGATCCTGGCCTATTTCCTCCTTTCAGGCAATGTGACGAAGACAGAAGATAAGCTCTCCCCACAAAGCCACAGTCACTAACCCTTCCTCTTTTCTCTCCCTCCCCCAAGGCCACAGGTGATCTCAAAAGGCTCACAAGGAGGCTTACATGGCTCTGTGCTCGGGGACTCATATGCCCAGGCTGGAGACAGCATGACTCACCTTCCCAAACACAGCTACCCGAGTCTTGTCAATGTACTGCTCCTTCAGCATGGTTCTGCAGGGAGAGGGGAGAAAGGAAGAGAGCTTCTGTGAGCCTCCTCTGTAGCCCGTGGTCTACAGAGCTATATTGATGATCGCTAGCATGCGTGAAGAACTTCTTCAAATTAGGAAGGATCTTGGGATTCTATTTTTTTTTTTTTTTTTTTTTTTTTTTTTGGAGCTGGGGACCGAACCCAGGGCCTTGCGCTTGCTAGGCAAGCGCTCTACCACTGAGCCAAATCCCCAACCATCTTGGGATTCTATATGCAGTTGCTTATTGATTTTATTTATGTGGTGCTCACTGTGTATTTACACTCTGAATGTATAGCACCCTTGTGAGGCTTCTGGAGAAACTGCCAGGTGATAGCTGAAACATCGGAAGCACCAGAGTCCTTTTGACTCGTCCCTTGCATTCCCTGCCATCTTCTCTTCTACAATATGGTGCTGGGTTATGTGACTGTCCTTATGCAGGGGACTTTACACCCATCACATGGGCTCCAAGAGTATATGAGCAAGCAGAGGACATTCAGAGCTAGAGAGCTTCAGGGATTTACTGAGATGGGCTGGTGTCAACCTTCTCCTTCCACAAAGAAAATCTGCCCTTAGATCTGATGGTGCCAAGCCTTAGAACTATTGCTGGGCTCTTGCTCTCTGAGCTCCTGGGTTGAGAAGTGACATCAATGATGTTTTTCTAGAACATGTTTGCTGTTGTCTTTGCTCAGCTGGAGAGCTCACTCCTTGCTTTTAGAGAATGAGAGAAAAACAGCCCTTATTTTTTTATCCCTGAGCTCCGAGGAAGGGGCTCCAGGGACTACATGCTCATGGGTTCCATCCAAAGAACTTGGGATGTTTTCCCTGGCTTCTCCATGACAGGGAGGAGTCAGTGGGCCTCACTGTCAGATGGGATGAGGTAAGAGCAGAAGACAGGGAAGGGAACAGGGCTTTGTGAGTGCAAGCACGAGATATGTGTGGACAGCAGCAGCAGCCAGCCTGCCCCAGGTGCAGCCCCCGCTGAGACACAGCATCCTCTCCACCTTCCCTGCCCCACCCCTGCCCAGCCAGCATGGCTGCTCACCTCACAGCTTCCATCTGGTCCTTCTCCTCCAGGAAGCCTAGCCGCCTCCGTACTTCGTGCAAGAGCTTGGTTCCCTGAAAGCCGCTGCCTCGGCCGTCACACTTGACCACCACTGCTCCATGGCTGCTCACCAACACTGTCTCCCAGGTCACTTCAAACCTCTCTGACACGCTCTGACTCCCTGGAGTACCATCCCTAGAAGAGGTAGGTTCTCAGTGTGCGGCATGGTGGCTGGCAAACAGCGCATCTGAGGAGCTTTCTCATGGGCAGCTGTGTCTTTCTCTTCCCCTGGTGCCCTGTGTTTGCTCCTGAGCCTCTGGTTCTGCTGTCTAGGGTGGGTGAGCTGCTCATACCCCTCAGCAAATCCTATGGCACCACATGCATGTAGGCCAGAGGCCAACTCTGGTGTTATTCCTCGGGCACTACATGACTTGTTTTGTGCTCTTGGGGTCTTTCACTGGCCAGGAACTCAAGCACATGGGCTAGGCTGGCCTAGCTGAGAGGTCCAGGGACAATCCCACTCTCTTCCTGAGGCCTGGGATTATGCAGCATGTCACCATACCTTACATTTTAAAAATATAATTTCTGGGGATGGAACTCAGGCCCTTGATTGGTGTATCAAGCACTTTAGCTATGTCCCCTGAACTTTGGTGAGCATTTCCAACATGGTGAAGCTCTTCCTGCTTGCTTGGGGTTTGATCTGCTCCCACTCCAATGCCTGTCACCTGAGTGCCCAAGATGCGGGATTCCTCCAGCTGCTCCTTGGTTTAGAAAGTTTCTTTATGGTTAAGTTGGAAGAAACAACACCCAGGCTGGCCCAGTGACTTCCCCACTTTCTCCGGGAGCTCTCACTGTGGGGGAGGGGCACTGGACTTGGCTCTTTCCTTCTCCTCTAAGGACACCATGCTGTGGCTTCGAAGCCCTTCCAGTGGGAATTTACACCATGGGAAGCAGCCCATGCTGTGGACAGGTTCAGGACAGACGGGTGTGTGGGGGCGGGGGGAGGCACTCTTGTGTCACTATTATGTATCAGTTAAGGGCGAGGGTGTGTTCGGAGAACTGCACCTTTGGGACACGCTGGTGTGTAAATATCAAACTGAGCTATATGAAGATGTCACTAGATGATACGATCTTATGGGGCCATGATTTTATATACTTGTTAAGGCCAGAAATGTTCTCACAATCTCTCTACAATGATAAAAACACACCACTGGTATCTGGGGCCCCCCACTGTGCTGCTACCTCTAGGGGTCTTCAGCAACTACAGGGAAAGTCTGTCCTTTGCTGACAAGCCAATCTGTCTTAAGAACTAAACAGATAACATCATCTACCCTACTTCTCCCCCTAAGAAAGAAGAAGTTCCCTCTTCTTGTACTGATGAGTCTTAAGAAGGCATGTGGAGAGAGAGAGAGAGAGAGAGAGAGAGAGAGAGACAGAGACAGAGACAGAGACAGAGACAGAGACAGAGACAGAGACAAGAGAGAGAGAAGACAGAGAGAGAGAGGAGAGAGAGAGAGAGAAAGAGGGAAGGAGAAAGGAAGGAAGAGAGAAAGAGAGGGGGAGAGAGGGAGAGAAAAAGAAAGGAAGGAAGGAAGAAAAGAAGGAAGGAAGGAAAGAAGAGAGAGAGACAGTCATACTTACACCACGAGCAATAAAGGGTAGTGGGCTGTGTCAGTGAAGGTGGCCGGCTTCAAGATTTGCATTGGCAAGCCTGGGGAAAGGGAAAATATAGGCAGGTCAGGGGCAGCTGGGGCAGGAGACTGACGAGTGTGTGCCCTGGTTCTGTTTCTTCATTTCTGTGGATGCCGTGTGGGAGGGAAAGGTAGGAAGTCTACAGAGGGAGCGTATACAATAACTTCTTGTGGGCCTTTGGGCATGTCACCGGCTTTGTGGCTATCTCTGGACTGGAGCTCAAACTTCACCTTACACAAGAAGAGTGTGAATCTCCTCAGGTCCCATAGGTACCTGCTGATGGCAGAATTCCACATAGAAAGCCACTAAAGGCCAGCTTCACCATGTACTGGGGTGGATAGGTTTACCTTTCATCTTATGTGTATGGGTAGGTGTTTCGCTTGCATAGATGCCTGGTGCCTACAGAGGCCGGAAAAGGGCGTTCAGAGGTTGGAACCTCTGAAACTTACAGCTGTGAACTGCCCTGTGGTGTTGGTAATTGAACCTGGATCTTCTGGGAGAGAGTCAGTGCTTTTAACTGCCGAGCCAGCTCCACAACCCAAGTGGGTGACATGCTCAGGTGAGAGCATACTCAACTGACCTGCTAGACCCTCAAGGACAGAACCCTAGGGGAGGAGTCAGGATAGCTGTGCTCCTATGGCCACTGAGGTTTGGTCATTGGTGTCATGAGATGGATGGGCAGGGATGGTAAGAATCAAACCTCAGGAAATTACCCCACAGCTCTTTCTTTGTTCATCCCATCTCTACAGCAAGCCTTCCTGCTGCCGCGGGAATGTGTTTATTGAGAGTAACTGCACGCCAGATTACCAGAGGCCTGGCAATTAAATGGGAATTAGTGGCTTTCTAGTGCAGTGACTGTAGACACACCCCAGCCCTGGCAGCCCTCTGAAGACTCACCCCAGTTCCAGCATCCCTCTGAAGACTCACCCCAGCCCTGGCAGCCCTCTGAAGACTCACCCCAGTTCCAGCAGCCCTCTGAAGACTCACCCCAGCCCTGGCAGCCCTCTGAAGACTCACCCCAGTCCCCCCAGCCCTCTGAAGACTCACCCCAGCCCTGGCAGCCCTCTGAAGACTCACCCCAGTCCCCCCAGCCCTCTGAAGACTCACCCCAGTCCCCCCAGCCCTCTGAAGACTCACCCCAGCCCTGGCAGCCCTCTGAAGACTCACCCCAGCCCTGGCAGCCCTCTGAAGACTCACCCCAGCCCTGGCAGCCCTCTGAAGACTCACCCCAGTCCCCCCAGCCCTCTGAAGACTCACCCCAGCCCTGGCAGCCGGCTCTGAAACAACCTTTCATTATTGACCCAGCCCGATTGCTAATGGCTTGCAAATTGAATCTGTGGCCCAGGGACTGGCAGAGAGGCAGGCATTGCAGGGTATCACAGAGATATCTACAATGCATGATGTGGTTACACTGCAGGGTGGACCTTGAGAAGAAGCTGCAAGTCTAAAGAATGCACTGAGAGAGCTGTTCTGACCACCACCTACTTTCTCAGAAGGCTTGTCTAGCAGCACAAATAAAAATCAAAACTGTCAACGGGTCTCCAGAAGGGGTCAACATTTGCTCCAAAGGCTGGCTTCCCAGCGTCCTGCCTTGGCAGATATGGTGGCCTTCCCTGGTTCCCTCTCCTGTTACAGTGCTGGGGAGGCCTGGGAGCAGGGCTGGGTGTTAGTGATGTCCTGTGGGCCCTTTGTGGCTTTCCTAAGGAAGGTGAAGGAGATGGGGTGACAGCAGTAGGCAGAGTAATGAGGAGTTGGGGGTTTTGGGAGCTGCAAAGAACAGGAACCCTCACAGGGAGGTGAGTCACCCTGGCACCCGGCTGCAAAAGCCTAGAGCACGGACATGTTTCAGCAGGGCACCGTGGCATGTTGGAGACAATATTCAGAGCATAAACGCAGTTCTTGGTCAGAGTAGATTGTGACGTTCTCAGGCAACAATTTTTAAAACTCTTCTCTCTCCCGAGACCCTCCTTCATTTCTTCCCTTGGTCCCTTCTCAGAGCAGTGACAAGAGGAGGCCTCTGATCTGGGGTGGGTTGGAGGGAGGTGAACTCACAGCCCAGCCTGTTTCCACATGTGACTGACTCCAGAGGTGGATGGAGCTGGCCATCAGGGACAACACAAGCATATGTGGACATAGTGCGATCGCACATAATTTGATAGGGACCTGGGGTGCTTTGGAGAGTGTCTGGGGTGGATCATATGTGTTGGTGCATTGCTGTTGCGTCCTGTCTCACTTAGGTCCTGTGAGAGGGGAGTCCACAGTGGCCTCCCTAAAGCATGCTCATTCTTGCCTAAGCTGTGTTCTGGATGGTGCTCTGATGTCTAAGTCAACCCCAGGCCCACAGAAGGGACAGTTTATAACCCATGATTCCGTGCAGGCACCCTTCCTACACAACTTGGCTCATTCTCTGTTCTCTGAACACCCACACCATTTGCTTTCTGTTGTAAATGAATTGTCCCACTGTGTTCACTGTGTGGTCCTACTGTGTGGTCCCACTGTGCCACTTGGGGGGTCCTTGCTTCCTGCTCCTGGAAGTGCACAGCCTGCAGGTGGCTGCATCATCTCTAGGCTGCAGAGCAGAAGGGTATATATACATGCCAACAGTCCAGTGCCCAGACTACCTACAAGCACAGCAGATGCAGGAATCTTGGAGATGGCTCTAGAAGGCACTCATAAGGCATACAGCCAGTGAGTCTTGTCTGCTTTCCCTAAGCCTGGCCACCCTTGCCTCTGGAAACAGAGCTTTTCCAGTGACTATGGATCAGACAGAGTCCTCCCAGGAACTGAAGCCTGCCCATGACTGCAGAAATGATGCCAAGAGGGATATGAATGCAGGATGTTAGGTACCTCTGAACTCTGGGGATCTAAGAACTAAGCAATGCTGTGCCCATTTGCTAGAGAACCTAGACAGGAGAAGAAAGGAGATGAGGCTTCCTGGACACTGGACTTTTTCTAAGGTTAAGGACAGTGGGCAGCTACGATGCCAGGGTCAGCCACATTGAACTGGGTTGCACATGAGGTTTTGGTAACTTCCTAGCTGCTGCAAGCCCGTTTCAGCAAACAGGCTGGATCTCGGTCTGGTGCAGAGGCAGCCGTCCTGAACTGAGGCAGTGGCTGGAGTGTGAAAGAAGAGAGGCAGGAGGAGGTCAGTGTCAGGGAGCCTCGGACAGTGCTGACACCCTCAGGATACATTTCTCCAGTTACAAGGACACTTCCCATCAGCCCACAGCAAGCACAGAGGTAGGATACTGGGCATGGAAGACAGCACAGTACAGAGGACAGAGGTGTTCTCCCATACATGGTGATCAGAAGAGAGGTTCTGTCCTGCCCTCTACAGGAGAGGAATCATGAACTCTGTTTTTTGCTGTCACCGGATCATCTTGAGGTTGGGCATAGTGAGCTGAGGTAGGGTGGTTACCAGGTAGGGAGGCACTGGGTAGAGCTGGAGCCTCCACGGTTGACCTTTCAAAGGGCAGAAAAGCAGAACTTACTGTAATCTTCCACTTCAATTTTCCGGTATTCAATTTTAGGCATCTGCCGATCGTTGATGGCTTTCTGCACTTGCTCATTTGCTTCCAAGTCAAACATTCCTAGAAATGGGGAAAGAACACGTTGGATTCTGGGGTCTAGATGGGCTTGGGAGTCCTCACAGGCCTCCTACACTGCTTCCCAGAAGCAGCTCTGTGGGTTGCTTGCTGCTGTACAGATCGATAAGAGGAGATATCAACAGCTCATTCAAGACCTGGGGCCCTAAAATCAAATCAGGAACACGGGCTTGTCAGAGATCTCTACGCCCCATCTGTCTACCTCCTTTGCCATACACGTCTGTTTTCAGTGTGGCGCTGGTGTGATCCATTATAAGTCTGTTGGGTTCAAGAAAAGCAATACCACTTATCTGGAGGAGGAGAGAGCCACAATGACAAGTCAACGTCAGCAGAGAGGACACCAGACTGTAGCCTCACCACCATCCCCAGATTTCTTACTTTAACCTATAAGTTATCTGGTCTTTAGAGATTGGAGTTGGTGACCATGGTCACAGATAGCAATGTCCCAAGAGCAATGTTTTGCACTTCAAGGGCCTACCCTCCCTCGTGCAGGTGCTTAGGGTGACTGTGTTGTGGCTTCTCTGCATGGTTCTTCATTTTCAGGTTACGACACACAAATACCACCTCAGAAATTGGTTCGCTGGAAGGGAGGAAGCCCATTTTGCTCACCTGCTGAAATGGCTGTGCGACCCCATTTCATCATCTCATAAATAATAAATACACAGGACTTCCTTTTCTTTCTTTAAGGTTTCATATAGGGTTGGAAAAGCGAACTGTTTTCAAGGGACTCTGCCTTTAGCTTGTCCAATTCCCTGGAAGGCTAGGATTGGAAAATGTTTTAAAGTCATGGTGCTATGAAGAATGCTAGGGTCTTTCATGAGCCCTTGAAAACAAAACCATCACACAGTCATGTTTCTTGAAGGCATCAGAGGTTAACCCATGGCTGCTGTGGGTAACGCAGCATTGTGTGACTCCAGGATCTCCACCATCTGTGGGAGCGGGGATGGTGTACTTCTGGAAGGGTGGGGTGGGGGAGATCCTGTGCCTGTGATGCGCTGATAAGCAGCTGAAAATGATTGGCAAGCTACCAACTTAGTTGCCATGGTTACACATGGTCATCCAGCTCCAGCTTTCACTTAGACATTAGCCAACCTGGCTCCTGCCTGAAGCTCCTCCAACCCCTGGTTCCCTGTGTGTCCTTTTGCTATCCTCCCAAGACAGTCACAGATGGATCAGGACTGAGAGGCACTCCAGGGGTTTCAGGAATCCAATGCTCTGTGAGGTATTTGAGAAAACCGAGGGGTGGCTGTTAACCATTCCCTGTCCCATGTGTGACTTCAACAATACAATGGAAAACAAATATCCAACAAATTGATCGTAGAGTCTTTGGCACTTGAAAGACTAATTGCACATGGAAGCTAACGTTCGGTGAATGCTGGGATTCTGACTTGGTTCACTGATAGTCCCAGATCCAAGCTTAGTGTAAGAATCCTAACTTCAGATGTCATCTCAACGCTTCAGCTCATGGAGGTCCCATATAACCCTTGTGCTGTCTGGGTTTATGGCAACTTGATACAAGTCAGCATCACGTGGGAATAGGGAGCCTCAGTTGAGAGAATGCCTTTATAAAACTGGCCTTCTGTAGGTCCGCAGTGCATTTTCGTGATCGATCATTGGTATGGGAGGGCCCAACTCCTTGTGGGTGGTGCCATCCCTTGGCTGGTGGTACTGGGTTCTGTAGAAAGTAGGCTGAGTACTTCGTGAGGAGCAAGCCAGTAAGCACCCCCCGGCCCCTGGCCTCTGCCTCAGTCTTTCCCTGCAGGTTCCTGCCTGGGCTAACGTAGATGAGCTATAAGATGAAATAAGCCCTCTCCTCCCCGAGCTGCTTTTGGTCACGGCATTTCATCACAGTTCCAGCTAAGACAACCAGGGAGGAACCTTCCATGGTTAGCACGCTGCCTGAGTGTGTGATTGTTCTAAGTGCAGCGTGGGGAAGGGACCTGGCTGTGTTCAGCGGATGGAGGTGACATGGCTGCAAACGTGGGAGCTCAGGGGTATCAGCGCAATCGGCAAAGAGGAGTGCATCGACCTCACTCAGCTTGTGCCACCAGGGCCCTATGGAACTTCCTCTGTGTGAGTGGGTCGGTGCCCGGAGCCTCTTGCAATTGGCTCAACTCTCCTTGAATGTAATTCACATGAGCTGGCTCTAAATGCCGCTCTGCAATCTTACACGCTATTCTGGAGGGAGCGGATCAAACTGGGAATCACAAATATGCGTGGTTGCCCACCCAGCCAGGCTTTCCTAGAGCGAGTGCAGAGCTAGCTAAATGCCCATCACCCACATCTAGCCCTGTCAGTCTGGCCTTGTGTGGGGCGTAGCAACTTCTAATCGCTCAGCGACTATTCAGGCTGCCTTTGAATAGCTTGCTCCTCTCTATTGAAATCCCACCTTCTGCAGAAGAGCACCAAAGCAACAGACTATTAAATTTAGTTAAATATTAGATTTCTCATTTAATGATTGCCCACACAACTGGGTTTATCAGCAGAGAACTGGCGGTCTCACAGGGGAGTTGAGTTAAGCTAGTTTATTTGTTCCCCTAATTGCATTCAAAGAGGGCAGGAGCTCAGAGGAGATATAAGAAAAGATCGGTATGTTCCCTGAGGACTCTGCTTTTGACTTCGGGGCAGCAGGGACCTCCAGGCTGCAGCACACACATGTCCACTCCTTAATTAAATGTGAGCCCCTCTAATATTTGGTGGAATTAGCTGTTATCAGATCTGGACACAGAGAGCCCACAGAGACAAATGCCGACTCAGGAAGCCACTCCCCTGGCTGTGTGGCCTGCAGGCTGTTCCCATGTGGCTCTGGGGCTTGGAGCAATCGCTGGCTCTGCCGAGTCATTGGAAATTATGGGCAAATTGCAGTGGAAACCATAAGCAACTGACCTAGAGGGGAAAGGGCTTCCTGGCCCTTAGGTTCGGTTTCTTTCCTGTGGACGTTTGACACTCCAGGCTGTGTGAACAGATGTCCACACTGTTCTCTAGTAGCTCTGTGCTGTGTGGGCATCCGATGGTCAGGCAGTACCGTTTCCTCCCCCACTGGCTTTTTTTTTATTGCTTTCCCATGCATTATTCTTCCTTGTGCTTGCTCTTTGTGGCAGAGACCATCCATCAACTGTGGGGCTACATCCCTCGGTTAACTCAAAGAACAGACCCAGAAGTATAAAGACATCTCAGTTAGACCTCTCTTTACTCTGAGTCCTTTTTCCTTGTTACATCCAGCTTGACAGTTTGTGGTGCAGGGTGATTGTTCTTTTGGGCCATATCTCCTCTCCTCGATTCTCTGGCTAGACACTGAGCATCTAGAAGGCAGGGTCAGATGAGTGGTCTTATCTCCAGACTCCAGCAGCATGCTGGACATCATGATGAGGGCTGTGTGTGTCTAACAACTAGGGGTACTATGTTCATGGAGGGTGATACTGTGTTTGGCACACTGGTCAGCTGCTGGTGCTCCATGCCCTCTGAGAGGTGTTTGCAGGAAGTGAGGTCTCTCCTGACTCTCTCTGTAGGCATCCCTGAGGGTATGAGTACCATCACCTGGCTTATTCTCCATTTGGTGTATGTTATGTGCCAATTTGTCTAGCTAAGATTCTATGCTAAGACCTCACACAAAGCTGGCCATTTCCCCTTCCCAGAAGGTTGCCATGTGCACCTCTGTGGTTCAGAAGACTTTTCACAGCCAACAGAAGGTTTTGTGGCGTTGATTTGGAGGTCTCTGGCCAGCGTGTTTGTTCCCACACCATTTCCCATCAAGACTTCACACACAGGATAACAGACTTCTGAGTGCCTTATCTCTTCTTGGCCCCCTTGCCAGCCGGTGGGCTCCACACTGAGGACTTGGAGCCACCAAGTCTGGGTTAACCTAGACAATTCATGGTGATGGGCAAGGACTCCCTGCCAACATAGAAGGTGTCTAGCCCTTTGGCCAACAAAGCAGCCAATGGACCCGACTAAGCTTGAAATAAATACACCTCTGATTGTTATCCTTAGATAACAACTGCCATTGTTTTGGTGTATAACCTGGAAGGAGTTAAAAAAAAATAGAGGGAGCTGGAGAGATGGCTCAAAGGTTAAGAGCAGTGGCTGCTCTTCCAGAGGATTCTCAGCACCCACACAGGGCTCACAAGTATAACTCCTACTCCAGCGGAGCCAGTGATCCAGTGCCCTCTTCTGGCCTCTGAAGGCACCAAGCATCCAAGTGAGGTGCGGATTCATATGCAGAATAAATGCATGCATGCACACACACGCATCCACACAGACAACAAAATAAAAATAAGCAGTGGAGTTATTATAGCTCTTCTCATCTGTCTATTCCAATGTTTTAGGATACCCTCAAAACCTAGAGGGCCCAGTTAACACAGAAGCAGGAGAATGTGCACACCCTCTCACCACTGTTCAGGGATTAGGAAGGGGTGCCCATTCATACACCACAGCTGCACTGCTGGAGGAGATCACCCCTCTTATACCGAATGGTGGTGGCAGTATGTGGTGTGTTCTGCTGCTTTCTGTGGGCATGTGACAGTTCAGTGTGACCTTATAGACACAGGGACTGTAAAACGCTTCAGATGATTTCATGCCTGTAGGACCTTGGCATAGACTGTGCTGGGCTGGAAGGGGGCGGGGCAAATGCCAGCATTAGTTTACACGGTAAAAGGAAGGATGCAAAGATTTGACTGCTAAAGAAGAAGCGTTTTAAATCCATTGGAAGAGATGAGAGTAGGAGTGAACTCAGATTCCACAGGATCACGGCATGAGTGTCCCAGTGAAAATATCGTTGGCCCAGGTTTTGTGTTTGGTGCCTAGGTTGGAACCCAGGGCTGTGTGCAGGCTAGGCAAAGTTCTCCCACTGAGGCACACCCCAGCCCCATGCAGCTCTCTCTTCAGGAAAAGCTCTCAGAAAACAACTCAAACATATGAGGGAACCATAAGACAGTGGTTCTCAACCTGTGGGTCAAATGGCCTTTCACAGAAGTCATGTATCAGATATCTTGTGTATCAGATATGTACACTACAATTCATAACAGTGGAAAATTACAGTTATGAAGTAGCAATGAAAATTTTATGGTTGGGGGTCACCACAACATGAGAAACTGTATTATAGCATTGAGAAGGTTGAGAACCACTGATCTAACAAATCAGTTTACATCTAAATGGGATGTCTCTAAGCAAGTAGTCTTGCCTGGCCTGGAACTCACTATGTAGACCACACTGGCCTAAACTCATAGAGATCCACCTGCCTCTGTCCTTGACTCCAGGCCTGGGATTAAAGGAGTGCACCATCACCCCTGGCTGTCTTTTTTCTCCTGGCCACCAAATCGCTCCTTAGATATTTGAAAACTGTAGCTATTAGATACAAACTTGCTCTGTGTGCTGTAAGAGCTGGGCTAAATCAGGCACCAGGAGACAGAGGGGATGCCCGCCTCTGTGTTTGTGCATTGTACACATGTCCTGCTATCAGAGTTCTCCATGGCTGTGACTGGACAGGCTCTCAACTGAGACCTGGCTCAGCTTCCCGAGAGCAGGCTTCATCCTGTAACCACAGCCTGGAAGTGTCTGGCACTGTCTCGGGACAGGTGCCATGGCAGTCGAGTGTCCACTTGGCTGGTCACTTCTGTGCCAAAGGAGATCTACTGCAGGCCATCACCCTGCTCTGCTGGGGCCAGGTTTCTGAGAGCCAAGGGCTACAGAAAATCCGCACGACCCTCTTCCATGGTCAGCATGGACTTTAAGGGGCAAGGTGGTTCTGTTTCATTGTTTAGAGACGGGGTCCCGAGTAACTCAGGCTAGCCTCAACTTGCTATAAACTTGAAAATAGCCTTGAACTTTTGATCTTCCTGCCCCTACCCCCCTGTGTGCTGGACTTTCTAGTATAATGCTATGCTGGTGATAGGACCAAACTCAGAGTTCTGTGCATGATAGGCAAGCAGGACTGAGCAGGTCCCCAGCACACAAGGTGGCTCTTAAACCCCCTCCTCTCCTCCCTGCCCTCTCTCCCCTTACTAGCAGTGACCTTGGGCCCTCTTTACCATATGACCTTCCTATCCCTATTGCCCAGAAGTCTCCTTGGAGGGGAGTCTGACAAGTGACACTTTAAAACTGTATTCCACATTCTTGAGTGGTTTGTGCCTAGTGGGTGGTACTCGATACTGGGTAGGGAAGGTGGGTATGGCCTCAGTATGCTCAGAGGAACAGTGAGACAACTGCCAGATGTCAGCTGGGATGGGTCTAACCTTTATAAAAAAACAATTGGCAGGGCTGGGGGAGTAGGACATTTTTTAGAAGCATGTGCAACAAACAAATACAACAACGAATGTCCCCCCAATCAACCAACCAAACTCCAAATAGACTGCATCAAATGTGGGGAAGGAGGAAAGATGTCTTTGTGGGATTGAGTCGTGAAGCTGGGAAGCCTAACGAGGCTCCTGACCTGGCTTTCAGGATGGGTAGGCAGGAGTGGGTGTCCACACACATGGCTCATGTGATGTCCTCAGCCCATTCATCTTCTCTCAGAAGATGTGACATGGTGTGTGGACAGTGTAATCCCAGCTCTTTCCCACGTGGGCCCATAGTCTTGTGCCGCCATCTATGTGAACACTAGAACCAGGGGCAGACAGATGTGGCTTTGCTGCTGTTCTCTCCATCTCCACATGGTGACAGACACATGAATGGCCTTTGGTGCTCACAATAATGACATTCTTAAGGATGCAGCTTTTAAATTATTCAGCATCACATCTGTGAGCACACCACAGGTTCTGTTTGGAGATAGGATTTTCTAAAGGGGGAAGAGTCAAGTATCCTCAGGGAGGCTAGGCTAGGGAGGACCAAGCTCTCTGTAACAGTAATTCCAACTTTCCTAACAGGGCTGGGTTAAAACAGATTGATGAGCCCCACTGTCATCCAATCATAGCCCTCCTGATGGGCCCGCCCCCTTACTGTGCTCCTGACACACAGGCTGCTCAAGGGAAGGCACCGTGCAGTTTGCTTACACCCACCTGTCCTTGCTCCTGATGATCTGTACTCTGCCCCTCTGAATGCTCTGGACTGCGACTTTCCTCAAAGAAGCTCTAGGGCAACTCAGAGGTGAATGCTCAACAGGGAAGGAGTCCAGTGGGCTTTGTACACCCTGGCCTAGCAGTAGAAGGTGCAGGAGCCAAGGACTCAACTTCCCTCAGCTGATGGCGTGCAGAGAGATTGCCAAAGGTGTCTCCCAGGCTACTCTTTTCCTCAGTGATGAGGGTCTGAGGTCCTGGGTCCCTTCCGCTAAGCAGACAGCAGCTATGGAACTAGACCACTGGAGTGTGGGGCAGGGACAAGGAAGCGTCAGATTTCTTCTTTTATATTTTAGGGCCTCTGCATGTTCCAAAGTATTTCTGGGCATGAGACGCAAGTCTGAACACTAGATTCCTTTTTGTTTCGTGGACGTGGTAACCACTTGGCCTGAAGGCAACTTCAGATGTATTACCAGTGGCCCCATACTGTGACTGCAGCCGATCACATGCCAACATGTTCAGATTCAACAAGTCCTCGACCTTGGAGTGTTTGGATTTTAGAGTTTTGGGTTGGGGACACTTTCCTGGCCTGTAAAGGAAAAGTACTCTGACGAATCACACTGATTTGACCGGAAATGCAGCCTGCCCCTAGGGCACTGGGGAAATCCACCTAGGTTCATGCCTCCATTCTCCTAACTGTTGCTGAGAAGTCCAGGAATGCACACAGGTGGACATGGTCCATGACACATGCTGCAAAGCTGCTGGCTGCGGGGCCCTGACCACAGGACGCCAGCTAGATGATCTGGAGGGTGAGCAGAGCATCCAGCTGCTACGTGGCTCTCTGTGGGCTTCTGTAGGTCCTCACTGTATAGAACCCAGGCTGGTGAGGTCGTCTGTGTGCTAGTCTGTTTCATGCACATCTTTACACTGCTCCTGGAGCTGCTGCTATTATTATTATTATTATTATTATTATTATTATTATTATTATCATTATCATCATCATCATCATCATCATTATTATTAATCATAATTATTTTTCATGACTGTCCTTTTCTCTCTCCATATGTTCATCTATAAGCATGGGTATGTGCATACCATAGTTCATGTGTGGAGGTCAGAGGACATCCTCACCCACGGGTCCTCACCTTCCACTTCTTCTGTTCTGTGTTCTGGGAATTTGGGGAAGGAAGTGACTGATCTGAGCCCTACCTAGCCCTAAGGCTGGGTTTTTCTGCCTGTCTGAGGCATACATCCATGGTGTGCTGCAGATCGTTCACTCAGCACAAAGACTGCCAAGAGGCTGTGACCATGGCATGGACAAGATGCTATGACCTGGCCCAGGGGACCAGGGCTAGTAGTTATGTGTGGCCTTACCCAGAAGTTACTAGTTTGACAGACAAGAGACAAGCACAGGGCATTACTTTCAAGGTTATCCTTTTAAGTGCTGTTTTGCTGGGCTGTGGCTTGCTGTAGCAGCAGCAGCCACATTACAAGTTCCACATGCTAGGAGAAAGTCACTCTCCCACAGATACCTGGAGACTAGACACAGCGCTGGCTCTGAAACTTGATGGGGCCCATGGCTCAGTTTTCTCTTGCAGGTGAATCTGATAGAATGGATGGCAGGCTGGCACTTGGGGCCAGGGCTCTGGGCTATCACTCAGACAATTATTTGTAAGCCATTTGCATTTTGTGTGCCTGAGACTGATGCATTCAATAGACTACATTCAGACATGTAAACTTTACACTAAGCCGTGAGAGTTCCCTGGAGTGTTTGCTGTGGCTTGCTAGGGGCTGTCTCTGAGTCTCCCCTCCCTTCTCCCTGCCCTCTGGTTCTCTTTTCCTTCCTTTCTTCTCCCATTGAACTATTTGCTCCTGAACAGGCAGCTTCTAGGAGAAATGACTTCTTAGCTGGCAGGATTCTTTGCAAACTCCTCCTCAAGTTCCTCAGTGAAATGGAGCAGACCCTGCCTGTCTCATTGCCCTCATGGAGGGAGGAAAGAGGACCCTGTGACAAGACACAGATAGTGCTTGTCATCCACCAGTTTGCATTTTTTAAAAGACAAGGTCTTGTAATACAGCCCAGATTGGATTTAAACTTGTTTTAAGAAGGAAGATTTATTTATTTTTCTTTTATGTGTATGAGGGTTCTGTCTGCATGTATGCCTGTACACCACATGTGTACAGTGCCCATAGAGGCCAGAAGAGGGCGCCGAATCCCCTGAAAATGGAGTTAGAGATGGTTGTGAGTTACAGAATGCCAGAGCATCCCCTGACAGGGTTCTAGCCAGTGCAACTGGCACAGACTGGTGACACCACACACACTCAGCCCACAAGCTCTCTTTCCTGGACTCCTGTAGGGTGGTTTTCATGTCTAGGAGCATCCAACAGCGTAGGAACTGGGCTGCACAGAGAAGGTGTTGTGTTGTCTTACGTGGGTGGGTTGAAGCCTAACTCTTTTTTTTTTTTTTTTTTTTTGTCTTTTTTTTTTTTCGGGGCTGGGGACCGAACCCAGGGCCTTGCGGTTGCTAGGCAAGGAAGCCTAACTCTTGGTACCTGTAAGGTGGCCTTAATTGCAAAGAGGATCAGTGTTTAGGTGAGGTCACTAAGGTGGACTCTAAGGGGAAGTAGACACAGATGATGCCACACACAGGTGAAGTGGCTGGTGTCTCAGGTAACTAGTGCAGTGTGTGGCTCAGCCAGGCAGGGGGCATGGCGAGGCTATGCAGCCACAGCACTTATTTCGCTCAGGTTGCAGCAGAACATCAGACTGTGAGGAGGGAGAGTGCTTCAAAGAATATCAGGGAGTTACCCACGAACTCGTAAATGTCAGCAAATACTTAATACAAGCAGCACTGCTTCCTCCTCCTCCCCCTTCTCCCACCCCCTCTCTTCCTCATTCTCTTCCTCCTCTCCTCTCTCCCTCCTCTTCCTCTCCCCCTCCTCATTCTCCTCTTTCTCATCCTCTTCCCCTTCAACATTTCAGCAAATACTTAATACAATCAACAGTGTTTCCTCCTTCTCTCCCCCCTTCCTCATTCCCTTCCTCCTCTTCCCCCTTCTCCCCTCCCCTTCCTCATTCTCTTCCTCCTCTTCTCCTCTCTCCTTCCCCCTTCCCCTCCTCATTCTCCTCCTCCTTCTCTCCCCTTCCTCATTCCTTCCTCCTCCTCTCCCTCCTCCCCCTTCTTTTGCCCCCTCCCTTCCTCATTCCCTTCCTCTTCCTCTTCCTTCTCCCCCTCCCCCTTCCTCTTCTCTTTCTCCTCCCTTCTCTTATTTTCTAGATAAGGTTTTTCTTGTATTTCTGGTTGTCCTGGGACTCTCCCTTCCTGTAGACCTGGCCTGCCTCTGCCTCCTGAGTGCTGGGATTAAAGATGTTCATTCACCACCACACTTGGCTTCTAGCAGGGTTTTGTTTTGTTTTTGTTTTTTGAAGGGAGAGGGGACACGGTCTCTTTATTATGTAGGTCTGGCTGCTCTGGAACTCAGTATGTAGATTAGGTTAGGTTGACCTTGAACTCTCCGAGATCCACGGGCCTCTGCCTGGGTTGGGATGGGATTAAAGGCCGGCAGCATCATGGCCTGCTCCTGCACATGCTTTCTTAAGGAAGGCACTTCAGAGACTCAGGGCGGTGGCCTGATCTTAAGTGACGACATCAGGGAAGGGCTAAGCAGAAGCAACTTCTTGTGTTGTTGAATCCACGGAGGCCACTTGTGTTGGATGCTGTAGCTCATCCCTAAAGCCAGGTCTCTTCCCTGATGTGTGCCCGTTGGGGTGGGCAGCATCTTGGTAGATGGTGACAACAAGCAGTTACACCAGAGATTGCAGGGGACATGGACCGAAGAACCTCCAGGACTTGAAACCTCCCAGACTCTTTGAACAACCCCAGGTAAGGCTGGAGCTGAGGCCTGGGGGCAGGATCTCTTCACTCTAAACCCACCGCTCCTGGTGTGGGCTGGGGCAGAAAGACTGTCAACTCCCACAAGCATCGCGGCCACCTCTCAGCTCTTGCCCCCATCCATGCTAACAAGAACATTCAGACTTTTCCTTCCCTCCCTCCCTCCCTCCCTCCCTCCCTCCCTCCCTCCCTCCCTCCCTCCCTCCCTCCATCTCTCTCTTTGAGACAGGGCCTCATGGAGTTCATGCTGGCCTCAATCCCCTGCCCTTGAGTTTGCTCTGTAGAAAAGGATAACTTTAAATTATGGCTCCTCCTGTCTAGTGTGTGGGTGACAAGTGTGTGCCACCGTACCCAGTTTAGGTTCTGGGGACTGAAGCCAGGGCTTCGTGAATGCCGGGAGAACATTCTACCAACTTCCTTTGCATTTAAAGAATCTTATCACCTATTTACTTCTGGCTTTACTACTCATGCTGGAATTCTGAATCTCTAAACACATCTCAGGCCTGGCAGACTGCTCCCACGATTTGACGTGTTGTCTCTTTAACTGCATCTATTTTACCCAGCTTCAAATGTTTGGACCTGAAGCTACATGTATGTTTGATTTTATTCCAGGGCAGGATATAGAACTGAGGTTCTTGGTGGCAGAGGAGAGATGGGGCCACCTGGGGACAGGGAAAAGCAGGGGCCAAGGGCACAGTTCCTTTATCATCCATCATATCTAGCATTCCGATTTCCCAAACACAGTGCATGTGGCAGCCTGCACTAGGTGCTGTCTGGTAAAAACCTGTAAGTTCCTTTGTAGGCTGAAAATTCCGGAAGTCACGTGCTCTGGAAGACCTATTTGACTCAGATTTCTTCAAGCTCTTTTTACCTGGGTCTTGACCTTGGGCCCTGGCAGTCTCAGTGAGCCTCCTGCTGGATCCATTTTGTGAGAATCTTCTGATTCCCCTGGCCTTTCTGACCACCTCCTTATCCTTAACACTGATGTCCATCTCCCTAGCTTGGCCACAGCATCAGCAAGAGTTCCTGCCACTGTCTACTCGCAGTGATCTCCATGTCCTCTGTGCCCTTGCTGCGTCATCTCCCTTATGTCATAGCCACCATCCTGGCCCTCCCTCAGGTTTCCCAAAGGTTCTAACGATCTTCAGGTGACTCTTATTACTTTGGCAATAACCTTACCTTAATAGTTTAGCCCATGTAACCCTGTCTTAATCATCCTGTAGTATGATTCTTCCATATCATGGACATGACCCTCTGACCTGCAGGCAGATGACCTCTGAGTACCCATGAAGCCCTGTTCTCAGAGCAGGCCTTAGAAGAGGCTAGAGCGAAGCCTCCTCCTGACTAACGTTCAGATCCAGCGGGTCATGGGCTGCTGACCCAGAAGATTTCAGCCATGATCTGGGGGGTACCCAGGGAATGGCCACCCAGCCTCAGTGCTCACAGGCTGTTCTGGATCCTGATATTTTCAGGGACCCAGAGCTTCAACTGGGTCACATTGGTCCTTATGACCATTTTATTTAGCCAGAACAGGCCCCCAGAGGGGCCTGAGCTGGGGTGGGGTAGACTGCCTCACAAACCTTGGTTTTCATTCCTGAAGCTCAGAAAGATTTAAGAGGAACAACACTTACTTCTCTTATCCGTGGTATTGTGCACAGTAACAGTGGGTACGCCAGGGCCTGGGTCCAAAGAGCAGAGAGATCACAGGAGAAAAAACAAAACAGGTCATTAGTTTAGAGTGCAAGAAGAAACTAATCTTTTCTTATGACATGAGGTTTGTCTGGGTCCTGAGGCTAATGCAGCCAGAAGACGTGGCTCTCTAACATCACATCTAGGTGCATTACCAGGATCCTCTTGATGGGACACATGGTGGCTACATGGGTATTTGACAGGTGTGGAAGATACTTTTGCTACACAGAACTGAGGACCAGATATTGGATCCCTGGAGTCCACATGAAGGTCCTGTGGGCTTGGTGTCCTGCCTATGATTCCTGTCTCAGATGAGACACAAAGGGTCCCCAGAACGAGGAGATAAACAATACTGCACACTCTGGCTTTGAATGAAAGTCTCTGCTTCAATGGAGAAGGAGGAACAATTGACACCGACCCCAGGCCCTACATGCATGTGTACACACACTCATATACACAAGTGCATGTAAACATGGAAAGTGAAAAGAATCCAGGTTATGGTGGTGTCCTCTTCAGGGTGTGCAATCGGTCCCTGCTTGGCATGCTAGCATTTCAATCAAGGTTTGGCTACTCCATCTTTCTTTTTGCTTCTTGGATTCTTTGAACAAGACACCAAAAACCTGGCAACACTTGATTCTGACCGACACCACTGATCACTCTTGTACACATTTCCAGATCACCACATGGCATAAGCCACCAGTTTGCAAAATATTGAATTTGGGTTAAAGGCCTGTAACCTCATTTCCACGACTGAGCTGCAGCCCCACAATGCCTTCCTGGAATCTGTATATATTACTCAAGTCTCAAGCTTGAAAAGCAGGCCACCAGAGCACTGGAAGGAAGCCACCATAGTCTCTGACTTCCTGCCAGACTCTCCTAAACTCTCCAGGACGTGGGAATGGGTTTTGAACATGTGAATCTGTTCACGAAGCCCCTTCGACTGGCAGCTGCTCAGCTCCAGGGCTATTCAGGGTGCAGGAGTTAGGAGAAAGCTCCTAGGACAGCAGCTGGCTCAGCCACCCAATGGTTCACTGCTCTGCTGCCTGCAGCAAAAGCAGGACCCAGGTTAGATGCATGTATTTTTAGCTTGCTGTCTGGGGAGCTCTTTTCCAATACCCTCTTGCTTCTGCTGCTGTCTCAACTCTTGTGCCTGCTGGAGGCTGAGCTGTCCCCAGGGGTTGGTTGCTCTCCCTGGCCCCAGGTATCAGATGGCCGCTCTTTCTCTTTTCTGGTGGAAAGCCTTCAACTACCGAGTCTGAAAGTGCACCCGCCCACAACCATAGGGCTGGTCAGTCAGTCAGTCAGTCAGTCAGTCAGTCAGTCAGTCAGTCCCTCCCTCACTCAATCACTCACTCACTCGCTTGCCTTCTCTTACAGGGTACCAGGATTCAGGCTGTGATGTCACGGCCTTGGACATTACTGGCATGCTAGTTCTCATCCCTCCCCTCGGGTGTGTGTGTGTGTGTGTGTGTGCATGTACATGTGTGTGACATCAATGTTATAGGATGCATATTTAGGAACGACAGTGTTGGGGCTTTGGATCCACAGGGTCTCTGTCAGCACTCTGCCTACTTCCAGGGTCTACATGGCATGGAGGGCCAGGGATCTGCCCACGGGTCCTTGTGTGGCTCAGAGACCTCATCTGGAGAGTTGACTTTGCAGTCCAGGCCCAAGAAGGATGCTGAGAAGATGGCTCGGTTGTTACGAGTGTATACTGCTGCTCTCTGCTCCTCCCTGTTCCAGAGACAGCCGCATCTTCTTGTGCAGTGCCAGCCTCGTCTCATAGACAAGAAGGTCGGTGTGAATGGATTTGGCCGTATTGGGCGCCTGGTTACCAGGGCTGCCTTCTCTTCTGACAAAGTGCAGATTGTTGCCATCAACAACCCCTTCATTGACCTCAACTACATGGTCTACATGTTCCATGGCAAGTTCAACAGCACAGTCAAGGCTGAGAATGGGAAGCTTGTCATCACCGGGAAGGCCATCACCATCTTCTAGGAGCGAGATCCCGCTAACATCAAATGGGTGACGCTGGTGCTGAGTATGTCGTGGAGTCTGCTGGCATCTTCACCACCATGGAGAAGGCTGGGGCTCACTTGAAGGGTGGGGCCAAAAGGGTCATCATCTCCACCCCTTCCGCTGATGCCCCCATGTTTGTGATGGGTATGAACCACGAGAAATATGACAACTCCCTCAAGATTGTCAGCAATGCATCCTGTACCATCAACTGCTTGGCCCCCCTGGCCAAGGTCATCCATGACAACTTTGGCATCGTGGAAGGGCTCATGACTACAGTCCATGCCATCACTGTAACTCAGAAGATTGTGGATGGCCCCTCTGGAAAGCTGTGGCATGATGGCCATGAGGCAGCCCATAACATCATCCCTGCATCCACTGGTGCTGCCAAGGCTGTGGGCAAGGTCATCCCAGAGCTGAACGGGAAGCTCACTGGCATGGCCTTCCGTGTGCCTACCCCCAATATATCCGTTGTGGATCGGACCTGCAGCCTGGAGAAACCTGCCAAGAATGATGACATCAAGAAGGTGGTGAAGCAGGCGTCTGAGAGCCTACTAAAGGGCATCCTGGGCTACACTGAGGACCAGGTTGTCTCCTGCAACGTCAACAGCAACTCCCACTCTTCCACCTTTGATGCTGGGGCTGGCATTGCTCTCAATGACAACTTTGTAAAGCTCATTTCCTGGTATGACAATGAATATGGCTACAGCAACAGGGTGGTGGACCTCATGGCCTACATGGCCTCCAAGGAGTAAGAAACCCTGGACCACCCACCCCAGCCCAGCAAGGATACTGAGAGCAAGAGAGAGGCCCTCAGTTGCTGAGGAGTCCCCATCCCAACTCAGCCCCCAACACTGAACATCTCCCTCACAATTCCATCCCAGACCCCATAACAGGAGGGGCCTAGGGAGCCCGCCCTTCTCTCTTGAATACCATCAATAAAGTTTGCTGCACCCTCCAAAAAAAAAAAAAAAAAGAGTGTATACTGCTCTTGCCGAGAGTCTGAGTTTGGTTCCCAGTACCCAAGATGGGTAGCTCACCCTGGCTCTGTCACTCTAGCTCCAGGGGGATCTGATGCCTATGACCCTCTGAGAAACCTGTACTCACATGTGCATACCTCCCCCCACATGCACACATGCACACACGCACACAAAGATGAAAACAATCCAGGAGTGGGAGGGGGATATCTTAGGGGATGTCTTGGAGAAGTAGGAGGTGGAGTTGGGGTTGATATGTTTATAAGGCATGTTGCAAATAAATTTAAAACTGTCAAAGAGTAAGTAAAAGAGACAAATAAATAAATAAAACCTAGATTTTGCATATGGCAAAAGTGGTGGTATTTGCCATTCTGGTTCTGGCTTATACTGCTTAATGACCTCAGTCTTCGTATTCCTTGAAAGTGATGGACTTCCCTTCTTCTTAATGGCTGAAGAATGCTTCCCTCTCTTATGCATGCTACATTCTCTTTACCCACTCACCAGTAGGCACCTTGGCTGCCTCAGCCACTATGGAGCGCTCTGACAAACATAGGTGCCTGCAGTGTTCTCCCTGTGATTCCTTCTAGGACCTGCACAGCTGACTGCAGTCCTGGAACCTCCAGACCAATTTCCACATGGCTGTTCTTAATTCTTGGGACCCTTCTCTACCCACTCCTGTGCTGTGCCTCTTCCTTATCCAGAGATGGGCAGGTCAGAAAAAAACGAAGGCATCTTGGTTGCCTGTGAATTTCAGAGAACCGATTGATGGCTTTTTCACTACAGATACGTACGTCCCTGTGGTGCTGACAAAAATGATTTGTTGTTTGCCAAAAATTGACATGTAGCTAGGTAGCCAGTGCTTCTATTCACTACCTCTGGCACCACCTACCTAAAAGAAAGAAGCTGCTGGAACATGAGTCTGTCCCCTGACAGGCAGGTAAGCACTGACTGCCAGGTTCGACATTGAGGCACACTGTGTGCTTCCAAGATCCCTTCCTGCAGAGCCCATTCGGAGAGCAAGGCAGCCGTTGAGAGATAAAGAGTTAGCCACGCACAGAGAGAACATCTGCAAACATAGCACGCCCCACGCTCTTATTAATAATGAAAACAATTATTATTTATTCAGTGCCTACCATGTAAGCGGCACCCTGGTAACTCTTTCCTATGAATAATTTCAACTCCAATCTTCACAGCACTTCAGACGCTTCTCAGACGAGAACAGCGGTAGAGAAAGCTTTAAGTCTTTTGTCTCATTTATGCAGCGAGAAAGTCACAGAGCTTGGACAAGGTGTCATTTTCTAAATGGTGACTTTTAATACATGTCTCTAAACAGAAATTTAAATAGTAAAGAGGGGGACTGAGTGACAGCTAAGGACCTGTTCATCCCTCCCCCAGAAATAGCCTAGAACCTTCTAGAATACCCTAGTGTGTATCTGTCACATTTATATGTAAATGCTGCATTTACATATAAACAAAAAGGTTGCAAATAAAAAATTACATGCAAAATTAAGGAGACCCAAACTCTGCACGACTGTACAAACTTCTAGACCATTAGAGCAGTCTTTGACACGAAGCTAAAGAGCTTCACATGGGATTTTACACGTTCACTATCAGGTTTACAGTTATCCACCACTAAACATGAAAACTCCATGACAAACCTGGAACTAGAAAAGCTTCATATTTCCTCTTATAAACATGTTATAAAGTATGAAAATATTTTAAGCAAATATTTTTAAAGATTTATTATACCTGTTTCCGAGACTGGGTCTCACTATATAGTTAGCCCTGGCTATCTTGGGAATAGCTTTGTAGGCCAGGCTGGCCTTGAAATTGCAAAGATTCTCCTGAGAATCTGGAGGATGGGCCATCACACTGGGTTTATTATGTTTATGGACATGCATATGATATGTATGATATGTATACATAGTTTTTAAGTTAAAATTCTTTTCTGTAAGTTTATGGAGTTTTTTGCTTGCTTATATACCTTTGCACAATGTACATGCCATGCCCTCAGAGGCCAGAAGAGGCCCTTGTGTCCTCTGGAACTGGAGTTACAGAAAGTTGTGAGACTTCATGTAGGTGCTGGGAATTGAACCTGGGTCCTCTGGAAGAGCAACCAATGCTCTTAACTGTGGAGCCAACTTTCCATTATTATTATTATTATTATTTTGTTTTATTAAGACAGGATCTCTTGAGGTAGTCCTGGCTACCTTGGAACTTGCTATGTAGACCAGGCTGACCTCAGGTTCACAGAGATCCTCCTGTCTCTGCCTCCCAAGTGCTAGGATTAACAATGTGTGCCACAAACCCCAGCTTTATTTTTTATTTTACTTATAAGTAGGCATGTTTGTCTGTATGTTAGTGTGTGCACATGCATGCAGGTGCCCAGGAAGGCCAGGGGCGTCAGATCCCCGGAGCTGGTGTTACAGATGCTGCCTGGTGTGGGTACTGGGAACCGGACTCAGGGCCTCTGGAAGAACAGCAAGTGCTCTTAACCACACAGCCATCTCTGCAGCCCAATGTGTTAAATGCACAGATAAAAATAACACAAAAATATGTGGATATATGCCTGTAAATGCCACTGAATCTTAATAGCGAACTGGGCTTGCCCTCCTTGCTTAAAACATGAGAAAACAGATGGATTTGGGGTTTCCTGTGTATCGTCAATTGGCACAAAACTCTCAGTGGAAACACAGGGAAGGGCTGGAGAGATACTCGCTGGGTAGCTTTGGCTGTGCAAGCATGAGGACTGAGTGCGGATTGCCAAGACCCATTAAAACCTGGTTGTGGTGGCAGTGCCTCTAACCCCAGCACTGTGGACCGTGTGCAGTGATGTCCTGGAGACTTGAAGGTGAGCTAATTGATGAGGCTCCAGCTTCTTTGGAGACCTTGTTTGAAAAGATTAAGGTGAAAACAATCAAGGCAAATGCCAAACACTGATGTCTGACCTTCATATGTGGGTACATACATCATATAGATATGTTAAAGACATTTTAAAAATGACTCTCAGAAGCCCTTGGTTCTGCCAAGGCTGGACCCCCCCATCCAGTGTAGGGGAATGTCAGGGTGGGGAGGCAGGAAGGGGTGGGTGGGTGGGTGAGCGAATGTCCTCATAGAAGGGGGATGGAGGGTGGGATGGGGGTTATGAACGGAAAACTGGGAAAGGGGATAACATTTGAAATGTGAATAAAAAAATATCCAATTAAAAAAAGATTTGAATAGAAAAAAAATGACCCTCCAAGCCTTGGCATAGGACTTCCTTCCTTCCTTACTTCCTTGTTTCCTTCCTTCCTATCTTTTCTTTTCCTTTCCTTCCCTTCTTTCTCTCTTTCTTCCTAAATATTTTACTTTTATGTGTATGTGTGGGGATTGTGAGCAGAGGCCAGAAGAAGGTACCGATCCCCTGGAGCTGGAGTTACAGGAGGTTGTGAGCTGGAGACATAGGTGCTCAGAACTGAACTCAGGTCCTCTGGAAGGGGAGCAGGCGCTCTTAACTGCTGAGCCAACTCTCTAGTCCTCACAGGAGTATATCTTGAAAGAAGACAGACAGATTTTTTATTTCATAAAAAATACTAAAAAGAAAATCGATTGTGGAAATCTAATTAAAACCACAACGAGACACCATCTCACACCTTCTAGATTGGTGCAATCACAGATAGCACACTGTGGAGGATGTGGAGAGAGAGCTCTTGTACACTGTGGGTGAGACTGTAAATTAGTACAATGACCGTGAAAAACAGCACCAGCACGCATTCAAGCTTACAAAGAAAACAGTCAGCTGGCCCAGGTATCCTACTACTGGGTGTGCACACTAAGGACACCCAGTCAGAAAGCTGAAAAGAGACTTGCATCCTTGTATCATGAAAGCATTGTCAACATAAGTCAAGACACCTAGAGACCAAGTGGCCATCACTAAAGAATTGAACAAAGAAAACAGCATAGTCCCATGGGAGCACTGTTTATTCCCTAAAACTCCTGTAATTCATGATGGCTTGGACTCACCGCTAGGACATTACGCTCAGGAAAATAAGAGAGACACAGGAAGACGAAAACATTCTCAGAGACGCAGAGGAGGAGAATGTTGGTGAACAAGGGGTTGGGAGCGTGGGAGGAAATGCTGGTCAAAGGATACAAAGTTTCCCCTAGACAGACAAGAGAAGTACACTCAAGAGTCCGTCATGCAGCACAGACAGAGGATACTAGAACTGTGTTGTATCTCTGAAGATCAATAGGACAGTGTGCCTTCTGTACTGTTATATAGCACATGTCAGGGTCACATGCCTTGTGGACTTCATGTGCTTCTTATCCTTAGTCTCATTTCAACAGCACTGCTGCTAATTTACTGCCACCTCGGAAGTTAGCTCTTTGTCCCCTGGCTGTGGGTATTTCTCTTGTGTTCTTCTTAAGTACTGCCAGCACATGTGTGTGTGTGTGTGTGTGTGTGTGTGTGTGTGTGTGTGTGTGTAAATACCTAGGCTGAGCTATAACTTTCAAAAGTGATATCCACATCACATAAACAAAAGGACACATGCACTGAGCCCCACCCCCACCGCAGGCACAGTTCTATGCCTCCTTTACTTCCCATCCCAGAAGGCCACTGGGCAATGCACATGTAAAGTCTGCTGAACAAATTAGCATGAATGAATGGTCTGCTAACTGCCATCTTGGCCGCGACATATCAAGGTACAAACTTTAAATTGGGCCAATGAAAAGTCTGAAAGACTGTTTTCTGTGCCCTGTTTTTAATTTAGGTCATGGTGGTTCTGTACCCCCAAATCTCACTAACTGCCACCAATCACTGACTTAATTTACAGATCTGAGACCCATGTCACAGCAGGGTCATTGTCATTCTGTAGTATGCTTCCTAGGCTGGTCAAGTCAAGTACAATTAAAACTGTATTAAGGAGACACAGATGACATTTAAAGGCCTCCCTTCTATGTCTATAGATTACAACCTGGTCCTCTCCATCCCCTGCAGACTCCTGACCCATACTCATCACTCTTTAAATTATTTATTTACTTGTTTTATGTATATGAGTACACTGTAGCTGTCTTCAGACACACCAGAAAAAGGGCACCAGATCCCATTACAGATGGTTGTGAGCCACCATGTGGTTGCTGGGAATTGAACTCAGGACCTCTGGAAGAGCAGTCAGTGCTCTGAACCACTGAGCCATCTCTCCAGCCCTATGCTCATCACTTACTGTTGCTGTAATAAAACACTGGAGGAAACCACTCAGGGGAGGAAGGTTTATTGTGGGTTGTGGTTTCAGCCCATAGTTCATTGGTTCCATTGTTTCTGGGTCATGCCGAGGCCTCAGTGGGGAATGTGTGGTAGAGCAGATTGGCTTACCGCATGGTAGATAAGAGAAAGAGAGGGAGAGAGGGAAAAAGGGGGAGAGAAAGAGGGAAAGAGGAGGAGAGGAAAAGGCAGAACAGGAGACCAGAGAGACCAGGGACAGGGCCTACCCTTCGAGGCCCTCCAGTGACCCACTTTTCCCAAGCAGATCTCCCTCCATGGAAACCCATTAATAGGAACTTGCTGATATCAGAGCCACCATAGTCCAATCACCTCTTAGGAGCCAAGCTTTTTAACCCAGGAAGGAGTGACATATCTATATGTAGGCCATAACATGGCCTGAGGTCAGCTCCTCCCAGAGTGGTCAGGTTCCCTCATTCTGTGGCTATCTAGGCCACAGTGCCATTGAACTTCCCTGCAGAAGATCAGTGGGCTACACTCTTTGCTGTCCGTGGATTATGTCAGTGCCCACTTCACCACTCCGTGGTGAGTAGGAGGCACATTCATTACTTTTCTGTTGCTGTGATACAAGCACCACAACCAAGGCCATTTATAGAAGACTTTATTTGGGCTAATGGTTCCAGAGGGGTGAGAGTCCCTCATGATGGAGAGGCGAGCTCACATCATAAGCCACAGGAAGCAGAACGTGCACACCTTAAGTAAAGATGAGAGAGAGAGAGAGAGAGAGAGAGAGAGAGAGAGAGAGAGAGAGAGAGAGAGAGAGAGAGAAGACCCATACCAGAAGAGGGCATCAGATTTGGAGCCCAGGGCTGGGCTTTAGACCTCAAGGCCTGATCTGACGACATGAGGTACTCCTGCTGTAAAGGTTGTACCTTGTAAACCTAACCAACAGCGCCACCTACTGGGGACCACGTGCTCAAACGCCTGCGATAATGGGGGATATTTTCATTTAAATCACCACGGTAGGCTTCTGAAAATTGGTGGACTTTTAGGAAAACATTCAAATAAAGAATTTCCTCCTAAGAAATAATGACCAAGTAGAAGACTCCCAAATTGGTCCTTTGACCAGACCTGTGTTATTGCGTCCCTAAGAGATGAAAGAACATGGTAAAAACATTGTATGCAAACAATTTTGGAGGAAGCCTATAACATACCCTAAGCTCATCTCTCACAACGAGGGGGTTACTAATGAAGCTGCGATGTGTGCTCAAGGGTATCTTCTCAGTGTCACACAGCTCTGGCCAAAGGCCAACAGTTCCACATTGAGAATCTCCCTCTAAAATACAAACTGGCTACAGCAATGGGCAAGCCTGATGGGGGTGGAGGAGGAGGCCCAGAGTCTGGGGAGACACCTCAGCACAGCTGTGTATGAAGTGCTGGGGCAGCAGTGGCAGATCACCTGCAATCCTGGCTCTCAGCAGGCAGAGGCAGGAGATCCCTGGAGTAAGCTGATAGCTAAGGGAGCCGAAGCAGCAAGCTCTGACCCTGCCTCGATACGTAAGGTAGAGAGAGAGTGACTGCAGGAGGAATTGGGTGCCAAAACTGGGGCTCTTTGTACAGTACACTCAGTGCATGTGTACTTACACACACACCTTTCACACACACATTATATACACACACACACCATATACACACACACCATCCACACACACACTTACACACACACCATCCACACACACACTTACACACACACCATCCACACACACACACACTTACACACACATCATCCACACACACACATACACACACCATTCACACACACACATACACACACCCCATCCACACACACACACCATCCACATATACATACACACACCCCATCCACACACACACACACACACACCATCCACATATACATACACACACCATCCACACACACACACACACCCCATCCACACACACATATACATGCCATTCACACATGCCATTCACATACACACACATACACCATTCACACACACAAACATACCATCCATACACACAATACTTCATCCACACACACTATTCACACACACACCACTGACACGCATACACACACACATAGACCACCCCCATACCATTCACACACACACACACACACCATCCACATACACATACACTCACCATCCACACACACATCACACACACATACATACACACCATTCACACACATACCACACCCACCTCTACACACACACACACAAACCATTACTCTCACCTCTGTACATACACCATTCACACACATACACCATTCACACCCATCCCAACATATACACACATGCACACCCACCAGTCACATACACACACACAGACACACACACCACCCACACCCCAACACATACACACACACATACCATTCACACACATATACACACACAGACACACACACAGACACACAGACACACACACACACATACTTCACACAATACACAAAAGTAAAGAAGGAGAAATCCTCAGTTGGAGGGACAATGGAGGCAGAGGGAGAGGCTGGGCTTCATTCCACTCCTCCTTGGCCTATCTTCTTGCTACTGTATACTTTCATCCATTTTGAGGCTAAAAACACACAATTATATTTCTCTACAAGTCCCTCTGTCCATGAGGCCAGGTCTTTCCTATGTGAGGGTTCTATTTGTACACAGTCTCACGTGTATGCCTCCGTATGTACACAGTCATAAACTCACGTGTACAAGCATGTGTGAACCTAAGATTCTTTCAACCCTATGCTAACATTTCTTACATCTTTGATAATTCAGCTTGCCTTATCGACAGTGCCCCTTGGAGCAAGAACACAAATGGAGCTGGAGAGATGGCTCAGTGGTTAAGAGTATTGGCTGCTCTTCCAGAGGACCCAGGGTTCAAATTCCAGCAACCCCATGGTGGCTCAGAACCACCTATTAACTCCAGTTTCAGGGATGTGGCTCCCTCTTCTGGCCTCTGAGTTTACTGCATTCACACTCATGCAGGTAGAACATACATAAAATAAATCTTCAAAAAACAAACAAACAAAACCGTTTGTTACCAACATCAGGAGATAAATTGTATTTTCTAAGCATTGCTTATGAAGAGGAGAACAGGAAAAATTGACCTTTCAAAAATTTTAGTTAGAGCCACAGCTTATTTTAGCGAAAGTTAAATGTTTGACTTACAGATTGCTATTGCTCCAAAAAGGGACAAATATGTAGGTGAATTTATGACCACCATGCTGCGGTAGATTATGTTGGCTAATGGACAGAAGGTCACGCATTTGGACTCCATTTAAAGTGAAATTCAGAGTCATACAACAGACTTGCAAAGAGAAAATACCTATTCTTTGTGTTACCGAACTCCAGCCCCATGTGGTCGAGCGCACCGGCTTGCGACCTGTCCGGTGGGGTGGAGAGGTGAGAAACGGTTTGACTGAGAAGGGCGCGGAACCTTAAGGGGAAGCCATCGGAATCAATCCATGCACAGAGACAGAGCTCATCTTCCTCTCTCACTCTCGTCTGCACCCGGGATGCTCTGACACATCACTCCGCAGACGCTAACCTCCTACTGTGTAAACAATAGAGATTCTCGCATCCCAGGTGACCCCATGCGTGCTGCTGGCGCTGATGAATGCATTCAAAGATCAGCTGCACGCAGGCGAAGGAGGCAGGTTCTGGCCGCTGGGGATAATTGGCAAGGGCCCTGCCGTGTGCAGACTTCAGATCTCTTTATTTACCAGCTCATGAATCATGTATGGTTGGTGCAGAGAATGTATACACCCAGGTGATATGATCGTCCTAACGAACAGGGAGCGAGCGGGCTACCCAGATGACGGCAGATAATTAAAATGTTTGTTCCTAAGTCGGTATTTCCCAGTCAACACTACAGACGGGCTTTGTTGCTGTCTGACTTTGAAGTCTTGTTATCAGTGACATCAAACCCGGGATTTAGTGCCAGCCCCACCCCTACCCACCCCCAGCCCCCCTGCGTGTACCCCACAGCGTTTAGCTTTGCTTCAGTTCAATTTTCTGTCCAGGGAACTTGAAAGTGATTCCGTTTTGCAAACAGAGTCTGAAGGTACTGCTCAGTGGGGGTGCAGAGGTGGGTGGGTGGGCTGTTTCACATGGATGACGGAGAGGCTACACCAAGCTGACTGATTCTCACCGCACGTGGCCTCTTGGTACAAAAATTACGTGTGAGGCAAGCCTTCCCAGCGACTGAGACAATAATAATAATAATAATAATAATAATAATAATAATAATAATAATAATAAGTTTTTAAGAGGGAGGGGCCTCGGCAGACTCTGGGGTCTCAATGCTTCCTACAGGAATCTGATTCACAAAGGCTTCCAGACTCGAGACTCCCCTGCATTTATCCCCTGCATTTAAGTCTTGGAGCTTAAACCGTGTCACCCTGACAGACTTATTGAAACAAAATTAAATCTTTGTTTACTGAGAGAAGGTCTTATGTAGCCCAGGCTGGCCTTGAACTCACTATGTAGCAGAGGATACCTTTGGGCTACTTACCCTCCCACCTCCAACTCCTCCATGCTGAGACATCAACTATGCATTACCTGGTCGGTCCCAGTGACATATTTAGGGATTACATGGAATTCAGGGTGTGATGGCGGAACTCAGTTTTTAGTTTTGTGATGAGGCAAACGGAAGAGGACAGTGCTCCAATGCATACACACTGTCTGATTTGTCCCCTAAAGAGCTGGGACTAAAATCTGGACTGGGGCCTCTAGGCCCTGAAGGCTCACAATGCTCGCTACTTGACTCACGTCTCACAGATCCTGGGATCCTGACTGTAGAAAGGAAGAGTTTGTATTCTAGCTCAGTGCTGATTTTCAGTCAGACAATTGCATCTTAATTTGATTCCCAATGATATATTTATCATCATTGGGTCATCAATCATTATTGGAACTTTGCAACATCATCATTCTCCTCCTCCTCCTCATCATTGAGATGGGGGTCTCTCTGTACCCCATCTGGTTTTAAATTTACAGTCTCCCAAGTGTTGGGATTGCAGCTGTGAGCACAGCACAGCCTACTGTTCTCCACGTGAAAAAATGTTCAGGACCTCTACAGTACGTCACCGGTCAATGGCATCCGGTTAAATAAATGATCATCCGAGGCATCCGTGGTGTGTGTTCCCCAGGAATGATCACATGGTCAAGTCATCTTAGTGGCTGTGGTGACTCTTCACTAGCCTCCCAGCTTCCAGCCACGTGCCTCCATGCCACGAAAGATCCTAGATCCTGTCTGTCTTTGGTAATGGCCACGCTGTGACAAGAATCCACAAGTAACCCTGTCAATCACTAAGTTCAAGGGGAAAGGGCTGTGCATTCTTCCCGGGCCTGGGCAGGATGGTGGGTTTAGAGGGATTCTGACAGCTCCCCTCCTTGTGGGAATGTCAGCAGCATCCTGAGAGGAGTGCTCACTTGGGTGAACCAGTTACAACAGGCGAGCCTCTCAGGCCGCTCACCCAGTGTGGGTAATCAATGATTTCTTTACTCTCAAAGAGGATCAGTCCTTGACCGGCTTCAGCCAGTGGGAGAATGCAAGCCTGTGAAGCTGGTCATGTGCTATGCTTCAGTCTCATGGCCCAGCAAGGGCATCATTTCTGAAGTTTTCTGCCTGGATAAATCCAGGTCTTCACAGTGTGTCACTAGGACCCTGCCTGGGCCGCTTACTGGGTGTCCCCACGGCAGTGGCAGGAACATACTTGGCTTCAGGAAAGGTGGTACTCTGACCCCCAGAAACCTCTGCATTTGACAGAAATGACTGGACATGCACTTTTCCTTCCAGCATCAAAGGGATGAGAAGAAGTGTATCATGGGCCCGGGGTGTGTGGCTGGCAGGACACTTTCCCAGCACACAGAATGGGCTCCATTCTCAGCACCACATAGATGGAGCATGGTGGAGCATGGCTGTAATCTTCACACGCTGGAGATGGATACAAGAGAGTCAGGAGCTCAAGGTTATCCCTAAGGGCCAGCCTAAGAGGAGCAGGATGCAGTCTCTGAAAAACTAAATCCCAACCCTAACACCAAACCACATCATCCAGGCATGTCCTTTTCAAGGTTACGATGTGATGTTGACGACTAGAGTCCACACTCACAAACCGCACACTAGTTACAAAAAATATTTGACAAAGAACTTCATAATGTTTTGAGGGAGCTTCTGATTTTGTGTGGAGTCACAATCATACCTTCCCTTGGTCGCACACAGCCCAGGGCTGCAGATGGAACACGTTAGAGAGAAAGGCAGCCGGCCCTCCACGCTCTTCCTCATGCTGGATTCCACACACCTTCTCTCTTTTACCTGCTGAAAGCTTCCCATCTCCATGGTCACATCCTCTCTCTGCCACGTTTCTCCCACCTAAGGACTTCTGCAGTTGTAACATAGCCTCTTCTGATTAGGGTTCTGGATGCTTCCATAGCTCACAAATATCTCACACGGGCTCTCTTCTGGCAAGGGCTGTGTGTTTAACGTGTTGATATCTTCCTTTCCCACCCAGAGTTCCCTTCCCTCTTCTCCTGTGGACCCTCCAGTGCCCTCAATATTTGCTCCAGCCTCCTCTGTAAGATTCTGACTGTACTTCCTTTGCTGCGGCCATAGAAACAATGACAACAGGGACAGGCACTGACTGCCGTGCCTTGAATTCCTGTGTGCCCTGCGTGCCACTCACTGCTCTGATCATTTGCACATAGCAGGTCATTTACTCCTTAAAGGGAGCCTACAAAGTGGGAATTACATGTGCTTCATATTCATATTCTGTGAATAAATGGAGGTGTAGAATTATAGGGGCCACAGTGGCTTTTACACCCTGCCTGAACACTCTGCGCTGTTAGCAGAGCTCTCGGACTCCATGCTTCATTATAGAGTATGGGTCCTTTGAATAAATATGGTCCCCATAGACTCATGTGTTTGAATGCTTGGCCCATGGGGAGTGGCATTATTAGAGGAGGTGTGGCCTTCTTAAATGAAGTGTGTCACTTGGAGGTGGGCTTTGATATATACACACACACACACACACACACACACACACACACACACACACACACACACTCAAGTCTTGCCCGGTATGAAACTCTTAGCTGCCGGTTTTCTCTTAGCTGCCTTCAGATCAAGATGTAGAATGTCTGGCTTCTCCAGCACCAAGTTTCCCTGCACACTGCCATGCTTCCCCCATGATGATAATGGACTGAACCTCTGAAACTGTAAGCCAGCCCCAATGAAGTGTTTGCCTTTATAAGACTTGCATTGGTCATGGTGTCTCTTCACAGCAATGAAACCCTAACTAAGACATAGAGTAATAGGAGACCTCCTTATTCACCCTCTACTGCACTTCCTAGTTCAGTAAGTTTACATGCATGCGAACAACCACACGCGGGTGCACACCACATGTGCACACCACATGTGCACATGAAACAGAGAAAGAAAGAAACAGAAACCTCACCAAGACCAGGGAGAAAGGACAAAGAAACAAGTATAACCGTTCTTACAAATACAGGCAAGGATATGCACGTGCATACTCGTGCATCGGGGTGAGTGTGTAGGCATGCACATGTGCAACTACACACATGTGCATGTGTACACCAATGCTGGCCTAGGCCTCACTCCTTAAATTTATCCTTCGGTTTTTCTTTTCTGCAGTTAAAATCTCCATTTCCTGCAATCCTCCCCATTTGATCACAATAGTGAGAAATTAGGGATGATTCGAGCAAAACCAGCAGTGTGTAACGGCGGGCAAGTATTTTACAACACACATGTGAGTGTCCCGTGGAGAGGAAGCACCGGTGTGGTCTGAACACACAGTGACAATGGTAATTAATTCCCTCTTGCTTTAATAACCATGTTGTTAAAGTGTGACAGAACAGATGTTTCTTTGAAACACCAGCTCTTTCAGAGCACATGACAGTTGTCTGGAGGTTCAGCTCCTCGTGAGGTCTGAGGGTGCATGGAACAGGCCAGTGTGGGTGAGGAGTCGATCAAAGGCAGCAAGGCCCTTGCTAGGGCTCCTTTCTATACAAGGGAACCAAGGAAGAGGCACCAGGCTAGAGGTGGTTCTAGAAGTGGCACCAAGACACTGGGCATGGCATGCTTTGTGGGTCAGAACAGGGCCAACAGTTCAGGAGCCTCAGGAGAAACCCTCTCGAAGGTCACTGCATGCCTGAGATTACATCCCTCTGTTGGGATGCCAACACCCCCACAATTATGGAAATTGTGCCCTTGTGCCCACCTCCAGCTGCACTGATGACATGGGATGGTTGGAACAATGACAGTTCTAGCTGTAAGGTGGACAATGACTTTAGAGAGATCGTAAGGACAGTTTTGGAATCAGAGTTGTTAGAAGACAGCCAGCTTCTAGGCAAGGAGGCAGGGCTCAGTTCCTTCCACATGAGTTTGAGGCCATAGTTGTAAGTCTCCTTGCAGCACTTAACTCCAAGGGTTGATAAGGCAGAGGGCGTAGGTGCTGCTGGTTCTGAGGGCTGGTGACAGGAATATGTTTATGGAGATGTTGCTGGCTTATGGCAAGTTCCTTTCCGCAAACCTCAAGTCAGAGTGAGGTAGCCTAGAGAAAGACGCACACAGCCTGGAGGCCTGAAGTTCAAGGTTATAGCACCTGCAGGGTTGTTTGTACTCCCTGTGACTCCATAGGAACCCTTCCCCAGTATCTGACAGCTTCTGGCGGTGGCCAGCAATCCCTGGCTTGCAGACACCTCCCTCTACCCCTTGTTGTCACAGGTTATCTCTGCTCATGGTGGCATGGCTTGTCAGAGAGAGAGAGAGAGAGAGAGAGAGAGACCATGCTGATGATCTAACAGAGAAGTTGTATCTGAATATCCTCAGTGTTCTTGGCATGAAGACGTGTCATACATCAGGCCTTACCCAGGCTAGTCCATCCGAAACCACCATCCACACAGAAAATAAGAATTTTGTGTCTACACAAATCTTTGTCCATTACAAACTTTGGTCTGAGGACTGGTGAGATGACTCAGTGGTCAAGAGCACTTGCTGTTCATCCAGAGGACCTGGGTCTGATTCCCTGCAGTCTTACTGTGGCTTACAAGTGTTTGTGACTCCAGTTCCTTGGGATCAGATGCCCTCTTCTGGTCTCTGAGGGCACCAGGCATGCTTGTGGTACAGACACGTGCATTCAAACAAACATCTGTACAAACAAAATGTTTCTTTAAAAGAAACCTTGGTCACTACAGCTTAAAATGGAGCAGCGATTGTTAACTAATGGGTAAGTTGGCTTGGGTCGCTGGTCATCAGGTAAATATGGAGCTTCCCCCAGTGTAAGCAGCATGTGAGGGGACCAAAGGGCTCCCCCAGACGCTGAGTCAGAGCTGGGACAGGGATAATAGCATCATGTGTATGTGAGCATAAGTATCTTTCTCACGAACACATGGTCAAGTCCACCAGCAACATCATATGACAGCAACGATGTCATTGTCACTGTCACTACAACCACCATCACCAGCAGTACCAACAACTGTTAGATCCCACTCGATCATAAACAAATTGATCCCGTGATCAATTTGTCCAACAAGATGGCTTAGCATGTAAAGGCATTTGCTACTAAGCCTGACAAAACAAGTTCAATCCCCAGAAGTCACATGGTAGAAGGAAAGAATCCTTTCTGTAAGTTGTCCTGTGTATCCCTTACATCCCTGACACAAAATAAATATAACAAAATAGAATTTTAAAATTAAAATTAGCTTGATGCCAAGCCTATAATGTAGGTGTCATTGTACAACAGGCTTATGGCTGCCTGCACTCCCTGGTTTGCACACTTCCCCTCTGCCTTTGCTGCTCCATGCCATCTCCACTCACTCTTCCTCTTACTGCCACTCTCCCTCCCCCTTCTCGTCTGTCACTAAACAGACATTTCTCAACTGCCTAGAGCTTTGCTTCTTGGTGCTGTAATAAACTTCCCTGATAGAGGCAACTTAAAGAAGGAAGGGTAGAGGCTGGAGCGATGGCTCAGTGGTTAAAAGCACTGACTGCTCTTCCGAGGTCCTGAGTTCAATTCCCAGCAACCACATGGTGGCTCACAACCATCTGTAATGGGATCTGATGCCCTCTTCTGGCCTGCAGGTGAACATGTGGACAGAGCACTCATCATTTAAAAGGAAAGGAAGGAAGGAAGGAAGGAAGGAAGGAAGGAAGGAAGGAAGGAAGGAAAGGAAGGAAAGGAAGGAAGCAGGAAGGAAGAAGGGGTTTATTTGAGTTTAATTCCAGGTTACTGTCCTTCACTGCAGCAGGGACTTAAAGTTGGTCATGTGCCCGGTCATGGGGAGAATAAATGCGTGTGTGTTCATGCCCCTCTCATGCCCTCTCCTTTTCATCCAGTCCGGGGTCCAGCCCATGAGGTGGTGCTGCTCACATTAAGGATCCTCTTCCCACAGAATTCGCCCAGCTAAGGAAACCCTCACGGACATGCTCACAGGCCAGCCTGGTCTAGAAATCCCCCAGTGTGATTCTACTTTCCATCAAGTCGACAGAACAAGTGCTTACTTTTTTGTTTGTTTGTTTGTTTCGGTGCCACACTGTACCTTCTCCTATGCCCTTCATTCTTTTGAACTGCTCACAGGTTCTCCAAGCCCTGCCAGGAGGGAGAGAGGACCCATCCTGAGCTGAGGCTCTAGGGAAATGCTGGTAACCTGCGGTCAGCCAACCTTCATGAAAGGTTTCTCCATTTTTTCTTATCCTAGATTCTGGGCTCCCTGAGGGTAGTCTCCCTGAGTTTTGTCTTCTTGTGTTTAACATTGAGCTCAGTGTCTGCCTCACACACAATACCACAGAAGGACTTTTCAAGGTCAGGGCTCAGTTCTCTCTGTCCCCCAGAGTCAGACATATTCAATCCAGGTGGTGATGTTTATGCATGGGGAAACCCTGACACTAAGAACTAGGAAACTACAAAAGCCCAGGAAGGGGAGGGGGTGTCTTGTGAAGAGCAATGTGTGGGGCTGCAGCGCCCTCTTGTGCACAGGCTGCACCCAGGGCTTCTGCATGAGATCTGTGGGATTTCTGCCAAGATTGTCTTCCCTGTGCACAAGAGGGTAGAATAAGCACCCATGGGCCTCCGACACGTGCTGGGAAGACCTGGCTCTCAGCCGCTGTGAGAGCTGTGGGACTGACTCACCTGTGGAAGGAAGGGTAGCTGCTGGGGAGAGAGGAGGTGAGCACTGGCTCCTGTGGATGCCCTCTGCATGCTAATCCAGCCCTACGTGTGTCAGCAGCCTCCAGGCATCGCGTACCTGCAATATCTCAGCTCTAGTAGACTTCCTGTGATGCAGTGGAAGAGCGCCTTGCTGTCAACCCACACAGAAATGTCCCAGCACCCACAGGACGGAATGCTGGTTGTTTTCAAGTGTCCTCTCCCACCCTCCTGCACCCTTAAGGGGTGGTGGTATTCTGTCGTCTCTCGTCTTAGCTCTGTGTCCACATACAGAAGCTTCTCAGCGACAAGCTGGATGTACAAGGGAGGGGAAGGTCATGGCTTGCTTAGGGGAAATGTGGCAGCTGCAGAGGTGCTTCCTGTCCAGAAGAGGAAGGACGGCATTGAGTGGTCCACCTGGCAGGAGCTCACTCTTTCAATAAACTGGACTGCATGTGCTTTTGCAAGATCACATGATCAACTAATTCAAGTGAATTTAATTTGTGATAATGCATCAGGCCACTGAGAAGAAATATCAACATATTGAGCTAGCTGTCCACACAGTCATGCTCCTGTTTACCACAGAAGCCTCTTACTTTTCTCACTTTTTTTTTTCTGATACATGGTTTCATGTAGCCCAGGTTAGCCTGTAACTTACTATGTGATGAAGTCTCCTGCTTCTACTTCAGTGCTGGGATTAACAAGCACGAGCTATCATAACTAGTTTTCTCAAAACGTCTGACTAGTTCTCAGAGGCCTGGGTTAGTGGCACCTGTGGCCATCCCCAAATGTTGCAGGCTATGTGCTTCTTACTGGAAAGGCTCACAATATTGCTGTGTAATTCCCAAAGTTAACAGGGCTCACAAAAGCAATCACCACGGCCCCTGCAAGACCCTCAGAGCTAAGGCTCACTGCAGAGACCAGGTCTCACATGGCCACGTGGGATCCCAGCTCAGCACCAACCTGGATTTCGTGGGGGCTTTCTCCTATGTCCTCATGTGCTCAACCTCCATGCCCAACAACAAGAAACTTGGCTCTCATTGTCACTGACTCTAACTCATCAAAGCCATCCCTTGAATGAAAACACTTTCAGCTGTGGGGTGTGTGTGCGCGCGCGCGCGCGCGCGTGTGTGTGTGTGTGTGTGTGTGTGTGTGTGTGTGTGTGTGTGTGTGTTGGTACACACCTTTAATCCAGGCACTGCAGAGGCAGAGGCAGAGGCAGAGGCAGAGGCAGAGGCAGAGGCAGAGGCAGAGGCAGAGGCAGAGGCAGAGGCAGAGGCAGAGGCAGAGGCAGAGGCAGAGGCAGAGGCAGAGGCAGAGGCAGAGGCAGAGGCAGAGGCAGAGGCAGGAGGATCTCAAACTCTGTAAGTTTGAGCCCATCCTGGTCTACGTGGTGGGACTTTGTTTCAGAAAGGTAAGAAGGGATGGGAGTGACATGGATACAGTATTTATATGTGTCCCTGTAATGAACAATATTTTCTATAACCTCCTGGCCCCCAAAACTCCCCCATCATGCTCGTTCCCAAGCTTCATGCTGCATTCCTCCCTGTGGGGTACCACGTCATTACACCAGGCCTGACTCCCACCATGGGTGGACCCAGAGGTGGATGGCTATCCTTATCACCGGGCTGGACTTTATGCCCAACTGTTCTGTGAGGATGCCTGTCTACCCCTGCCCAGGAAAGGCTTTAGGTAAGAGAATCGGGAGGGGGGGAAGGGAGGGGAAGGAAAACAAAGGCAAGGCATGAGAAGCAAGGGGAGGGAGGAAGGAAAAGGAGGAAGAGGCTATAAAGGTAAGGGAGAAGGAAGGAAAAAAAGAAGAAGGCAAAAGGAAGAGGGCACTGTGATCTCATCATCCCGTTGGTTCCTTCAGTGTGTCTGAGATAGGGTGCTACAGTATGACCATTGGTTCCTTCAGTGTGTCTGAGATAGGGTGCTACAGTATGACCTTTGGTTCCTTCAGTGTGTCTGAGATAGGGTGCTACAGTATGACCATTGGTTCCTTCAGTGTGTCTGAGATAGGGTGCTACAGTATGACCATTTAGTCCCTGCAGTAACTCTTAAAACAGCAGACATTTCCATTCCAAATGGAAACAAGTTATAACACAAAACATCTTGTTACAATAGTTTAAATAATCTGTTAAAGAGTGATGTCTAGGGGTCTGAGAGATGGCTCCCTGACTGCTCTTCCAGAGGTCCTGAGTTCAATTCCCAGCAACCACATGGTGGCTCACAACCCTCTGTAATGGGATCCGATGCCCTCTTCTGGTGTGTTCAGAGACAACTAAAGTGTGCTCATATAAATAAAATAAATGAATCTTAAAGAAAGTGATGTCTAATACAGTGGCCGTATTTCATTGCAGTAAGAGAAGAGTAACTGATACGGTGACTGAAGGGACTGAGTTTGCAGAGAACTTTCTGAAATATGGAGGGGAATCGAACCTACAGCTGCTGGGGTGCGGCTGTCCTCTTGTCTTCGGAGATGATCTTTACATTTCTCTACACAGAGTCTTACTCTGTTATTCTGCATATCCACCGTGTATGAATGTACTGAAAATATTTCTACCCATGATAATAATGAGAGGTGTGATCACTGAGAGTCCAGCATCACACTCCTGAGACCTGACCATGGACCTCTCGCTGCCACGGCGAGACACAGTGAAGACACAGTGGCTTGAGAACAGGATCGGGAGACTCTAGAGGACCCCCTCTGGTACCCCAGGGTCTTACTTTGGTGGATACTGTGTCATACTCTGCTCACCTGTGTGTCATATGTGGTCTGCAAATGCTTCATCTGGTGAAAGGCTGTCTCCCTTATTTGAGTTGGTTGCTGGCATTTCGGAATGCAATTCTATAAAGGATATAGATTCTGGGCATCTTTTGAAATACGGAAGATTGAGGGAACTGAGGCCTGGTGACCACTGACTGGAGACAAATGAGCGTTTTCTGTTCAGACACATATGCAATGCCTCTTCCGTCATGTAGGCCGGAGTTCACTTCTCATCACTTCTAGTGCAGCTGCCTCTCTGCCTTCCTCTTCAGGGCAGAATGGGGCATGTGGTCTCTATCTTCTGCCTCTCTATTAGTGGTGAAGCATGGGGTGGGGGTGGGTTCTTCCTGTTTTAGCCACAGTAGAACCTGTTAAAGTTAAGAAGTGGTAGACCCCTCCCACTGAACGTAATTCATCTGCACTAGGCTGTAAGACAATATCACCTAGCTAAGAAAAAGGAAGTTTTCCACTCTGGATGCTGGCAGACGAGAAGGGAAGGAGTTCTGTTGACTAGGATATACCAGAAATGCTTGCTGGATGAAACCTCTTTGGTCTGGGAGCCCTGCCTTCTTATGCACTTCAAAAAGGTGACCTTTCCTAGTAATCGCTGCCTTAGCTTCTTTTCCTGTTACTGAGATACAACATGCAGACAAATACAACTTAAGGGAGAAAGAGTTTGTTTATTTTGGTTCAAAATGGGAAGACAGCAGTGGCATAAGTTTGAGGGAGCTGGTGTCTTAGCGCATGCACAGTCAGGAAGAGAGAGGAATGCACGTAGCTATCTGCTCAGCTCCCTCTCTCAATTTTCATAGTCTAGGATCTCAGCCAGGGGACGGTGTCACCCACAGTGGGCATATTAATTCCCACATCAATTAATGTAGCCAAGACAGTCCCTCAGACACTCTCATAGGCTAATCTTTATCTAAATAAATCCTCACAGGCTTTCCCAAAGGCCCATATTCCAGGTGACTCTAGATTTTGTCAGGTCAACAATTAACGCTGTAACCACATTGACATTGTCTTGGGTGCTTGTCAGCGATCAAGTCTATCAAGCAAATAGTTCAGTGAAATTTATTCGATTCTAAATTTTGAACTCAGAATGGACAGCTCTTGAATGAGTACTTAGAATCTATTTTAGGATCTCTGAATGCCTTTAGTTTTTCATGACTAACACAAACACTGGGGCTGAGGACCAGAGGCAGTGATGCTTGGAGAAGAAGCCTGTGTGGATCCTGAGATGGCCTCTATGGTAGTTCATAGAGCCAGTTGTTGAGGCGGCCATCACGGGCTCCTGCACAGCAAGGATTCTGAGTTATCCAAAGAAGTCCTAGTAGTGCTCCAAAGTTGGATCCACAAGCCAGGAGCAGCAGCAGTGTCCAAGCCAGTCCAGAGGCCTACAGCCAGTGGGATGACCCACTCAGAACCGTCGTCCTATAAGCACGTGGCCTCCAGTCACACAGTGCTTGCCTTTGTTACTTTCACGTCCTTTCGATTCCTGCACCTCTTCATCAGATGTTGTGTCCACATCTTGTAAGTGTGTTTTCATGAATAATAGTAATTAATGTTTTATATAACATTTTATCACCTTCTGTCACAAGAAGCAGATTTTACGTACTCTCACTTCCCAGTGGCACATGGACTGGCTTTGTTTCTAGGGCACAATTGAGATTTAAAGGTTTTCTAATATTTATCTTTACATATGTGTATCTCTATGTAGGTGGCTATGTGTACCTGAGTGAATTCCCTTGGAATGCAGAAGGCATTAGATCCCATGGATCTATGCTTACAAGTGATTGTGAGCCATCCAGCATGGGCTCTGGGCATTGAACTTGGATCCTCTTCAGGAGCAGTGCATGATTTTAACCAGTGGGCCATCGACCTAGCCCCCTACAACTACCACACTGAACTCTCCCCTGTTGCGCAGAGATCCACTGACAGAGTGTTCTAGTGCATGGGTGTTGCTCTAAATGCTGGATTAAAGCTGCAGACAAAAGGAGACCTTACATGTACCAAGCCTACATAGGAATGGGGAAGACGAATGTTCAGAAACAGAAGTACCTATGTCACGAGGGTTATGTCGTGCAGGAAAGTGAATTACGATGAAGGGTAGAGAGGATGATGTGTGCCTCAGGGGTGAGGTGTGCCTCAGGGGGTGCCAGGTAGGTGTCTATGGACAGAGATGAAGATGTCTCCTGTGTCCACAGGGGCTGACACAGTCTGGGGTACACTACTGGAGTCCTGCGACAATCTGGAATCAATTTAATAAACATTCCACTTGTACTCTGACTGAACACTTCTGCACACTCAAAAAAAAGGAGAAGCATTAAAATCCTCCCTCTCCCCTAAAGGGGCAAAAGCATGAGGTAAAGCACGAGGGGTAGAGTCTTTGGGAGGCGCTCAGGTTGTGGGGCGACTCTCACCAAATACTTGTTCTGCCTTTTGCTGCACATGCAGCCTCCACAGCTTGAAAACACTTTCAGGTGTTTCAGAAGGAAGCTGGCACACTGAGTTTTGTTATGGAGGTCTGAATGTTGTAGACAGTCTACTAAAAGGCTGCTCGGAAGAGAGGCCCATGAAACAGGTCCTGCCTCTGGGAACAGAAAATGCTTCCAGTGTCTGGGGGGTGCTGTGTCTGGGAAGATTCAAGAGCTGCACCTCAGAGGTTTTGTGTGGTGGTGAGGGAGTAACAAAGAGGTCAGTGGCCTGGTTACAGGTACTGCCATGTCTCCGGCACTCAGTCTAGCAATGGCTCAGGCAGAAGCACTGCTGTAGTGTGGTTTGAATTTCATGAATGCTGAAGCTGGTTGTTAAAAGCCACCATACCCTAACTGATAATTCCTACATTCCCCATCCACCAAACACTTTACTTTATGCTGATGAGTGTATACCTGCACATGTGTCTATGCACCGTGTGCATGCCTAGTGCCTGAGGAGATCAGAAGAGGCCATCGGTCCCCCTGAACTGGAGTTATGGGTGGCTGTAAGCCTCGATGTGGGTGTTGGGCATCAAATCCAGGTCCCCTACACGGACCATAACAGGCAACTTTCAAAAGTGCTAAATCATCTCTCCAGCTGTGTCTCTAATTTTGTTTGTTTTTATGAAACACGGTTGTCCCCTCCAAGCAGCACCCAGCAAAACACAAGCCTGGTTGTCTTTGAGATCAGTAATATGTGTGTAGGCTAGCCTCAAACCCTTCACACTCCACAGTGAGGTGAATCTAGGCTGGCCTCAAACCCTTCCTAGCCATCAAGTTGTCCTTGAGTTTCTGATCCTTCTGCCTCAACCTCCCAAGTGCCGGGATCCTAGGCTGCAGCACCATGCCCAGTTCCATGGTTCTTCCATTTATGCTCAGCAGGTCTCTTTTTTTCCTCTCAGTGCTGGGCATTGCCCCAGTGACCTGTGGCTCACTCTCTGCCCTGTCTTCTCCCAGTCTCTATAAGTACTTTACACCCTCCAGTCTATGAACCTCACTTCTCATTTTCTTGGATTTTTCAACTTTGAGTTGTGAGTACCTCTGGAAATCCACAAGCTGCCTGCTCCATGGTCCCCTTTGGTGCTGCTCTGGTCCTTAATCTTCCCAATGGAGAAGACCTTAGGGAGTGAGAGAGGGTCTTATAGCAGATGTCGCCCAGTGTTTTGGAATCCAAGATCCTACTCTAGGGATGCTGAGGCAGGAGGGTGGTTAGTTTAAGACTGGCCTGGGTGTTACAGTAGGCCTTTATTCATTTATATACATTCAACGACCCCAGAGAGTTCCCTAGGAAGCTGGTAAACAACCACCATGTCTAGCCAATCTATTCAGTGCTTCCTCTGAGCTTCAAAGAATGCCCTTGGAAAAGCCCCAGCAGTTGGTTGCTTCTTACCCAGCACCTGTGCTCTGGTCAGCAAGGTGACACCTTCTGGAATCCGGGAAAGGCTGCAGTCATCCTTCCTGGTAAAGGTACACTTCATTTCATGCTCACAAGGCCTTGCACCCCACTTCTCATAAGCAGAGGCCCTGGGTATGCTAACGTCCTGGCGAGTGTTTGTATTCACTTGCACTGGTCTTTGCAGATGCTCAGAGCTGTGGTAGTTCCCTTCTGTTCTGAGATCGCTATCCACTCCAACAGTGCCACAGCCAGGGCTCCTGATGGGAACATTGTGGGAGGTGGCATCTTGGAGAACAGGAGGGGTTCCTTTGTGTAATTCCTAAGCTATGGTCACTCTAGCTCCTGGCCTTGGCCATCTCTACCTTGCCTGGTGTTTCAGAATTCAAACTCTGAAGGCTAACACTCTGTGTTACACCTTTACCACGTGTGCCATAACTACCTGCCATTGGCGCTTCGATCTGTGTTACCAACTCAGACTTACCTTCCAATTTCATTGCTTATGATTTGTGGTCCCCTCCCTAGTGGTTCAGTAATACTATGAATCTTTCATTTCTATATTCCCTCTGTAAAGATCCAGAAAAGGGAAAGCCATTTTGGATAGAAATGCATGGTGGGAAGCACACTATAGTCATTTCAAACAAGAGCACTGCCTGGCAGAGATCCCATAGGTAAAGTGACTGGCAACAAGGAAGTCTTTCTTGCCACAGCAAGCATTCCAGAAACAAGAGGAATGGATACAGTTTCAAGAGGCTACACAGAATGGCATCATTTTGAATGGACATTTCAGTGACACGTGTAAGACATAGCCTCTCTTCTTGCATCACGGTCACCAAAGCCAGTACATCACCCTGGTCCACAGTAGGGAAGTGCCAGCAGGACGCTGGGTAGCTTCTTTACCACAGGAAACATCTGCTTCACGGTCACTGAGGAGTATTACGGTCTTCCTGGGTGTGCTGCTGGGGCTGGGCTTCCCCGACCCTATTGGTACACACAGCCTCGAAGGGAATCGCTCCAAATGTTTGAGAGAGTGAACAGATGTTCTCACAAACATACCAGCAATGCTCCAAGGAGCCTCAAGCCTGGTTTTAAACACTCAAAATTAAAAAGGGCAGGCAAGGTTAATGCCTCAGAAACTCAGTGTAAGAGCCACCCAGAGGACAGTGTGGCTTACAGAGCCAAATCATTAATGTTTATTGAACGATTTCTTAACAGTAATTTAGTGTGTGTGTGTGTGTGTGTGTGTGTGTGTGTGTGTGTGTGTGTGTGCATGAATGTTGCAGTGTGTTAGGGGGTAGATACATGCATGGCAGTGTGTGTGGGGGCACATGCATGTCACAGTATGTGTATGTGTGTGTGTGAGTACATGCATGTTACAGTGTGTTTGTACATGCATGCCACTGTGTGTGTACATGGATGTCACAGTGTGTGTATATATGCATGTTACAGTGTGTGTGAATGGATACATGCATGTCATAGTGTGTGGGGGGGATACATGCACGTCACATTTTGCATGTGTGGAAACTGGAGGAAGTCAGGAGTTGGTTCTCTCCTCCCACCAACTGTATGTATTCCAGTGATTGAACTCAGTTATGAGGTTTGACGGCAAGGGCCTCTGTCCACTGAGCCACTGTGCCATCCCAATCATTTGTTTTTAACCCTGCTTCTGGGAGCTGATCCTTCTGCATGTTTGAAGGTGATACACCTCTATCAAGGAGGATGCAGGTTACTTATTGTTTCCACAGGCCCAGGGCTACTCAGGAATTATTAGCAAACAGTTGGGTACGTCTGCTCACAATGCTGATTTAGGACAGTGCAGGATGTCTGCTCACAATGCTGATTTAGGACAGTGCAGGACTGCTGTGAAAAACTGCCTGAGAAAACCAACGTATGAAGAGGAAAGGTTGATTTTAGGTCGTGACTCTGGAGACATCAGACTCTGGCTGCTCAGCTCCCTTGTTTTACAGCCCATAGAGAGCCTGCATCCAGGAAAAACATGTCAGACCATAGTTTATCATCCAAGAAGTTTAGGGGAGCTAGGAAGGTACCAGGGCTCCAGGGTCCCCCTCAAGGACCCAATGATATTCTTTAGTCCATCTCCCCACAGCCCTAGAGGCTGGTAAGCAAGCCTTCAGTATGGGGCCTTTGGCCCTTTCCTATCCGAAGTGTAATACCCTGAACCACTCCAGAGGAAGCTAGCAATGTCCGCTGCCTGATCCAAAAACCACCGGACAGACAGACGTGTCTATAGTCAGAAACCGCAGCAGACGCCTCTCCTTAGGGATGTCTAGACTTGTCAGGCCTAGTCCTTCACTCTTCAAGCCTGCCTTTTTATGGCATGCCGCTTTCTTACTTCAGGGGACCACGATGCCTTAGGGGTTTAGGTCTGTAACCATAGCCTGCCTTGCTTCACTCTGCAGTAAGAGAGGGTTAGGGTGCAGCGGCCCCCCTGCCATCCCAGATGATCTGGGATGGGAAGCTTACTTTTATAGGAGGTATCCATTTGTTCTTAGAGGATGATCGCTTCAAATGTGACAGACAATTCCATGTGGCTGCTGCCTCCTCCCTCATGACAGTACATGGCAGACATCACAAATCAATCCCATATGCCATCACCAACCAATCCCTCCTGATGCTGTTTTCACTGTGCCTGGACTTGGCCTAGAATCCCACTAATTTTCAGCCCCATGGTCTGCAACTTTCCTTTATTATTTTTGCTTGTTCCTCATTATAATTAGAATGTGTGCTGCGCTCACTTGAGGAGAGGGATGTTGCATAATCGGAAGCCGGAGCTTGAAGCTGGCTGTCTCCCTCCACCACTTCTCACCTTATTGGTGAGACAGGGTCCCTCACTGAACTTGGAGCTCACTGATTGGCTAGCCCGACTGGGCAGTGAGCTCCAGGGACCTGCCTGTCTCTATCCCTCAGTGCTGGGAATGTGGACGCACTGCTATACCTGGGGATCTGTTTCCAGGTCCTTGTGCTTCCTCAGAAGACATTTAACCCACTGTCCCCCCAGGTCCCTGGTTACCACCTTCCATCCCTGCCTGTTCGCTGTCGTCTGATTACATAATGCGGTTGTTCAGTTGATGCCATGGAGGCTAACGACCTCCACCCTCAGCCTCAACTTTCACAAACCGAGTAGGCTGTAAGTGGTTGTCAAGCCCTTTGCTGGTCACTGAGCTGTGGATGATGATTAGAATTATAATAATGGATAGATTAGATGCCATGGTAAGCATATCGTACACTTTGCTCTGATTGGTCCTCACAGCAGCATCATAGGTTAGTCACCCCGACTCCCTTAGTTTTCATAATAAGAACATGACATATTGGAGGGGGGACAGCATACCAGTGGACCCAGAGATAATGGAAGAGCCCAGATTCTAAGTAGGTCTGCCCAATTCTGCCTTTCTCAAACCTGATGACATCCAGGTGTGGTTATAGGGACCCTTGAGGATTGCTTAGGACTAGAAGGGATAGCGATCAGAAGGACTTGCTTTACGTGTACTAAGGACATTTTGTTTGAATTCATCTTCAGGGTGGAGAACTTGTCTTAAATGAAGCCACTGGATCTAGTGGAGAGCTCTTAAGCACTGGGCACTATGAGTAGCATAGGGTGATGGTCCCAGAGCCCAGAGGGCTCATGGACACAGACTGTCCTTTCCCACCTAGAACAGAGTGAAGTCAATAATTCCATTCTCAGTTCCAAGAAAAATGCTTATAGACTTTATGAACCAGCCATTGTCTGAGTGTGAGTCCCATTTCCCGAGGATACTTCGACCTTCCGAGGATCAGGATCAACCAAGCACTTTTGAGAAACGTGAAGGGAAATGAACCCTGTTCTTGGGATTTAGCTTGGCAAGAACAGTTTGAGTTTGCAAATAGTGGCTGGGACCGGAGTCCCATTCATTGGCTCTCTGACCCACCACTCTGAGGCTGTGAGGCCTGAAGCTCTCTTGGGAGGCAAAAACCCTACATGACTCTCCTTGTCACACTGAGCTTCAGCATCAGGTTAGTTTTATGACCTCAAAGAGTTCCTAGAAAAAGTCCACACAAGAATGGTTCTTCTATTTCACATATGTTAACTTTTTAGCCCCAAACAGTGGTGTGAGGTGAGTGGTGTGAGGTGAGTGGTGTGAGGTGAGTGGTGTGAGGTGAGTGGTGTGAGGTGAGTGGTGTGAGGTGAGTGGTGTGGGATGAGTGGTGTGAGGTGAGTGGTGTGAGGTGAGTGGTGTGAGGTGAGTGGTGTGAGGTGAGTGGCGTGAGGTGAGTGGCGTGAGGTGAGTGGTGTGAGGTGAGTGGTGTGAGGTGAGTGGTGTGAGGTGAGTGGTGTGAGGTCAGTGGTGTGCAGGTGAGTGGTGTGAGGTGAGTGGTGTGAGGAGAGTGGTGTGGAGTGGATTATTTATATGTAGATGTCTGCCCTATGTGTCTGGGTCGCCCGGCTGCACTGGATCCACTGAGCTGAAGTTTGAGGTGGCAGTGTGGGTGTTGAGAACTGAACTCAGGTCCTCTGGAAGAGCAGTGTGCACTGCTAACCTCTGAGCCATCTCTCCAGCCCTGACAGCACACACCTCAGAAAGAGAGTCACTGTGGTTCACTTGTGTCTCCTCTCAAAGATAAGCTGAAGTCCTAAACTCTAGCACCTAACTATGAGTGTGACTTTATGTGGAAGGAAAGTCTTTGCAAATTCACTTAAGAAGAGGATAGGGGTCTTCATCAAGTGACTGGTGTCTTTCTAAGATGTGCTATGGGCACAAAGTCCACAGCAGAGATGGAAATGCAAGGGTTGGGGAACAGACTGAAATGGCACATCTTTAAATGAAGTGTTGCCAGGGACCGTGAGGGAAACATGTCCCTCAGCCTTCAGAGGATTCAATCTGCTGACACCTTAATGTTAGACTTGCTTAGGAGTAGAAGGTGATGTCACATACTGTAGAGCAACAGTCTGACATCCTTAGTTGTCAAAAGCAACGAGAAACTGAGTTCCCATTCGTAGGCACCAGTCTGAGAAGCATGGGAGACGGGGACTGGGATATAGGAAGTGGCAGGGACTAATGTGTTTTAGAAAGCTTGCACCAGGCAGTACCTCTGTCTTGGAAGAATGTTGGTGGTTGAGCTTTTCAGGGTGTTAGGTGACATCAGTCAAGGGAGCATATGTTCACAAGCTGTGCAGGAGCCAGCAGGGTATGAGACACACTGCCATACAGAATCACTACCCCTTCCTGTGACTGCCAGGACTGCCATTTTAGCTGGGGGGCATGTTCCTGGTCTCAGCAGCCTCCTTTAGCAATGTGCTCTCTCTCTCCCTCCCCCCCCCTCTCTCTCTCTCATCACAGTAGGTCTAGTCCTTTGAGACTTCTTTGTGTAGAATCATATTTATTGCTTACCTTCTTATGGATTCAATCTTTCCAGCAGATAAGAATAAGAGGCAAAGACATTTTCCTGCATCCAGTCCGAGACTGGATATCAAGTATTCAGTTGGTGTGATAAGAAACCCTTCTATATGGGCAGTGAGATAGCCCAGCAGGCCCAAGTGCTTGCCATCAGCCTGACTACTCAAGTTCTATGCCCACAGGGTGGAGGGAAAGAACCAACCCTTAAAAGTTGTCCTCCGACCTCTACCAAAGCACCATGGCACATATGTACACATAGGTACACACACACACACACACACACACACACACACGCACACACGCACACATGCACACACACACAAATGTGCACACACATGCACACACAGACACTGGTAAAGACTACTTGAGTGCTTGGAATCAATGAGCTGGGTTCTAGGAACTTGTATTTCTGTGGTTCTCTGTATGATCTCAATCACCAATATTGGAAATTTGATCTTGGAATTGTTTATAGAGAGCACATGTAGGTACATTTATGTGATGGATACGTCAGGTAGCTCATAGCTTACTGGTCTTTTATGGACAATGGGAGGTGAGATGTAGCTCAATGCAGAGAAAACTCCCAGATGAGCTTTGTAAGGAGATGTGGTAAGTGCAGTCCTGCCTCATGAGCAGTGTCCCTGGTTCTGCAGTCTGCCACATTTCCATCACTCCCATTTGTCCTGGGTGTGCTCCTGTCTACAGACCTCAGCATCCACCTGAGACAGGACGGAGTGGCGGCCACTCACCTTCACACTTGAGCAGGAAGAAGTCCATGTTATGACTGAAGGAAGCACTGACATAGGTGCAGTTCTCCACCAGGTCACATGACAGACACTGCCTGTTGAAGTCGTCTACCGTGTTGGCGCTGGAAGAGCAAAGAGCCAGTGAGAACAGGGGCAGAGACCGAGTGATCCTGGAGGTCAAGTCCTGAGTTCCCCAGGAGGGTAGCTCTCCTCTGAGGTTGTCTGCTCACCCCTGCTGCTAATCCATTAAGCTTTACTCCCATCAATACCCCTTTGGGGATACTTAACTCTATTTCCCAGCATTCCTAACCCATAATTCCTCCAAACTCTGGAGAGTTATCTTAATCTTCACCAGTGGTGAAGCTGCAGGCAAGGTGATATCAGGGTATGGAGACTACAATCATGAGTGTCCTTGCCTGCTGTGGTCCTGGGTGCCATTGTCTAGTGTGGTCATGGGTGTCATTGTCTAGTGTGGTCATGGGTGCCATTGCCCAGTGTGGTCATGGGTGTCATTGCCCAGTGTGGTCATGGGTGCCATTGTCTAGTGTGGTCATGGGTGCCATTGTCCAGTGTGGTCATGAATGCCATTGTCCAGTGTGGTCATGGGTGCCATTGTCCAGTGTGGTCACGGGTGTCATTGCCCAGTGTGGTCACGGGTGTCATTGCCCAGTGTGGTCACGGGTGCCATTGTCTAGTGTGGTCATGGGTGTCATTGTCTAGTGTGGTCCTGGGTGCCATTGTCCAGTGTGGTCATGGGTGCCATTGTCTAGTGTGGTCATGGGTGTCATTGTCTAGTGTGGTCATGGGTGCCATTGTCCAGTGTGGTCACGGGTGTCATTGCCCAGTGTGGTCACGGGTGTCATTGCCCAGTGTGGTCACGGGTGCCATTGTCTAGTGTGGTCATGGGTGTCATTGTCTAGTGTGGTCCTGGGTGCCATTGTCCAGTGTGGTCATGGGTGCCATTGTCTAGTGTGGTCATGGGTGCCATTGTCCAGTGTGGTCATGGGTGCCATTGTCCAGTGTGGTCATGGGTGCCATTGTCCAGTATAGTCCTGGGTGCCATTGTCTAGTGTGGTCATGGGTGCCATTGTCCAGTGTGGTCATGGGTGCCATTGTCCAGTGTGGTCACGGGTGCCATTGTCCAGTGTGGTCACGGGTGTCATTGTCTAGTGTGGTCCTGGGTGCCATTGTCTAGTGTGGTCATGGGTGCCATTGTCTAGTGTGGTCATGGGTGTCATTGTCTAGTGTGGTCATGGGTGCCATTGCCCAGTGTGGTCATGGGTGTCATTGCCCAGTGTGGTCATGGGTGCCATTGTCTAGTGTGGTCATGGGTGCCATTGCCCAGTGTGGTCATGGGTGCCATTGTCCAGTGTGGTCATGGGTGCCATTGCCCAGTGTGGTCATGGGTGCCATTGTCCAGTGTGGTCATGGGTGCCATTGTCCAGTGTGGTCACGGGTGTCATTGCCCAGTGTGGTCATGGGTGTCATTGCCCAGTGTGGTCACGGGTGCCATTGCCCAGTGTGGTCCTGGGTGTCATTGCCCAGTGTGGTCACGGGTGCCATTGCCCAGTGTGGTCCTGGGTGCCATTGTCTAGTGTGGTCATGGGTGCCATTGCCCAGTGTGGTCATGGGTGCCATTGTCTAGTGTGGTCATGGGTGCCATTGTCCAGTGTGGTCATGGGTGCCATTGCCCAGTGTGGTCATGGGTGCCATTGTCCAGTGTGGTCATGGGTGCCATTGCCCAGTGTGGTCATGGGTGCCATTGCCCAGTGTGGTCATGGGTGCCATTGCCCAGTGTGGTCATGGGTGCCATTGTCCAGTGTGGTCATGGGTGCCATTGTCCAGTGTGGTCATGGGTGCCATTGTCCAGTGTGGTCATGGGTGTCATTGTCTAGTGTGGTCATGGGTGCCATTGTCCAGTGTGGTCACGGGTGCCATTGTCCAGTGTGGTCATGGGTGTCATTGTCCAGTGTGGTCATGGGTGCCATTGTCTAGTGTGGTCATGGGTGTCATTGTCCAGTGTGGTCATGGGTGCCATTGTCCAGTGTGGTCATGGGTGCCATTGTCTAGTGTGGTCATGGGTGCCATTGCCCAGTGTGGTCATGGGTGCCATTGTCTAGTGTGGTCATGGGTGCCATTGCCCAGTGTGGTCATGGGTGCCATTGTCCAGTGTGGTCATGGGTGCCATTGTCTAGTGTGGTCATGGGTGCCATTGCCCAGTGTGGTCATGGGTGCCATTGCCCAGTGTGGTCCTGGGTGCCATTGCCCAGTGTGGTCATGGGTGCCATTGCCCAGTGTGGTCATGGGTGCCATTGTCTAGTGTGGTCATGCGTTTCATTGTCCAGTGTGGTCATGGGTGCCATTGTCCAGTGTAGTCATGGGTGTCATTGCCCAGTGTTGTCATGGGTGCCATTGTCCAGTGTGGTCACGGGTGCCATTGTCTAGTGTGGTCATGGGTGCTAATGTCCAGTGTGGTCACGGGTGCCATTGTCCAGTGTGGTCATGGATGTTATCATATGGTCATGGTTATCATTCATCACCTGATGGGATCATGGTTACTAGTGTAGTCATGGATGCCATCACTTTGAATAATCATGGGTGCCTACAGTGGTCATGGGCACGATCACCGGGCACTTTGTACCCATGTAAGGGACTCTCTGGACAGATGATTGGCAATCTGAGAGCAGTGGGCAGGTTCCCCACATTCTTTAAGTGCCAAGGGCAAGAGCGGGGAGCTCTGTGAATGGCAAGGAACTGGCATGGATTGTTTCCAGAACCCAGTCCTCCTGACAGCAGGATGGGGCTGATGTTGCTTCTTGCTTGGGGATGAGAAGGACAGTGAGAGAAACCAGTTGAAGATGCCACCTGGAACCACCATGGTCAGGTCTAATCTAGGCCAAGAAGCCCCTGGGAAGGTTCCTCTCTAAGCACAGCTTCCAATGTGGAACCTCTCTTCCTGAGGATGAAGATGTTATGGGAGAGAGAAGGCAAGCTTCTGATGCCACAGGTCATAGGGGAGGTGCAGAAGCTGCCTTCTTGCTTTTTATAAAGTGGGTAGCCTGATTTTCATAACTCTAGTAGGCCCATAGCAGTGAACAGTCTAGAGAGCAGCAGGTCCGTGACCACAGAGCCTTGCTTATTCGTGCCAGCTTTATACTCAGCATGGGGTACAGTGGGGAGACTTCTATGTGGTGGGGCTTCTCTAGCTTCTCTGGTCCACACTGTCCTCTTCTAGTGGCCATTGAAGATTCAGGGAGCAGCCAGCTGCAGCTGCTCTAGTTAAGAAGTGTCTAGAAACAGCCATTGTTCTCCTCTTCCAAACGGGCAGAAACCAAGTTAACCTCAGAACAAAGCCCTCTCACATGTGATAACCGCTGAGAGGGTGATCTTACATCTGCCCTCTCTGGGTTCCTGGCATACCTGTCCATTTTCTATGTTTTGTGAGGTTGTGGAACTTGGGTCATCGCAAGCAAGCTTGGAGCATGGGGGGCCAGGGGGGAGGTGAAAAGCCAGCCTCCTCCTCATTCAGCTATTGGTTGATTCCTAAACCAGACCCGGCTGTCCTCAGAATACACAGATAAAGGCAATCTGCCAAGATAGTGCTTGAATATAGAGCCAGCCAGGCAGGGTCCCTCAAGAGGAGAAGCGTGTGTGTGTGTGTGTGTGTGTGTGTGTGTGTGTGTGTGTGTGTGTGTGTCTGTTCATGGGCATGAGCCTATGAGTGCGCATGCCAGAGAGCAAGAGCGAGAGTAAGGATCGATTTGACCGAAGCAGAAACAGGACTTGAGGACTTGGGTCCAGTGGCTTCTGCTCTTTTCTCTCTTCCCTGGCTTTCTAGTTACCCAGCTGTCCTTGCTGCCTCCTATGGGCTGCTCAGAGCTGTGGTTGTGTGAGGCCAGGAGGCCCTGCCGGCAGTGGGAGCTGGTTACCTGTAGAGGTGTCGTCTTCGTGGCAGGTCCTCTGTGCTTAGGAAATAGCTGTGGAGATGGAAAAGGTATACTGGGTCAGATTGTCTCTGTGCATTTACTGGCCACAAGCCCCACCCTAGCTAATTCACAGTACCTGTCAGGGACTGTGGTCTGTTTAATGAGCAATGCCCATGTTAAGTCTGGGCATACTCATGACCACAGCAGGGACAGTGACGTCTACAGGCAGAGGGACATACTGGTCACACCAGCAGCTTCAGGTGTCTCCCGCACTGACCCTGGCCCCCTAACTCAGCAGTGAAGGCAGTGGAAGGGCATACCTAGATGTGAACATGGGGTTTCCCAAAAGATTGGTAACCTGAAGGGCAAGGAGGAGACTTTATAAAATCCCGTATAACCTGATCTGGGGAATACATGCCTGTTGGTTTTGTCCTAAGCCTGAGAATGCCTACTGGGTGAGCAGTGGGGCCAAGCAACATCAGGTGCAGGACTGGGCCTGGACCCCTTTTGATAGACGCTGAATAATCTTAGAAAGCAGCTTAACTTCTCTGCATATATTTATATTATATATGCAGTATATATTAATATATATTTTTATTTTATGTGTGTGTGTGCGCATGCATGCGTGTGTGCAGTTGCATGTTTATGTGTATGCAGGTATGTGTGTGTACAGGGGCACACATATGCACTTGCCGATAAAGGCCAGAGGCTGACCTTGGGTATCATTCCAAGGTCATTCCATGTAATTTGGCTTTCTTTTTAGACAGGGTCTATCACTGGGACTTGGCTTACTGATTGGATGATGCTTGTTGACCAGCGAGGTCCAGAGCCCTACTTCCCCAGCACTGGAATTATAAGCCCACACCACCATGCCTGCTTTTTTATGTGAGTCTTGGGGCTTGAACTCAGGTCCTCAGACTTGCACAGTGAGTACTTTAATAATGAAACCATCCCCCCAGCACATCTTAGTTTGTCTTTTCAATGGGCAAGCATACCATCCTAACCCATAGCCATAGTATAGTGAGATCGTGTCGGGGATGCCCTCAGCCTGTGCCCGGGTCTACAGAGATTCGATAAAAGCTGCTTCAGAGCATCTCTGCGAACCTACGTCCCCTCACAGGTCATTCAAGCTTTTCTTATATTTTTGGTTGTGAGCCTAGCCTTTAACAGCTGAGCCATCCCTCTAGCCCCCCATTCAAGCTTTTCTTTGTCACTGAACCTTGTAGCTTTGGGAGGTGGCTGAGTCAGGACCTGAGCTCACAATGGTGAGGGCCATGACCTCGGTGGGGAGAGGAGGCCCTGAGCTGTGCTTTTCCCTCTCCCAGCACATTTGACTAGCAATAACAAGAGGACTGGCTAGCCGTCCCAGACAGCCCCCGGGATCTAGCCCCGGTTCTCACTCACAGCTTATTCCGCTTCTCATCGTAGGTCAGGATCTCGGTCACATCCCAGTCCCCAGAGGTAATGGACTGGATGTTGTCATTGCTGCTGTTGGGCTGAAATACAGACAGGATGTCAGGAAGGAGTCAGCCTGTCAGAATTGAGGCTCTCTCCTCCCCGCTCTTGCTTCTCTTTCCTATGTCCTATGGCTTGAATCCAGCACCTTCTGCGATGGGCTCTGAGTGTTGCCAATGGGGATGTTAGGTGGTCCCTGTGTCAGGCTTGTCCTGGCGCCTCATCCTGCCGCCTTCTACAGACTATGACTCCTGTTCAGCCAGCACACTTCTCAGGTGTCTCCTGGAGCTGTGTACTACAGTCACCGGAGCCTGCCATCACAGCACCAGATACAGGCAGCACTCAATGTACAGCTGGGATGCTGAGGTACAGCTGTGGGTAGCTGTGAAGGGCACATGCCCTGGGGAGTCAGTGCAGAGGGGACGGAGCCTAACATAGGCAATGGAGGTTCACACAAGAGACTGCAGACCCAGGAGCAAGCTGCATAAGGACCAGCATCCAGGACGTCAGTGCAGCCTATGCCATCCTGGGCTTGGAAGCAGAGGCCCAGGACAAGAGTGGGCGCCTGGGTCAGGATGGGAGCCACCTCCTGGTGGATGCTAAGGGACTCTCAGCAGTTTCTGATCCTCTGAAGGAATTTACAGATTGGGGCTGAATGAAAGGAAGAATTGGTTTTTGTTTGTTTTGTTTTATTTTGTTTTTAAATCTGGGAATGAGCCCAGTAAAGTGAACAGATCAGGTTTTGGACATTCTGTAAGTCATGTGATTAAGTGGCTGGAAAACAGCAATGCCTGCCTTAGCTGGGAGTAGCCATCGCTCCTCCCCAAGGCACTTCAGAGCCCTTCTCTCCTCCCTCCCAGATGTTCACTGAGATGGTCCTGTGGTTTCTCTTGTGGGTGCAACCAGACACACATATGCCTCCAGACAGCCTTCTTCCTAATTACATCTTAGCTACAGTATCACTAAGGACAGATCTGCTGCTCACTCAGGGTAAGGCAGTGCTGGGGTTAGAGGGAGATTCATGAAGGACTTAGAGTGGCCTTGAGGGAAAGGAGAGTGTCAAGCAGGGCAGGCAGGCACTCAGTGGTCATCCTCATTGCTACCCATCAGTGAGTCCCCGTGTCCCTCTAATGTTGCTAGAAATGCCACATTCCATGTCCATGTTCTTGAGCATTAGAGTTTGCACTCCAGCTGCTGCCCTCCTCTGTGTGTGGACAAGTGCTGTGCGACCCGCGTCCTTGGAACCCATGTGTGGACATCAGCCTCCATCTATGAGCATCTTGGGGTCCTAGGAAGGGCGAGTGTGTTCACCCCAGGCCAGCACCAATGGTACCACAGCACAGAAGGCAGTAGGACCCACCTGGGATGAGGATACAGTGATGTGGTAGAATTTACCCCGGCCTCCCTGTGGGATCGCTCTGACAAAGAAAAACTTCCGGCCATCCTTGGAGAACACGGGCTCTTCATTCTGTGGACAGAGATGACAGGCCTGTCACTACAAAGCAGGGTGGGGGCATGAAAAGGGAACGGTCGAGGGAGCATCCTTGGGTCGTTTATGTGTAGTTTCTAATGACAGATGGACCTGAAGAGTGACCAGGTCTGTGTGGGACCACAGAGTCAGACCTTCGGCTTTCTAAACGCAGAGGGAGACGGGCACCTCAGTCCACGGACCGGGGCTGGGGAATGGCTCAGTTGGTCAAGTCCTTGCTGTTCAGATGCCAGAGCCACAGACAAAGCAGGCAGTGGCAGCAAAGGTCTGTGACCCGAGAGCCGGGGGAGCAGAGACAGGTGACTTCCCCGTTTCTTGTCCAGTCAGCCTAATGTACTTAGTGAGCTCCAGGTTCAGTGAGGGGTTCTATCTCAGAAGGTAAGGTGGACACAGCAGAGGAAGACACCGACATCAGTGTCTGGTGCTCGTGCACTCACACGCACACTTGTGCACACCTATACAAACATGTGCATATATCCTACACAGACACGCATCCCCACGTGCACCGTACTGATGCATATCCTAGACAGAGGCAACCACCACTGTTGTCCACAGTGTGGGAAGATCAGCGAAGTATGGGCTTGTACACTCACCAAGCACACCTCACAGGTGGGGACTAAGCCAGGGACAAATACTGGACTTCAGTGGTTGCTGTGAGCCCCGGAGCACACAAAGCTGCTACCCTGAGTTTTGTCATACCTCAGCTCAAAGCCAACTGGGAAGCCACCGAACCCACTCTCCTCTCTTCTTCTCTTCCTAGGTAAAACCTATTTCACACTGACCCACCCATTGAGGAGGCACAGTAAAAGAGAAAAGACCCACATAGATCAACCGTACCTGTTTTAAAACTCAGACAGCAGAGAGCCCACCTGGGCCTGGCTCTCGCTACAGACATCTTGAAGAGGCAGGTGCCAGGTGGTGCACTGGTCTGAGCAATAGTCACTTCTTCCTGATAACAACTCTGGGGCCAGGGCTGCCAGCCGGATGTATCCTGTTACCTCACTCTCTATTCCTGGCACCCCAAGAGCTGAGCAGGCAGGTCCTTGCAGGCTACCAAAGTGGGAGGTGGCCACTCTGATGGGCAGAGTGATTGTGGTTCAGTAGCACCTCTTCTGTATTCTGAAGCTAGCGTCTGGAAGTTTCCGTCAGTACACACCAATGGCTGGCTAAGGTGTGTGATATTGTGATCCAAGAAGCTCCCAGAGAAGCGAATGAGCAGTAAATAAAGCACAGCTGGCCCAGAAAAACCTCATTTCCCCACAGTGAGGGAACACATGCAAATACGACGTGCTCAGAGAAATGAACTAACGTGATTAAAATGACATTTAATCTTCATGAATATTTGCAATAAAATGAAACCTTTAATCTGCAAATATTGATTTTTCTATTTAGAGTTGGGAGTGTGGTATTTAACAGAAGAGGAGTAGAAAGAGCAGCCATTAATTTGGCTTTTTAGATGGACTTTTGTTTGCCAACCATGGGAGGGATGAGGCAAGAGTCCTCTAGTTTTGTGGGGGAAATGTTTGCACTTTGGACAGAGATTAAAAGTAATATGATTAATTCTGGCCAGACCTCAGCTTCTGAGGTCCACTGCTCCCTGGAACCTTCCAGAATGTCTGGAGGAGGACAGTGTTTGGAAAGTTGCTCATGTGGTAAACAAGTCTGTGTGTGTGTGTGTGTGTGTGTGTGTGTGTGTATGCATGTGTGCATGGGTGAGTGCATGTATGAATGCATGTGTGTGTATGAGTGTGGGCATGCAAGTGTGTTTGCATGTGTGTGTGTGTGAGTGTGTGTAGATGAGAGTGTGCATTGAGTGTGTGTAATGTGCATGTGCATGTGCGTGTGTGTGTGTGTGTGTATGTATAGGATAGCAGAGATCAGCCTTGGCTATGCTCCCTCAGGACACTGTCCACTTGTTTTTGGGTTTCTGTTTTCTCCTTTGCTGCCCCGGGGTATGCTGATTTGGTTAGACTGAATGGCCAGTGAGCCCTAGGGTTCTTCCTGTTTCCATCTTCCCAGTGTCCATTCCCAGCATATCCCAGCATGCCTTGTGTTCATTTGTGTGGCTTCTGGGGGTTGAACTCAGCTGTTTGTTTGTGTGGCAAGCCCTTTAGTGGCCAAGCTATCTCCCCAGTCTGTTAAATAAACTTTGAGTGATAAAATGACTTGGGTCCCAGGATTTGAATACAGGTTTTGCCTCTTGTTTGATATCTAGGGATTCTGGCTTCCTTGCTATGCTGCATAACTGCCAGCTCTCTCCACAGCAGACCTTCCAGGAGGCCAGGCTTCTGCCAGCTTCTACGGCTTCTGTCCTCTGACCGAGGCCAAAGTCTGAAATCACAAAACCAAATATCTGGCTAAAGGTGCAAGATAGCTGGAGACTCTCCCACAAGGCTACAGCTCTGACCGCAGCACCCACATGTGCAGAGAGCCTGGAGGGCCCTCAGGGATTATTTATACCAGGGACAATTTGCCAGTCTGGCAGCAGTGATGTGGGCAGATGAGGTTTACTATTTCTCTAGCATATTCTCAGAGGAGAGAGTTCCCAGTAAGGGTATACACATATGTAGTCTGTCTGTCTGTCTGTCTGTCTGTCTGTCTGTCTGTCTGTCTGTATCCCCTTGTTGGCTTCTGGGGTTCTCTGCCGGGCCCTTAGTGAGGCTTCAGGAAGGAGAAGGAAAGAAGGGGAGATGGAGGAACTTGGACATGCAGTTGACTGTGATGATGTGAGGCTGCCAACCATACTGCTGGCACCACAGGGGGGAGACTGGTAAGTTGGAGCAGACAGGATCCCCCCGGTCTGCAGGGTCTTCTGGGCTGTGTACAGCAAGCTGTTGCAACACACAGGAGGTGGATGGGTAGTGGGGCGTGGCCTCAGTGTATCTCCCTGGGTCATGCCTGTGGCCTCTGATGAGAAATGTCTGAGACCCCGAAGGACAGCTGGTGGCAGCCCAGCCTTACACAGGGCTCCTCTGTTGCCCTGCAGAACCACAGCACCATGCAGGCTGCAGGTTTGAAAGTAGTGTCCACAAACCCCTTTAGGAAAAAGGATGCAACAGAGGTTTGAGTAGGTATGGCCCCCTTATAGAGCATGTGATGTAGGTAGGCAGTCGGGTTCACCAAACCTTCTCATGGTAGTCCTGACCCCTCATAGATTTTCACAGTGTGTAGATGGTTAGACTCACTGAAGCCTCTCCTAGCGGCCCGGAATGGAACATATCTGTCCTGTGCGAATGGCTGGGCAGCTGGACAGAGCTACAAGCACCCCAGATAAGGAGTGTTCTCAGAGAGCACAATGCTCTAATAAGACATTTCATAAACTGGGAACTGAGGCCATGCAGCTGTCCTCTCTAGTTCTGGCTTCTTCCACATTTAAAGCGATTGTGTCTTCAGAATCAACTACTTGCTCCGTTAACTAAAAATTTACATTTTAAAACAGAAAAAAAACAATTTTTAACTAGTGCTGCCATTCCTCTGTCTTCATGCTGCTGGGAAAGGACCTGGCTTCCTGAGAGCTGTTCAGGACTTCAGTGTTCACACCCTGTGCCTGAGCGGGTTGTGGTTTTCTCCAGTATTGTAAGATGTTCTGTCAGAAATCAGGACAAGGCAGCTGGTGTTGGCTATGCCCACTCCGTTATGCTGAAGATGGACAAACAGTGGATGACAGCTGGCAGCTCCATCCCCATGCCCCCAGGACAAGGCCATGTGTCCATCCAGGCCAGAGTAGCTGTCTCCATAGGGGAAGTCCCTTGGGGTTAGGTGCAAGGGCACTGAACTGTGCTCTGCCTCAAACACACGTGTCACTGGCTTTCTTTGGAGCCTTTATTCCCTTCAAACCCAGCCTGAATTTCCCTGTGCTTGTTGCACACACCCCCAACCCCCCGCCCCAGATTTTCTTGGCTTCCCTTTTGTCAGAGGCTGAACACCAAAACACAGCTTCTGAGTCTAATCCGCTCTTATGCCGTGGAATTTATAAGGCCTCTCGTCTTCCTGTCTAGATGGGAACATCACCAAGAGCTAGTTGGTTCATTTCCACGACCCCCAATCTACTGAGGTGGAATTCATAAGCACAACATTTTGACAAAATCAAGCAATTCTAGCACTCATGACATCAAAAAGCTGCCCCTCCCCCAACCAAAATAGCCTTAACTATCACCCTGGCAACTACTGGTCAGCTTTTCATTCCTTCGGATGTACCTACACTGGATGTGTTAGAGGAATAGACACACACCACAGGGCCTCTGTGTCTGCTCCTTTCAATCCTCAGTGGTGTAGCGTCTGTGGTTGCCAAAGGTGGGGCTCCTTCAGCAGGTACTTGTGGTATAGCCACGAAATGGAGTATTACTCACCCTGATAAAAGGATCAACATCCCGGTGTGTGCCACATAAACATATGCTGAGGGAGAAGCTGATTCATGTTCTTATAGCTGAACATTTTAAATAGCAATTTATATCTACCAAATAAAAAGAGCATTTTGCAATGCGCAGGAATTCAAGAATGACCAAATGGGGCTAATGAATACATATGTCATAATTTTTCATGTCAAATACAGCTTAGACTCTACTTACAGATTTTATTTTGTTTTTTAAAAGTTTATGTGTACACGTGTGAGCCTGCATGAATTTATGTGCACCATGGGCATGTGGGAACCCTTGGAGGCCAGAAGAGGGCACCCCCTGGAACTGGAGCTACAGGTGGTTGGTGAGTTGACCTGTGGGACTAGAACCTAGGATCTCTACAAAAGCATCCAGTGCTCTTAACCACTGAACCTTCCTTCCAGTCACACGTGAATGTAAAGACACAGTACGTTAGTGATTGGACTGTGCTGTGCATTAGCACCTTCCGAGCTTGCTTGTCTTGAACAAAGTGGGAGCAACCAATCTCCTCTGCCATCACAGAGTCCCAGTGACCCTGTCCTTTGAGAGAACATGCAGTTAACGGTGACTAATTGGACCGACAACTTTACTGGATTAAGAATCACCTAAAACACTGGTGTAACTTGGGGTCTGTCTGTGAGGTTGTTTCCCAACAGGGTTAACGGCTTATTGTGGAGATGGCCCCATCTTGCAGCCTGGGTTCCCCAGACTGAATAAAGGGTGAGAAAAGAGAATGCCCACTGAGTACCAGCATCCGCCTCTCCACTGCCTCCGTGGATACTGTCGTGTGCCCAGCCACCCTGTGCTCCTGCTGCCACAACGCTTGTCATAGGATTGTATCCACGACGACAGAACCTAAACAAACCCTTCCTTCCTTAGGTTTAATCTGTCAGTACTTTGTCTTAACAGCAAGCTGAGTAACTGACACATGTAGTGAGCATCTCTTTGCGCCTGGCTTCTGCCACTTGTCACAGTATCCCCTAGCTTCACCTTGCTTCCTTCCTGCATCTTGTATCTCTGCCATTCTGTCCCTTGCTGTTGTGATCTGTGATGCAGTGACACAGGAGTCATTTTGGCATTCTGGTTTCCTTTCCTCTGGAAACAGACCCAGGAGTGGGGTTGTACTTTTAGCTGTTTGAGGAGCCCATGCTACCTTCTGCAGAGACTTTCTAGCATATTCTTACCAAAAGGTGTGGGAGTTCTCTGTCCCCCCACATTCTCTACAATACACATCTTTCATCTTTGGATAATATTCTGTAAGTTATGGTGTTCTTCTACTTGGTGACTTCAATCTGCATTCTCTGGCATTTTTCCCCATGAACATCTTTTTCCCATGATTCTGCTGGTCATCTATCTTTGAGACATGCACATTCAGATTTTTTTTTTTTGGTTTTAAAATAGAGCCATACATATTTTTCTAAAATCGAGTTATCTCTTTGGGCTGGAGAGATGGCTCAGCAATTAAGAGTGTTAGTTGTTTATTTAAGAGAGCTAAGTGGGTTCTCAGGACCCACATGGGAATTTCCAACTGTCTGTACATAATTCCAGCACCAGGAGATCTGATACCCTCTTCTGTCTTCTGTAAATACTGTGTTCAATCAGGCACACACATATGTGTAAAGTAAGATGTCTTAAAATATTTGAGTGGTCTCAATTTTTTATACATTTAATATTGACCCTCTATCTCATATGTATGTTACTTTAAAATTTCTGTGATAAAATACCTTTACTAAAAACAACTTAAGAGATAATGGGGTTTGACAGTACAGTCCATCACGGTAGGGACAGTTAGGCAGTAGGAATGTGAACAGTTGGTTTCATCGCATCCACAAACAGAAGCAGAAGGGAGGGAAAGGAGGGGAGAGAGGAGTGAGAGGGGGAGAAGGGAAGAGGGGAGAGGAGGAGAGACAGAAAGGAGGAGAGGGGGAGAGGGGGAGATAGAGTGAGGAAGAGGAGAGAGAGGGGGAGAGAAGGGGGAGAGGGAGGAGAGGGAGAAGGGAAGGAGAGGGGGAGAGGGAGAGGAAGAGAGGGAGGAGAGGCAGGGGGGAGGAGAAGGAGGAGATGGGGAGGAGAGGGGGAGGAGAGGGAGGAAAGAGGGAGAGGGAGGAGGAGTGGAGAGGGAGAGAGAGAAATGGTGGTGTTCAGCTCACTTTCTGGACTTTCCTTGTTGGAAAAATATGTTGCTGGGGCAGGCCTTGAAAGCCTTATCCCAATTCCAGTTTGCTCTCTGGGCTTTGTGTTTGCGTTTGAAGCCATGAGCTCCCAGCTTCCTGTCCTTGCTATATACCCCCCTCTTGCTGTCATGCCTCTCACCCCTATGCATGCATATCCCCTTGGAAACTGCAAGGGAATAAACACTTTCATTCATAAGTTGTTTTTGGTCACTGTGCTTTCTCCTAGCAACAGAGAAGTAAGTACCACAGGGGCCGCTGCTGAGACCTGATCTTCCACATCAATGAAAACACACGCTTGTGTTTGTTCGTCACGGTCCCATTTCCTCACTTTGCTGTGGTGGAACCCAGGGCCTCATACATACAAAACAAGTGTCTACCATGGAGCTACGGCCCTAGATCCTTGCAATGATCCTTTGGATTCAAGTCTGTTTTGATTTTTCTTACAGGATTTGAAGATATTTTTATTTCCTCAAGTGGACTAAAATAAAAGAGAAGTAAGTTTCTTGAACTTTGTTCTTTCTAACACAAGAGTGCAGAAAGAGACAACAGAATCGATATAAAATATAAAACACTAAGGGGTCACTCTCTGAGTATGTTAATTCAAAAACCTGTATCACAGGGTGATTTGCCCAGGCTTCTTCCAATAGTTCTTAGCTTTACGGATTTATTTTACTTTATCGTTTTAATTAAAAATTACGTGTATTTGTGTGTAGGTTTGTGCACATGAGTGCTAGAGGCACAGGCACTTTTGACCATTGGGCACTGTGGCTGGGATGTGGTCCTTGCCAAGGGCGGTTTGCATCTTAACCACCAGGCCACACTTTCAGCCCCTCCTCATCTCTATTGACTGACCTCTCTGTTTCAGTGCTGGAGACTGGACCAAGGGTCTCAGGCACATTGCTTACATAAGTGCTTTACCAGTGAGCCGTATCTCGAACCCCCAACCTCTTGTAATTGTCTCCCCGAGAGGTCACATCTTTAAATCATGCCTAAGAATAAATGGGGTACCAGCTACACCTCCATCTGCTTAGACACTGTAGACCTCATCTGGGGCAATAGTGAACGCAGAAAACTGGACTCACGATTTTGAGGTCACCAATTACATCATCTGACCTTGAGGTGAGAACTAGCCTATCATTGTCTTTGAGGAAAATGACTTCCAAACTACTCTCCAGGGAACTTGGTTTCTATAGCTGCCTGGAGAGCCTCCTAGGAGGATGAAGAGAGGGCTGGACACACACTGTCCCAGTCACAGTATCATATGCATTTGGATGGTCTCAGGTGGGGATCCGCAAGGGCCCCCTTGTATGAAACCATGGTACCCACCCCTGTGGAGGAAGGACTAGGGGGTCAGGGCAAGGGGAACATGGTGGGGGTGAGGGTGTGTGGAGTTACCTGTCTGTGGAGCCAAGCTTCACTTTCATCCTCGTGTTTCTGAAATAGAATTGGAGTGTTAGAAAGGGCCCTTTGTTTGCAAGCACCGTACACAGAATGATTTAATTTCACCTACATGGCAGCTGCCCTTGTGAACACAGTGGCCACTGGGGCTTCTTGGTGTGGCCGTAAACCCTCTTTGTGGCTCACATCCCAGCACAAGTGTCCTTGGGCAAGAAGAATGCCATTATCCTTAACAACGGGGGCGATCCACTGCGGTAAGCACCTGTGGGAGCTAATGGTGTTTCTAACACTCAGTGGGTACCACTGGCCAGCCTGTATGCACTAGCTGAGCGTGTGTCACTTAGCAGTCACCACCGGTCTGTGTGTGTGTATGCATGCAAAGCATGTTAGTGGACATGTGGACCAAAGCTCCAGTTTATAATTCCAAGAAACAATCTTGAAAAGGCAGTTAAAAGGGCATGTGTGAAAGTTGCTCTCCAGAGCTGTGTGCGAAAATACACAAACAAATCATGCCTGGACACGAGATGGCTTTCTGCTCAGTTGCTGTCACCTGAGATGCCATCAGGCTGGGGTAGCTCCTGCCCTGTGTGTGGCAGTGCCTGCTCTTTAATGCATGGTGGGCATAGCAGGACAGGCACAGCGAAGGTCTGGAATTCAGTAATGATGTCCAGCACTGAGCTCTGCCTGTCTCATCTTTCTCTCCAGCAAGTCCATCAGAAACACCCAGAATTACTTCCAGTGACAGCAAGGAAATGCCAGCCCAACTTGAGGTGTCAGAGGCAGCAGCAGGCCATTGCCACCTCCCTGGAACTGTCCCTGGGCAGTGTACTGAGAACTGCTAGGCAGACCTCTCAGTGAATCTGCACAGGCAAGCCTGGTGTTTCTTGCTAGAAAAAGATAGAAACTTAGGGTCAAAAAGAGTTTCTAGAAGTTCTCTCTAGAGTGTCACTTGGTTTTTTAAAATTCAGTGCAAGGTGACTTTCTTAGGGCTTAGCAGTGTGGGAGCTTGGCTTGCAGGGAAGAGGGGAAAGTCTGCACCCTGGCCAGGAGGAAAGGATACTCTAGGATGCTTCTGCTCCTAGATACACTGCAGATCTGCCTGGACCTCCCCTACCTGTGCTGGGGTACTTGGGTTTACAGCATTGCAGGGGAGGAAGGGTCAGGTCTTGGGCCAGTCCCTTCCCCTCTTGAGCTACAGAAAACGAGGAGAGCAGTATTCTCAGAACAGGGGCCAGTGTGAAGGAAACAGACCTTTGCCTGCTAGAGCCCCTGAGTGGAATTCTGCTGCTTCTCTGATGTGGCCCAGGATCCTGTAGCAATACCCAACCTGTCCACCAGGTGGCACCAAACCAGAGGCTGGACATAGTGTCAATGACAGAGCTAAGACAGGTTTCACATTTCTCCAGCAGGATTTGCATAGCTCCTTCTATTTAATAGCCACTCTTCACCCCCTTCGCTGTCCCAGTACCGTACCTTAGTGCAGACACCTGTGGTGGCATCACAGAGGGTCAGGATGGACACATTCTGGGCCCGGTTCAGCCAGGTCACAGCAACCTTGGTGCTGGTGGCCCACTTCACCATGGTGATGTAATACTCTCTGAAAACACAAACAAGAGTGATCAGGCCCAAGGAACACCAGAAGATGGACACACCCATCTGGGTACAGCAGTCAGTGGGGTTCTGAAACGGGGTCATTCACATGTGGGGTCAAAGAGCTTTATGGGTGGTCAGATAACCTGCGGCACCTATCCCCCACCAGCGGGGCTGGAAAACTGAAGGCTGGGTCATGGGGCTGCCCTGCCAGTCTGGAGAGGGGTGTCACATGCTCTGGTTGGGGATCTACTGACTTCAGTTTCACATCATGGCCCTACCAAAGCTTACACTTTGGGTGTTTGGGTGAAGGAAGGACCTGGTAGAGAGGTGGGGATGTAAGGGCAAGGGGCAGGAGCCCTGAGTGAGGGCCAGTGCAGGGCATCCTCAGAGATTCAAGCTAGAGTGACCCCAAAGCTGGGCTAATGAGGTCTTGGTTCTTTTTCTTCATTCTTTAAGGAAAACATACCCAGGCTTTGGGACAATGGCTCTGTCCCTAAGCTTCGGTGAACTCAGTTTGATGCCACGTGCTGGATTTTACCCAAATCTGAAAATACCACCTCTAGGCAGGGCATCACCTCCCCGCAACTGTGCTTGCCTGCACAAGGTCTACACAAGATCAAGCCAGCCTACACTCCAGCATGAACCAGGGAGAGGCCCCCATGGCCCCGCTATTGGCAGATAAACTATCAGCAATCGAAGGCTGCCCAGGGAGCCACTCTCCTTTGGGCATAAAACTTAATATGCAGCTCACACCCTGGTGGGCAGCCACATATGCCTGCATGCATGGACAGCATCAGTCAGACTCAGGGGTTATTAGAAACAACAAGAAGGGAGGACATGAAATTAGGGGGTGATGATGTAGGTGTCAGATAACCTGCGGCACCTATCCCCCACCAGCTGGGAATGATGAAGGGAAGACGGAAGGAGGTCGTGGTGGATGGATATAACAAAATACATTGTGTAAATGGATGGAATTTCCATCCATTGGTTTCTCGATTTCCAGACCTGCCCCTAATCAGTGTCCTTTGAATGAGCAAATGCTTTGCTAGACTGATGCAGGGCTGTAGAAGGAAAAGACATTGGGAAGCAGTTCAGGGAGAGGACAAAGCAAGACGGGAAGTATAACCCTTCTGAGCATGCGGGCGGGGGGGGGGTGGACCTGGCACGGAAAGGATGGAGCACTGTGGGGTGGCTGCAAGGCAGCGAGCCACGTGAGAGTCGTGCTTATGTGACATTGATACCACATTTAAAAACAAATGTATTAACAGGAAGCTATGATTCTAGTGAGCAATGCTGCTGATCCTCTCTCTCTCCCTCCTTCCCCTCCCCCTCTCTCTTCCTCCTCCCCTCCCCCTTCCCCTCTCTCCCCCTCCTCCCCTCCCCCTCCTCTCCCCCTCTCTCCCCTCTCCGTCCCTCCCCCTCTCTCCCCTCCCCCTCTCTCCCCTCCCCGTCCCTCCTCCCCCTCCCCCTCTCTCTCCCTCCTCCCCTCCCCCCCTCTCCCCTCCCCCTCTCTCCCCTCCCCATCCCTCCTCCTCCTCCTCCTCTCTTGTCAGTTGTATGACTTTATTTTGACTCTCAGCAGTTTTCATCCATTTTGGCTGTTTGAGTATAAGTAGCAGGCACATAAGTTAGAGTTTGTTTGGTGAATCCCTATCTCAATAAATTTTCTGGACAAATGTACCTGGATATAGCATGGAATGTTTCTTATTCTTTTGACACAAACATATTTGTTGAACTTGTTATCAACATTATTTGAAATCTCCATCTTCTTCAGGTAAATTTTCAGAGTCCTTTGAGTGGCTGAAAAGCACACTTTTATTTATTTTATCTGTTTTGCCTGGTGCCTGCAGAGACTAGGAGAGCGCATCTTTCCCCTGGAACTGGAGGTACAAATGGCTGTGAGCTGCCACGTGGGGGACTGGAATGGAACTTGGGTTCTCAGGAAAGGAAGTGCTGTTCCCTGCAGGGCCATCTCCTCAGCCCTGAGTGCCCCTCAAGGTCCACTTCAAGGATGCCCTTGTGAACGCTGAGAGTGGATTTCCATGTCTCTGCTTCATCGATGACGGAGCAGCTCCAGCTTTACCACCTTCCTTTGCAGGAATCGTTCCACTGGGCCCGAGTTGGAAAGGTTTCTGATGATCTTTCTATCCTAAAGGATAGGATTCTTTCAGAGTCACTCACACAGTACAAAGGGAAACCAGGGTCTCCTTAAAAAATGCAGGCACTGGTGGGCAGGCACTGGCTGACAGGTTGGATGAGCAGGCTTTTGAGTCCAGCTCCAGAGGGGAGCGGGCTTGACTGTGAGCATGTGGGAGGGGCACCTGCACTTTGGCTAAGGAGTTGATGCCCTCAGATCAGAGCAAGGGTGTGCTTGCTGGTGAGCGGGGGATGAATTTTTGATTAGCCCACTTGTTTGTCATAAAATATGAATGGCATTGTGTCTCTTATAGGGATTAATGTGCCATGTCACGTTTTGGTATTCTGGTTCTGGCACAGACTCTGACAGCCTGTGGCAGTAAAGGGGACAAAGTCTATTGATCTTATGACACAAAGAGCTGACACTTAACTCCAGCATCTTAAAGCAATGAAGATGTTCCATGCATCAAGCTGGGACAGAACATACTGTGACAGAAAAATTTAATTTAATTTTTTGAGACAGGATTTCTCTGTATAGCCTTGGCTGTCCTGGAACTTGGTCTGTAGACCAGACTGCCTCAAACTCATAGATATCCACCTGCCTCTGCCTCCGAAGTGCTGGGATTTAAGGTGTGCACCATCACAGCCTGGCAAGGAATTTGTTTTTAAAGGGATGTGCCTTGGTAGAGGGCAGCTTTGAGCACAATGCTGCCTGCAGAGGAGTTCACAGTCCTGCCTGGGTCTCCTCAGAATCATCATGCAACTAACTGTGCTTCATCGATGAAGCAGAGACATGGAAATCCACTCTCAACGTTCACAAGGGCATCCTTGAAGTGAGTTGCAGAAAACAGAGATGTGGTGCATTCGAGCAGATGGCTATTCAGTGCCTCTCCATAGTTTCTCTGTCATGGAAGATGGCAGTTCAATGTCTCGCCATAGTCTATCACCGAGGACCAAGAATGAAGCTTCTCCACTGTTTTTCTATCAGAGGAGTTGGATATGCAGCAGGGCCAGCTGTGAGGGTATGTGAAGAGTGGGTGTCACAGAGAGCATGCCTTGGGAGTTGTGGGCTCTGTATCCAACAGTTAATGATGCAGCAGCGAAGGCATCCATTGAGGAGGAATGGCAGCCATTTTTATAGCAACCCTCTGTGTATGCTAGTTTAGTGTAGTCAAAGCCTTTCTGTTTATCGCAATGTCTGTCCATCCATCCATCCATCCATCCATCCATCCATCCATCCCTCCATCCATCTATATCTACCCACTTGCCCACCCACCCCATCCACATGCCCACTCGTCCGTCCATCCATCCATCCATCCATCCATCCATCCATCCATCCATCCATCCATCCATCCATCCATCCCACCTACACACTCATCTATTCTAATCTCCACAATTCTATCTATCTATCTATCTATCTATCTATCTATCTATCTATCTATCCATCCATCCTTGCATCCACCCACACATCCACCACACACCCATTTATTCCAACGTTACAATCTAATCCATCTATTTACTGATCTGATCCAATCTAATCTAATCTAATCTAATCTAATCTAATCTAATCTAATCCAATCCAATCCAACCTAATCCATCCATCTATCTTCTACCATTCAGCAATCTAAGCTAATCCATGGGTCTGCACACCCTTCCCCCAGTCTATCTACCATCTACATATTTATCTATCCATCACACATCTACCCTTACAGGCTTTATATTGATCTACTGTCCATCAATATGTATTAAGCATTTCCTAGGCTATTCACTGGTGTCATATGAGGGCATGTTGGGTGTTTTCTGTCTTTCTGCTCTGTGTTGGGGTGGGGAGCTCACCTGTATGGATGATGTGGTGCTTTGAATAAGACCCCTTCACCCCATGCTTATATATTTGAATGTTTGGTTTTAGTAGTTAGAATATTTAGAAAGTATTAGGAAGGTTGGCCTTGTTGGAGGAGGTGTGTCACAGAGGGTGGGCTTTGAGATTTTATTTTATTTTTTCTTGGATATTTTTTATTTACATTTCCAATGTTATTCCCTTTCCGGTTCCCTGTCCATAAGCCCCCTATCCCATCCTACTCCCCCTTTTCTATAATCCCCTCCCCAACTACCCTGCTTCCCACCTCCCAACCCTGACATTCCCCTACAAAAAGGCCATGTCAAGCAGTCATGTTCTTTTTCTGCTTGCAACTTATGCATCAGGTGTGGGCTCTCAGCTGCTGCTCCAGAGCCATGCCTGCTTGCTTGCTGCCACATATCCCACCCTGGTGATCACAGACTAACTCTGAAACTGTAAGCAAGCCTCCAATTAAATGCTAATGTAACCAAGACAGATGGCATGGGGCAGAGGATGGGGTGGCTTCTGATTGCCCTGTAGGGGCACTTTCAATAGGTTAAAGGGAAGGGAGAAAGGAGGGTGATATTTATTTCTGTGGCTCTCTCCTCTGAGTCCTCTATCAAACCTAGGTCCCAGCCAATTGGTGGCCTGTTCCATCTGGCTTTCTCTCTGCCCTTGTGATCCAGTTAGAACACACCACACCTGAATCCTCAGTACTATGATAACAGAACACCAATGTTCTAGGTCACTGGCACTATAACTTCCTAGGGTCTACTAGTCCAGATCACATATTTGTAAACATCCGTCTTGTAATAATGTGGAATCAGGTTCATTTGAAGGTTGTTTTTTCTCTTCTGGAGCACAGGCATGGATAGACAGAGGGAGAAAGAAATGTGTGATCACAACTGTCCTTTGTAACACAATGCCTTACCAAAGAAAATGTTAGTCCTTGAGGGTAGAGTCTTTAACATCTCAGGCGAATTCCTGAGCCCTGTGCAATCAAGAGTCTCAAGGACTCAGCTCCCTTCTTTCACAGATGAGGAACACGGAGCGTGACTTTTGGGGTATAGGTGAAAGAAGTGATCACTGTGACTCCCAGAGAGGACATCACTCATGCTCAGTCTGGCACCGGCTTCATAACACCATCTTGTTGCCAAGGAAACATCTAGACTATCTTGGTCATGCTGGGCTATGTGAATATCCTATAGACACCTGCTTGGTGTCAAGGCCTTTCCCATCCTCCCTCTGTGAGGACGGTAGGGGAAGGTCTGGTACCTGGCTTTCCTCACCTCGTTCAGTTTCCTCCATGCTGGCAATGGCCCCAGATCCTCTGCTCAGCTCTATCTTGATACCACCCTGTCTATTTCTATTCTGGCCACTGCGAAGTCACTCACTCTGACCCCCTGGGGTCCTTCCACTGAATGCATACATTCCACGTCTGATCTTAAGTTAGTGTTCCTCTGTGGCTGACTCAGAGTTCACAGTGCCTGCTCCTCCATATCAAACTCTATCAAGACCCTCTATAAGACCCTTATCATAGCCCAAGCATGCATGGAAAAGCAGGGCCTGCCCACCTTAGTGACTGAGCACTTGCAGACCTTAAAGTCTATGATTCACTTCCCTTGACCACCCAACTTCTTTGTGATGCTATGATCTCTGTAGGTCCTTGTCCCACAGAAGAAATCTTTCTTGTTTCTGATGTAATTTGCTCACTGACCCCCAAGACTGCAGAATTCTCTCTTTATAACTTTCTTTCTCCTGTTTAAAATGTCTTTATTTTATGTATATAGGTGTTTTGCCTGCATGCATGTCTGTGCACCATGTGCATATAGTGACCATGGAGGCCAAAAGAGAAAACCAGATCCTCTGGGACTGGAATTATAGAGGACCCTGAGTTGTCATGTGGGTGTTGGGAACCAAACTTGGATCCTCCAGAAGAGAAGCAAGTTCTCTTAACCACAGAGTCAACTCTGACTCCCTGAGTTGCTTTTCTATGAGATGGTCATACACTATTGGGTCTCCTTGGTCTGAGGACTCCAGTGTGACTGTGCACTGAGACAGCAGATCTCCAAGCCTATGGGGACTTTAACCCTCGGATCACGACCTTCTTCTAAAGCCGTGGATTCCTAGGATTCTCCTTCCACCAGGCACAGAGGACATTGATGCGTTGGGTAGCTCTCTGACAGGATTCATTACAGCAAGAACAGAGAATTCAAGGGAATGGAAGAGTCAGTGGGGCCCTTGATTCTCAGTTCAAAAGACAAAGCTCTGTAGCCACTTTCCTGGAGACACAGGAAGAGACTTGATGACAGTAAATCCTTGAACAAATCTGCTGATGGCACCTGAGTATCAGGCTTACAGTAAGCACTTTGAATATATCTCCTGACTGTGAGAATCTGAAGAAGGGTTGGAGAGGAGGAACTTCTGCTTCCAAAGGAAGCTGAGGGCCAGGGAGGAGTTCAGGTGGCAATGGACTCTGGCTTTAGAGACCCAGGCCTAGTCCTGTAAAGGACCAGGGGTCCCTTTAGCAGTCACCTGCCCTCTTCTTGGTTTTGGTCTCTGTGAGTCATAGGAGGTAATGTGAGGAAGTGAGGAATCTTTAGAAGCTGGAGAAATACCAGGACCTTTAAGATGGGAAGGTGGTAGGGATACAGAGACAAAACTCTGACCATTCTCCCACACCTCGGGGCACACAGGCACGCCTGAAAACACACTGCAGGCCAAAGTCTGTCAAGTCCTGCTCTCTGCAGATGCCCTCAAAACAGTGTCCTGGTTTTTTAGCTGTGGCTCAGGGGAGAAGACTAGCTGTCACTTAAGGCCTTTGCGTTTACTGTCAACAGACTCGCCAGTCTTGTTACACAGTCTGGAGAAACCTTGTCCAGAACGCTGCTGACATACTCAGATGTCAATGCTGCTTTGTGCTGATGGTTACTCTATTTGCAGGCCTGCCAAAGAGCTCATCACTCACTACTGTCTCCTGACAACATCCTCAAAATGCTCCACGTGCCCCTGACACCTGAGTTACAGCACTGAGCAACAGATTGTCCTTGTTTCTCCCAAGCCTTCCCCCTGGAAATGCATCTAATCAGACTTCTGAGACTCCAATTTCCAACTTCCATGAGCTAGACATTTTAGCTAGTGAAGGTGCCTAATCCAGTTGTTGGTAGTGACTCTGTGACATCTTTTGCACAAAGGACAAGGGTTTCCCACTCCCCACCTAGAATAATGCCACTCCCATCACCCAGAAGCTTCCTATCCTGAGTAGCCAGGACTGTGGCTACTACACTACAGTGTGGCACTGTGTCTAAACCAGAAAGGAGAAAGGTTGGGTTTCACACATGTGTTGGCATAGGCTGTGCCATGGGTACTTATGTAAAGGAGGAACTGGTGGTAGAGAAGGCTTGACAGTGTCAGCTGCCAGGAAACAGGTGCTCACCAACTCCCTCTGTACAATCTGGGTGTCCAGTAAGTTGTCTGAATGCAACATTCACACTCATAGGCATTTACAATTTCTATATGGCTCTGGGGGAAAATAAGGAGAGGACAGGCATCTACAGCTACACTTGTAACTACAATACATCCCTGTCTCTATAAGTAGTCCAATTTCAATCTATATCCAGATCCAAATGTATACCCACATTTAAAAAATCATAATTAAAAAAGATATATTATTTATTTTTAGGTGTATGGAGTGCTTGTATGAATTATGTGCACCACAGGGCTATTCTCAGTGCTCCTTAACACGTTTCTCAAGATGCCTCTGATGTTGGCAGGTTCCTGATATGTTTGCGAAGTGCTCCCAACACTCCTACTGGATACTCTTGCTCTCACTCTGCACTTGGCTCCTGCCCCACCGCTTTACAGCCCACAGCAGGAAGCTGTTACAGCTTTGGGGACTGTGCACTCCCATGGAGATCCTCATTGCTCTAGTGTCTAACACAGCTCATGGCACATAGAAAAAAAATGAAGGTCTGGGAGCCATGTGGAAGGATTTACAGAGCCAGTATAGTATAGTAGAAAAGAGGCCAGGCTGGGGAGAGAAAAGAATAGCCATATGTCAGGGAAACCGACATAATGTCTGGTGTCTTTCTTTGTCCTATGCATGCCTGATGACTATAGCCTGGCTGCTGACTGTAGGTTCTCCTGCTGACTGTAGGTCTGCCTGATGACTGTAGGTCCTTCTGATGACTATAGGTCTGCCTACTGACTGTTGGTCTGCCTGCTGAATGTAGGTCCTCCTGCTGAATGTAAGTCCTCCTGATGACTGTAGATCTGCCTGATGACTGTAGGTCCTCCTGATGACTGTAGGTCTGCCTGATGACTGTAGGTCCTAGTGATGACTATAGGCCTGCTTGATGACTGTAGGTCCTCCTGATGACTGTAGGTCTGCCTGCTGACTGAAGGCCTGGCTGCTGACTGTAGGTCCTCCTGATGACTGTAGGTCTACCTGATGACTGTAGGTCCTCCTGATGACTGTAGGTCTGCCTACTGACTGTTGGTCTGCCTGCTGACTGTAGGCCTGGCTGCTGACTGTAGGTCCTCCTGCTGACTGTAGACCTGCCTGCTGACTGTAGGTCCTCCTGCTGACTGCAGGCCTGCCTGCTGACTATAGGTTCTAGTGATGACTGTAGGTCTGGCTGCTGACTGTAGGCCTGGCTGCTGACTGTAGGTCCTCCTGCTGACTGTAGGCCTGCCTGCTGACTATAGGTCCTAGTGATGACTATAGCCCTGCCTGCTGACTATAGATCCTCCCGCTGACTATAGGCCCTGCCTGCTAACTATAGGCTAGTGATGACTATAGGCCTGCCTGCTGACTGTAGGTCCTAGTGATGATTATAGGTCCTCCTGCTGACTGTAGGTCCTAGTGATGACTGTAGGTCCTCCTGTTGACTGTAGGTCCTCCTGATGACTGTAGGCCTGCCTGCTGACTATAGGTCCTCCTGATGACTGTAGGCCCTGCCTGCTGACTTAGGCCCTGCACTTCCAAGATTCTTGGCTACTTCTTCCTACATTTTCAAGGGCATTAAAATTTCGTAAAATTCTATGTGTGTGCACGAGTGCCACAGAGCATATGTGGAGGTCAGAAGACAGTGTTTGCAAGTTGGTTTTGGATCAGGCTTGGTTGCAAGCATCTTTATCCACAGGCCCAGCTTACTATTCCTTGAGGCATTTGGAAAAGTTCCTTTTACACCCTACATGAGGCAAGGGTCTCATTTCACTCTCTAAATTTAAAGTATTACTTTTTCCTCTTTATTTTTGTCTCTGTATGTGTTTACCACATGTGTAGGGCTGTCTATGGAGACCAGAAGGTGACAGAGTCCCCTGGAACTGGAGTCACAGGCAGTTGTGAGCTGCCCAACAGATATGCTTGGAACCAAACTCTTCATCCTCTGGGAGAGTAGTAAGCACTCTTAACCACTGAGCCAGCTCTCTAGCTCCCTCATTTCACTTTCCTCAATGGAGGCTATTGCCAGTGTCTAATGTTAGTCTCCATCCTCAGGAAGGACAAATGAAGAAATCTATCCTCAAAATTCTATAGAAATCATAACTTTGGTTCTAATATTTAAAGTAACTTACTCAATACTCAATCAAAACACATGATTCCCTGTTACAGAATGGTAGTACAGACTTGTGTGTTTGTGTGTGTGTGTGTGTGTGTGTGTGTGTGTGTGTCCCTGCCTCACCCACTCCAATTGCAGGTGGGGTCAGAAACTGTAACAAGTCAATAAAGAAAAGCTGGTGGCCCTCCTGGTTCTAAAAGGGACATCAGGTAACCCCAGGCTCTCAGGAAGGGCTTTCTGGGGCTAAGGGGTTCTAGTGAGGAATGTTGGGGCATGCTGGAATGATCAGTGAAGTAGAAGGTTTGAGGGATGAGCACTTCAGCTGTTGTAGAAGCTGTTCCTTCCCTGTGTGAGGAGGGAACCACAGAGGCTCTAAGCAGGGGCTTCAGTTTGGAGACTCACTGGATAGGGAAGGCAGGAGAGTAATAGGCCGTGGAGGTGACGGGCCATGGAGGTGATGCTGGTGTGCAAGGGAAGGGATAGGTGGGAGGAACACCTTCTTGCTATAGTCAAGGACATGAGCCAGCTGTTCAAGGAATAGGTAGAATAGCCCAGGCTGGGATGGGGAAGCTTTAAGGTCTGAGTGCAGGAAGGGGATCAGGCATTCCAGCTTGCTGAAGTCTGCTCAGTTTCTGATGCCAATTAGAAGTGTCAGGTGACTTTCATCCAGCCTTCCTGCAAGGGTGAATGAGATCCTGTACAATTCAGAGAAGTGGCCCTTCCTGTGTTGACTGCTTCTGACTGACTGGGCAACTTCTAACCCTGCTACTGCAGAAGACTCTTCTGGGATCTGCCTGCTGGAGCTGCAGGAACCCAGCAAGTTCCATGCCACATGTCTGTCAAATTATCTAGATATGCAGCTTCTCTAATAGCATCTGGACCCATCTGGACACATGCTTCTGTCCTTTGTTAACTTAAGAGTTAAATAAAGTTTTAACCTCAAGTCCCTATTTCATCTGAGACTCATAATTCAACTGCTTAATTGACAATGCCCAGTGGTGATGCTAAGTAGCCAGTTACCAATATAAACATGAACTTTATTGGTAAGTGGGGTATTCTTGAGGGGAGAGCTGTGGCTTGCAGGCAATACTCCCAGTCAGTAGAATGATGGCTGTATGGGCCAGACCTGTGGTCTCTGCACCACCAACTAGAGTTTGACAGATACCCAGAAGACTACACTGAAGTAGAAACTTCTGGTTTCTTTGGAAAGTCATTTATGCCAAATGATTTTTTTTATGGAGCACACAGCAGACGTGAAAGATGTGTGATGTGAAGGAGTATAAATATGATCCCACAGACACTGTGAGACAAGCACTGACCACTGGTTTGGTTTGCTCTGCTTCACTATTCCTCTCTAACGACACACATGCATTGGTGCTTAATTGGTGCATGCATTGGTTTGCTTTACATAGTACTGTTGAGCTCAATTTGTGCTAATGCTGTCATTGGAATAAACTTGCCCAAGAACTGCTCATGAGGTTTCTGGGGCAACTTGCAGTCTCTCCTCAGGCTGGTTGGCTAGATTTGCAGTTTCTTTAAGATTGAACTACACCAAGAGAGAATCTCAGGTGTAGAAGATACCTTAGAAGAGATTAACACAACTGTCAAAGAAAATTCAAAACAAAAAAAACTCCTAACCTAAAACATCCAGGAAATCCAGGACATAATGAAAAGATCAAATCTAAGAATAATAGGAATAGAGGAGCGCAAAGATTCCCAGCTCAAAGGACCTGAAAATGTCGTCAACAAAATGATAAAAGAAAACTTCCCCAACCTAAAGGAAGAGATGGCTGTACATGTACAAGAAGCCTATAGAACACCAAATAAACTGAACCAGAAAAGAAAATCCTCTTGTTACATAATCAAAACACTAAATGCACAGAACAAAGAAAGAATATTAAAAGCTGCAAGGGAGAGGGCCAAGTAATGTATAGAGGCAGACCTATCAGAATTATACCAGACTTCTCAACAGAGACACTAAAAGTCAGAAGAGATGGGACAAAGGTCATACAGACTCTAAGAGAACACAAATGCCAGCCCAGGATTCTATACCCAACAAAACTCTCAGTCAACATAGATGGCAAAACCAAAATATTCCAGAACAAAAACAAATTCAAACAGTATCCATCTACCAATCCAGCCCTACAGAGGATTCTAGAAAGAAAACCCCGACATAAGGAAAAAGACAAGATATTAATCATCTCTCAACAAAGTCAAAAGGAGAGAACCACATGCACATAATGCCACATATAAACAAACATAACAGGATCTCTCAATATTAATGGATTCAACTCACCTATAAAAAGATATAAGGTAACAGATTGGATATGCAAACAGGATCCAGAATTTTGTTGCATCCAAGAAATATGCTTCGATAACAAAGACAGACACTATCTCAGAGTAAAAGGTTGGAAAAAATTTTCCAAGCAAATTGTCCCAAGAAACAAGCTGGAGTTGTCATCCTACTATCCAATAAAATAGACTTTCAACCAAAAGTTATCAAGCAAGATGAGAAAGGACACTTCATATTCATCAAAGGAAAAATCCACCAAGAGAAAGCCTCAATTTGAACATCTATGCCCCAAAGGCAAGGGCACCCACATTCATAAAAGAAACTTTACTAAAGCTCAAATCCCACATTGAATTCCACACAATAATGCCACATATAAACAAACATAACAGGATCTCTCAATATTAATGGACTCCCTATAAAAAGATATAAGCTAACAGATTGGATATGCAAACAGGATCCATAATTTTGTCTGGGGGATTTTAACACCCTATTATCAATAATGGACAGGTCATTGAAACAGAAACTAAACAGAGAGACAATGAAACTAATACATGTTATGAACCAAATAGCTACAGAACATTTCACCCTAGACCAAAGAATACACCTTGTCCTCAGCACCTCATGGTACATTCTCCAAATTTGACCATGTAATCTGTCACAAAACAGTTCTCCACAGATACAAGAAGAGTGAAATAATTCCATGCACCCTGTCGGATCACCACAACCTAAGGCTGGTCTTCATAACAACAAAAACAACAGAAAATTCACATGGAAACTGAACAATGCTCTCTACTCAATGATAACTTGGTCAGGGAAGAAATAAAGAAATCAAAGACTTCCTGGAATTCCATGAAAATGATGATACAGCATACCCAAACTTATGAGACACAACAAAAGCAGTGCTAGGAGGAAAACTCATTGCATTAAGTTCCCTGGTAAAGAAACTGGAGCGTCCTTACAGTAGCAAGTTAACAGCACACCTGAGAACTCTAGAACAAAAAGAAGCAAACTCATCCAAGAGGAGTAGATGGGCAGGAAATAGTAAAACTCAGGGCCCGAATCAACCAAATAGAAACAAAGAGAACAATACAAAGAATCAACAAAACCAGGAGCTGGCTATTTGGGAAAATCAACAAGGTAGATAAACCCCTAGCCAAACTAACCAGAGGGCACAGAGGCAGTATCCAAATTAACAAAATCATAAAGGAAAAGGGAGACATAACAAGAGAAATGGAAGAAATTTTAAAAAATCATCAGATCCTACTACAAAAGCCTATATTCAACAAAACTGGAAAATCTGGATTAAATGGATGATTTTCTAGATATATACCACAGAATAAGGTTAGATCAAGAGCAGGTAAACTATCTAAATAGGCCCACATCCCCTAAGGAAATAGAAGTCATTAAAAACCTCCCAAACAAAAACCCCAGGTCTAGACAGCTTTAGTGTAGAATTCCACCAGACTTTCAAAGAAGACCTAATACCAATACTCCTCAAACTATTCCATGAATTAGAAACAGAAGGAACACTGCCAAATTCATTCTGTGAAGCCACAATTACTCTGATACCTAAACCACACAAGGATGGAACAAAAAAAGATAACTTCAGCCCAATTTTGCTTATGAATATTGATGCAAAAATACTCAATAAAATTCTTGCAAACTGAATCCAAGAACACATTAAAACCATCATTCACCATGATTCAGGCCAGGAATGCAAGGTTGGTTCAATATATGAAAATCCAGTAATGTAATTCACTACATAAACAAACTCAAAGAAAAAAAAACCACACAATCATCTCCTTAGATGCTGAAAAAACATTTGACAAAATGCAACACCACTTCATACTAAAAGTGTTGGAAATGTCAGGCCCATACCTAAACATAATAAAAGCAATTTACTGCAAACCAACAACCAATGTCAAATTAAATGGACAGATACTTGAAGCAATCCCAGGGACAAGACAAGGATAAGACTCTCCCCATATCTATTCAATATAGTACTCGATGTGCTAGCTAGAACAAGAAGACAACAAAAAGAGATCAAGGGGATACAAATTGGCAAATAAAAAGTAAAAGTATCACTATTTGCAGATGATATGATAGCCACCCCAAAAATTTTACCAGAGAACTTCTACAGCTGATAAACAACTTCAGCAAAGTGGCTGGATATAAAATTAACTCATACAGATCAGTAGCCTTCCTTTGTATAAATGATAAACAGCTGAGAAAGAAATTAGGGAAATAACTTCCTTCACAATAGCCACAGATAATATAAAATATCTTGGGGTAACTTTAACCAAGCAAGTGAAAGATCTCTATGACAATAACTTCAAGTCTCTCAAGAAAGAAATCAAAGAAGATCTCAGAATACGGAGAGATGGTGTAAGCAACACCCCACGAGCAAACTTGAGCCTCGGGACCACAGGTAAGACAAATCTTCCTGCTCCAAGTGACCTGCCTGGTGAACTCAGGACACACAGAGGCAAAATTCCTCTAGGATTGGACACTTCCGGTATTTAGCGGGAGTCCCAAACCCGCGGATCCCTGCCCGCAGCAGCTCTCTGCCCCCAAACCCCGTGGGAGAGAGACCTCACTGCCTGGTCAGGTGGGCACTCCTGAGGCTGCAGAGCAGAAGAGACCACCAACACTGCCCACCCCTGCCCACATCCCTGGCCCAAAAGGAAACTGTATACGGCCTCTGGGTCCCCGTAGAGGAGGGCCCAGGAGCAGCAGATCCACTGCATCTGAGACACCGCCAGAACTTGAAGGGACCGACCGGATAAACAGTTCTCTGCACCCAAATCCTGTGGGAAGGAGAACTAAACCTTCAGAGAGGCAGACACGCCTGGGAAACCAGAAGAGTGCCCACATCTCTGACGCCAGAGGAAAACACCAAACGCCATCTGGAACCCTGGTGCATGGAAGCTCCCGGAAAGGGTGGCGCAGATCTTCCTGGTTGCTGCCCCCACGGAGAGTTCATAAGCAACACCCCACAAGCAAACTTGAGCCTCGGAACCACAGGTAAGACAAACCTTCCTACTCCAAGCGACCTGCCTAGTGAACTCAGGACACAGGCCCACAGGAACAGCTGAAGACCTGTAGATAGGAAAAACTACACGCCCGAAAGAAGAACACTCTGTTCCCATAACTGGCTGAAAGAAAACAGGAAAACAGGTCTACAGCACCCCTGACACACAGGCTTATAGGACAGTCTAGCCACTGTCAGAAATAGAAGAACAAAGTAACACTAGAGATAATCTGATGGCGAGAGGCAAACGCAGGAATTCAAGCAACAGAAACCAAGACTACATGGCATCATCGGAGCCCAATTCTCCCACCAAAGCAAACACGGAATATCCAAACACACCAGAAAAGCAAGATCTAGTTTAAAAATCATATTTGATCATGATGCTGGAGGACTTCAAGAAAGACATGAAGAACTCCCTTAGAGAAACACAGGAAAACATAAATAAACAAGTAGAAGCCTACAGAGAGGAATCACAAAAATCCCTGAAAGAATTCCAGGAAAACACAATCAAACAGTTGAAGGAATTAAAAATGGAAATAGAAGCAATCAAGAAAGAACACATGGAAACAACCCTGGATATAGAAAACCAAAAGAAGAGACAAGGAGCCGTAGATAAAAGCTTCACCAACAGAATAAAAGAGATAGAAGAGAGAATCTCTGGAGCGGAAGATTCCATAGAAATCATTGACTCAACTGTCAAAGATAATGTAAAGCGGAAAAAGCTACTGGTCCAAAACATACAGGAAATCCAGGACTCAATGAGGAGATCAAACCTAAGGATAATAGGTATAGAAGAGAGTGAAGACTCCCAGCTCAAAGGATCAGGAAATATCTTCAACAAAATCATAGAAGACAGCTTCCCTAACCTAAAGAAAGAGATACCCATAAGCATACAAGAAGCCTACAGAACTCCAAATAGATTGGACCAGAAAAGAAACTCCTCCCGTCACATAATAGTCAAAACACCAAATGCACAAAATAAAGAAAGAATATTAAAAGCAGTAAGGGAAAAAGGTCAAGTAACATATAAAGGCAGACCTATCAGAATCACACCAGACTTTTCGCCAGAGACTATGAAAGCCAGAAGATCCTGGACAGATGTCATACAGACCCTAAGAGAACACAACTGCCAGCCCAGGTTACTGTATCCTGCAAAACTCTCAATTAACATAGATGGAGAAACCAAGATATTCCATGACAAAACCAAATTTACACAATATCTTTCTACAAATCCAGCACTACAAAGGATAATAAATGGTAAAGCCCAACATAAGGAGGCAAGCTACACCCTAGAAGAAGCAAGAAACTAATCGTCTTGGCAACAAAACAAAGAGAAGAAAAGCACACAAACATAACCTCATATCCAAATATGAATATAACAGGAAGCAATAATCACTATTCCTTAATATCTCTCAACATCAATGGACTCAACTCCCCAATAAAAAGACATAGATTAACAAACTGGATACGCAACGAGGACCCCGCATTCTGCTGCCTACAGAGTGAAAGGCTGGAAAACAACTTTCCAAGCAAATGGTCAGAAGAAGCAAGCTGGAGTAGCCATTCTAATATCAAATAAAATCAATTTTCAACTAAAAGTCATCAAAAAAGATAAGGAAGGACACTTCATATTCATCAAAGGAAAAATCCACCAAGATGAACTCTCAATCCTAAATATCTATGCCCCGAATACAAGGGCATCTACACACGTAAAAGAAACCTTATTAAAGCTCAAAATACACATTGCACCTCACACAATAATAGTAGGAGATTTCAACACCCCACTCTCATCGATGGACAGATCATGGAAACAGAAATTAAACAGAGACGTAGACAGACTAAGAGAAGTCATGAGCCAAATGGACTTAACAGATATTTATAGAACATTCTATCCTAAAGCAAAAGGATATACCTTCTTCTCAGCTCCTCGTGGTACTTTTTCCAAAATTGACCATATAATTGGTCAAAAAACGGGCCTCAACAGGTACAGAAAGATAGAAATAATCCCATGCGTGCTATCAGACCACCACGGCCTAAAGCTGGTCTTCAATAACAATAAGGGAAGAACGCCCACATATACGTGGAAGTTGAACAATGCTCTACTCAACGATAACCTGATCAAGGAAGAAATAAAGAAAGAAATTAAAGACTTTTTAGAATTTAATGAAAATGAAGGTACAACATACCCAAACTTATGGGATACAATGAAAGCTGTGCTAAGAGGAAAACTCATAGCTCTAAGTACCTGCAGAAAGAAACAGGAAAGAGCATATGTCACCAGCTTGACAGCACACCTAAAAGCTCTAGAACAAAAAGAAGCAAATACACCCAGGAGGAGTAGAAGGCAGGAAATAATCAAACTCAGAGCTGAAATCAACCAAGTAGAAACAAAAAGGACCATAGAAAGAATCAACAGAACCAAAAGTTGGTTCTTTGAGAAAATCAACAAGATAGATAAACCCTTAGCCAGACTAACGAGAGGACACAAAGAGTGTGTCCAAATTAACAAAATAAGAAATGAAAAGGGAGACATAACTACAGATTCAGAGGAAATTCAAAAAATCATCAGATCTTACTATAAAGCCTATATTCAACAAAACTTGAAAATCTGCAGGAAATAGACAATTTCCTAGACAGATACCAGGTACCGAGGTTAAATCAGGAACAGATAAACCAGTTAAACAACCCCATAACTCCTAAGGAAATAGAAGCAGTCATTAAAGGTTTCCCAACCAAAAAGAGCCCAGGTCCAGACGGGTTTAGTGCAGAATTCTATCAGACCTTCATAGAAGACCTCATACCAATACTATCCAAACTATTCCACAAAATTGAAACAGATGGAGCACTTCCGAATTCCTTCTATGAAGCCACAATTACTCTTATACCTAAACCGCACAAAGACCCAACAAAGAAAGAGAACTTCAGACCAATTTCCCTTATGAATATCGATGCAAAAATACTCAATAAAATTCTGGCAAACCAAATCCAAGAGCACATCAATCATCCACCATGATCAAGTAGGCTTCATCCCAGGCATGCAGGGATGGTTTAATATACGGAAAACCATCAATGTGATCCATTATATAAACAAACTGAAAGAACAAAACCACATGATCATTTCATTAGATGCTGAGAAAGCATTTGACAAAATTCAACACCCCTTCATGATAAAAGTCCTGGAAAGAATAGGAATTCAAGGCCCATACCTAAACATAGTAAAAGCCATATACAGCAAACCAGTTGCTAACATTAAACTAAATGGAGAGAAACTTGAAGCAATCCCACTAAAATCAGGGACTAGACAAGGCTGCCCACTCTCTCCCTACTTATTCAATATAGTTCTTGAAGTTCTAGCCAGAACAATCAGACAACAAAAGGAGGTCAAGGGGATACAGATCGGAAAAGAAGAAGTCAAAATATCACTTTTTGCAGATGATATGATGGTATATTTAAGTGATCCCAAAAGTTCCACCAGAGAATTACTAAAGGTGATAGACAACTTCAGCAAAGTGGCTGGGTATAAAATTAACTCAAATAAATCAGTAGCCTTCCTCTACACAAAAGAGAAACAAGCCGAGAAAGAAATTAGGGAAACGACACCCTTCATAATAGACCCAAATAATATAAAGTACCTCGGTGTGACTTTAACCAAGCAAGTAAAAGATCTGTACAATAAGAACTTCAAGACTCTGAAGAAAGAAATTGAAGAAGACCTCAGAAGATGGAAAGATCTCCCATGCTCATGGATCGGCAGGATCAATATAGTAAAAATGGCCATTTTACCAAAAGCGATCTACAGATTCAATGCAATCCCCATCAAAATACCAATCCATTTCTTCAAAGAGTTAGAACAATTTGCAAATTCATCTGGAATAACAAAAAACCCAGGATAGCTAAAAGTATCCTCAACAATAAAAGGACTTCAGGGGGAATCACTATCCCTGAACTCAAGCAGTATTACAGAGCAATAGTGATAAAAACTGCATAGTATTGGTACAGAGACAGACAGATAGACCAATGGAATAGAATTGAAGACCCAGAAATGAACCCACACACCTATGGTCACTTGATTTTTGACAAAGGGCCAAAACCATCCAATGGAAAAAAGATAGCATTTTCAGCAAATGGTGCTGGCTCAACTGGAGGTCAACATGTAGAAGAATGCAGATTGATCCATGCTTATCACCCTGTACAAAGCTTAAGTCCAAGTGGATCAAGGACCTCCACATCAAACCAGATACACTCAAACTAATAGAAGAAAAACTAGGGCAGCATCTCGAACACATGGGTACTGGAAAAAATTTCCTGAACAAAACACCAATGGCTTATGCTCTAAGATCAAGAATCGACAAATGGGATCTCATAAAACCGCAAAGCTTCTGTAAGGCAAAGGACACTGTGGTTAGGACAAAATGGCAACCAACAGATTGGGAAAAGATCTTTACGAATCCTACAACAGATAGAGGCCTTATATCCAAAATATACAAAGAACTCAAGAAGTTAGACCGCAGGGAGAAAAAATAACCCTATTAAAAAATGGGGTTCAGAGCTAAACAAAGAATTCACAGCTGAGGAATGCCGAATGGCTGATAAACACCTAAAGAAATGTTCAACATCTTTAGTCATAAGGGAAATGCAAATCAAAACAACCCTGAGATTTCACCTCAGACCAGTGAGAACGGCTAAGATCAAAAACTCAGGGGACAGCAAATGCTGGCGAGGATGTGGAGAAAGAGGAACACTCCTCCATTGTTGGTGGGATTGCAGACTGGTACAACCATTCTGGAAATCAGTCTGGAGGTTCCTCAGAAAATTGGACATTGAACTGCCTGAGGATCCAGCTATACCTCTCTTGGGCATATACCCAAAAGATGCCCCATATAAAAAAGACACGTGCTCCACTATGTTCATAGCAGCCTTATTTATAGTAGCCAGAAGCTGGAAAGAACCCAGATGCCCTTCAACAGAGGAATGGATACAGAAAATGTGGTACATCTACACAATGGAATATTACTCAGCTATCAAAAACAATGACTTTATGAAATTCGTAGGCAAATGGTTGGAACTGGAAAATATCATCCTGAGTGAGGTAACCCAATCACAGAAAAACACACATGGTATGCACTCATTGATAAGTGGCTATTAGCCTAAATGCTTGAATTACCCTAGATGCCTAGAACAAATGAAACTCAAGATGGATGATCAAACTGTGAATGCTTCACTCCTTCTTTAAAAGGGGAACAAGAATACCCTTGGCAGGGAATAGAGAGGCAAAGATTAAAACAGACACAGAAGGAACACCCATTCAGAGCCTGCCCCACATGTGGCTCATACATATACAGCCACCCAATTAGACAAGATGGATGAAGCAAAGAAGTGCAGGCAGACAGGAACCGCATGTAGATCTCTCCTGAGAGACACAGCAAGAATACAACAAATACAGAGGCGAATGCGAGCAGCAAACCACTGAACTGAGAATAGGACCCCCGTTGAAGGAATCAGAGAAAGAACTGGAAGAGCTTGAAGGGGCTCGAGACCCCTATGAACAACAATGCCAGGCAACCAGAGCTTCCAGGGACTAAGCCACTACCTAAAGACTATACATGGACTGACCCTGGACTCTGACCTCATAGGTAGCATTGAATATCCTAGTAAGAGCACCAGTGGAAGGGGAAGCCCTGGGTCCTGGTAAGACTGAACGTGATTGTTGGGGGGAGGGCGGCAATGGGGTGAGGATGGGGAGGGGAACACCCACAAAGAAGGGGAGGGGGAGGGATTAGGGGGGTGTTGGTCTGTAAACCGGGAAAGGGAATAACACTCGAAATGTAAATAAGAAATACTCAAGTTAAAAAAAAAATCCACCTGAAAAAAAAAAAAGAATATGGAGAGATATCCTATGCTCATGGATTGGCAGAATTAACTGTAAAAATGACCATCCTACCAAAGGCAGTCTAGGGATCCAACACAGTTCCCACCAAAATCCCAACATAATTCTGCAAAGACAAGGGAAGCAATTCTCAAATTCATCTGGAGAAGCAAAAAACCCAGAATAGCGAAAACAATTCTTAACAATTAAAGAACTTCTGGGGTCACCATCCCTGATCTCAAGCTATTCCTCAGAGTAATAATGATAAAATAGACAGATCGATCAACAGAATAGAATTGAAGACATGGAAATAAAACCACACACTTATGGACACTTGATCTTTGACAAAGAAGCCAAAATTATACAATGGGAAAAAGAAAGCATCTTCAATAAATGATGCTGGTCTAACTGGATGTCTGTATGGAGAAAAATGAAAATAGACCCATAATTGTCACTTTGTACAGAGGTCAAGTCTAAGTGTATCAAGGACCTCAACATAAAACCAGATGCACTCAATCTAATAGAAGAGGAATTGGGAAAGAGTCTTGAATTCATTGGCACAGGGAGAAATTTTCTAAACAGAACTCCAAAGGTTTAGGTTCTAAGATCAAGTATTGATAAATGGGACCTCATGGACTTGGAAAGTTTCTTTAAGGCAAAGGACATAAACAATAGGACAAATCAGCAACCTACAGATTGAGAAAAAAATCTTCACTAACCTCATATACAATAGAGGGCTAATATCCAAAATATATAAAGAACTCCAGAAGCTAACCTTCAAAAAAACCAAACAACCTAATCAAAAAGTGGGATACAGAACTAAACAGAGAATTCACAACAGAGGAATCCTGAATGGCTGAGAAGCACTTAAAGAAATGTTCAAAGTCCTTCCTGATCAAGAAACTGCAAATCAAAATGATCCTGAGATTCCTCCTTACACCAATCAAAATGGCTAAGATCAAAAACTCAGGTGACAACACATGGCGTCAAGGATGTGGAGAAAGAAGAATACTCCTCCATTGCTGGTGGGATTGCAAACTGGTACAACCACTCTTGAAATCAACCTGGAGGTTCCTCAGATAATTGGAAATAGATTTACCTGAAGACCCAGCAATACCACTCTCGGGCATATACCCAAAGATGCCCCACCATACCACAGGATAACTGTTTCACTATGTTCATAGTGGCCTTATTTGTGATAGCCAGAAGCTGGAAACAACACAGATGTCCCACAACAGAATGTATTAAAAAATGTGGTTCATATATACAATGGAATTCTTTTCAGCTATTAAATGGACATCATGAGTTTTGCAGACAAATGGATGGAACTAGAAAATATCATCCTGAGTGAGGTAACTCAGACCCAAAAGGACATGCATGGCATGTGCTCACTAATAAGTGGATATTAGCAAAAAAAAAAAAAAAAAAAAAAAAAAAAAAAAAAAAAAGGACAGAATACCCAGGATATAATCCAAAGAACTCAAAAAAGTTAACAAGCTGAAGGGCTCAACTGAGAATCCTTAATCCCACTTAGGGAGAGAGAAGAAAACAATCAAAGGAGGGGGAAGGGAGGGAGGCACCTGGGTGGGAAAGGAGAAAGGGATGGAAAGAAGGAAACATGATCAGGTATTGGGTCGGGGGAGGGAACAAGACTGAAGTCCTTAGGGCCAGGAGAAAGAATGGAAACAAGCAACCTTGAAAGGTAGGAGGTGGGGGGACCCTCTAGAATTTACCAGAGACCTGGGAGATGAGAGACTCTCAGGACTCAAAGGGAGGGACCTCAGATGAAACGCCTTACAGTGGGGAAAGGGAACTTGTAGAGCCCACCTTCAGCAGAAAGACAGGACATCAAGTGAGGGATGTGGTTACCATCCCACAGTCAAAAACTCTGACCCAGAATTGTTCCTTTCTGCAAGAATTGCAAGGGAGAAAAATGGAGAAGAGCCTGAGGAAAAGAAGGTTCAGAAACAGGCCCAAATTGGGATCCAGCTCAAGGGGAGGCCCTAAAGCCTGACACTATTACTAATGCTATGGCCTATGATGGCTGCCTTCTGAAAAATCCAACAAGCAACTGAAAGTCAGATGCAGATATTTACACCCAATCAATGGACAGAAGCTGCTGACCCCTGTGGTTGAATTAAAGAGAAGCTGGAAGCTGAGGAAGAGGGTGACCCTATAAGAAGACCAGCAGTCTCAACTAACCTGGGCCCCGAGATCTCTCAGACACTGAGCCACCAACCAGGCAGTATACACCAGCTGATATGAGGTCCCTAACATATAAACAGCAAAGAACTGTTGGGTTTGGACTCAGTCAGAGAAGCCTAACACTCAAGATACTGGAGAACTCAGGGAGTGGGAAGGTCTGGTGGGCTGGGGGTGGGGACATCCTTGTGGGGACAGGGGAGGAGGTATGAGATGTGGAACAGTCAGAGGGTAGACTGGGAGGGGATAAAGTCTGGACTGAAAACTGATTTAAAAAAGATTTACAGCTGCTGGTTCGTGCATGGTGTCTGCCTGCTTAGAGGACTGTACTGAAGCTACTGGTTTGTGTGTGATGTCTGCCTGCCTAGAGGACTGGTCCAGCTGCTAAGTTGTATTTGGTGCTTGCTATGGCACTGATCTGCTGAGAAAGAAAATGGAAGTCTCTTCCAAAGAACTACTGCTAACAGGTCCACTTTCCCTGTATCCTAGTAACTTTCCTCTTCCACTGCCTCTGCTGGGTGGTGGGCTAGAGGAGAGGTTGAATCCTTATTGAAAGTAGGTTGCAAAAAATTTATGCCTACGCTACATATAATTGTAATGGGAACTTTCCTCCTCTTTACAGAGGAGAGAACCAGCAAGAGAGGCTGGCAATGTCGAGACCACAGAACTGAGTCCAGTCTGTCGGCAGGGAACCTCATTTCATGTCAGGGATTATCTGCCTAGAGCTTTGTGGATATCAGGAAGCCTCTTCCATCCCTTGCTGGGGGTGGGTGGAAAGGGACTAAGGCAGGGCAGGAGTCTGCGATGCACAGGGAAGCCCCACAAGACTCTAAAGGTCCAAGATTTCATGTGTGTCCAGGCTGAGAAATTCTGGTCTAGTCTATGACTCAGGCAAATAGCATCTTTTATCTCACACTTTGATGATTCTTCTCAAGCTCATGGTTGTTTACATGGTTGTGACACTTTGCCTGATCTCTGTTTCACTTTCTACACTGTAAGCTTCGTGCTCACTTCTAAATTCTTAGAGCCAGGTTGAATGACAGGCAAATACCAACGGTGTGCTCACACTGAGACTGCACTCTCACATCTCTGAGCACATTTTAGAGAAATGTCTACTGGGAGAAATGTCTACAGAGAGATGGCTCGGAGGCTGAGAGTGTTTGCTGATCTTGAGGAGGACCTCAGCTTGGTTCCCAGCACCCACATGGTGGCTCACCACCATCTGTAACTCCAGTTGCAGGGGACCTGGCTCTCTCTTCTGGTCTCTGCGGCCACCAAGTGCATGCGCTGCACATAGATTTAAATGCAGGCAAAATTTTTGTAGGTACAAAATAGAAATAAATAAGCCTCTAAGGCAACGTGACACAGATCAGTAGGTGGAGTGAGTGGCATCTGTGTGTCACAGATTTGTGCTGTTCTTGAAGCATGTTATTGCATTTAGCTTAAGAAATTTGAGCAAGCAGAAGACCTGAAAGCCAGCATTCAAACTTCACATCCTGACTGCAGCTAATTCTTCATTGTCCTTGAAGTTAATCAAGCCTGTGGAAACAGCATCACCAAATTGACTAAACGAGACTCCCAATTAACTCAAACAGATGGCTGAAATTTTCCAGGTGACTTTCTGTATTAATTCAGCACGTTGGCTGGACCAGGCCCCAGGAGGCTTGGCAGGGATTGGCTGAGAAGGGAATGATGGAATAGAGGGATCTTCAGGAAAGATATGGAGCAATAACCTGAGCCATTTCATTTTAGTGGAAAAACATCAGGCAAACTGACTGGCCTTGCTCCACTTGCTCGGCCAGTGCACATGGAGGAGTCTGCCTGGTGAGGAGCCGCTGGAGACCTGTCCTAGGAAGTCACCCCAGTTCAGGTTTATGCAGTCTCAGCTGGGGGTACCTAATCCTGTCTGGCAAGGGGTAAGATCAGTCCAGGACACAAAGAGAAAGGAAGAAGCTATCCTTTTATAGAGAGTCCATTCTGGAGATCCTGCATCAATGGCTTCCTTTTGAATTTGTTCCTAATGCAATGCTATGCAACACCAACCTCATGCGGGGGTCGTCAGGTGGCATCATCTCCAGGTCGTGGGTGGGTCCATTCAAGCCGATGACGTGGAGGGAGATGCTGGGGTTTTCACTGCCAGCCTGCAAAGTGAGGGGTGAGGGGACAGAGCAGTGAGGGAGCAGCCTGGGACAAACGGCCTAGAGTCCACGGTGGCTTTACGATGTCTCTTCCTGAACATTCATATCTGGGTACCGTGGGGATTGATACTGAAGACTATAACCTCTGTGGAGGACAGATCGGTTGTGTGGCTATGTGTGGCTGTATGTGTGTATACGCAGGTGTGGATGTGACATCAGTGACATTATGTGTGTGCTTGCATGTGTTTGGAGGCCGGAGGACAACGCTGGGTGTCGTGCATCCACTTTCTTTTCTTGTGACAGCATCTCTCAGTAGCCTGGAGTTCACCAGGGCTGGCTTATCAGTAAGCCTCAGGAATTCTGTCTCAGCATTTCCAGTGTTAGGATTACAACAATAGCCTACCTCACCCAGAATTTTTTTATGTGGGGCTCAATCTCTAAGCCTCAATGCTGACATGGCAAGTATTTTACCAACTGAGCTCTCTCCAGACCTAAACCATGGAATTTTTAAAAGGCAGAGAGATATTTGGACCAGCTCTCCCTTCTTAGGAGTCTTGGCACCTTCCCGTCCCATTCAGTTCCCTGAATCTGCCAATGTCAGTGGGTACTTGGTCAGTCACATGAAAGGGAGGGAAACTGGAGAAGGGCAGGAGAGGCACAGCGCCATGAAGAGTGGAGTGTGCATAGGGGGTGTGGAGTGCTGATCTTCAGGGGCACAGCTCAGGTGGGACTCCATCAATAAGGAGCTGTAGACTTGACTAATTCGGGCAATTCTTTCAGTCTTGAGAACGAATTCTGGACTGAAAGAGGCTGGGAGAAATGTGAGGGCTGGTCTAGCTGATGTCCTCACTCCCTCTGTACATTTATGTTAGAGGGAATCTGCCCCACAGTAACAAGCAGGCTGGTGTCTGTGTGCCTCAGGGCTCTGACTGTGAGTGGGAGTGAAGAGGGCAGTAGCCAGAACTGTCAATCAGCGTTGGTGGGATTTCTATTAAAACATGGGAACCCAAGACCTGAGCAAGATAGCACTTTCCAATTTCTCACAGGTCCCAGAGCGTACTACCAAATGAAAGAATCTATTAGAGTTTAGTTTGTCAATGACATTTGTTTAGGATGTGTGTGTGTGTGTGTGTGTGTGTGTGTGTGTGTGTGTGTGTGTGTGTGTGTGAGAGAGAGAGAGAGAGAGAGAGAGAGAGAGAGAGAGAGAGAGTATATGATTGGTGTTTATATGTATGGCTAGTGTGTGTGTGTATTGTATATGTTAGGGGATAGAGAGGGGCTAGGTGGATGTGGACTTAGTCTCATACACTATAGTTAACTGAGTCCAGCTAGAGGACACAAGCTCCCAGACCCAACGGTGACTATGGACAGCATAGCATCACCAAGGCCCAGGGACAGGGGACAGAGGGAGGTCCTTCCAACCTCCTGAAGCTGCATATGCTGTAAGGAGTCAGAACTGCTGGATTTGTGTCACTTCAACCAAGACAGGACTTTAACATGAAGTAATGAGCGTTTACGGTGCCGCTGGCAAAGGCGTCTGACAATACTTGGAACCAGGGGGTGAAAGAGCTCATGAGTGATTTGGGTTTGACTGAGCCTGCCCTTCGCCTACCTTAGGATAGTGGTAGGGCTTCACAGTGGGGTAGACAGAGCCCGTGTAGGTTGGCAGCTCCATAAGTGGAACTCGGGAATCATTGATGGTGGCATAGGCGAGCCTTGTACCATCTGGCGACCACCAATGTGCGATGTGGCTCTTCAGAATCTCCTCTGTGGGAAAACAAATTAGAGAAAGGTGAGCAGAGCTGATGCTGGGGAGATGGGCTGCAGGGGCTGCAGAGAGCTACAGGGGCTGCAGGGGGCTTCAGGGAGCTGCAGGGGCTGCAGAGAGCTACAGGGGGCTGCAGGGGCTGCAGGGAGTTACAGGGGCTGCAAAGGGCTATGGGGGACTCCAGGGAGTCCAGGGGGTTGCGGGGCTGCAGGAGCTGCAGGGGTGAGTGCAGAGACCTGGGATCTGTGTGTCTGCTGTTGCCTCTAAGCTGCTGTTCGGCTCAGCTCCTGCCATTGGGCTCAGAAGTGTCTGATTCCCACAATGAAACCAGACACAGTAAACCAAAGCTCAGCCAAACACACACTGATTGTGCAAAATTGGCTTTTGTACAGGTTTGATCCCTGGACCTAAGGAGTACTTTGTATTTTCTTCTTTTTTTTTTTTTTGGAGCTGGGGGCTGAACCCAGGGCCTTGCGCTTCCTAGGCAAGTGCTCTACCACTGAGCTAAAACCCCAACCCCCTGTATTTTCTTCTTAACTGCACAATCATTGGATTTTAATTCTCTCATTCATTTCCTATCTTTTCTTTGAAAATGTCTGATACATATCACAATGCCCTTTCTCTGCTCATGGGTACTTTTGAGTTGGACTGTTATACAGCTGTAGCTTAGTGTGTGTGTGTGTGTGTGTGTGTGTGTGTGTGTGTGTGTGTGTGTGTGTGTGCGCATGCAGGGGGGAACCTCACATGTCCTTCTTCAGATGCTGTTCACCTTGCTTTGCGAGACAGGGCCTCTCTTTGGCCTGGAGGTCACCAAGTAGGCCAGGCTAGCTGGTCAGCCAACCCCAGGGATCTTCCTATCCCCATCCCCTGGAAGTGTGAGAATGTATAAGCATACTTGGCTCTTTAGTTTTACTTTGTTTTGAGACAGCATCTCACTATATAGCCCTGACTGTCCTGAACTCTATGTAGACCAGGCTGGCCTCCAGCTCAGGAAGATCCACCCGCCTCTGCCCAGAATGCCGGGTCTAAGGTGTGCACTACCATGCTCAGATATCCTGGCATTTTTTAACACGTGTATTGTGCATATTGAACTCGGGTTATTTTTACTGACTGACCTATCTCCTTAGCCAGGTAGACTGTCTTCTTGATGTGATTTTACAAAAAACACCAGAGAAAACTAGTTCACACAGTGGGCATGCTCATCAAGACAGGCCAGAGGAGAGAGGAAGCTGTGTGGAGGCTCAGGCTTAGACAACAGGTAAGTAGGGAACCTGTGTAGCCAGCTGCATGTACGCCTCTACCACAGAGGAGGAAGGAGGATGTGTCCACAGGCCTACACGTGTGCCTCAGCCGTAAACCATCTGTTTCTCTGTGTGGCTATGAAGCAAAGAGGACCAGTCCTAGAGCAAGTCCCTGCAGATGGTCTCTGGAAAACTCAGCCACCTTCTAAACACAATGCACTGCAGGGCTAGAATGGAAGGGATCTGTTGACAATCACCTATGGTGGCCTCGCAGGGCAGAGCTGGGGCAGAAGGAGGAGGGCCAGTGTCTGGGGAGACAGCAGGGGTGCCTCAGCTGGTTTGTGCCCCAGGACATCCATTAAGAGCCAGCCCAGGTAAACCTAGTAGAAAGGTGGCTGGCCACTACAGAGACAGTCAATAAAGGGACAGGCACAGTCACAGCAAAGCCCTAGAGAGATGACAACTCTGCCCTTCCTGCTGAACCCAGAGTGACTTCTCTGTCTCTGGGATGACAAGGTGCCAGCTTTGTGCAAACCAGACCACCCTCCCCTTCCTACTTCTCTCCCACCCCCACCACATCTTCACTGCACACATTTCATGTCTAGACTGGCTCTCAGCCTGGTAGGAAACACTCTGCTTTAGCCTGAGTAGCACAGCCAAGGAAGGTCATACCCAGACAAAGAGGATAGTGTCACACTGTCAATTCCATCGCCAAGTGCCAGGGAGCAGTGAACTCAAGCTCAGAGACTGTGAATGCAGGAGGGCAAATCCCCACACTTCTGCTGAACTATAGGCAACAGACGTACGCTGGGGAAGGGACAGTCATTTCTTTCACTTGTCAGTTGTGTACCAAATAGAGGCCAGTCAGGATGGAGTGGGTTCATGTAAGTTACTGTACTCAGCACACACAGCAAGACTGGGGCATCTAGAAAGATATTCTAGGGATGGAGAGATTGCTCAGGAGAGATTACAAGAGGTAGGAGACCTGGGTCCTGTCCCCAGAAAAAAATAATTAAATGAGTCGGGGTTAGTGGCACACACTTATATTCCCAGGGCTGGGGAGCTGGAGATCTCTGGGGCTCACTGGCCAGCTGGCCAGTTAAGCCTACTTGGTGATAAGGGGTCTCATCTTGGAAAGAAGGTGGGACACCTAAAGAACAACACTAGAGGTTCTCTCTGGCTTCCGAATATCACACACACACACACACACACACACACACGCACACACACACACACCTGTGCAATTGCACACAAAGAATACACACAGAGGTGGGGCTTTCCTGACACTCCACAATGCAGACTCTACAACCCCAGGACTGCAGAGTTTACCATCCCCTACCCTCGTGGGTCCTTTGCACACTATTCTATGGTGTGGTTTTTCTGTTCGTTTTGTTTTGTTTTCTTCATTTTTCTGTGTTCTGGTTGCTCATGAAGGAAACAACTCAGTATAAGAAACTAAGAGGTAAATATGGGTCAGATGAAACTCTAACAGCTTAGCATCTTATGAATGCCCCTGTTCTTCAAACACTTCCTTCAGCACAGCACTCCTTTCCTAATGAGGCATCGGTGTAATTGGTATGAGCCAGATGTACTTCAAAAATAGAGATCTGCAGATAGGGGGAGACAATTCACTCCATGAGCCCTTTACTTGGAACAAACAAGCAGCTCACTTTTCTGAGCAAGTAGAATAATAATGAGGAAACAGGAAGGCCTGTTTTCACCTCATTTGGGGGAGCAATTTCAGTACACACACACACACACACACATACATATACACACACATAATACACATACACATGCACACACACAGACATACATGCATACACAGACACATGCACACACATACAACATACAGATGCACACACAAAGACAGACATACACACATACACATATACATGCACACGGACACACATGCACAGACATATACATAAACGCACATAACATGCACACACATATACATGCACACACAGACATACATGAGGAAACAGACATTCTCACATAGACATGTGCACACATGTGCACACACACAGGTACACATACCTGAAGATACAAACATAGATACATACACATGCACACACAAGCACACACATGTACACACAGAGAGACACATGCGTATACAGACATACACATAAGCATGCACACACATACACATGCACACACATATGCACACACACAGACACACATGAGCACACACATGCACACACACTGATCCATCTGATGAGACTGGCTCGTTGACGGCCTTCTCATTGAGATGCAGGAGGAGAATTCATGCAGTTCAGCTCATGGGGGCACAGGCTGGTTTCTCTGTTGCTGATGAAATCGTCTGCCAGGTTGTTCATTTCTACCTTAAGGGTTTGTCTAGCTGGCTCAGGTGATCAAGGTCAATGTCATACCCATTGCCTGGAGACCTCCATTCTCATGCCACTGTATGTGACAAGTGTTCAGTAGTATGCCTATATGTGAGACACTGTGTGTGAGAGCACAGATATAAACTATGACTCATGATGACTTGAGGGTGGAGAGAACCATGTCCTGGTTCCTGCAGAAGGCCCACAGGCAGCTGTGGTGCTTGTTCTGGGTCCGATCGCTGGCAGAGGAAGAAAGGAATTGTGACTGTGATAAGAATGAACCTGGGGCATCTCAGGCTGAGGTGACAAGTTGGACACTAACAGGAAACTATATATGATCTCACTCACATGTGGGACCCACAGAAGGTATAGTAATGGACACAGACAGACAGAAGGCAGTGAATCTTTTTTTTTAAACTGTGGTTAACTTGACCTAAGTGACACTTATCTGGGAAGAGAAACCTCAGTTGAGAAAATCCCTACATCAGTCACCTGTAGGCGAGTGTGTAGAGCATTTTCCTGATTAATGATCTAAGTGGAAGGGTCTAACTCATTGTAGGTGGTGTCATCCTTGGGCAGGTGGTTTGGGATGCACAAAAAAGCAGGCTGAGCAAGTTATGGGGAACAAATCAGCAGTCAGAGTCCCTTCCTGGCCTGTGGTTCAGCCCTGCCTCCAGATTCCTGTCCCAAGTTCCTGCCCTGACTTCCCTTCATGAAGGCTTAGAAACTGTAAGGTGAAATAAACCTTTCCCCCCAAAGTGGCTCTGGTCATATTTTTTAAAATCATAGCAATAGAAACCTAGCTAGGAGGAGTGGGTAGGGTGAGGTGTAGGACACGTGACTCAGAGGGCTGAGTCAGCACATAAAGAGTCAGTAATGTGTCATTCATGTGAGAACTGCCGAGAGGAGATATGAGGTGTTCTCCCCACGGGACACACATGATATGAGGTGTTCTCCCCACGGGACACACATGATGTCATACAGTTACTAATTACATTCATTAGGAGAGCTACAATATCATCATATACACATAGAGTTTTTAACCTGTAAATAATTAAAAAAAAAAGCACAAAATAAACCATGACTATATGGAGACAAACACGCTAGCTGATCCAGTGAGCACTGGCATTGGGTCTGGGTTATACAAGCTTGGCATCATACATGAAGTATGCATGCCAATTTGGGGAAAACTTCTTAAATAGGGAAATAATAGGGTTCCCCCAGAGCAGCATCAAAAGGTTGCAGTTCTAACCCTCCCCGAGTGTGACCTCACTTGGAAACAGGGTCAATGCACAGTGGTCGTTAGACGTAAACTTGGTTGAGACTTTGCCAGAGGCAGTGGACCCTAATCCAATACGGCTGGTGTCCTGAGGAGTGGAGAGGTGGCAGGCATAGGAAGAACACACAGAGACAGCAGATGTTGGTGTATTGTGCCTGAAGCCTGAGTTAACGTTATTGATCAAAACCAGAGCATTCCATCTGCACAAGGCTCTGAGCCATGTGGTAGAGATGGTTTAGAAGTTAATTACGAACTTCGAATTATTGCGAGCTGGCAATATCAAATGATACAGAAGTGATAGGATTAGACCACAGTGGACTCGGGAGGAAAACACGGATGCAAATGAAATCAGGAAGGCAGCGTGGAGGAACCTGGAAATTCACGCCTCCCCCCATTCTAGACAGAGAATCAATGAATCTTAGTTACATGGGGGTGGGGGAACCTTAGTTACAGGTTAGGTATGGAAAATTCTGAGTCCAGACCCTGCACAAGGGACGGCAAGTGACAGTCATTGCCTCTCTTTTCTGCTGGCTGGAGTGAAGGCAAAGTGTAACACTGTGATTTGGCCCTCAGATGCCCATCAGATGGGAAACGTCCGGGGATCGGTCTTCCCATTGGAGAGAAGCCTCCAGCAGGTGTTCTTCAGAACTGGACAGCTGCTGTGATTCCCAAATGTAAGACAAGGCTGCCTGCCAGCACCACATCAAGTTCCACAAGGGATCTGACCCAGGTAGCGTGTGCTCTCTGGCCAGCTCTGTGACAAGGGTTCTCGCCACTAAGTGACACAGAAAGTCAATTGCACAGCCCTGGTGGACAGCTGTTTGGGGACAGTGGCCAGTTCAGATGGGAGGGACTAAGACTAGGACCCAAACTCTATGGACTGTGACGTGGGACTTGGGGGTCCTCTTGGTGGCTGGGTTCAGGGGTCCCTGACCTACAGACCCATGGTTCAGGCTCAGCTGGAGAGAAGTCTGGGTTGTTTAGAGTAGCACAGATGGAAAGGAAAACGGGAAATCTTGGGAACTTTGCTAGAAAACAGTCTTAACTAGTGTCCCATAGGGACCCTTAATATGTCCCACAGGTGGGCTGTTGAGGCTCCATGGGTCTCATTTTCTGAGGCAAGGTAAAGTGGGGCTGGGAGGTTAAGGTTTGTCTCTGTTTCACTAAGAACAGAGGAAATACATTTGCTCCTAAACCTGCTTGCCCATGAACACTCTGAGTCAGTGGGCTGGGGGCAGGGAAGATAGACCCACACACTGACTGCCTGGGCTGCCCTGTTTGTTAGTGCTTTCTTTAGCTCTTCATTCTTTATTTGTTTTTAGTGGGTAGAATCTCCTGAAGCTATAGCCCTTAGGCCTTCTTTAGATGGGCCTCTCACTCAACAAATAACAGAGTCTCGTGCATATATTACTTCCTCGTTGACTCATATAGCTTCCATATACTACTTCCTCGTTGACTCATATCGCTTCCACTCATTCATTCCTTCATTCATGTGGCGTTCATCCACTCACTTAATAACACCCTAACACAGCAGACTGAGAACGCACACTATGAAGAGACATGGCGAACAATGTGAGAGTCAGGCAGGAGGTAGAGGCAGGAGGATCAGGAGCTCAAGTGCATACTGGGAGACATAGTGAGTTGATGACCAGAGATATTATCTTGAAGTCCTACAGTCAGGGTATAAGAACAGTGTTTGCCTACTGATTCTGGCTGCTCCCTGAGAAACAAGAGTGTTGGTTTTAGTTCAAGGTCATATGTGACATGGAGTTCCCCAACTGGAGCTTAGAAGCAGGAAGCTGGGGGCCTGCTTGAATCTGGAACTGAAGGAAACTCAGGGCAGGAAGGGAGGAGAGGCAAGGCAGCTTTTGACCTCTGGTGGCAGTTGTTGGCCGAAGGCCATCTTGTCACCACTCTGTGCTGGGTGAGAGGGACACATTGCTTCATGAGGAGGTTGTGTGCCTGCTTGAGTCATGCAGCAAAAAGCAGCATCGTGCTTCTTTCTCATCCTCACCGCCACAGTGTGCTGAGAGTGGATGTGAAGGAGCCATCAGAGCACGAGAGGAGGAGATAATCAAGTAATAATCAAACGCGAAGAGAGGAGCTATGAGAGGAATGGATGTGCCACGTGGGCCTGTGGCTCTGCTGGAGAGGGAGCAGTGCGCCCTGACCATAAAATCAGAAAAAGGAAACTGTCAAAAGCTCCTGCTACTGAGGGTGAGATGGGCAAGATTCTCACTGATTTCACCAGGGCCACAGCTGACTTCCATAGCTCATCCTTTAAGAATATTATTTATTACATTACTTAAATATATTTGAATGCATATTCTGCATGAATTTGTGTGTGGGGGGGCATGTAATAGTGAGTGAACGGAAGCCAGAGGGCAACTCTAAGAGTCGGTCCTCTCCTTTCATTACGTGAGTCCCAGGGATTGAACTCAGATCATTGGGCTTGGTAGAAGGTGCCTTCACCTGTCAAGCCGTTTGGTTCTATCCCTGCTTGTTTTTATGCCACGGATTCAGGTGGATCTCTGCAACAGCACAATCCAAGCAAGCCACTGCACCTCAGTGCTTACCACAGTACAGTCCAACAGCAGCTGCAGCAGCTCCTTAGCAGGGTGCAGTGCAACCAGGGAGGCAGGACTGACCCAAGGTAGAGACTCTTCCTAAGGGCAGGCTACTTCCGTCCAACATCCCAGCCTCCAAACCTTCGCACATTTTGCCCTTCCCCTAATCTCAGGTAGAAATCCAATTCTGGACATTTTTGTTTTTCTTTCTTATCGAGATTTATAGGTTAAACACATGATGTGTGTGTGTGTGCGTGCGTGCGTGCATGCGTGCGTGCGTGTGTGTGTGTGTGTGTGTGTGTGCGTGCATGTGTGTGTAGCTCTTTAACTGAATTCCCATAAGACACAGCCGCACTGAGCTCCTGGTAAATGTTGCTGGGCCTACCTGCTAGGATTAGACGCTCCGCCAAGAGCAGCCAAGGCAGTAAGCACTGTCAGTCTCCACACTTCAACACTCTGAAGGAACAAAGTCTCAGTGGTTCATGGGGCCTCGGGCTGGGAAGTTCTGAGCCCAGTGCCACTCCCTAACCTTGACCTTCTCTATCTTCTTTCCACACTTGTGCCCACTTGTGCCTTCAGAGCCCAGGCCTGTTTGGCGTGGGAATGTTAGAATCTTAACTCTCCTACTGAAGAGCTCCCTTTGACCCAGGCCGGGTAGCCAGGCAGCCTGGAGATAATGGATATCTGTGCCCAGGATGAACCAAGGCTTGCCCAAATTGTTCCTGAAGTATGTCTGGTTTTCAAGCAGAACATTCTACATAGCACTCTTAGCTCCGGTGCAGATGTCGCAATCTACCCAGTGATTGGTTTAGTGTCTCACGTAAAATGGATTATCAACTGTATAATGAGTTTTCATTTTCCTACAATTATAATTTTCTTCTTGATGTCTTTCCAGTGCTGATCACTTTCGTAGTATGCACCCAAAAGTTAAAAGAGACAGTTTCTCAGGTGAGAATGCTAATTCCCAGGGGTTCAGCTACCAGCCATGGCTTGTGTTTACGAAGGGTTTCTTACAAAGGGCATGGCTTAATTTCCATGGTCTTATGAAAGACATGTCTGATGCAAAACACAATTATTGCCTTTAATTATAGGTAAAATATTTCTTTACATTGGCTCAGCTCTAAACACAATGCCTGTCTCATGTCCCTTTTCTCAAAGCTCAGGGATCTTTGAAAAAGAGTTGGTGGACAGATTGTAAGAGCCAAAGCAGTGGACCACTTCAAGGATATGGTGATTTTTGGGCAACACAGCAGTTACACATATGATCTCAAAATGGCTCTAGCATTCACAAGACCTGTGCACCCTCAAGCCAGAAAAGTTCTCAGAATAGAGAGGATCAGTGGGGATGATGTCCTGTCCCTAGCTGAGGAGTCATTGGTATGTGACAGCTGCTTGGGAGAGTCAGTGTTCTTCAATGGTGTGATCCCTGGTAGGCTGACCACACTTCAGGGCAGGCCTACACCTGAAAGTAGTTGGCCAACTCAGAATGGACTCAGTGGGCCCGAAGTGTGTGAGGGGAATGGCTGGATCTGGGTAGAGTTGGGGGAGGGTGAAGTGAATGTGGTAAAAATTCTCAAAGAATTAACAAAACATTATTAAAAAGAGGATAAGATTTGATTTCTCGAAGAACTGTAAAAAGGTTCATTTAATACACATTTTCTAAGAAAACCCTAATTTAGCAGCATTTGCCCCAATCAGATCGAGATGTTCTGTATAATTATTTCTTAATATCATTGAAAACACAGAATGCACCAGACAGGAAATTAGGTCTCAAGGTTTATTAAAGAAAAGGTTAATTAGCTATAAATTATGAATGGCTTTTGGTTAGTAGTTCCTCTTCCCTGCATGATTGGCTCATCTTGATTCTGGTTCCAGTGGCAAAAGAACAAGAGTGAACTCTTAGTCTCAGGCTGGTGTGAGGATTCTCAATGAATGGGAGCCCACCCTTGTCTGAGGATTCTCAATGAATGGGAACCCACCCTTGTCTGTTCTAGTAAGTAGCAGTAGAATGGGTGTCATCCACAGACATGGGATGTCCTCAAGTTGTCTGAATGGAATCCCACAAAACAAAGCACACCCAGGGCTCAGCATGGTCCTCCCTAATGGTCCGGTGCTTATCCTCTGTCCTCCTATGCTTCCCAAGGTCACACTGAGGACAGTGTGCTACACACAAGAGGGCCGCGTTCTGGTTCCAAATGGGCACATTAGAATTATTCTGCTCAAAACCAAGGCTGTGTCCCTAGGCTGGATAACCTACTCTCAAGTCCAAGCTCTCTTAATGTTGGGGTCACAAAACAGGAGGTGACAAGGTCCTTGTCAACTCTAGTATTCCTTTGACAAGGACAGCAATGGCTGTCTCTACCATTTGATAACAGCAACTGAATGGGCCCAATGTGAGGATAATGCTGGGGGTGGTGATAAACCAATGACCTCTGTAGGCATGAGGTGACAGTGTTCGGGGTCACAGGAACACTTTCATTTACTGTAGTAAATACTGTGTTCTCAAACTGCATAGCCCCATACAGTACCATTTACCACCATCTGGCACTCCAGACTGAGTTCTACACAAGCTATTTAGAACGCAGGGAAGGTATGACTTGTGGTTTGGACAGGACTGCAAGTGGGGATGTGAGTGCTTTTGCTGACAGGGCAAACCCAGCCATTTGTAGTGGCCATGCTCTGTTGGACACTTCCAGCTCCTTTGCTTACTGTCCCCTGTGTCAGGGTGATATCCTTAACACCTGCAGCCTCAGGTACAGGGCAAACCCAGCCATACAGGGAGTAGGATGCTCTGTGAGGGACTCCAATGGGGTTTAAACTGACATGCACTGTCTGGGGCGGACACCCATTTCTGAGTGCTACATCTTCTCCAGCACAGCGCGGGGCACAATCTCAACAGCATCTCACTCTCAGAACCTTCTAGTTTTCTGGAACCAGCCTTCATCACCCGAGTTTTGGACAGGCTGTAACTGAGAAGCCCCTGTTACAAACACGGTCTTCAAGGTGCTTTGCAAACAGCAAGTGCTCAATAACTGCCTTCAAAATAGAGGCGTGGGTGGTGCAGTGGGTTTGTGTTCGGCTGGAGGTCTGGGGAGGCTCTATGGTGTTGTGCTGAAATGCACTGCCAGCTGCTTCCTTCAGAGGGTGAGGAATGCACCCGGATAGAAAGCTGACACAGCTCCGAATGCTGGCACGCAACACCTGGGAGGCAGAGGTAGGTGGATCTCTGAGTTCTAGGGCTGCCTGGTTTACATAGTGAGTTCAAGAACAGTCAGAGATACACAGAGGAATCTTGTCTCGAAAAACAGAATAAAACAAACAAACAAAAAAAAAGAAAAAGAAAGAAAGAAAAAGTAATAAAGAAAGCAGAAGAAGCTGTCCTGCTCCTGTCCAGAGGTTCCCAGATGAACCTTGCGAAATCTGGGTCCAAGAAAAATTGCCAACTACACAAATAACATGCCTGATATATCTGTGCTTGGAAATAAATGGCCTCATTCTAAATATGGAAAATCTTATTTATTCCTGCTTGCATCTGCTGCCTTCTCCCGCCACTAAACACATTATCCAAGGTGCTGGGAATGGAATTTAATGGGGGGTTAAAAGAGAAATCAGAGAACATCAAGCCAGAAGGCGAATGCAGCTTTTGCCTCGAAAGGCTTGAAACCTCTCATGCTAATCAGCACCGTGTTATTTGCATATTACACAGGGCTAGCAAGACTCGTTATCATCAGAGATCGGCAAACGCTCATAAATCAACTCGTGTGTTCTGCACATGACCAAGGCAGCCACCAGGTGGCAGCATCTTAACCTTTCATTCCTTCACTGCGGTTGACTTGCTTTTCTGACAGAATTTTCACCTTCCAGGACAGCCATACTGTGCAGCAAGTCCATGGATACTTATATGGACGCCTTAATTCTCTCTTAAGGCACTGGCAGGCACGGGGAGTGGTGACAGACACTCTTCTTTATGACCGGGGACATTTTAGTGAGGAATTTTCTGGAGCAGCTTTTATAGGGCTGCAATCCATGGCTTTACCTATATCCTCTTGAATGTTTGAGACAGGGCCTCATGTAGCTCAGGATAGCCTCCAAATTACTGTGTACCAGAAAGTGACAATGACCTGGTCCTCTTGTCTCCACCTCCTAAGTGTTGGGATTGGAGTATCATACCTAGTGTTATGTGTTATTCTGTGAAGGATCAACCAGGGCTTCATGGTTGGCGAACACAACCAAGAAGAGAGTATATATGAAAATCTCTGGAGAGGAGAGAGTAAACTCACATCCCGAGTACCCTGAAGTCAAGTCAGCAAGGCACAAGAGAAGTCACAGAATTGTAGTCCTCAGTAGGACCTGGTTTCCAGCTGGGCTGCTGTGTGCTGCTCTGAGGTGCTGCAGGATGCTGTGTGCTGCCCCTGCCGACTGCTCTCTTACCCCATTCATCTCTGCCTTATTTTCTCCAAATGTGCAGAGCTCTTTGTATAGCATGAAGGAGAAGCCCAGGCTGGCTGGTGAATGACGGCTCTGACATGCTGAGTTCAGTGCTTGAACAGAGAATGAATTTTTAGGGCTGCTCTGTGCTCCAAAGCCCAAAGGGCCTTTAAACCCCCACTTCCCTCTCCAGAGTCTCCCTAAAGTCATAATAAAAGCAGATATGGGAAGATTCTGGCAGTCATGCCCCTATAATACCTCGATAGAAGGAAAAACGGAGCAATTAAAGTTTTTGGCAGACAACAAAACAAAGAGAATGAAAGCACACAAACATAAGCTCACATCCAAATATGAATATAAAGGGAAACAATAATCACTATTCCTTAATATCTCTCAATATCAATGGCCTCAACTCCCCAATAAAAAGACATAGATTAACAAACTGGATACGCAATGAGGACCCTGCATTCTGCTGCCTACAGGAAACACACCTCAGAGACAAAGACAGACACTACCTCAGAGTGAAAGGCTGGAAAACAACTTTCCAAGCAAATGGTCAGAAGAAGCAAGCTGGAGTAGCCATTCTAATATCAAATAAAATCAATTTCCAACTAAAAGTCATCAAAAAAGATACGAGTTTATGAAATTCGTAGGCAAATGGTTGGAACTGGAAAATATCATCCTGAGTGAGCTAACCCAATCACAGAAAGACATACATGGTATGCACTCATTGATAAGTGGCTATTAGCCCAAATGCTTGAATTACCCTAGATCCCTAGAACAAACGAAACTCAAGACGGATGATCAAAATGTGAATGCTTCACTCCTTCTTTAAATGAGGAAAAAGAATACCCTTGGCAGGGAAGGGAGAGGCAAAGATTAAAACAGAGACTGAAGGAACACCCATTCAGAGCCTGCCCCACATGTGGCCCATACATATACAGCCACCCAATTAGACAAGATGGATGAAGCAAAGAAGTGCAGACCGACAGGAGCCGGATGTAGATCTCTCCTGAGAGACACAGCCAGAATACAGCAAATACAGAGGCGAATGCCAGCAGCAAACCACTGAACTGAGAATAGGTCCCCTATTGAAGGAATCAGAGAAAGAACTGGAAGAGCTTGAAGGGGCTCGAGACCCCAAAAGTACAACAATGCCAAGCAATCAGAGCTTCCAGGGACTAAGCCACTACCTAAAGACTATACATGGACTGACCCTGGACTCTGACCCCATAGGTAGCAATGAATATCCTAGTAAGAGCACCAGTGGAAGGGGAAGCCCTGGGTCCTGCTAAGACTGAACCCCCAGTGAACTAGTCTATGGGGGGAGGGCGGCAATGGGGGGAGGGTTGGGAGGGGAACACCCATAAGGAAGGGGAGGGGGGAGGGGGATGTTTGCCCGGAAACCGGGAAAGGGAATAACACTCGAAATGTATATAAGAAATACTCAAGTTAATAAAAAAAATAATAATAATAAAAAAAAGTTTTTGGCAGACTACTTCTTGGATTAGAGGATTGCTAGCTGCCTGGTTTTCTAATTTTTACTCTACAATCTAGAGTCAGAATATATCATTTTCTCCACAATGTTTATGTACCACACAGCTAGTGTGTGGCAAAGTGCCACCTTGCTACATAAACTTTATAGCCTATAGGTGCAGCTGTTAGAGAACCACTGTTTCCCACGGTAGGGATGCCAGCCAGCAGCTGGGGCTCTGGAGATGGCCACTACATGGACTACGTCTGAGTGGTAACAGAAGTTGTACGTGTGGTTTGTCTCTGCTTCCTTGTAGCTAAGTGTCCACTGTTACTGGGGGAGGCTCCTTGATGTCTCCTCTTCCTCTTTCCTCCTTCCTCTTCACCATGGAGCTGAATCCCAGTGGTTAATCCGAGGTCCTGGTAGAACTTGAAATGCAATTCTGGATGTGTGAGGGATGTGAACCTCCAGTAACTCCAGGGATGCATCCTGGTACCTGAATTTCTCCACTCTCTTACTGGGCTGAGGCAAAGGAAGCCTGCAGAGGGAGGGCATACACTGCGGGACAGGGTGTCCCTTTTAATAGATGCCCCATGCTCAGGAGAAGGGGTTATAGTGTGGTTCTGAGTAGACCAATGGAGACAGACTCCTAGTGAGTGAAGGCAAGGTGCTTAGAGCCCCATTCAGGGCGGCACAGACCTCTGTGAGCAACACCTCCTGGAAGTGTCCTCTAGTAAAATGTTTAAAATTCCAATACCTTACAGGCTTGGCACCCACAGAGCCATCTGCTTTCCTTTTGATAAATTGACTGCCAGAAGCATTTATTCTGCAGAAAGGGAGGATTGGTCCTTCCTGAAGGAGAAGTGAACAGGTGACACTGTAGGATCCAGGGAGGCAGAATTCTGCACCTGGCAGCTGCTCAGCACCTCTTAGGAGAGCTGTGTACCCTGTGCTGGCCCAGGCCTATCAGGTAAGAGGACACTTCTGCCTCCAGAGTTTCTCAGTAGAACTAGAGACAGCTGAACACTTCATCCTAAAACCAAATGGAGGAGCACAGACCTCCATTATTGCAGTGTGTGTGCCTGGCACTATTAGACAAGGAAAAAGTTAGAACTGGGACTAACAGTCTCCTATATAATCTACTACACTGAAACTTCTAGAATGAGAAAAAGAAATAAAAGTCTAAAGGAGAAAAGAAACAGTGGGCAAAATAATTAACATTGGTTATGAGCTCTAGGTATCATCAGGTGTATCTACTGTAGATTTTAGGTTTCATCATGCTACCCCATGGTGCAGATGTATCTGTCTTATTCCTGCAACCAATGCATAATTTAAAAGCCTTAAACTATAAACACTGAACACACGTCATTCACCCAGCGCTCTCAAAGCTGAGTAATTAGTTGTCAGCAAGATTCCTCAAGCCTTAAGGGGACTTCGTCCTGTGTGCCCTTGCATCTCTTTTCGCTCACAAACTCAGACAGACTATCTATTTATCCCGAGTTAAAATGACTGGTAATCTCTCTAAAACTCTCAAAGCCTGTGCTGGCATGCGTCACATGAAGATGTGGCCCTGGTTTCCAGAGTCAGAGGTCTACAGTCACTCCATTTCTGTTCTGCACACGGCTGTCAGGGCGGGACACTGGCTGGGTTACACCCACTGCTATAGTTGCCAAGGAAGAAGTTTGCACAATCTGAGCCAGGGCTTTACCCCTCCTCACTGAAGAGCTGGAGCCTTGGCTCTGGCTTGCCCTCAGGCTGCTATCTCTGAAGCATGATACAGAGACTGATTTTGTAACAGAGAGCTATAAACTCTCTTTCCCTGGGGATGACTTTCTGTGACTGGTCTGGGTGGCCCTAGGCAATGAGTCATCACTAACATCAGGGCTCTATACCACAGGTGAACGACGAAGGCAATGCTGCCCTCTTACCATGCCCCCCCACCCCATATTTCCTACCGTCAGAGCAGTGGCCCAGCCAGGCAGTCCCTGGGTTCCTTCAGACACTAAACTCTGAGTCTAGCTGTCTATAATTGCCCCACTGTTTCTGAGATTCAGTGACATCTCTCTAAGAAACTTCATCCGTTGGTAGGGTCACTCAATTTGATGCCAAGGCTGTGGTGAATTCTTCAGGGATGCGATCATTTGATCTTTCTACCCCCCAAACTGGTTCATGTTTTGAACTCTTGGCTTTAAGACTGCAGAACTCTTAGTAGGGTCAGCATGGAGATGGTCAATTAATAGGGACGGGCCTTTGAAGACTATGCCCACACACTGGTTCCGATAGCTCCCTCTGTCTCCTGGTGACGCACAGCATGAAGGTATGCTGCTGCATGCTATGGTGGAGCTGCCCCGCCATGCCTTTCTCACGATGAGGCCTTTCGATCCCTCTGAACCGTGAGCCAAATAAACGTTGCTTCCCCTGAGTGGCTTCTGTCAGGTGTTATGGTCGCAGCAAGTGACACAGATACTAGGATACTAGGGAGGCAGGGTTGCTGTTGTGACTGAATATCACTGTGTGGTTCTTCAGCCTGAGGAGTTTGGGAAAGCACTGAGACGCAGTCTAGAGAAGGCCTGGCACCGGAAGCAGAGCAGGAAACTGATCACACAGAGCATTCAGAGGTATCTGACAGAAACACAGACAGGCAGACTGCTGGAGAAGCTGCAGATGGGAACAGACAGTCCTTTGGACCTGAGTGACAGGCTATTTGTACTGCATGGTGGCAAAGAATCTGGCTGAACCTGCCTGTGTCCCGAAAGCTTGAATGGGTCTGAGTTTAAAAGTCATTAAGGTTTTAACCTTGCAGAGGAAACTTCAAGGTAGCATAACATGAGGCATGGTTATTACTGCTGTCTTAGGCCAGATATACAGTGATAATCCAACAAAACATGGAGGAGGAGGATTTGAGAATGAGCCAGGGAGACAGTGCAGACAAAGCAAGTATCAAGCACAGATAAACTTGTTTGTGCTGGTTGTTTTTATGTCAACTTCATACAAGCTAGAATCATCAGACAAGCAGGAACCTCAGTTGAGAAAATGGCTCCATATGACTGGGCTGTAGGCAATCCTGTGGGGGAATCTACTCAATTAGTGATTGATGGGGGAGGGGCCAGCCCATAGTGAGTGGCTCCATCCCTGGCTGGTGGGCCTGGGTAAGAAAGCAGGCTGAGCAAGTCACAGAGCAAGCCAGCACTCCTCCATGGCCTCTCAAGGTTCTGCCTCCAGGTTCCTGTCCTGTGTGAGTTCCTAACCTCATTGCTTTTGAAGATAAACAAATGTGAGACTTGCCTTTGGTCAAGGTTTTTTTTTTTTTATCACAGCAGTCTCTCTAAGACACTGCTGCAAAGATCACTAAAGAACACACCACTTGTGCTGGGATCATAAGAAAGGGTCTTGAGGACAAGTCCACACTCAATGACAGCATAAATGACACTCATTTGGAAAAAGCATGCTCCCCAGGTTCGGTCAATCAGGACGATAACTCTGTGCAGCTCACAGTGGTTGTGAGTATCGGTAGAGACTTTGGACTTTTCAACAATCCTGGGACTGTTAAGACTTGGAGCTCTTGAAGTTGAATTGGCTGCATTTTGCATTATGAGGTGGCCATGAACTTACAGGGGCCCAGAAGGAATCTCAGGGTTGGACTGTGAAATGTCTCCTACATGTTCTTATTTGGAATGGTCTGTGCGTACTAGGAAGGCTGTGCATCTTTGAGAGGTGGGGCCTCGCTGTTGGAAGACCTGCCTTAGGTTCCAGTTTGCTTTGCGGCTTCCTGGCCTACAGTGATATGAACAGACACTGCCTCATGCTTCTGCCACCATAGATGAAGCCACTCAGCCATGTTTCCCCTCAGGTGATGGCCTGAAAGTTCTCTGAGGAGCCATCTCATGCCCATAAACAATCTTTCCTCTCTTTAGCTACTTCTAGCGAGCATTTTGTTCACAAACACACAAAGGTACCAATGAAGAATGGCTTTCCAAGTGTATCTGTTCCTTTTTCTGAGCGACTGCTCCATGATCCTCTGGCACCCTGGGGGGAGGGAGCATATGGCACACCCAGACAATGAGTTCTGAGCAGAAGTGTCCTGCCATATCCAGTCTGTGTCCCCACAGAACATCCCTTTGTCCACTGTGAGTGTGCAATACCTGTGAAGGGTGGAACAAGCCTGCGACCAGGATTGACCTTAGGGATTAGTGCCATTCTGGTCTAGAGGGCTTGGGTGAGGAAGGGTGATGAACCGTGTATGTGTGTGTGTGTGTGTGTGTGTGTGTGTGTGTGTGTGTGTGTGTGTGTGTCTGTGTCTGTGAGTGCATGGTGTATGCATGTAGGTATGTTCATATGTGGTAGGTACCCATACTGCATGTATGTGTCCACTGGGGCATGTGTGTATGTGGAGACTTGAGGTTAACATTGTTGTCTTTCCTGACTGTTCTCTAGTGACCTGCACCCATCTGATGCAGCTCGCCTGGCCAGCTAGCTTGCTTATAGGAATCTCCCCCCACCCCCCATCTCTGCCTCCCAATCACTGGGATCACAGAGAGTCTCCATGCTTGGCTGGCATTTATGTGGGTCCTCTGAGCCATCCCCCAACTAACTCTCTAGGGTTGGTTTTGTTTTTTACTGGGTGAGAAACATGATGATTTAATGATGTGGGAGAATTACATGGAAGCAGATTTCATTGTCCATAAAAAAAGATTTTTTTTGGCAGGCAGCCATGTCATTTGTTTCCTTGGGGTCTATGGTTGCCTGTTCACTGTCATAACAGAACCAGTGTTGACAAGTCGTCACCTGCCAAAGTCAAGTGATTTATTATTTGTCCCTTTACAGAAACAGCTGGCTCTCCCAGGACAGATGTTCTATGCTCCACTTTGGCTCCCTCACACTGATATTCTTTGACTAAACAGTCAATAGCCGTGAGACAGTCTTTAAGAAAACGTGGATGAGACGGGAGCGTGGTGTCATCTGCACAGAAGTGAACAGTGTTCTTGTGATCTCAGGAGAGTGGTGTGTAAGAAAGTGAGCTGTGTCACTCAGTACACAGGACAGATGCACACTTCAACCTCGGAGTTGTGGAAGTGACAGGATGGAAAGGCAAGAACAGAGGTGATGAGGGGGAGGGGCTGGTAGGACTCAGGACCAGGGAGGAGGCATCACACAGGACAGGCGAACAGAGATGAGGACCCTGGTTGTCTTGGCTCTGGATGTAGCTGCCACATTCTATGCTGTGTTCTGATTTTGACTCCCTGCCTTAGTTCATTGCTTGGTTGATTGATGCAAAGCCTAGACACAAATCTGGCTGGCCCTGGCTCAGAGAAAGCAGAGTATCAGCAAGACACCATCTCACCGTATTCCTTGTCAATGGAGAATGAGTCTCTCTTCTCTTGCTCTGTGCCTCCACAAGATACAGTCTCCTCACTGTCAGAATTGAGACCAGTGATATTGCATGGTCCTCGGGACTAGAGCTGGCCAGTGAAAACAGTCTCTTGTTACATTACCTCCTGGGTGCATTAGGCTTTCTGTCCCAGTCATGGGGCTAGTCCATTTCTCTTTTGCTCTGCTATGCAGCACTTGAAAGGGCAGAAAGCTCGGTGAGGGCTGACTGAGTTTAGATGCATCCGTTGTTAATTTCTGTACAGAATGTCCTCTAGACATTGCAGGTGGAGGCAATATGGCTTTCAAAATATTGAATTTCTACAACTGATCTACAAGGAACTTTGGTGCTGTCAGTGACTAGGAAGCAGTCTAGCTGTGTAGATCTAAATCTAACTTCAACCTCTCTGTAGCTACTCTAGGCGGGGGAGAGGATCACTTTGACTCACCCCCACCCCTTTACTCTGCTTCCCAGGGAATGGCAGAGGACACAACAGAACACACACTGTCCCAACATTTCTTCCATCTGGTCACTGCTGACCAGGAACCACCCAATGGAGTCATCTTCAGGCCACATTCGGGCACTGGTACCTGTTACAGCTACTCAAGATCTATAGCACAGGTTCCTTCCACACTCACCTGGCCAACACTGCCCTTCCAAACAGTGCATCTTGGCTGGTCCCATGTTCCAAGCACTTTGCTGCCCTAGACTAGTAAGGTCACACACACACCAAACCAGACTGACTGTCTGTCTGTCTGTCTGTCTGTCTGTCTGTCTGTCTGTCTGTCTACCAACTAAGTAAATGTCCTCCAAGCTACTTTCTCAGGTCCTAGCTGCTTCAGCCTCTTATGGCTCCAGGCTGGGTTCTGTAAATAGTTTTCCAAGCTCATGGTCCTTTGGTCCTTCCTCTGTCCTGTTAGATGAATTGGGATTAGAATTCCTCATCCTATATACAAGGGGAGAGAGGTCATTCTCAGGAGACCTTCAGCCATCTGATGGCCAGCTGTATGAGGGCATGTCCTCGAGGACCCGTGCTAGGTTTGGGCTCTCTACACAGCTGATTAGCAGAAAAGGAACGGGTAGTTCATCACTTCGTAGGAACATTTAGGGACTTAAATTCTTATTACAAAACTGCCAGCGACAATGCTGTGTTGGTCCTCGATAGCTCATGTACTTGATAAGGATGAAAATGAGCTGACGGCACTTTATAAATAAAGGGTAGCAACCAGCTCTGTAACCATAGTAACAAAGAACCTTTGTAAAAATTTGGATAATTACAACTCTCTGCTCAAATGCTCTCATGTTGGGGATTTTGAATTACTAAGCCCCGCACAGATTCTTCATGGAATGTTCTTCCACGGTTGTCAGAATATTTTAGTAACACCTTAAATTTAGTTTATGGATAACCAAGTTCAGTAAAACTTAAAACTGCCAATACTATCAGGTTGCCTTTGTCTTTCTATTAAACCATGAGCCCACATAGCTACGAGCCATTTCCTCAGTGGACAAGAGATGCAGACTTTGTTGGTTAAGACCGTCTCTGGTCCCTACAAGCCCTGGGAAGTGACCCAGCTGACGACAGGAGGCAATAGCCAGGCTCAGGAGCAGGAGGTAGTTTTTCTCAAGGGGTGGAGATTCCCAGCAGCCCCCATGCTGCTTCCTACCTCTTCCCTCCCTCTGTCTCCAACATTCTGAAGCATTCAATATGTCTGAGGCTCTTTTTGGGAAACAAAAATCAATGTGATGTCTTGCTGCCAATAAGTGTGCAGACTGCAGTCCGCATCTTACTCTGCCTTAGCTGCTTCTGAGAAGTAACCCTTCCAGGCAAGCAGGGCCCTCGGCAGAGGTTCTGAGTATTATCTCTTGCATCTACCTCCAGCCCCCTCTGAAGGAAGAGCCTGGGAATAAAAGTTAAGTCACCGATTAGGCCAAGGCAATCTTCTAAGTTTGTTCTTCTGTTATTAAAAAAGGACACAATATCCCTCAGGGCTCCCAGGTTCCCAGTTTCAGAAGTCTGAGCATCTGCATGTAGAACATTTCAGGGAGTGAGGCTAAGCAGATTAAGCTGCCCCATCACCATGAGATTGATTTAAAATATTTGGAGCTCTGTTAACTTATCTACAAGATTTCTTGTAAATGCCTTGAAGAAAATAAAGAACCTTTCAACAGATTTGCCAAGGCAAAGCTTAACTCAAATGGCAAAGCAATGAATTTTTAATTTTTTTTGGAGTTACTGAGAAAGATGTTTCAAACCTCCTGGCCTTAAATGTTATTAAGGGGATTAGTTACAGAGTGAGCTGAGGCTCCCGTAGCAAGACCCAAGGCCTTTTTAGGGCCTCAAGGAGCTCAGCTTGCACTTGCCTCCAATGGAGTCCAGAACAGACAGTTTGTATACTGTGACAGAATGTCCACCTGGGAAATCCTGCCTGAATGCTCCAGTCTCTCTATCATTAAAAAATATATTGCCCTAGTTAACTTCAATTGCTAATTTGACACAACTGAGAGTCATTTGAGAGGGAAACTTCAACTGAAGACTTGCCTAGATCAGACTTGGCTGTGGGCATGTCTGTAGGAGATGTAACAAGGCCCAGTCCATTGTGGGAGGCACCATTCCCTAGGTAGGGGGTCCTGGAGCATATAAGAAAACTATCACAAGGCAGTAAGGAAGACAGCAAGCAGTATTCCTCCACGGACTCTGCTTCAGGTTTTTGCTTGAGTTCTTGCCCTGACTTTCCTCAACAATGGGCTCTGACCTATAAGCAATAAACCTTTCCCTTCGGTAAGTTGCTTTGGGTGAGGGTGATTTATTACAATAACAGAATGATACTAGAATAGATAACATGTTGTTTCCTTTGCAATAAAAATACAAGTGACTAATTAAAATAACAAAAACGAATACAGCCACTGTTAGTATAACAGGATCTTTTAAAAATTTATAAGACCCTCAAGTCCCTGCCAGTTGCTATGTTGTGCTAAATCTGTTCTGATCACAGCCATACTGCCCTCCGTAGCCCCCATATGTTATTTGATCATGCTGAGTTCTTGGAAGTGAAAGATCTTTACAGGGTTAAGCTGGACCTTCTGTCTGGGTCCCCATGACCCCACAGCCTTGCCACTAACTACTCAGTCTGCCACCCCAGCAAGATAGATAGCAGGCTTGATCCATATTTTGAAGTCATCATATATAGGTAAGGGTAGGCGTGTGTGCCCCTTTAACATCTGAAAATCTGTACTGAGAATCTGCACAGGCAAGTAACCAGAGAAATTTTTAAAATATCTCATGATGTTTTAAGTAAGTTTATGATTTGGGGCTGCTTTCCTGGTGATCTCCATGGGCTGGACATGCCTGGTGAAGCTACTCACAGGACAAGGCCCCATTGTGATTGTATCTCAAACTTTTTAGTTTTCTCCTGGGGCAGTGAGCACAGGACTTCAGAATCCTCCCTCTTGACAATTGTATATGGTATGTGACATGGTCTCTCCTATAGACCATCATGGGCATTCAGTGCAGTGCATTCAGATTAATCCGCATGGAGCTGGGAGAGCTTGGGTTGCTGTTTCCAGGGCCATTTCTGTACAGTGCGAGCTTGGATATTGGCCAGTCCAGCATCTGTTCCCTTGGGCAGGACCCAGAGAACAAAGTCTCAGAGTTGAATCTTCTGGGTCTCAGATGCAACCTGGGAACTGGGTTCTTAAGAGTGATCTGAGCTCTGTGTAGCACTGGGACCCTCAGGAGAGTGGCTGGAGGCCTTGCCTTCATGTGGAAGTTCCAGCTTGTCCATCAGACAGAAACAAGAATGCCGGGATCTCCAGCAGAGAGTGCTTTGGGGAGGTGGTAGGCAGAAAGGGAATCAGAGAACTCTAGGATGACAGACATGTGCCATGTCGTGATTGGGGAACATGACACATCTGGCTGTGCTTACAGTCTCCTGAAGGTCAAGATTTCAGTAAGCTGTCTGGGGAAGTCCTCTCACTTCTCCATACTATAGTCTCTCATAAGGCAGAAGTCTAGGTGTGAGAAATGATAGCTCTATGAGGAAACCATAGAGGTACCACTATGAGGTACCACTCAATAAAGCCAGAACATCCCTGATCCTCCCCAACCCAATTTGGGAGAAGTCACCCAATGTGCATGTGGTCTCAGGCTGAGAGGTGAGACACATTTAAACTCTCATTTGAGTCTAGGGATGGGGTTGTGAGTAGACTCTGTCTGCATCTACAATTCTAAAGAAGCAGCTGACCCTGGAGTTGAGTGACCACTTGTCCCATCAATGTCCCTGGACCCATCTGTGGCACAGTGCTGAGAGCTTCCAGAGGTTATGTGTGACCTCACACTCCCAAGGGATGGCATCAGGAGGTACAGAAGTTCCCAGGTGGAACCTTCACAGGTGTGATTAGTACCATGAGAAATGTAGGCATATTCTAGGGTAAGGGGAACACTTACTCACTGGTGGTGGGAGTGCAAATGTTAGGGACACTGTGAAAATCAGCGTAGAGTTTCCTAAAGAAGTTGGAACTAGATGTGCCACATGGTCCAGTTCTGCTCTTGGGCACATACTCAAAGGACTCTATGTCCTACTACATGCTCATCCATGTTCATCAATGCTCTATTCTCAGTAGCCCGAAAATGGAAACTACATAGCTATCCATCAGCTGATGATTGGATAATAAAAATGTGGTATATTTACACAATGGACTATTTCCTGGCTATCAAAAGAAAAGAAATTATGAAATCTGAAGGCAAATGGATGTTGCTGGAAACAATCATTTGAACCCAGAAAGACAAACATTGCTTATTTTTTTCTTATATGGAGCCATGGCTAGACAGGTAAACTGACTCCTAATGATTTACAGCTATGCTCGTAGATTAAGGCACTTCTCATCCTCTCACCAGAGAAACTTCTGCTTGCAGTGGGTGACAACACAGACTCATAACTGGCTGAAGTGCAGAGAATTCAAGACTGTAGAGTTTGACCTCTAAAGAAAATATGTGTATCTCCCAACCCACAGCTCAGGGATCATCAAGGAAGAGAGAACGGTAAGAAGCTAAGATCCAGAGCAGTGGATGCCCACAAGGAGACACAGCAGTGAAGCTGAACCCATGAGCGCACGGTGGTTGTAATGGTGCGCACAAGATCTTGTAAATGGAAGGCAAATCAAACCCTGGTGTGGAAGAGGAAGTGGGGGTGAAATCCTAGTTCCAGCCAAGAAGCTAGTGACAACAGACAGCTGCTGGGGGAGGGAGAGAAAGTTTTCCTTAAGGGTGTAGTTCCAAGCAGGCCCAGTACACTCCAGTGGAAGGCTACATCCAAGAATATTTGAGAAGCTCAAATTGGCCTTGATGGTTGAACAAAAATCCCATAGAATTGGTTGAGAAGGGAAAAGAAGGAGTATCTAGAAGACTTGGAAGAGGTGGGTGAATGTGACCGAAACTCACTGCATGAACTTCTCAAAGAACTATAAAATGCCTTTAATAAACTCTGTTTCGAAAAAGGGTGACAAAGAAGAAAGGAGACCTTGTTCTTGGCCTTCGAGGATGTATCAAAATGAGCCAGTGAGTAGGGTGTTGGGCAGTGGCCTGCCAGATACAGACTGTCCTGTGTGCCTGACTTGAACTCCCAAAAACCTTAACCATAGATTTTAACATCCAAATATCCACTTTTGTGACCTTTGGTTATAAAAGCCCCAGGGGCCTGGGCTCTTTAGAAGGATTTAATCTACTTTCCCAATTTTGCTCTGATGGCAAAAATTGTCAACAGGATTTAGAATCACTGAAGAGAGAAGTTTCAACCACATTTATGAGAGGTCATCTAAGCAGGTTAATTAATGGGGTAAGACCCATCCTAGATGTGGGTGACATCATTCCCTAGGATGAGGTTCTGAACTGCATAAAAAGGAGAAAGCAAGCTGAGAGGTGGTGTCCTTCACCTTCTGCCTTGTGCCTGTGGATGCAGTGTGACTGGATACTTCAGGCTCTTGTCACCAAGTGTACCCTATTATGGTGGACAGGACCCTCAAGCTGTGAGCCAACATCAGTTATTGTTTCACCAAGGCAACTAAAACATCTGTCCTCTCCCAGACGCAGACAAGTTTCCTAACTCTTAGAGTGGGTAGAGGGACACACACACATTTGTACTGGGAACATTCCAACAATTTCCCTTGGAAGAAACTCTTCTTTCATAGAAGCATTAGTGGGTTCAATGAAGCCTCTTACAATGCTGCCTGTGAGTCCTTCCTCACCTGTGAGTCCCCTATACTTGACCACCTGTGAAAGTCCACATCTGTCACCTGTGAGTGTCCCCTACCTAGTCACCTGTCAGTGTCCCCTACCTAGCCACCTGTGAGTGTCCCCTACCTAGCCACCTGTGAGTGTCTCCTACCTAGCCACTTGTGAGTGTCCCCTACCTAGCCACCTGTGAGTGTCCCCTACCTAGCCACCTGTGAGTGTCTCCTACCTAGCCACCTGTGAGTGTCCCCTACCTAGTCACCTGTGAGTGTCCCCTACCTAGCCACCTGTGAGTGTCCCCTACCTAGTCACCTGTGAATTCCCACACTTGCCATCCATGAGTGCTTACTTGGTGTTTCCTGGATCTCTACCACTCTCAAGAAATCTAAGTTTAATTTTTAGCTTGAGCCAAAGAGAAAAGAAGGAGAATTTAGAAACTGAACCCAGCCACTGCAGCCACTGCCCAGCAGGCACACACTCTGCTTCTTCACCCTGCAGGTCTTACCTTCATACAGCCAGTCGCTGAGGCCATTGTAGATCACACCCTCCTTCCCCGTAGAGACCACTCGAATCGCCTGCTTTCCAACATGGGCACAGTAGTAGATGTTGTTCTCAAAGATAAATATCTAATTCGGAAAGAAGAGACGATAGAATTAAGCAAGGAGTGGGTTTAGGTGTTCTCAAATGTGAAATTGCCAGACTTCCATTCTCCTGCTGTGTGTATTTGATTGAATACAGGTGGTCATGAGACCACTGGTGGTTGATTCCCCTGCAACACAATCTGTATTTAGGGATTGATCAGACACTCAAACTCTGCAGTGTTCACCAAGTGTCACCATTGTTTGTCAATGTAATGTCTAGATTGTTATGATTGGACAGTTTCTGGGTGAACTGAGTACTGGAACAATGGTACTCAGGACTGGATTGCTATTTCAGCAGTACAGGTTTTCCTGGTGGTTTAATTTTAGGCCAAGGGGCTGAAGGCCTCCCTTCCTATCTCAGTCGTTGCAGAGGGTGGGGGGTGGTTGGGTAGGGGGGTTGTGCCTGCCCAAGCCTGCCATGAGGCTGGATGGTAGGAGGAGGGCCCCATTGTGTGACCATAGTACTCATTCACTTTGTTTTTAGGTGTTCATATCCTGACATGGGCTATCCCAGGGTGGACGCGTGGGGAATCTGGGTAGTCACGGCCAACATAGGCCAGGCTTCCTCACAAAAGGGGTGGGAAGCGGTTGTACTGGCTACTTAACAGTCCACAGTTCACAGCATCACCAAGCTGTGTGATCATACCACAGTACTGTCTACCCACAGAGCGTTCCCGCCATCCCACTGACACCCTGCCCCATGAAGCACACCCACTCATGCTTCTCCACAGCTCTTGGCCACCGGAACTGTGCTTCACCTGTCTGTAAGCATTTATTCATAGACGCTCAGATACCAGGCAGTGCCTGTCCTTCTACGGCTGGTCACCCATCACAATGTCCTCAAGGGTCATTTAAGTTATAGCATGGGCCAAAATGCCTAAAATGAGGTTTCTGAGACCTGGGATCATAACGGGCTGAGAAGCTGGAGGGCAGGAGGAAAGCACAGAGATAGACCAGATGTGGAGCTGGCAAGGCAGGTGAAGAATGGGGATAAGATTCTTGTGAGATGAGGATTAATGAAGAACGGACAGGAAGCCAGTCTCTGTGAATCTGTAGGGAGGAGACTGGCAGCTACGGAGTGCTGCTAACTAATGCCTGGGTAGGGGCAGCACAGTCAGATGCAGGCCTGCTGAGGGTGGGTCTAGCATCTGTGTGGTCCAAGGAGAGGAGCAGGAGGCAGATGGGGAGGGCAATAGTTATCACAGCCATGACCAGATGGAGCAGACATGACCACAGAAGGAGCGGAGAGAGCAGTGAGTCAGCAAACATAGCTTACTATGAGTGAGCTGAGGTCTGGGCTGATGGTAAGGACAGGGTTCTCTTCACATTTCCATGGGCTTCTGGGGGATGGCAACACACTAGTAGAGTCGTATTGTGATACAAAAGAGAGTTTGTCCTTGGGTGCGCCACTAGTTTTCTAGGGAGGGGACTGAGTTGGTCCATGGGATGGTTCTCAGAATTCAACACATAACAGATGACACTGGGAGCTTTAAAAATTTCAGAACATGAATCCAGCTAGAGTCTCTGGAAGCATTTTGAAGTACATCCCGGTGACCTTCATGTACAAACTTAAGATCCAGTAGCCCAGGGACTAGCCCGTCTCCTGAGCTGTCACACCAAGGGAGCCTATTCGCAGAGCCCCGGTCAATTCTGCCCATCTTTCTAGCACCTGGGTCTATAGTACTTCACAGTAATGTAGACCACACCAGCCAGAGAAACAGGAAGGGAGCAGATAGAGCAGGAAGTAAAGCCAGGTTTTGTTGTTGTTGTTTAAACAAATTCTAGCAAAATTATTGTGAGAAGGTATTTGGTTTATAATAGAAAAGCAAAACCACTGACTGTTCAGTGCTTCCTGTGTTTATAGTAGATAAGCTCTTGCCTGAGTTCTGACCCCACCTTCCTTTTACTTCTTATTTCCAGGGTTTCGCTACACTCTCCAGGTTGGCCTTGAACCTGGAATCCTCCTGTCTCAGCTTACCAAGCGGCTGGAATGACAGGCCTTCCCATCTAGGCCCATGAATATTGAAATTTAGCACGGTGTTTCTGGAAGCATCTTCAGCTATTGGTTTTCAGCACAAACTTCCCGCTCCCTCACATGTTCACTTGAACCTGAAATGAGCTGGAAAACTTCCAGAAGCAAGGACACGTCCTAATTTAATTTAAGCACCTGTTCTTACAAATTCGCCTAAGATGAACCCCTGAATTTAAGCTCCTTTTATGCACCCAGCTGGCAATGGCTTTTTGAATCAAGTCAGGCTGTAGCCAATTAGTATTTTGCATAAATAAAATGTGCAGCAACAGGAATTAAGGCCCTTTCTGCCTTGGCTTTCAGGAGCAAGCTGCAGGGAGGGGTGCTGGGCTAGAACATTCTTCACATCTGTTGCATTCCAGTGATGATGTTAGGTAGGGAAGGTAAGACATTGCCTGTGCTGCCTGTGGGTCTGTGCTGGGCACAGGGACAGTGAAGTGCCGGGGAGTAGCTCCTGGCCCATCAATGCTGGCACACATGGCTGTCTCTTTATTCTTTACCCATTAGGCACACAGTAGGCAGAGGGCTCAGCTCTAATGTTTTCAGGTAGATATAGGAGGGGTTGTTCCAAGAGCTTCCTAGGCAGAGAGCAGGATGGAGAGGGACACCAAGTTTTGTCCAGTGGGTAGGAGCGTAGATCCTCTGTGGACTCATATTGTAGTTTCTCCCATCTGACAGGCTGCTATTTGAAGGGGACACCACAGACCAAATTATCTCATAAGGTCTTTAGACAGCTTGTCACATTTTCTCTTCATCCATGTTAGCAAGAGCTCCAGTGATAAGGTTAGGGGAATGGATGAATACCCAATTCTTTCTCCTGAAACTCATATTGAAATTACTATAGACACTGAGGTATATCAGCTGAGCAAACAGATCTTTATAAAATGATTTCCTCTTATTCCTCTTCCTGAGACCAAGGGATAAAAGTCTTCAGAGCTTTGCTTGGGGTTCCAAGCCACTGCTTACCTCTCCTCAGTTATTTTCCACCTCAAGTTCCTTCTGAATGGGCTTATCTCTTGCTGCCCATGTATACCCACTCACTTCTCCTCAGGGAAGCTGCCCTGGTATGTCACTTACTCTTCTTGGCCCTGCTGTGTCTTACTGTACAAGGAAGGGTAGGATTTTCTCTTCTGAGTTGGGTTTGCTATGGCCATGATATATACATGTGGCAGTTTGGCTCATATGTTTGAATACTGAGTCCCCCACTCTTCCATAGGTGGAACTACTTGGGAAGGATTGGGAGGTGTGGCCTTGTTGGAGTAGGTGTGTCACTAGGGGAAGGTTTTGAGATTTCAGAAGACTGGAGCCATCACCAGTGTTCACTCTCTGCCTTCTGCTTGCAGGTCAAAGGGTGAGCTGTTCCTGCCACCATACTTTTGTTCTGCCATTGTGGACTCTAACCCCCTAAAATTGTAAGTCCAATTAAATGCTTTCTTTTATAATGTGCCTTGGTGGGTTTTCTTGTTTTGTTTTGTTTTTGCAAAAGAAAAGTAATGAGCCCCAATCCTGGCACCAACTTCTGTCCTAGTTATGGTTTCTATTGCTATGAACCATCAGGATGGCCAAAGATGCTTACAGGAGAAAGGGAGCTTACATTGCCAGAGGGTTAGGAGTCCATCATCATCATGGTGGGGGCAATGGCAGCAGACAGGTAGGCATGGCACTAGAGAAGCACCTGAGAGCTTTCATCCTGATTTACAACCAGGAAGCAGAAAAAAACATTGGGAATGTCTCTGGTCTTTTGAAACTTCAAAGCCCACACCTAGTAATATACCTCGTCCAACAAGGTCATACTTCTGATCCTTCTCAAACAGTTCCACCAACAGGGGGCTAAGAATGAATCTACAGTGACTGTTCTTATGCAAACTACCACAATGGAACTGCAACTTAGGAGTCGGATACAGCCTAGACTGGTTTTGAGTTGCATGTGCAGTATGGCAAACTGTGTTCTCTGAGTGAATTTTTAGAGAGAATACCCTATTTACCAACTCATGCCTATAAATGAGTGGACACAATATGATTGAAATCAGATGCATCACGGGAAAGAACTCATGAGCAGAGAAAAGCTTATATAACCCATCTGTTAATCAAAACAGAGAACCACTGACGCTACAACCCCAACAACAAGCTCCTCCTTTTCCAAGACCCTATAAAAGAAAACCTCGAATAATACTGGAGGTCCTCAAGCACTCTCGTATTCAGGTGACCCACTCCCTCTCTTGGCAAAGTCCCTAAAGCTTTTGCTTGTGACTCATTCTTCATAAGACTACTTGCTGCCTCACTTTTGTGCATGCATCTTTCTCAATTTCTTGAAGAAGGCACCAGAAACTGGGAAACAACCAGAGACTCCCATGACAGTTAGAAAGGGACTGGGATCCAGAAAGCCTTTTTTCCAGTGTGTACCTGTTTGTGGTGGTTTGGATGGGAATGGCTCCCACAGGCTTGTAGTTTACTTAGTCATTGGGGAGTGGCACTACTTGACAGGGATTAGCATATGTGGCCTTGTTAGAGGAAGTTTGTCACTGGAGTGGGCTTTGGGGTTTCAGAAACTCAAGCCAGGCCCAGTGGCTCTCTTTTTGCCTATTGCCTGCCAGTTCAGATGTAGACCTCTCAGCTCCCTCTCCAGCACCATATCTGCCAGCATGCTGCCATGTTTTCCACCATGACAATAATGGACTAAACCTCTGAAACTGTAAGCCAGCTCCAGTTAAATACTTTTTTCTTAACAGTTGTTGCTGTCACAGCATCTCTTCACAGCAGAAGAACACCAACTAAGACACTATTATTCCTCTCTTCATTGGAGAAAGCTCTGCCAGTATTTAATCAGAATAAGGATCTAAATGGGTTATAACTAATGGAAGCTTCCACAAGAGTGTGTGTGTGTGTGTGTGTGTGTGTGTGTGTGCGTGCGTGTCTGTCTGTCTGTCTGTTTGTCTGTGGGTAAGTGTGTGTATGTCTGTGTGTGTGTATCTGTGTGTATGTCTGTGTGTGTGTCTGTGTGTGGGTAAGTGTGTGTATCTCTGTGTGTATCTGTGTCTGTGTGTGTGTCTGTGTGTGTGTCTGTGTGTGTGTCTGTGTGTGTGGGTGTGTGTGTATTTGTGTCTGTGTGTAGGTAAGTGTGTGTATTTGTGTGTGTGTGTGTCTCTGTGTGTGTGTGTATCTGTGTGTGTGTATGTGTGTGTGTGTTTGTGTCTGTGTGTAAGACACAACACTATAGGGAAAGTGTAGCCATGTGTGCTCTGAGGCTGGTTACCGTACAGCTGAAAGAGACCCTCATGGCTAAAAAGGCAGCTAATAACATGAGGAATCAGGGATGAGATAATTACTATAATTTGGTATAATTAGCTTTTAATCTTGGAAAATGAAGGCCAAAAGGGACTCATACTCAATAGTTTAATGTTTGATAAAAAAATAAAGATGGTGATACAGCAATGGGTATACCCCATGATGGCAGAGGAAGGACATGGACTTGAAGGAGGACCTGGCCGTTGGTCTCCAGCCGTTGGCTGCACATCTCTGGGCATGCTACTTTTCCTGGTTTCATCTGATATCAGTGAGGAAGAGGGCTTGGGAGCATTGTTTCTAATGTAGCTCTTCCATCTATGACTATACTGAATCTAAAATCTCCACAAACATTTACAACCAGTGAATACACATAGAAAATGGATTAGTTATACTATGGCCACTTTGACTGAAGCAAGATCTATTTACCACAGAGGGGAAACTGAATATAGTGAGTCTAACATGTTTTTAACCAACGATGAAGTAGAGTCTCCTTTTATGGCAATTAAAAGCTTTAGCGATCACATTTCCCAAGCTTCCCTCATTCACCATTGCATACAACTTTCCAAGGCTTGATTAACTCTAGGTGCTGAGACTGCCTTCAGGTGGTGAGAGAGACTCCAGGTGTTGAGACTGCCTTCAGGTAGCGAGGGAGGCTCCAGGTGTTGAGACTGCCTTCAGGTGGTGAGGGAGGCTCCAGGTGCTGAGAGTGTCTCCAGATGGTGAGAGTGGCTCCAGGTGCTGAGAGTGTCTCCAGATGGTGAGAGTGGCTCCAGGTGTTGAGGCTTTCTCAAGGTGGTGAGGGAGGTTCCAGCTGCTCCTGGTACACTCAACTCTTTTTCTTGAGTTATTTAATGAAGCATGACTTTACTGACCCTTCCTCAGCTGATGTTTATGTCATATGGAATTATTTGTGCAGGATTTTCCAGTCCATTGACACTATAACACACTGTCATCTAAAAACTTACAATTGAGAACTATATAATCAAGTTATAAAACTACCAAAAATAGAATACAAAAGACCCAAACCTTGTGTTAAGTTTATGATTTTTTCCTGGGCTGTATTAATAGTTGTCCTTGGACACATGCAACATGAGCTTAGTGTGAATCAGATTGGAGAATTGTGGAAGAGCCACTATTCTTGTTTTAGTGATAATCATAAGCAGGCTATGTGTTTCTCAAGATGGCTGAATAAATCTTCCTTGGGTCTGGTAATAATGCAAGAAACACTCCATGACTGACTCATGCTGTTGACACTTCACACACAAATGAATCAGTGAAGGTGGTATGTCCACTGGAGGAGGCTGAGAAAAGATCCCTGCAGACATGACCAGGACTGCTGGTCAGCTGATGTCTCTTGATGGCCTTGCTCTCTGTTCAAACTATAAAGGTCACTTCTAGTTCTAGGTGTGGTTTCAGCCATGGAAGGGCAAGTTAGAGTACTGGTATGTTGGAGATTGAAAAACTCTCTGTTTGATGCAGAACTCAGCATCCAGCTAATTTTCTGTTCCTGTTGACTGAAAACTTGGCAAGAGGAGAATGTCAAGTCTTCTGGTGGACAGCATGGTACATAAGGTATGTGACATGTGCATCTGGATGACAGGAATGGTGGGTGCTGGGGCAGCTGTGAATGTTCCAACTCTGATCACAGGACCTTTCCTCACTCAGCGAGAGCCTGGGGAGGTTTCCATTATGCTAGTTTGTAACTAGAATTCAAATCTCTGGTTTCCAAGGAATAAGGTAGGGTCACATCCATACTCACAAGGGTCCTCTTGTCGTGCAGGAGGAATATGGCCACATATCTCGTGAAGCTGGAGTTACAGGTGGTTGTGAGTTATATGACATGGGTGATGGGAACTAGCCAGAGAAAGGTTTTTATTGCTGTGATGAATCATCATGACCAAAAAGCAAGTTGGGGAAGAAAGGGTTATTTTGTTTACATTTCCACTTGCTACCGCCCATTATCAAATTATGTTAGAGCAGGAACTCAAGGTGGGAACCTTAAGGCAGGAACTAATGCAGAGGCCATGGAAGAAGGATACTTACTGGCTTGCTCTTCATGTCTTGCTCAACCTGCTCTCTTATAGAACTGGGGGTCACCAGGGGTCACCACGGGTCACCAGGGGTCACCTGCCTAGGGATGGCACCACCCACACTGAGCTAGGCCTCCCACATCAATCGTCAATCAAGAAAATATAGATTTTTCCATAGGCCAATCTAGTGGGGGCATTTTCTCAAGTGAAGCTCCTTTTTATAGAGTGACTCCAGTTTGTGTCAAGTTGACATTAAACCAGTTAGCTAGCACAGAGAGAAACTTGGGCTCAATGTTGTAATCCTCTTAACAGGTGAGCTATCTCTTGAGCCCTAATGTAGTGTACTAATTGTCCATGGTTATTTGATTTATATCCAATTTTTAAAATTGGAATAGAAATTCTGGGTTGTTTTTATATGAAAAATATTGTCAGTGGCTTGTTTTCCTGGCATATATTTCTACAAATGGAAATCACAAGTCATATTCATTTTGCATAAATGTGCCATTAAAGAACATGAATAAGCATACCAAAGAATTGCACAGGAAGCTAAGCACACCAGTGTGCTTGTGGTGATGGAAGGAAATTGTATGACACGGTGTTTATTTTGATTCCCAACTTATCAAAGTCAGAATAAAACAATGCTGACTACCACTATGAATGCATTCTTCCCCACAGTGTGCAGACACCAGAGGGCACGGGGAAGCAGCCAGCAGATCCTGTGGGAAGATTTCTTTTGCACTAATTAAATGAAGAAAGATCGCTCTTGAAGGGATGAGCACGTTTGGCTATACATACAGACACTGTGAGGCAGAAGGGCTGAGCTACTGTTCTGTTGTTCAATAGGGCAATAGGGCAGTGATTTGCAGTCTGTCCCAAAACAGATGATCTATGTCTAATCTCTATCTCTAGCATCTCTATTTATTAAAATTATCATGAATATGACCAAAGAAATAGCTCAGTGGGCAAAGATACTTGCTGAATGCCAACCTCTAACAACCTGAACACACACACACACACACACACACACACACACACACACACACACACACACCTTAAATATAAAAGTAACGACCATAGAGAAAATCAGGAAGAAAATATATTTGGAAGTAAGGAATAACTGCTACTTTTCAGCTACATTCCCCAGTACTTGTGCACTCAGCTGCATGAGCATGGAGGGAGATGACCCATAGGTTTGCATGCATGACCCCAGTTTGCATGCTTTCTCTGGAGCTCAGGAGAGCAAGACCCTGAGAACTAAGAGGGCGATGATATACAAGTCTACATGCACACATTCACACACGCTTCTTATGGAAGCTGCCCCAAATAGTGGAAATCAAACCCAGGGTATAGACCCCAATGTCATGAGCTGACTGCTCCATATATGGACAATAAAAGCATTAATTCTTGGTCCTGCCAGCCTTGAAGACTAGCCAATCCCATATTAATAGTGTCAGCCTCTAGAATGTTTCCTAGGCCATGAGCTAAAGTTGAGAAGCTAGATGATTTTTGTAATGACTCAAATTCTCAGAACCAATAATAATGTTATTAGCTAGTAACTTACATACTGTTTTTGTTTTTGTTCATCCTCCCCATTCCCCCACCAGACAGGGTTTCTTTGTGTAGTCCTAGCTGTTGCTCTGTAGACCAGGCTGGTCTCAAACTCATAGAGATCTGCCTGCCTCTGTCTCCCAAGTGGCTTGTTTTTGGCATTTTGTTATTTGCTTCATAGTTTAACAATAAGCAGTTTATTTCACATTCTCCTGTTCCTGTTAGTGCGAGATCCATCTTTCTTGGTTCTTTCCCTTGTGTCCTGCCTAGGTGGCTGCAGGATGTGGCAACCCCTACTTACTTGCTCTGTAATTTAATTATCCTGTCCATAAAACACGGATGATCACATCTGCCATGCCAATAAGGATAAAAGGTGATCATCTGCAGGACAAAGCCTTGGAGGTCATAAGCACATTTAAAGGTAACATGTTATTAGCATGATCAGTTCACAGGCCCAGCTAATGCTCCTCACGGATGACACAGTTCTCAGCATAGAACCCTTGTCTTTCTCCTGATTGAATATATCCTCCTCTGCCTTTCCCTACAACATTCAGAGCACTGTCCTTTCCTGTCCTTGGGATGCTTGTAGGTTCCTCCCTGCCGCTGATAGCACCTGCTAAACCTTCCCACTGTGAGAAGGGAGTTTATAAAACATTCCATTCCAGTGAGTCAAGACAGGATTTAACCCTGACAGGCCAAACTCAGAACTGAGAAAGAGGCATGGTATAAAGATAGTCTGACAACACATTTTTCCAGAGGTCACTGCCCTTCCCCAATGCTTCTCAGAACCAAGACGGAGACACCCACCACTAAGGTTCTCACTCAACAAAGAAGAAAAAGTCTTTTTTTCCAGGCTTCATACTGGGAAAGCTCTCAGGACCTGCCATACTTGCTCAATTCACAGTTTTACACAGAGAATTGTAATGTGTTACCATTCAAATTAAAAGGAGAAAACCACCTCAAAGCAGCACACACTGATGGGAGAGATACTTAGTTTGACACAAGAGCAAGACACTTGATACTGAAGTACAGAGATGTAACACTTTTAAGGCTTCCTGTAACAGTTAGTTGGTCACAGCCCTGGGAACATTTACACAACTTTACAAACCTATGTGGTTCCTCACCGTGGGCATGTGAGACACAGGCTCACCACAGGATGGCCTGGACAGACTTCCTGAGGTTTAGCAACTGCTGGGAGGAGCCTACAAGTGCCCTGAGGATAGGCGAGGGGATGTGTTATCCACTTCATCTGTAGGGTCGGCAGACCATTCGGACAGTCCTTCTGAATTGAGATAGAAGGTTATCAACGGGGCATAGCTAGGGTATGAGAGCAAGAGCATCCCAGGAGAGAGGTCTGCACTTGCTGAGGCCTCAGTCAGGAGACACTCATCAGAGGAACCAAAAGGACTGGGATGGGTCAAGGCAGAGGATGGGCATGGAGCTAAGGAAGACGTAAGGGTTGCTTGGGACGTTCCTAGAGGAACACTAATAAATCATGGGCCTTTGTCTGAGGACAGTGGCGGATCCCTGAGGACAGCTGAGCGCACAGTGCCTGGCTGTTCTAAAGGAGGGAATGAGTGCTGATTCCCATAACCACACACATTCGATGGGAAGCAGGGCAGACAGCTTGGCTAAGGGATGACTGTGGCCATGAGAAGGGGTTGAGGCAGGTAGTCCCTCCCACAGGTTGTAGAGGGCCGCAATAACATTCACCACCGCTAGATGGCGCTGGCTTCCACTGCGCCCCACGTGGAAGGCCAGGATAGCCTCCACCATTACAAGATGGCGCCAGCCTTCGCCGCACCAGCTGACTTCCTTTCAGGAAGTTAACTGTGCGCATGTGCAAGAGTGCCTTCGTGCCAGGTCTTTGCCCACTCCGGGGCGTGCCTGATGAGATCATGGGTAAACAACCAATCAGGCGTGGACACGCCACATTAGGGTGTATATAAGCAGCGCCATTCTGGGGCTCGCTCTCTCCTCTTCAAAATGCAATAAATGCTTTGCTGCAGAAGGATCCTGGTGTCCGCGCGTCATTCTTGCTGGCGAGACGATAGCGCGCGACAACAGGTGATGCTGCTCTGGACACAGGGGATGCCAGTCATTGAGGAGTCTAGGAGAGCACAGTGGGATGCCCACTATAGGTCAGGTGTGGAAATCATAAGGTCACCTCAGACACACTAAAGGTGACTTCCTGTGTGGACATAGAAAATGCTTCCCATCTCTGGCTGTATTCACAAGGAGCTGGAGTTATTCCTAAGCATGTAGCTCTTCAGCCTCACACAAACTGGGGCCATTTGCAAAAGTGCCTTTGGGACCTATATTGTCTGATGCATCAGCCTATCTTTGCCTTTAACCAGCACTGCCAGTCACCTAAGACACTGTCCGTGGCAGCACCTGACAGCCATCTGTCCTACCCAGGGCCAGTGTACCTGGTTCAGCCTCATGTTTTTCTATAGTCTGTCAAGTCCTTTGAACTTATCCCTCCTTTAGTGCCTAATTTCATGTGCCACCAGGAAGGCAGCAGCATCAAATAAGTCACCAGAAGGATCAGCATTCTCCACTGGGCAGCCATAGTCCTTTGTAGGATTCAGAGCCAAGGCATCTAGAGCTGTACTGTGCACCTATGATGTGCAGAGAGGCATGATAAACTTATATAGGAAGTGTTTCCAAAGACCTTTCTGGGCTCTCTACCCTTCATGCAGGAAGACATCCAGTTGCCCTGCATTAAGAGTAACCTTCGGTGGAATCCTCAGCTCAAACACAGCTGCTGGGCCAGTGAGTTTACCTATCAGCAAAATGCCTGCCATGTACCTGGGTCATGGCTCTGGAGAATCTGCTAAGCTATGCTGGTAGTTAGGGCTGGCCATTTCCTTTAAACTCCAATGCCTCTCCCCTCTGCACTGTGGCTCACACTGGGAGGCTGTCTACATACTGCCAACATCTCCCCCAGGCACCAGAATGGTGTGTCACACAGGTATGTGTGTTTCAAGGATTCTGTTTCTGCAACAATAGGGATGGAACTTAGTGCTGGACTCCTGACTGCCTGGATGGTTCTGTCTCTCAGCCTGAGAGAGAGAGAGAGAGAGAGAGAGAGAGAGAGAGAGAGAGAGAGAGAGAGAGAGAGAGTGTCAGTCCAGGTTGACTGCTTCTTACCCCTGGGTCCGAGAGCTAGAATGACACAGCTCTGGGTAACTGATGTATCTGTCTTTTTCTGCTACACAGAGTATGGTTAGTAGTGCCGTAACATGAATCTAGCCAGAGAGAATTCATTGCAAGAGAGGGACAGCAGGATGGATAGAGAGGGTGGGGAAGAGGATGGCCAAAGGGAGATGAAAAAGAGACCTGTCCTAGGATACCACGAGTTCCTGGATTCATCTATGCTGGGTGCTAAACACTGTGCACACCACATACATACCCTTTTTGGTTGGCTCCAGTTCTAGGCAGGCTTCTGCCTTTTATAGCTGAAACATCTGATGACTATGTGCTTCCTGATGAACTGCCAGGCTTCCAGCTCCACCAGTTCCCCTTTCTGCTCCTTGGTTCTCCCTATGCCTCAGATCACATAGATCTGCACCCCAGAGGGGGTGGGGGGTGCTCATGTGCTTCAGGCAATCCCACCTGTGCTTGCAGGCACAGATCTGTGTGGTTACGGCCTAGGACAGACTGGGTTTAGCTATTGATACTCTGATTTATGAAGGTGGCACAGCTGTGTTTTCCACAGGAGAACTTGAGATTTTATTATTTTGGTCACTGAGGGAGACCATTGCCATGATCCATAAGCCGTTTATGGGCAGCTGCAGATACAAAGATAAACCTACTCAGGCAGCAATAGAAAACAGAATGCCTCGTAGGTAAAGTCATCGAGTGTGTTCAGTGAGGGGCCACACCACCAGCTCTCCACACATCCTGCCACCTCACTGCCATTAGATGGTAGCTTAACCTATCCACTGACCACAAGGACTCAACAAGAAGGATGGGCAACACTCAAAGCCAGATCAGGCAAGAAGGCCAAGCCATGTCTGCTTCTTGGATCCTGGTGTACAGACAGTCCAAAGGGGATCAAAGAAGATGGCCTCACAAGGTAAGCAATAGCACACTGTTGACAGATCCCACTCTGCATGTGTGTTGAGACAAAGCAAATGGCAAGGAATTGATGGGCCAGTGAGGGCTACTCGGCCACATCATAGCTGAACTTCAGGACTCTCACTTGAAGTCCCTGGGCATGTATACACTGGGTGACAGTACCTGCCTGCCTTGGAGTAACAATCCACTTCTCCTTCACGGGGCTCGAATCCTTTGAAGCTTGCACAAATGGTCTCACTGATATTTCACCTGGAGAAGCTGGCCACATTCCACACATGACATTTGAGGAGCCTGGATCAGCTCAGGCAAGTTGCAGACAACTGCAGTGACCTCAAAGCTTGATCCTCTTTAGGCCTTCGTGCTCAAAAGCTCTAAGTCTAGAGTCACATCTTGCCATCTAGCTGCATGGTAGTCTTCTGCTCTGAGAAGGAGAACTGTCTATATTCTCTGGCCAAATGGCCAGACCTTGGGCCCCTTCTGCCCTTTCCACGAAGGTAAGAGGTCACTGAGACAGTGGAGACCTGTCTTGTGCATCTAAGTCCTTCCACAACAGAGCTGTGTGCAGTCTTGTTGCTGTTTGCTATGTCATGGAAACACACACTAGTGAGCCCTGAATAACAACTGTCATTTCTGCACACATTTGCTGTGCACTGAGAGATTTTGAGTCAAGCGTGTTTTACACTCATCTGGCATTTCCCGTTATCCAGACAAGGCTCTGAGCATTTAGCATTTTCATGTGTATAATGCTGTGATGTCATATCACAATGACTCGCCCCTTCCACTGTAGGGTCAACAGCACAGCTAAGCAGGGGCCTTCGTGCAAAGGTAAAGAGCTAGGATTGACTTGGAGATAGGGTTGAGTCAACAGCTCAGGCTCTCTTCCTCCCTTATTCAAACACTGCACAAGGGCCAGTGTCATCCTTACTTTGAAGAAGACAAATGTGGTTCAGCAACATCAAACTGTGTCCCACTTTCAAAATGACAGTAAACAGACCAATCAGAAAAGCATCTTGTGCCACTTGGGGTCAGTTGTTCTTGAAGGGCCTGGCTGTGCTGGGCATTGATAGGAATAATCATTCTTAGGTCCTGTCCAGATGGTCTGTGAGCAGCTGAATGGGGTGTGAACCCTCTTGATACAAGGCATGGCGACCATGATCGCCCCACACCAGTCCCTGTTGCCTCTTCCAGCTGGAAACCTGTAATAAGCAGTGATTACAGACAACACCTGTTCTAAGCATGGCCCATTGCGTGGTCTCAGAGGGAGTGGGCCTGCACAAACACAGACGCATGACCCCGGAACAGACACAGGGAGAACAGATGGATTTATCGACTGCTGGAAAACAATCCAAGACTTATTTGCACCACACAAATCTTTCTGTATTGCAACTAAATTCAAGCCTTATCGACCGCCAAGAGCATCCTCTGACTCCAAAGAAGGGAATGGATTTTCAGGATCATCCTGAAAATCCTGAGTGTTTCTGGATTATTTGGTGCACTGTCCAAATAAGAATAATCACTGAATATTAGCAAAATGAAATGCTACCAGGGAGATGACACTCAAGTGTGTCTGGTTGAAAATACTAGATTATACTGGCATGTCATACACACATCGGTCACGTGACACAAAATAGTGACACTGGGTATGTGAGCTGAAATGGTCACTAGGGATGTGATTTGGAATGGTGACACTAGGCTTACGGGGTAAAGCGGTGGTACTGAGTATGTGATGACAGTGTGTGTGTGTGTGTGTGTGTGTGAGACAGTGGGTGTGAGGGTGACAGTGGATGTGTGTATGTGATGACAGTATGTGGTGATAGTGGGTGTGTAGGGTACAATGGTGACATTAAACAAGGGAATCTGAATGTTGATACCAAGCATGTGATTTGGTGACACTGGACATGTGAAGTGGGTAGAAGCTGACTTGACTCCTCCATTGAATTCCTTTCCCTCCAAGTTCCCCAGTGTGTGACATGTACTCTGTTCCCCTCCTCTTTGTGAGGAGATGAGTACCAATTCTCTGGTATACCTGCAGGGACTCCCCTAGTCTGCAGACAGTCAGACATCTTTGTACTTCCTGTGACCTATGGCTCTGCCTCTCTTGAGCAGAGCCCTGCCCATCACACCATCCCCAGGGAGAAGTCTAGGTAATCATTGTGTATCCCAGATGTCCCCCATCTTGGATACGGTTGCTCAGAAGGGTTTGGAGTTACATGCTGGGAGGCTGACTTAGTGTTATTTCTGGTTGCCATGACAAAATGCCCTGACATAAGCGACTTACGGGAGGAAGACTTTAAAATACACAGTTGCAGGTTATCCATCACTGTGAGGAGCCATCCAGTCATGCCCATATCAAGAGCCAATGGGTAAACGCTCGCATGCCTGTGCTCAGCTCCTCTCTCTTTCCATTCAGTCTGGGGTTGGGGGATTTCATCCATATCCAGGCTAGGTCCTCCCACTTCAGTTTACCCAATCAAGAATCTCCTTCACGGGCACTTCTAGGAAGAGCTGCCTTCAGAGTTGGCTCTAGGTTCTGTCAGGTTGACAGAACCAGCCACTGCTTAGCCATGAAAAGAAGGCTAGATAGGAGACTGAACCAGACAACTCACACAGAAGATATCAATAGGATTGATTCATAGAAAATAATCAATTTACTATTAAAATGCACACATTTAATTAACTACGGACTGTAACCACGCGTAGCTGATTTAAGCTGAGGTTGAATTGAATTATATTTGCAAAGGCTTTTTAGAATCACAAAATTAGCACAATCTCTCTAAAGTGAATGAATGCTCACCTCACCTGGCAAGGTTGCAATCAAAATGGGTGATGAGATGTTCAGAGCACAATTTGCAAGTACAAATTAAGAGAGTTAAAAAAATTGTTGATATTTTTGACTAGGTAATTCCATTTGAGGAGCATTTTGGGTCCAGGGGTGCTCTGTGGTGTGACTGATAATATGGGATGCTATAAATAACCTGACTGTCAACAGGAATACAGCTGGTTAAATTTTCATAAATGTATTCCCTGAAACATTATAGAACTATTAAAATTCTGTCTATAACAAGCATTTAATTGTCTAAAAAGCTGATCTTGTCATAGTGGGCAAATTAATTATAACTTCAGAAAGTACATGCAGTCCAGGAAACAGGAGAAAGAAACAGAACAAAAATATTAATAGTAATTATCTGTCGTGAGCTTGTCAGTGTTAATAAGTGAAGGCTTTTTCTATTATGTATATGATATGTATGACATGTGATATATCATATATATCCAGTCTGGGGTGGGGGGATTTCACCCACATCCAAGCTAGGTCCTCCCACCTCAGTTCACCCAATCAAGAAAATCCCTCATGGGCACTTCTGGGAAGAGCTCTCTTCCAAGGTGGCTCTACACTCTGTCAGGTTGACAGAACCAGCCATCACTTGGTTAAGTATGAGGTATCCAAAAGTGCTAGGTACAGTCTCCTTCATCCAAGATCTTTTTCCTTTCTTTTGTCAGTCACAAAAAGAAGAATGGACCTGAGACTCAACCAGACAAGATACACAGTACATACATACATACATACATACATACATACATACATACACAAATACACACACACATACATACACACACACACACACACACATCTCTGCCCCGTAGTATTTTTACAAGTGAAAAGAGACATGTAATAAACTTTTATCAAGTACCAATGATGACCCTGGTCCCAGGCATGGGAACTGGATGATGGGCATGCTGCCATCCTGAACCTGTGGTGTGTCTATGTGACGAAAATGACCTCCAGACATGTTTTTTCACATTCTGAAGATGCTGACAGAGCCACAGAATATTATTCTAGAGGGGTGGCTCTAACCTAGACACAGCAGACACCTTCTAGAAGCCATGACATTTGCCCTTCTAATGGTCCCTGTTGCCTTCACACCTACTGCTCTTTCCCTATTGCCTGGGACTGTCCAGGCCAGTGAAGCGGATAGCCAGGGCCTTCCAGAGCACTAGAGAGACTGAAAACCTTTAACCCCCGGGGGCTGGGATTACTACACTTCTCAACTGAAAGTATGGCCAAGCAGGGAAGGCATGGCAGGGAGGTAGGGAGAGAAGACACTCCCATAGTCTGGTCGTAGATACATGTCCTATATTTTTAAAGGTTTGTTTGTTTGTTCGTTTGTTTATTATAGATAAGTACACTGTAGCTGTCTTCAGCCACACCAGAAGACGTCATCAGATCTCATTGGTTGTGAGCCACCGTGTGGTTGCTGGGATTTGAACTCAGGACCTCTGGAAGAGCAGGCAGTGCTCTTAACCACTGAGTCATCTCTCCAGCTCGATACATGTCTTATTAAATCTCACAACAAGGTGGATTTGGACTAGTGGCCTAGGTTCAAAGTCAGCTCTACCACTTGACAAGGAACCTTGCATGAACCATAGTCCTGGGCTAACCTCATCTGTGATGACCTCTTTTGATTGTCAGTTTAACACACTGTAGTATCACTATAGAAGACTCACAAGGAGGGGATTTCTGCAATGTACTGGCCTGTGGGATGTCTGTGAGGGATCTTTAATTGGGTTGACTGAGATGACAAGATCCATCTTGAATGTAGGTGTCACCATTTCACGAGCTGGTCCTGTACATTATAGAAGTAGAATGTCTAATAATGGCTATTCCACCTTGGGGTAACTGTCAGCTGTCTACCTGGACCTCAGCCCTGCTCTATAGGAGGCCATTCATGTAAGGAATTGTAAAATAAGCCAACTTCCTATGGCTGGTGAGGTCATGACCCCAGAGGACCAACTTCTGCCACTTTCTGAAACCAGTGTAACTCCAAACTGTGTTTAGACACACAGAGAATGTAAAATCGCAGCGAACAACTGTTGATCCCCAACTGATATTTCAGCACCACAACCTCTAGAGCTAAGGCTCATGGAAAGAAGGGTAGAAATATTGTAAGAGTCCGAGAACCAGGACATCAGCAAAGCAATAGTTTCTTTCATATATGCCAGGGAAGTTGTTAGTAGCATTTGGCTGCCTGCACTGTCCTGGTATGAGTAGAAGGTCCTGAGAATGCCTCAGTTTATCCAGGATGACTGGAAACCCAAGGATTTGGAGGCTCCCATAAATGACAGAAGGGATCTTAAGCAGATAGATAGAAAGCCATCCTAGTTAGCATGGGAAATTGTATATCTGAGTTTAAGTTTCCAATGTCTTTGTGGGGTGTCCCCTGAGAGCTCAGTGCTGAAACCTTGTTCTCAAGGGGATGGGATGAGAGGCAGAACCTCAGGAGTCCATGGCATCACATGGGTAGAGTCCTCCTGGGTGGGATGGGTGATCTGCTGAAAGATACCCCAAAGGTCTCTTTGGACCTTTCTGGTATGAGAGGATACAGTGAGGAAAAGGCAGGTCATTAAGCTATTTCCTGTCAATCAAATCTACCAGAGCCTTGACTTGGAAGCCCAGATTGTAGAAATGTGAGAAATGAGCCTCTGTTCTTTAGAAGTCAGCTAGTCTGAGACATTTTGTGGCAGCAACATAATGGACTTTGACATGTATGTGTGTGCATCTCTCATTATGATACCCAGGGGTGATTTTGGTCACTCATGTTATTTGATCTAAGGTTTTGAAGACCTTTTCAAAGCCCTGCAGAGTCCTAAGGGATTTCATGGCTATGATATGTCACATGCCAAGAATTCTGTGATGGTTTGTGGGGTAGGAGGGTAGATAGAAGTAGCCCTCGGTCCAGGATGCCACTTTCCTATTTTGTTTTGTTTTTCCACTTAATACAAGCTAGAATTATCTGAGAACAGATAGTTGAGAAAATAGTTCTATCAGACTGTACTGTAGGCAAACCCATGGAGCATTTACTGAATTAGTTAATGTTGAAGGACAGCCTGGCTCTTCGAGGGCAGTGTCAGCCCTGGGCAGGTGAACCTGAGGTATATAATAAAACAGACTGAACCAGCCATGGGAAGAAGCCAGCACACAGCATCTCTCATGGTCTCTGCTTCAGATCATACCACCAGGTTCCTGTTGGTTTCTGACCCCAAATTCCCTTCGTGAAGGACTGTAAGTTTTAAGTTGTCCTTTCAAAGTTGCTTTTGGTCATGGTGTTTTATCATAGCCATAGAACCTAACTTGATAGTCACACCCATAAGTGTTGATACCCATAAGAGGTTTATCAATGACAGATGTGGCTATAACATCCATACAATGAAGAGCCTGTTGAAACCCAGTGCTCATCTGGTCAGAAGAGGCCTCCTGTCTGGGAGCAGCAGCAGCCAGGGCCTCCCTCCTTCCTACAGGGCTGAGTAAGGCCATCTCCAAGCTCAGTGGGGAGCATGTGATGGAATATTTTAATATGCAGCTGACTCTGTGCTGTGAGGGTGGTAATTAGCACTTCTAAAAATCAGTGCACTCCAGAATTTAAGCAAAATGAAAATGTTAATTAATAAAGCAAATTCTCCAAATCTGTGTAATATCAGGAGATATCTAAGCTGCATACACTTGGTGCCAGGAAAACATGATTGAGGGGCTGTGATGGAGTCACTGGGACGAGGCCCACTTTTTATGGTCACTGATATGGTCAGAGAAGCAGTGTGATCAGTCAACTGAGCAGTCACCCCTGCAGTTCTCGTTCAACTGGAGGCTACCATTTGCCTTAGAGAAACCCCTCTTCAGGTAGCAAAATCATCAACTTCTAATACCGAGAAAGACGTCTGGTCAAGGCAAATATAATTGTTAGTAGATGAGTAATAGAGTCTTTCTAATAGAAGTATCATGGGGGCTGTGATATGGTTCAGTGGGTAAAGGGCTGGCCACACAAGCTTGAGTACCCAAGTTTGATCCTTCGCACCTATGTTAGACGCTGGGCATAGTAACACATGCCTGTGATCCTAACCCTGGTAAGGCAAAGGCAAATAGATCCCAAAATCCCATTGTGGCTTCTTCTGCCAAATAGGTGAACTCCGGAGATCAGTGAGAGACTGTCTCAAGAGCTAAGATGGAGGAATCTCCTTGTTGTTGGTATCTTGCCTCCATACATGTGCTCATGTACCTGCACAAACATGGAATTGTACACACACTTGAAAAGAACACATGTATGCACAACCCCCCATACACACGCACACGCACACGCATGCACACGCACTGCACACACGCACACGCACACGCAGATGTAATAGAGAGTCTGGTACACACACACAGGCACACACACACACACACACGCACGCACACGCACACGCACGTGCACACGCACACGCATGCACACGCACTGCACACACGCACACGCACACGCAGATGTAATAGAGAGTCTGGTACACACACACAGGCACACACACACACACACACACACGCACACGCACACGCATGCACACGCACTGCACACACGCACACGCACACGCAGATGTAATAGAGAGTCTGGTACACACACACACAGGCACACACACACACACACACGCACGCACACGCACACGCACACGCACGTGCACACGCACACGCATGCACACGCACTGCACACACGCACACGCACACGCAGATGTAATAGAGAGTCTGGTACACACACACACAGGCACACACACACACACACACACGCACACGCACACGCACACGCAGTATGAAGAGAAGGCTTTTTCAGTGCTCTGAATATTGGATTAACAAAGCAGGCACGTCTCTTTAGAATCGGAAGCTATGCCTGAGTGTTACTGGCATAACTGGAAAATCTAATTTCCTGAGAAAAATTTTATCCAACATCTTGCTTCTTGACAGCAAAAGTTTGCTAAATTATTTCCCCCTAGACACCAGAAAGTAGCTTAGTTTGTGAGGGTGCAGTCACATGGAAGGTCGCTGAGGTTGCCCAAACGCTCTGTGGTAAATGGTATTGCTTACTGGCTGCCTACTCTGTGCCTCATGTGATTGGCACCATGCTCTCTAATCATATAGATTGCTTCAGATCCATCAGATAACCACGCAGAAGAGGCATCTTAATCATCCTCCCTTTATGGATGAGAGAATTGACTCAGAAGGCTCAAGGTCAAAGAGGCTAATGTTCTTGCTTCAAGTTCAGGTTTCTTCATTTTGTAATTTTCTCATTGCTTTCGCAAAAATCATTAGGTCTTTGGCACAGATCCAAAGCATCTGATTCCTTCTTCAACACCACTGGCTGGGAAAGGGACGCAACGTTTGCCATGATGAATACGGCTATGTCTTTCTTGTTATCTCCAAGTCATCCCTTGGCAGCACTTTTTACCCTATTTACAAATGAGGAAACTGAGGCACAGAGGGCTACTGAATTAGTTATCTTCTGGTTGCTATGATAGAATCTCCTGACAAAAAGCAAGTTAGGGGAGACAGGGAGCTAGGCTACACGCCATCAAAGCCTGCCTTCCACAGTTGTACTTCTTTCAACAAGGCTCTTCTTCCTTTAGCTTCCTGCCGTGGTAAAGCTGACCATGCTTAGGAGAGGGTTGGGTAAGGACTTTGGAACTTTGGGATAGAAAAGCCTCTGTTGTTCTGGTCAGCAGGTACTGAAGAGTCAGCTCTGATTAATGTGACCAGAACTACAGAAGTGACATGTATGCTTTGCTGGGACACTTGATGCTGATCAACCAACTGGAGGAGGGAAATTAACAGTGATCAGCATTTCTGAGGCAAAATCTGGGAAGTGGTAAGGGTGTCTTTAATTTACTTTTTTTGGGGGGGGGATCCCACCATTGAGGGGCTGAAATTTTAAAGAGATCTTAGGTTTTAAAAGCTACTTTGAATTTTAAAAAACACTGAATTTTAAAGTGCTTTGAGTTTGTAATGACTGTGGGACTTTCTAAGTTTGGAAAATGTTGTATATTGTGACATTAGTATGTCATCTTGGGGATAAACAAGAAAGAAAATGTTGTAGCTTAATAGTGATATTTTTATGTGTTAACTTGACAAAGGGTCAATTGAGATGGATAATTTTATGTCAACAAAATAAAGTCATTTGAGAGGAGGGAACCTCATTAGGAAAATGCCTCCACATGGCTACTGTAGTCAAGTCTGTAGGTATTTTTTTTTTTTTTATTTTAGTGATTAATGGAGAAGGGTCAAGCACAGTTGTGGGAGGTGCCATCCCTGGGCTGGTGGTTCTAGGTTCTATAAGAAAACGGGCTGAGCAAGCCATGAGGAGCAAGCCACCAAGCAGCACCCTCCAAGGCCTCTGCATCAGCTCCTGCCTCCAGATTTTGGCCGTTTGAGTTCCTGTTCTGACTTCCTTCGATGACGAACAGTGATATGGAACTGTAAGCCAAATAAACCATTTCCTCCTCTGCTTTGGTTATGGTGTTTCATAATGCAATAATAATCCTAACTAAGTTTTAAAACCTTTCCAAACACCAACACCGACTGGGCACCAAGTGTTCAAAGGCCTTTGGTACACATTTCTCATCCAATCCCTAACAGTTATAAACGTCATCCAGATTCATGAATGAAGGGCTACATTTCAGTCTAGTGTTGGCTGAAGCTAAACATAGTTTTCTGTTTCAAGGAGCACTTCCCAAAGGCTGGCAAGCTGCCACGTACATTCAGGATCTCTTGTAGTAGCTTTGACTGTGGGTATGGGTTTTTTTTTTATAACTATTCCTTTTTATGTAAACAAGTTTCACTTGGGGAGGGACTTTTACATCACCACTGTAGGAATCACCGGTATTCTTAGCCATGGCAAAATAAAATAAATGCTACCACCACCCGTCCCACCAAAAAAAAGAAAAAAGCTAAACATAAATGATTATGAATTCTCTAGAAGCCTGTTTGAAATTCTGAGCCAAGGGCACACTGGCTCTTGGTGATAAAAAGAGATCATTTTCAAATGAAGGCCAGCATCTGTAACAGGAGTCTCAACACATAAAACAAAGCCAAACCCCCATGCAAACAAAACCAGTGCCCTCGGTTTGGAACTGGGCATACATATTTCAAGGTGCTGGGATGCCCTCCATGGATGTGCATCACCTGGGCCCCAGGTCTCAGGCACCTAAAGGAAGGGAGTGACAAACGGCCCCCTTCTTTTGTGCCCCTGGTCAAAAACATTCTCTCTATGGTTGGTTCATTGGGTTAACTTACAGGAATTGTTTATATGTTTATCCAAACAAAAGAAAAATAAACAAAAAAAATTTAAGAAAATCAGCAGGTCTGAGGTCATTCTGTGTCTGCAGTCTCCAGATGGAGAGAGAGTTAGAAGCTTTATGATCTCCTTATCCTGTGCTTCTGTCCCTCTGATGCTCGCCAACACGACATCTAGAACTATATCCCAGGTATTTTGAACGATCCTTTCTTTATTCCACAACACCGAGGTCCAGCTGTGTACTCCACAGAGAAGCATTGCATGCCACTGGTGGAGCTAAGGAAATAGTTTTTGTCTGACCAAGGGGGTAGGTGGCCTAGATGATGTTGGAGGTCACAAGAGCTTTGATTAAACCATTTGGGGGAACTCACATGGGAGGGTAGAGTCATAGGACACTGGTGGCAAACAGATGATCTTGTTGGAGAAGTAGTCAAGCTCCTCACCCTGAGGAAGAAGAGGTTAAAACAAAGAAACCCAGCTTTTGTTTTATTCTCAACTCCTACCAATTAGGTTAAAATAAGAAGCAGCACAGCTTTCAAGGGGAAATGAGTAGAGACTTCCTATGGGGTGAATATGTGTGGAAGGGAGGTCTGTCCACTAAGTCACCTGATGGGGGATGCTCTGTGTTGGTCCCTGTGTGGTTCCATTGTCCTGAAAGGCAGGTACTGCTCTACTTGGAAAGTTAGGTTGCTGATTTACCTGAGAAGGGTTACTACATTTTCTCCCTCTTCCTGTAAGTTCTGGTTGTTGTCCAATGGGAGGCTAATATTTATTGCAAGGCAATGAGTGATTCTTACTAATGGCTCTGGAAACAAATATTTAAGTATGCATAACCCCAGCTGGGTATTGATCAAGTCAAGTAGCAATAGCCTAGAAATTTGAGGACTTTGTTCCTTTAAGAGAACTTAAAAGTCTTATATTTGTTATGATAAGACTCATGACATCACATATTGGGGCCATGAATGACTCCATGACAGCTAAGTGCCATCACTGAATCTTCGTCCTTGAGTTTATGTTCTCAAGGGCTACCTTAATTGTTGGGGACCAGAGAGAGAAGATAAGCGGGAACCACACATGCTCCCCCTATGCTGAGTAATAATGCTCTCATGCTGTATTGCTCCAAAGGAGGTCTCAATAAACAATAGTTCTGAGAAACAGAGTCTTGACAACTGCAGCATGGGTGTTAGGGACACGAAGGAATGCCATGACAGTTAGAACCAGTGACACAACATATGGACTGCAGACTGATGCCAGTTTTACATCTACCTCTTTATTGTGTGTGCATGGGTATGTGTGTGAGCATGTGCCAAGGCACATGTGGAGGTCAGAGGACAGCTTGCAGGAATCAGTTCTCTTCTTCCATTATGTGGGCCCTGGGTTTGAACTCGGGTTCTCAGGCTTGACTGTGAGTGCCTTTACCTACTGAGCCATCCTGACAGTTCAACAGCATTGTTTTTGTTTTGACATTGGTTGATTTTCTAGATTTGTAGATGCTAATTAATTGGTAAGTTACATTTGGCTTTTTAGAATCAAAGGGTTATAGCTACTTTTGCATTTGTACCTGTTTTGTGTTTAAGTATCATTTTAATGAAGCAATTTAAGTCAAATTAGTAACATAACCTAATCTTGGGCCAGTTTCACTTACAAATGCAGAAAAAAAGTCCCAAAGGAAATACCAGTTTTAAAATCTATAAATGTGTATATGAAAAGGAATGACACCAAAGCCAAGGCTGATAAGGCAAGGCTGGCTTTGCACTGACAGAACAGACTTCTACCACAGCTAAAGGCCAACAACTACAAACCCACCCACAGGTGCAGAAACCCTCCATACAAGATTCCAAAACCAAGTTAAAGAACAGAACAAGAGTCATGAGATCAACAGTGACAGGAAAATTGAGGGAGCTTCGGGGAAAGAAATAACCTTCACCGACTGAGGGTGTAAAAACCAAAATCAAAAACAACTCCGTCTCACACTCCATGGTGAATACCCAAATGCAGGTCCTTAATGACCCATCTTAGTTTCTTTCCCCGTTACTATGGTAAAATGTTCTGACAAAAATAACTTTAAGGAAAAGGCAGTTGATTCCATGTCACATTTCAAGGGGACAGTTCATTTAGGTGGCCACATTGCACTCACAGTTAGGAAACAGAGAGCAATGGATGCACATTGCTGCTAAGTTTCATCTCTCCATTTCTACCATCCAGAGTTGAGCCAGGGGATGATGCCACTCATGGTGGACCTATCTTCCCATCTCAACTAGTGCAATTTACATAACTGCCCATCCACAACCAGACACGTGCTACCAGATTATCCCAGACTTTCTCTAGTTGACAACACAACAGTCACAGTCACATAGAAGATGAAGTTATTACCGTCTCCTCAGTACAGTGATGGCAACTGAGAGGAAACCGTAGGGTAGGAAAAAGAAGCAAAGAGAAGAGAAGGAAAAGGAAAGAAATGAGTTTGTCATCATTTGGAGAGACTGTGGCAGCTGAATTCTGAACTAAAGGAATCCATGGACAGGAAAGTTGACTTTGCAGGATGGGAAGTCAGTATGAAATGTCAAGTGTAGTTAGTAACACAAATGAGAAATACCACAGTTTAAAAATGAAATAGTCAATACCAAAAATTATCTAAGGAACATTGTGAGGGAAAATTTACATAAAAATCGCAATTAATTTATGGAAAAATCTGAAAGACATTTCTTAAAAAGTAGATGGGACTGGAGAGATGGTGAGTGGCTGAGAGTGCTGACTCACTTTGCTTTCACAGAGAACAAGAGTTCAGTTCCCAGCACCCACTGCGTGTAGCTCCAACTCCAGGCTACCCAGTGCCCTCTTCTGCTCTGCAAGCATACTTGCACATATATCGTGCACCTAAACTCAGGCAGGCACACACACACACACACACACACACACACACACACACACACATGAATAAAATCCTTTAAAGAAGTAAATAAATTGGGAATCATGCCACACACTGGCTAGTTTTAATAGCCAAGATTATAAATTCTTCCTTAATTTGTTTATAAATGTGATGAAATCCATGTTAATTTTCAGTGTGTTTTTAAAGGAATTGAATAAAGTTATTCTAATGTGTGTGTGTGTGTGTGTGTGTGTGTGTGTGTGTGTGTAAAGATGCATGTAGGTATATATGTACCCAGAGCACCAGAGACAGCCATGGTCCTTGAGCAAACACTATGTTTGAGAAAGGCTCTGTAGATAGAAGCTACCATAATTAAGAATGTGAAAGGCAGAGGCAGTTCTGAAGATCCGGGTAAAGAGACTGTCATGAATGGTCTGGGACAAGTGCTTGTTCCTATGAGAAAGGAAAGTGAAGGTGCTTCATACCAGATCCTCAAAACAATTTCAGATGAATTAAGGATGTAATTAAGAGGCATGCGATTACAGAAGTATCAGAGGGGGATCTCAGTCCTCAGACTAGGAAGGGCTAGGAAGAATACAGGAAAAATGCAAACTATAAAGGAATTTATTTCATTGAAATGGCTTACTATCACAGCACATCTGTGGAGGTTGGAATATGCTTAGCTCAGGCACTATTGGGAGGTGTGACCTTGTTGGAGGAAGTGTGTCACTATGGAGGAGGGTATTCAGGGATACTCTTAGTGTTCAAGCTCTGGCCAGTACAGAGAAGTCAGTCTGCTTCTGGCTGCCTTCAGATCAAGATGTAGAATTCAGCTTTTCCAGCACTATGTCTGCTTGGACACCGCCATGCTTCCTACCATGATGATAATGAACTGATTCTCTGAAACTGTAAGCCAGCCTCAATTAAGTGTTTGCCTATATAAGAGTTGCTTTGGTCATGGTGTCTTTTCACAGCAATGGAAAACCTAACTAAGACAACGTCCAAGTAAAGAGAGATCAGCTGTGTCAGACTTTGTTAATCAGTAATGGACAAGATTCAGAATCTCATATACGCATGCACACAGAGGTGATCAACTTTCAAAGACAAAACATGCAAAAAGACAGGAGCGCTGTTCATGGAAGAGGTAATATGAATGGGAAATGCACTCATGGAAAGCTAACTTCACTAGCAATCAAAGTTATTTGAGACTTAAGTCTATAGAAATGTGCATACCCACACTAGGAAGTACCCATTGAAATGGAGCCAGCCCACAGTGAGATTTAAAATAGAACACAAGATAAAAGTGGAATAGGAAAGATGGCTCAGCAGTAAACAGCATTGTTGCAGAAGATCCAGGTTCTACCCCCAGCACCCACATGACAGCTCACATAACTCAATTCCAGATAATCTAGTCATATAGGCAGCCCACACATGTATACAGCTCCACTGCTGCTCAAGTGTGCATGCGTGTGCACAGACACACACACACACACACACACACACACACACACACACGGGGGGGTGGCATTCACACATAAAGTAAATCTCTAAAAAACAAAGTAACTTGTCTCTCCACAGACAGGAGTAGGGCATGGGTGCAACTGGCCTTCAGTGCAATGGACTAGCACACCACACTGAAGGCCAGTCATGAAAGTTCCATGTTCCCGGGTGTGTGAAAACTGTATAGAAGCTTGAATGCAAACACAAAGCCACCCAGGAACAGCTCCCCAAGTGGGAACTACACATGATACATTATACAGGGATCAGAGACATTCGGTAAAGAATATTCATAAAGCACTGGGACAGTGTAAATTCGTGTGCTGGGGGAAGGGACAGAACGGTGACGGTGCAAATCTTGAAGAAACTGGTCTGTTCCTCTTCCACGGTGAGTGCTGGGACTGTGAGCGTTCACGTCACCACCCTCACTTAAGCAACATACAAAACACATCTGAAAGGAAGATGGGAAAGTGAAAAACTGGGGAAGCCACTTTCTGGCAGAGACACATGCATCCTTATATACTCACACACATCATGTAGGATGGATGTGAATCTTGCTATCTCGTCAAATGAGCCTTCTCCTCAAGAGAAAAGACTTGGTTCCATTTGGGGTTCAGTTCTAGTTTGGGGGTTGGCAGCTCACTAATGCACCACACAAAGATGTCAGCTAGGTGGAAGCTTCATCTGCTTTTAGAAATCCCGGAGTTGGGGAATATAGGGTGTTCAGCTAAGGACAATAGATGCTGTTCTGGGAGGTGTCTGGTTTCTGTGTACTACAGATGGTCTGCGCAGACTTGAATATGAATCCCAGCATCCACAGTAAGGGTCTTTATATCTGCAGGACAAGACTTGTGGACATCAATGCATCACAGACCCCGGGAGTGGTGCAAAGAGAGGTCAGGTGGCACAGGCTGGGCTGCTGCTGTGCAGGCACTCTGGTTGCAGGGACACTCATCTGACGGTGATCACGTTTTATCACTGCCCAGTAGAGATTTAGTGTACAAAAGAGAAGAAAACACTGGAGACCTGAAATAAAGGGTCAGTACATGAGGTATTTGATCCTATACTACTCAGTACACAGGGGGTCTGCAACTTGCTGCTTCTGGAGTTGATACTACATTATAGGTTCTAGGACATTGGAAAGGTTAATAACACAGGGCTATAATTTCCCATCCAGATTTGGAAGTAAAAAGAAACAAAGTAAATTTGTGACATCCTGAATTTCAGGCTCATCTGTCTGCCGTATGAGGAGGACCCGTGCTGGTGACTGCCCTGAGTGACTCTTAGGGCACCTGCCTGTTGGAACAGCCGATTCCCTGGGAGAATTCACACGGGGACTTCAAACATAGTGCACACCTCATCACAACCTCTATGAACTGCCATTTGTCTGTGGGCTGTGTCTGTCTTCCTTCTGTCCCGAGGTACTCCTTTGTGTCACCCCCACTCCCAGGACAACTGTCCCTGCCCCCTCCCTATTCCCTTCTCATTCTCCCTCAGCCTCCATTTCTGTCTTTTATGCCTTTGTCTTTTATCCCTTGTGCTTTGTCCCTCTGGAGCAAATAAATCTCCTTTGTGCTGAGAACTTTGTCCTGGGGTCTGACTGCAGATTCCTCCAGGATTGACCAGGAAAACTAAAATGAGATGTCAGTGATGCCTAGAGAAGCCATGATCGTAAAAATAAAAACAAAAGCATTCAGATAAATAATTAGGTTTACAACTCAAAAAACAAACAAACTTACAAATACCAATTCCTTCATTTCTCACCATCCTATCTGTATAGAATGGAAATAGCTTTACTAAATTGTCATTAAAAGCCTGACATTCTCAAAGAAATAAAACTTGCTCTGCCACTAAAATGGTCTCCCTTGTTATTTCTGCTTAGGCCTGCTGTTCTGCTCAAGAAGTAAGATACGCATGTCTCCTGCGAGCCTTATGGGTTGTAAGAAACACTATGTCATGGAGCAGAGACACAATACAGAGGGTGCCTTTGACAGAATGAAGCATGGCTGCTTTTTAGCATTTATAAAGGTTTCTTTTTAAATATTTCTCTCTCTCTCTCTCTCTCTCTCTCTCTCTCTCTCTCTGTGTGTGTGTGTGTGTGTGTGTGTGTGTGTGTGTGTATCTGTATGTAGGTTCAGGCAGTTGAGGGCCATCTAACATAATCAAACTTAGGTGCTCTTAACCCACTGAGATATCTTTCTGGTCCTGTGACTGACTTAATAATAATCAGCTGGGTTAACAGTGTGGCTGAGGAGGAGGCCTGTGAAGTTCATTGTGTGGAAAAGGCTTAGGTTTCCCACAGTGACTCCCTAAATTCTCAGAGGCACATAAGTCCACCAAATACCATAGGTATGAGCAAAGTCCTAGTGAATGAATATTATTAATATTATTGATGTTGGCACAGAGATGTCAGGAACTAATGGCTCAGGGCTAGGAGAGTGGCAAACCCTTCCCCAGGTGGGGACCAGAAAGGTGGCAAAGCCTGCCTTGAGGACTAAGTGCGAATGTTGTCAGTGTGCAGAAAAAGTTCACCATAGCCTTTTCTCCACAGATGTTGATTGCATGAAGACTGCTCCCCTACAGAGACTGCCCCCTACAGAGACTGCTCCCCTACAGAGACTGCCCCCTACAGAGACTGCTCCCTACAGAGACTTCCCCCTACAGAGACTGCTCCCCTACAGAGACAGCTCCCCTACAGAGACTGCTCCCCTACAGAGACTGCTCCCCTACAGAGACAGCTCCTCTACAGAGACAGCTCCCCTACAGAGACAGCTCCCTACAGAGACTGCTCCCCTACAGAGACTGCCCCCTACAGAGACTGCCCCCTACAGAGACTTCCCCCTACAGAGACAGCTCCCCTACAGAGACAGCTCCCTACAGAGACTGCTCCCCTAGAGAGACTGCCCCCTACAGAGACTGCCCCCTACAGAGACAGCTCCCCTACAGAGACAGCTCCCTACAGAGACTGCTCCCCTACAGAGACTGCCCCCTACAGAGACTGCCCCCTACATAGACTGCACCCTACAGAGACAGCTCCCTACAGAGACAGCTCCCCTACAGAGACAGCTCCCCTACAGAGACAGCTCCCTACAGAGACTGCTCCCCTACAGAGACTGCCCCCTACAGAGACTGCCCCCTACAGAGACAGCTCCCTACAGAGACTGCCCCCTACAGAGACTGCCCCCTACAGAGACTGCACCCTACAGAGACTGCCCCCTACAGAGACAGCTCCCCTACAGAGACTTCCCCCTACAGAGACAGCTCCCCTACAGAGACAGCTCCCCTACAGAGACTGCCCCCTACAGAGACTGCACCCTACAGAGACAGCTCCCTACAGAGACAGCTCCCCTACAGAGACTGCCCCCTATAGAGACTGCTCCCCTATAGAGACTGCCCCCTACAGAGACTGCCCCCTACAGAGACTGCCCCCTACAGAGACTGCCCCCTACAGAGACTGCCCCCTACAGAGACAGCTCCCCTACAGAGACTGCCCCCTACAGAGACTGCCCCCTACAGAGACTGCCCCCTACAGAGACAGCTCCCCTACAGAGACTGCCCCCTACAGAGACTGCCCCCTACAGAGACTGCCCCCTACAGAGACAGCTCCCCTACAGAGACTGCCCCCTACAGAGACTGCTCCCCTACAGAGACTGCCCCCTACAGAGACTGCCCCCTACAGAGACAGCTCCCCTACAGAGACAGCTCCCCTACAGAGACTGCACCCTACAGAGACTGCCCCCTACAGAGACTGCTCCCCTACAGAGACTGCACCCTACAGAGACTGCCCCCTACATAGACTGCACCCTACAGAGACTGTACCCTATAGAAAGTGTTTCCTTACAGAGTCTACCCGTACAGAGTATTCTGTGGAGATTAGATAAACATTCCTCGCTGTTGCTCTGTATTAATATCCTCATCTCCCAGTTCAATTGTTTACCATCAGTACACTGAGATTCTGGGTGCTGTGGATTCTCTAACACAGAGCCCAGTTCACGTAAACCAAGCTTTTCTGTCTCTCTGTGTACATGTCATCGCTCCACTTCCTTGCCACCCAGTTAGGTCAGTCCTTAGAGCTGTACAGAGTGCTGCAAAAATATTTTCCACCCTATTCCTGTTTATTAATGTAAACATTAGCCCCTTCCATATCATCTCCAAGGTAGGACAGGGGTCAGAGGAGGACTTGGGCACCTGAGTTCTGACTCTTTGATTTCCCATGACGTTATGAACAAAGTCTCTCATGCCTTGGGAGTCTAGCCAGCGCTGACCTTTGGTCTGTTCAGTTCAGCCTATCCCTGACAAGTGTCAACAATTATAATTTACACCCTCATTGCAGGGTTTTTCACAGCAGAGTAAACATTTCTAGGAAAATACAAAAAAATCTGGCTGAAGATTCTAGTATTCTTTCCCAGGGTTGGTCCTGGTAAGCCACTGAGTTAATTAACCATAGACAAGTTGTTAAATCTAAAATCTTTTATGTAATAATATCAAGCCTTTCCAATTTCCATGGAGTCTGAAACTTAGACCCATAAATTTGACATTTACTTCTACTCTTGCCACGGAATATCATTCAAGGTATCTGCCGCACACTGAGCAGAGAGCCATGGAAGCCTCAAATGTGATGGAAAACACCGTTCGTCCTTGAACAGCTCACATTTGATCTGGGAAATAAAGTTATTCAAAGGCGAAAAGTGGGACATAAAACAAAGGAGCGTATGATTAGCCGTTGCAGGATGTGGCACCGTGGGAGAAAAGGTCATGGTTGTTCACCGTAGCTGAGGAGATGGGGCCATTTTCCAATTATGAAACAATTTTGGGATTTCAGGGGAGAGTGCTGCCTCCACCCAAATGGTACAGCTGCTAAAAGCATCTTTGGTGCAGTCCAGAGCATGGAATCAGATAAGCAGTCCCCGCCAGGCCACAAGCAGGAGCCCTAGACACTCAGCATCTGAGTCCTCCCTGGCTGCAGACAGCTGGGGCTGCATGTGCCCTCACAGTGTCAACAAAGGCGGTTTTAATTCCTAGCTGCCTTGTTACACTGTCTCTAGACTATCCTTAACTGTAGTCTTCCACCACAAAGAACTCTGGTCCTGCTCCTAACTTCTCTCTGACAGATGATCATGAAACTCCCTAATCTAATATAGCCAAGGCTGATGTTGAAACACTGTTCAAATTTGATTTTCCACAAGAAATATTACACCATTCCAGCCACAGTTGTACCGAGGAAGCTCTGATAAGGATGGGAACATGCACTGAGGTCAGCTTTCTTTGCAATGTTCATGTGCCCCGCTGCTGCTAATTTCCTTTCATTGAGCCTGGCTTCCGTGCGGCCTCTCTTGCCTGCTCCTTTTTGTATTCTGTCTGCCTTCCCTCCAGCTGTTCTCTTAGCCTCCGGTAGCAGCTGTTCTCTCTGAGCTTCATTGAGTTTGTCCTTTTCAGTTGTGACTTGGGATCGGGGATCCTGTGGCTTTTGTCTTTCTGTGTCTGGCTTCTTTCACTTAACATAATGTTTTCATTCTTAACCATGTTGGCACAAAGGACAGGCTTCCCCACCTTCCTGTCTGTTGGTTTACTATTGTGTGGACATGCCAGTTTTCATTCACACAGCCAGGCAGTTTACATCGGCTGTGCTACAGTGAACCAGAAGTGCAGGCCCTTCCTTCTTCAACACCCTGGCACCCTTTCTGACGGATACATGACCTCAGGGCAAGTGCTGGGGCAGGTGTGATAGCTCTCTGCTCAGCCTTCTGGAGTCACTCTGTGCTGTTTTCCATGAGGCTGAACTCGCATCCTCACCAGCTCTTGCCGTGGCCTGTTATTTTGATGACAGCCACTTCATTGCAATGAGGCCATACCTCCCTAAGGCTTCCGCCTGATTTCCTAGTGGCTTCTGATATTATGGGGCATAAAAACAGATTTATTTTTATATACATGTATGTTTTTTCTGCATGTATGTATATACACCATGCATGTGCTTGCTGCCCACAGAGGCCAGAAGAAGGCATTTAATACCCTGGCACTGGAGTTAAAGGACAGCTGTGAGCCATCATGTTGGCACTGAGAACTGAACTTGAGTCCTCCATAGAAGCAGCCAGTGCTCTTAACCATGCAACCAACTCTCTAGCCTCTAAACATTTTTTCTTTCATATACTAGTGGGCCATTCTGGTTGGTCCAAGTTTATTGCTTATTTTATTTTATTTCATTTTTATTGGTTATTTTATTTATTTACATTTTTCCCCTCCACGAGCCTTCTATCCTCTCCTCCCTCCCCCTGCCTCTTTGAGGGTACTCCCCAAACTGCCCACCCACTCCTGCTCCAGTGGCCTAGCATTCCCCTATTCTGGGTCATCAAGCCTCCACAGGACTCAGGGGTTCCCCTCCCAGTGATGCCAGATGAGGCAATCCTCTGCTATATATCCAGCTGGAGACATGGGTACACCCTGTGTACTCTTTAGTTGGTGGTTTAGTCCCTGGAAGGTTTGGGGGGGTCTGATTGGTTGATATTGTTGTTCCTCCTATGAGGTTGTAACTCCCCTTAGTTCTTTCAGTCCTTGCCCTAACATCCCCATTGGGGTCCCTACACTCAGTCCAATGTTTGGCTGTGTATATCTGCATCTGTATTGGTCTGGCTGTGGCAGAGCTTTTCAGGGGACAGCTATTCTGACCTCCTGTTAGTAAGCACTTCTTGGCATCAGCAATAGTGTCTGAATTTTGGTGTCAGCAGATGGGATGGATCCCTAGGTAGGGCAGTGTCTGGATGGCCTTTCCTTCAGTCTCTGCTCCACTCTTTGCCCCTGCATTTCCTTTTGACAGGAGGAATTCTGGATTAATATATTTGAGGTGAGTGGGTAGCCCTACCCCTCAACTGGGGGCCATGTCTATCCACTGGACATGGTCCCTACAGGTTCTATCTCTCCTTTGTTGGATATTTCAGCTAAAGTCCTCCCTGCTGGGTCCTGGGAAGTACTTGGGTCCCTGGCATCTGGGACTTTCTATTGGCTACCCCCAGTTCCCCATCCCCCACTCAAGGACCTCCACATAAAACCAGATACAGTGAATCTAATAGAAGAGAAAGTGGGAAAGAACCTCAAACACATTGGCCCAGAGAAAAATTTCCTGAACAGAACACCAATGGCTTATGCTTTAAGATCAAAAATTGACACTGTCAATAGGACAAAAAAGCAATCCATAGATTGGAAAAAGATCTTTACAAATCCTACATCCACTAGAGGGCTAATATCCAAAATATGCAAAGAACTCAAAAAGTTAGACTCTAGAGAACCAAATAACCCTATTAAAAATGGGGTACAGAGCTAAACAGAGAATTCTCATCTGAGGAATGCCGAATGGCTGAGAAGCAGCTAAAGAAATGTTCATCCTTAGTCATCAGGGAAATGCAAATCATAACAAGCCTGAGAGTCCACCTCACACCAGTCAGTATTGCTCAGATCTAAAACAGGTGATAGCGGATGCTGGTAAGGATGTGGAAAAGGGGATATGGTGGGACTGCAAGTTGGTACAACCACTCTGGAAATCAGTCTGGCAGTTCCTCAGAAAATTGGAAATAGTTCTACCGGAGGACCCAGCTATACCACTCCTAGGCATATACCCAAAAGATGCTTCAACATACAACAAGGACCCATGCTCTACTATGTTCATAGCAGCTTTATTTATAATAGCCAGAAGCCAGATGTCCCTCAACAGAGGAATGGATACAAAAAATCTGGTTCATTTACAAAATGGAGTATTACTCAACTATTAAAAACAATGACTACGTGAAATTCTTAGGCAAATGGATGGAACTAAAAAATATCAGAGGTAACCCACACAAAAGACCACATATGCTATGCACTCACTGATGAGTGGATATTAGTGAAAAAGAAGCTTAGAATACATCTCACAGACCATATGAAATCCAAGATGAAAGACGATCACACCAAAGTGTGGATGCTACAGTCCTACTCAGTAGAGGGAAGAGATAATCTCTGGGAAGTAGAGGGAGAGAAGGATCTGGGAGCGAGAGAGGAGGAGGAGGAGTGAAAAGGGGGGTGTTCAGATACGGGAGGGGATGGGGGAGAAGTACAAAGGGTCAGGAATTTATTGCCTATTTTAAATCAGACTGGATATCCCCCCCCCTTCAGATGTATAATTTGCAAGTGCTTTCTTTCATGCTAGGGGTTGTCTCTTTGAATCATAATTTTTAATGCTTGTGTGATAACTTCAAAACCATGGTTAGGGTCAGAGTGAGGGTTAATATTAAGGTTAGAGTCAGGGTTAATAGTAGTGTTGAAGTCACGGTTAAGGTTAGGGTTAGGGTTAGGGTTAGGGCTTGAGCTCAGTTATACTTAGTATTAGGGTCAAGGTTGGGGCTAAGATTAATGTTAGGATTGTGCTCTGGGTCAGGAGAAGGGTTTCCTTAAATAGCCCCTTAGGACGTGTTCGATTTTCTGGCTTTTATGAACTGTTTGTGTAGATGCGGATGTACTTGTGCACATAGCTTGGTTGCCCCTGCGAACGCCGTCTCTGTCGACACAGGTTCTCTTCCTCTCCCACTGCAGCCTAATGGTTTAGTGAATGTACGTCCTCTGGGTTCTTCTCTAGTGTCACGCATGACCAAAGGTTAGATCTGTGCATTTTCCACCTCTTCTACAACCTCACAGATTTGCTGGCATAGCTTTTAACCCTTTCAGAGAGGTGGGCAGTAGCATGAATGAGCTTTCTGAATCTTCTATAATGGAGTCCTAACTCTCCCTTAACCATGATCCTGGCAGCTTGGATTCTTCCCTCTGCTCAGGCCAATTGCCAAGAACTTGCCTTATTTACATCAGTGCAAGTGGATATTAAAGCGATTTGGCCCCACATAGCTGCAAAGTATGACAGATGCCTTACATTTGAAGGGGACCCTTGGTACTGCTCATTAATCACTTGCTAAACCGCCTTCCCCCTTATTTGAGGACATAGAAGGTGAATTCCATCCTGTGATATTAATTTCTTGGCTACTTTCATGAATTCAGGGCCCATGATGAATGTTTTTACAATGAATACTAAATTAACCCAAACTGATTAGCGTTTATAAGTTATTAATGTTATGTCACATTGGTCCAGTCTCTGCACACGCAGTGTTTCATTAAATACTTTCCTCTTGCTGGAAAGATCAGTCTCTTCTTCACTGCATTTGTCAACTTCAGTACAGTGCTCCTGCCCCTTGTTAGCATAGGCAGGCCCCAGTGAGCGGCAATGGCTGTGGGATTCCTGGAGAGGGTGCCTCCATCACTCAATTCTTGTTGTCCAGTGTGGACATAAATCTCAAGAGACTCATAGGAGCTGGGTGGCATGGCTATCTGGGTATGTATCTATGGCTCTTGGGGGGCCAGGTAGCCATGAGCTTGGCTTGGTATCATGGTTTGCAGAGATGGGTGGCAAAGATGGTGCGGATGAGACAGGTAGTGTAGGTCTGTGGGTGCGAGGTGACATGGCTATAAATAAAGTTAGTAAATGCAGGGACTCTGACCACTGTCACAAGAGCTCCCACACTGTGGATGGAAGGGACAGTAGGGCAGGGTTGGGGCTCATTACAGGAGAGGAACCTGATGCTATGAGAGGTTCGATGTCTTAAAGTAACATTTAAGTGCCAGAACCAAGATCTGAACCTGGCTCTCCCGCTGTAAATCTCTTCTTAGTAATGATTCTTATAGAAAGGCTTCTTTCCCCACTAAAGTTCAAGCTTAGCTACACCAATGGTGTAGACTGGAGTGTGGTAAAGCCTCAGCATTCCTGATGGGGCTTCTAGATTCACAAGTCACTTTCTTCCTGGGTCTTGGACTCTCCCTCCCAGCCTGGTAGTCTTCCTGTCTGCTCCTGATCTGGGTGTGTGTAGTGATCAAAGCAGATGCAGCAGCCACTGAACCATTTTGCCTGCTCTTGGCCATAAGAGGTGTTCATTGTCCCTAGGCCCTGCTCTGCTCCATGGCTGCAGGACAGAAGCTCTGTCCTCAGAAACGTAAGCTCCCACACCATCACTCCATTTCACAGGCCATCCTGGTATTGTGGGCGCACCCCATCTCTGCCTTAGAGGGGCTGTGTTCACACGGATTTCACAACTCTAACGGAATACTGCAACACTCTTTAGGGTAGAGATCTAAAGGCCACACAGTGAATCAGGGTGGGTGTGAAAACTTTCAGCTCAGATTTTTCTCAGTCCTTCACCGATGTACAGAAAATGAGTCGACACACTGCCTAGGAGGAGGAGTGATGTGTCTCCACACGCAAGGGAGGGATGCAGTGAAGCCTTCAATTTCCTTCAGCTGTTGATTGTGCCTATGGGACAAACAACCTTTGGATGGATTCGAGTCAAGAGTTACCTGGTCATGGCTCTGAGGACAGGGAGGGGAGGCCTCAGCTTGGGCCTGTGCAGAATGGAGAATATCATGGGGAAGGGGAGGGAAGAAGAAGGGCTGGGATGTCAGACCATATATGTGGAAGGGTCAGGGCCAACCATAACTACAGTGATCCAGTTGGGATAAGAGGCCAGTTCTCAGGGGTTGGGGGAGGGCAGATCTCAGATTTCCTTTGGATCAAGCAGGCAGCTTGGGAACCAGAATGGGCAGTTTGGTCCTATGGCTATGTTCTGGATAGAAATATTTCATTAAGACATAGGATATAAGGTCTTTGCTAGGGGTTGGGGATTTAGCTCAGTGGTAGAGCGCTTGCCTAGCAAGTGCAAGGCCCTGGGTTCGATGCCCAGCTCCGAAAAAAAGAACCAAAAAAAAAAAAGTCTTTGCTGAAAAGAAAGGGTCACACATATAGAACAACTACATACCTTCTGAAGCTCCTGTGTGTTGGTTTATATGGTCCTCATAGGCTCATATGTTTGAATGCTTACTCTACAGTTAGTTGAACTATTTGGAAAGGATTAGGAGGTGTGGCCTTGTTGGTGGAGGTGTATCACTGAGGGTAGGCTTTGGAGTTTCAAAGGCCCATTCCCAATTAGCGCGCTCTCTGTCTCTGTCTGTCTCTGTCTGTCTCTGTCTGTCTCTGTCTGTCTGTCTGTCTGTCTGTCTGTCTCTCTCTCTCTCTCTCTCTCTCTCTCTTTCTCTCTCTCTCTCTGCCTTGCGCTTGGGGATCAGATGTGAGCTCTCAGCTACTTCTTCAGCACCATGCTTGCTTGTCCGCTGCCATGCTCCCTGCTATGATAGCAGTGAAGCTATAAGCAAGCTCCCAATTAAATGCATTTCTTTTATAAGCTTCCCTGGTTGTGGTGTCTCTTCATAGCAACAGAAAAGTAACTAAGACATATCACAATTATGGAAGCTTTCTTGGAGTGGTTAGACATAACAGTAGGTTGGGGACCATCTCAAGGGATGAGAGAGGGATAGAGAACAAACAGATAGTGGTTGAGAGCTCATGGGAGTCATGAGATAAGCACTTTCTGTTAGAGGTAGAGGCCACTGGGAAAAGAGATCATCTTTCTCCAAAGTTCTCAGAACTCAAGAGTGTCTGAAGGGTTTAGAACAGGAGCAGATAAGTTCATGACAGAATGACAGAAGTGTGCATATAGCAAGGGCTTGCCTTCACTGTAGCTCAACTGGCCAGCCACTGTAGTCACCAGGCACAGTGGTCATTCTCCAAAACTGTAGGAAAAGGTAGAACATAAGAACACAGAGCATTTTGCCTTGACACTCTGACAAGAGAGTTGTCATCCTAACCCTTCAAATACACAAACTGATCTGAGTGATAATTCCCAACTGGTTTATTTAGGGTTTCCACTGCTGTGAACAGACATCACAACAAGGCAACTCTTGTAAGGACATTTAACTGGGGATGGCTTACAGGTTCAGAGGCTCAGTCCGTTTTATCAAGGCAGGAGCATGGGAGCATCAGGGCAGGCAAGTAGGAGCTAAGAGTTCTCTCTCTCTCTCTCTCTCTCTCTCTCTCTCTCTCTCTCTCTCCCTCTCCCTCTCTCCCTCTCCCTCCCCCTCTCCCTATCCCCCTCCCTCTCCATCCCCCTCTCCCTCTCTTTTATTGGGTATTTTTATTTACATTTCAAAAGTTATTCTGTTTCCCGGTTTCCCATCCATAAGCCCCCATCCCATCCTCCCTTCCCCTTCTTCTATGAGGGTGTTCCCCTTCCCCATCCACCTCCCCCTTCCCACCCTGACATTCCCCTACACTGAGAGGTCCAGCCTTGGCAGGACCAAGGGCTTCTTTCTCCTCCCTTTGGTGCCCAACAAGGCCATCCTCTGTTACATATGCATGGGTCTGTCCATGTTTACTCTTTGGTAGTATTTTAGTCCCTGGGAGTAGAATTCTACATCTTGATCTGAGAGCAACCAAGACTGTCTTATGCAGGCAGCCAGGAGGAGGGTCTATTCTGTACTGGGTGAAGCTTGAACATTGGACCTCGAGGCCAATCCCCACAATAATACACTTCCTCCAACAAGGCCACGCCTACTCAAACAAGTCCACACACCCCCTAATTGTAGCACTTCCTATGGGCCAAGCATATGCAAACAGCCACACCAATACTCTATGTCCGTAGCCTTGCTAATGATTCTAAGGTCTCAACAGCCATATAACCCATGGGGTGCTTCATCATCAAGTCTAGTTTAAATCCCCTGATGTCTTAGCTGTATTCTGCTTTAGAACGGTTACCTGATGCTGCTAACGCAGTATCTCATGTCGAGGGAGGTTAAGAGCAAGCATCCTCCTCATCTCAGATAGAAGTAAGGCCTTTGAACGCCTTCCTTGAACATTCCCTCCTTGGGGTTGCAGTCTTGCAGGCCCACTCCCACCACCCACAGGCTTCCTGGTCAACGTCACTTGCTGCTCTTCGTTTTTCATGTCCCGAGCTATTGAAGATTTCCCAGGGGCCTTATTAAATGCTGCTTTCAGAGCTGCTCATTTATCATTGTCAAGGTGGCAAGCCAACCCGAGAGGAGCCATCTCTTGGACTCTGATCTTAAGAGCTCTGGCAGAGTCCAGTCCTGAATTTTCAATGCTGTCTAATGTTCTCTACTCTCTGCAAAAATTTCCCATTATTCTTGAGTCCACAGGAAGAAACCTCTCCCATCCTCACCCTAAGCAACTTCATACACACTTCCCAAGCTCGTGCACTGACCTGCTCAAGACAGAAAGCAGCTGAACTCCAGCTGGGCATTTTAAGAGAAAGGGAGATCTTGTCCTGCCTCTGCTTGTCTGTTTTTATTGTTTATGGCTGTAGCAAAAACAAAGCTACTTCTTATCCGGTTGATTTGATCAGTGGGGGAAGCATAGCCACACCTCACATAAGGGAGCACCAGAGCTCTGCAGAGAAACCCTAGGCACCTCAGTCAGCTAGGAGCTCATCTGAAGAGGAGAGACAAGGAAGATGGACCCCTGTGAAATTCCACACTTGTCGTAATGCTGCCTGGGCACAATGGAGTCCCTTTGAGACCTGTGCAACTTGGCCCAATTCCTTTTCCTACGTCTTCAGCTTTGGTAATATTTTGGGAAGGATGTAGCTCTCTGCTGTGGGAAACTGTGTCACTAGGCAACAAACAGGAGCTACCTCACCTCCTTATTTTCTTTCTCCTCTCCTCCCCTAGGGAGGGTCTTATATCCTAAGCTGGGTTACAGCCTACTATGTATCTCAGGCTTCTATAATCCCTCTGCCTCAGATTTCTCAATTCCTGAATACTGGGATTACAGGTATAAGCTTCCTGCCTGGCTTCTCCTGGTGCTGTGAGGGGCACAGGCCTTGGTCATCCATAGAGGTAGATTCATCCTGGACCATAGTGACAAAGTGGTCTACAAGTGAGAGCTGCTAACCAGGGGCACACGGAGTATAGGTTGAGGATAACCAGAAAGACTGGCTGTATTTCTGGGGGTGGCAAGGTTCCACACCATAGGCATGACTCAGCACCCTGAATGGAGGGCTGTGAGGTTCTGAGAGCTCCTGGTGGGGCTGACTGCAGCTGTGTTCTCTGCTCCCCAAGGAGATTCACTCATTGCTGCATGACTTGTTATCATTAGAGCAGATTTACCGCAGGGAGCAATATTTACCTTTAAAAATAAAACGGCAAGGATTTGTTGCCTGTCACTTAATAGATTAATGTTTGCAAGGCTCCTGATTGCACAGTGCAGACTGTCCTCAGGGTGGTTGAGCTGTGGTGAGGATTCTCTCAGGGGAGATACATAGAAGGTTAGGATAATCCTCCCGGGTTTGTACGTTTTATCATAATATGGCCGCGTGCATTCATTCAACATTGTTGCCAGCTTCGTTTGTGTTAAACAGGAAGACAGGAGTTAGCAGAAACCTCAAGGCATGCCTGTATGGCCCCCAAGAATCTACTTTTACTAGACTTGCTGATTTCCAACTTTGCTCTTTTCCCACTATGGGTGTCTTAGTTTGGGTTTCCATTGTTATGAAGAGACACCATGACCAATGGCAACTCTTTAATTGGGTAAACCATTTAATTGGGGCTCACTTACAGTTTCAGAAATTCAGCTCATTCTCATCATGATGGGGGAGCATGGCAGCTTGCAGGCAGACATGGCACTGGAAGAGCCAGGAGTTTGACATCTTAACCGAAAGGCAACCAGGAGAGATTTTCCTTCCACACTGGGCAGAGCTTAAGCACTAGGAGCCTTCAGAGTCTGCCTATAGTGAAACACTTCTTCCAACAAGGCCACACCTCCTAATAATACTACTTCTCATGGGCCAAGCATATTCAAACCGTACCAATGAGTTATACTGCTTCTTAGAGTCAGTACACAGAGGGCTCAGTAAAAGTCTCTGAGTTAATGTAAGTTTAAACTCAAGAATTCAATGAGCCGGTTACTTCACAGCAATAAACCAGAATGTCAGCAATGAATACTTAACTGGAGACCCAGTTCCTTGAAAAAGAAAGGGAGGTACTATTTCCCTCATTGTGAGTGCTGAGCACACAGTCCTACATCACAGCTAGTTACTGCCTTCCGATTATTTTACACTTAATGTTAGGACCACACACATATACTAGTGAGCTAATTAAACAATTCATTTAAGCATTTATTTTTAAGGATGCCAGGAAATACTTACTGAGCACCAGGCACTCTTTGCTTTATGCTTTTATGCTCAGATGATGAGGAGAGAGACCTACCTACACCTTACATGGCATTGCATGTGACAAAAAAATGTCACACATCGAGATGTGGGACCTCACAGGGCTGCTGACAGAGTGTCTGCATTGGAGATGACATATCAGGGAAGCTGCCACAGTCAGGTTGACACCTGCTCTGTTCGTTCTTACTTAGATTTTAGGAGGTCAAACAAGGTCATGCTTGTCATCCTCTGTCTCCACTCCTGTGCACTGGCTTTGGATTCGTAAGGTGCTGATGAGGAGTGAGGAGAATTATCTATAGACTCATCTTCCCCCAAGTGCTGCTGGACGGAATTCTAGAGCGGTCTCCCCATTGTCGGATGGGTCTGGTGCACATCCAGAGGCATGCTAGCATGCAATAACGTTAGCTTACTGCCAGCTGTGGCTTGACAAGGAGCAGGCTACATGTCAGGCCCACAGAGAGCTCTGCAAGAAACCAGTACTGGTGTTCCTTTCTCAGTAACAGAAAAGAGACCCCCCACTGCTGAGTCTGGGTGCCAGGCTGGGAACACTGGGCTATTGACCACAAAGTAGGGAGTGCAGTGGCCATGTCCACAAAAGGGACAAAAATCTTTTTTTTTATAAGTCAACTATTTTTAAAGATTTTATTTGTGTGTGTGTGTGTGTGTGTGTGTGTGTGTGTGTGTGTGTGTGTGCATACAACATATACAGGTACATGCAGCAGCCAGAGGAGGGTGTCAGCTCCATGGAACTGGGATTACAAGTATAAGCTGCCTAACATGGGTCTTCTGGAAGAACAACAAATGCTTTTAACAGCTGATCCATTTCTCTAGCCATGCTGACCTCTTAGAGATGCAGGTGCTAGGACATTCTGCAGGCTCCTGGAAAAGTAGGGGGTGCTTCCTGTGACCGAGGGACAGGTTACCCCCCTCCAACACACACCATGTCCTTCTTCTTCAGTGGTTCTTCCAATCACCATACTGATTTTGGCCAGTTAGGACCACTGAAATCTCTAGTTGGCTAGACCCTTGAAGAATTGCTAAAATTCTTCCGTGGCCCAATGCTTCTGCTTACTTGAATCAATTCAAGACTGTGGCATTGAGGTGCAACCAAGCAAATAGAACTGCACAATGGGGGAGTACGAGGACTCTTTTCATTTATAACACAGCAGATCACCAATCCAACACCGCCCCTGCATCTTTAAGAGGTGACTGGTCAGAGTGGCTTAAGAGAAGACTCAGCAGCTAAAGGCCTTTGTTGCTCTTCCAGAAGACCCATGTTAGGTAGCACACACCTGCGGCAGGATTTCAAATGCAATCGTGTTTGAGGTAAAAGACAGCTAAAAATAGCTTTAGTTAATCTTCTTACAGATGGAAGAGAAAGTAGTGATTGAGTCACAGCCACCAAACCGTTAGATCCAAACCCCAGTGGGGCTCTGTGCAGGAAGACCCAGTCACTAGAAATGAAGCTAAACAGGATTCATAGCAAGTACCTGGTCACCTGGGTGTGACACTTGTCACCACAAGGCCATGACATACATATTCTCCTCTTAGTTGTGACTCATCCTCAGAATAGACCCACAGCTGTGAGTGGCTATGGCTAGCTAGTGATGAGCTTTGGACTGGGAACCTTACACCAAGGCTGTTCATTGTGGGCCTTCTTCCTTACACTGTCTGTGATAATCGTCATTGATTAGCAACTTGACAGAATCTAGAACCACCAAGAAACTACAGCCCTGGCATAGCTCTAGGGAGTTTCTAAATTAGGTTAACTGAGAAGTTAAGACCCATCTTAAATGTGGGTGGCTCCATTTCACAGGCTGGGTTCTTTCTTACTGAGAATGCAAGGTGACCAGTTGCTTCAGGCTGCTGCAGCCATGCCTACTCCCTCACAAAGGACTGGGCTTTCACAGTGTGAGCTAAAAACCTTCTTCTTGAGTTGCTTTTATCGGGCATTTTGCAAAAACAATAAAAAGTAACCCACACATCATCCTTTATACTCACAGGGCTTTAAACACCTTAGTTTTGCCTATTTGGGTTCATTAAGGCCACTGATGTCCAAGAGTTAAGCCGATGTCAGCCCTATGGCTTCCCCATGCTGACAAGCTGATGGTGGCACAGCTTCATAATGATGAGCTAGCCCACTTTATCCATAAACCTCCAGGGATGAGGGTGACTTTGCAGAACCATGGGCATCAATGTGCAGCACACTGATGACTCCTATGTAAGCCTCCAAGGAACTTCATCTACACTCATGGTTACAGAGCCAGCACTCAACACACTGCACTGGATATGGGGGAAGAGTGTATTATGGTTTGGATATATTGTGGTGCCTGAGTTGCATGTGCTTGGTCCCTGGTAGTGACACTGTTGAGGGATGATTGGCTCACAAAGACACTGATGCCACTCATTCAATAATCCATCAACTCATTCATAGCCAGAGCCAAATAGTAGGTGGAAGCTGCAGGAACTGGTTCACTAGGGAATGCATCCAAGGATGTATCTTTCCACCCTCACACCCCAGCCCGGCTTTTTGGCTGCCATAGGTGAACAGCTCTGCTCCAACACACACTTTCTCACGTGGCGTTCTGCTTCCTCATGAGCCCAGAAATGAAGAAGCCAGCCTACCACGGACTGAGACTTCTGAAACCCCGAGTCCAGAGGAACTCATTCCTGGCTGTTTTCTAAGGTGCTTTCTCATGGTGAAGGAAACCTTCGGGATATAATGATATTCCATTTGTGTGTGTGTGTGTGTGTGTGTGTGTGTGTGTGTGTACATGTGTGTGTGTTTTCATTAGGGTAGGTGTGCTTACCTGTACATGCACGTGTGTGTGGAGGCTGGAGGGTTGATATTAGGTGTCTTCCTCTGTCATCTCCAGGTTTATTATTTTATTTTATTTTATTTTATTTTAGACAGGGTCTATTGATGAACAGTATTCCATTTTAACTAGACTGGAACTAGGCCTAAGAATCCTGTGGTCTGCCTGTCTCCATACCCAGTGCTGGGATGGTACGTATCCTCCCTAGCCCATCAAGGCTCATTTTTAAAACAAGAATTCTTTGTCTGAAAAGGAACAATGATTTCATATAATCATGTATGTCAGTGCATTTATCTAAAACTTAATCACACACACATATACACACCACACACACACACAACATAGACACATACACACATACTTCACACATCTCACACACACACCACACAGTGTGTATGTATATATATATATCATACACACCACATATACCTCACACAAAAACACATACAACATACACACACATATCACACACACACAACACACACATATACCACACACACACAACACACACATATACCACACACACACATGTCAGATGTGCATGGTGATATGCAGTTTAGAAAACATAAATGGCAAAAATCAAAATGTGGCAGCTAGACCCAGCTTGCTTACCAGCTGCTGGCCTTTCGGGCCCCACCCTGCATACTGAAGCTTCGCGTTGCTGACTTCTGGTGGGTCCAGACTCTGAGGGTCCCTGAAGAGATAGACAGACAAACAGAAACAAAGCACAATGTTGGGAACCAAAATATACTACACTTCCACTTGTCATCTGACGGTCTTACTCTCCTCCTGCCTCTTAGCTACTGAACAATACGTCTCACTCAGCTTCTGCCGGACGTCTGCAGATGTACATAATTTATTTAAAGCTGAACTATGTCCACTGCTACTTAATCCAAATGGTAAATACTCATCAGGAGAAAACATGCAGAGAACTATATAGATCAATTTTTAAAATGTCTAGGGCAGTTAAACTTAAGCGAGACCCACAGCCAAGCAGCAATAAATTCCACACCCAATGTCTTCATCATTGGTTCTCCTTGCAAATAATTCTTTTCTAAGTATAAAGCCAGGTCATTCTGACCTTTGAAAGCCAGTGGCCTCAGGATGAATTGTATTCTCTCACAGATACAGAGGAGAGAAGGAGAGGACATAGGGGAGGGGGAAGAGATGGAGAGAGGGACTGGGGGAGAGAGGGAGAGAGGGAGAAGAACTGAAACACGTTTTTCCTATTTAAGATTTCTTACATTTTTCATTTTTGAGGATATTTTCCAATTGTGTCTACATGGTAGCCAGCCTGTATATACACATATATGTGCACTGTGTACACATGCTCAGGTGCATATGCATATGGGAGCGAGGTGGGTGATGGATCTTTCTCAATCACTCTCCACCACAATTTTGGAGTCAGGGTCTCTCATGGAGCCTGAGGGTCATCAGTCTGATTAGCCTGTGGTAATCCTGTGTCCCTGACATACCAGTGTTGGGATCACAGCTCATGCTACATGCTTTTATAGCAGCATTGACTGAGCTGTCCTCCAAGCCCCATAGTTTAAATTCTTAATTTACAGATGTGGAACATTCCTTGACAATAAAATACTGTCTACATATTCAAATGGCCTAATACATAAAAGCCACAGAAACATCTGCAATGCTCCTATCACTTGAATATTTCAGTATTGTTTATGGATGCTGCTACCTTCCACAGATAGACAGAGTAGTCTTCATTTAATTTTGAGGGTACCACCGCACCTGTAGAATGGCATCTGCATTCTGGGGGAGCAAGATGGCCAGGAAAGCACCCCATCCTGAGAGCATAGTCCCTACACTGCAGAGAGAGCCATGAAAGTGTTTGCTTGTGAATAAAGGGAGGGTGGGCAGACTGTGCTGGTCTTAGGGGAAGGAAGAGTTTTAGGAGTTCCACAAAGGGAAGAGGCGAGAGGGAAGAAGTGTGGACCAGGCCCTTACATGATCAGAGCTTCAAACACAGACAGTTCTGGAGTGATTTCAATAGCACTGTAAGAATCAAGACAAGCAAAAGCAGGGGGAAATAGAGGAGGAGAAGATGAGGACACAAGAGGACACAAGAGTCCACAGGGCCTCACAGGAGTGTGAAGACCAGAGGCCAGATATGGAGAAGGGAGCTGGGATGATAGTCCTCAGGGGAGCAGAGAAGCTAGGGTAACAGGAGCCTGAACAATGTGGGTCCAGATGGGTTCTTAATAAGCTCCAGCCCATGTATGTCTGTAACCATGTATCTGTATGATTTTATATGTATGTGTGTGCGTGTGTGTGTGCGTGTGTGTGAATACATACATATGGAACATATAGATGGATATATTAATATATGTGGCCTGAATATATGATCTGTATATCCATCCATTATATATGTATATGTATATGTGTGTGTGTGTGTGTGGTGTGTGTGAGTGTGTGTGTGGTGTGGTGTGTGTGGTGTGTGGTGTGTGTGAGTGTGTGTGTGGTGTGGTGTGTGTGTGTGTGGTGTGTCTGTGTGTGTGTGGTGTGTGTGGTGTGTATGTGTGTGTGTGGTGTGTGTGGTGTGTGTATGTGTGTGTGTGGTGTGTGTGTTGTGTGTGTTGTGTGTGGTGTGTGTGGTGTGTGTATGGTGTGTGGTGTGTGTGTGTTTGTGTGTGTGTGTGTGTGTGTGTGTGTGTTTGTGAATGGGTGCCTGAAGAAACTCCAGGGCATTGGCTCTTCTGGAGTTATTAGCAGTTGTGAGCTTCCCTAGGTGGGTGCTAGGAAACACACTCTGTCTTCTGAAGAGGAACCTGTCCTGTTCACTGCTTTAACTGTAAGCCACCTCTCCAGCTCAGCAATTAGGGTTTTGCTGATGTACTGCTGCACAAATGTTATGTGATGTGACAGCATACTGGTGGGCTTGAGTAGCTGGTCTGCAGTGTACTGAAAAGGCCCAAAATCATTTAATCATCCTAAAATACATATTTATTATTTGTTAGTTTAATCTTTCCTTCTTCTCCAAAATACTACAGCAAAGCACAAGAAGGCTGTGGAAAAGAGCAACGTTTTCTGTAAACCTCATCGGATTGATGGGTGAGTCTCAGAAGAGACTTGCTGTATCTTAAAGGAATTTAGGAAAATATACAGGCATAACACCATTTATGAAAGAGAGGCAGAGAAATCTGAAGCCATCAAATTGGTCAGCTAGTTCCAGGGCTGGGTGGAATGGCTTGAAGGTCTGTAGGAACCTGGCCTCTGTCATCTAAGAATGTTGTGAAACTCAAAAGAAATGAAGCATACCAACTCAACAGTGCTCCAAAGGGGTGGTTTTCTTTCTTAGCTAGTGAGTCTCTTAATGTCTCAAATTCTCTAAGTCAGCCCAGTGACTCCAAGATCCCAAAGTAAGCTGTCCTCAGGGAAGAGGCCAGTAAGTGGTAGGATTCCACCCTAACAGCACAGACCTTGGGAAAATAGAGTAGCTCAGTCCAAATCCCTCTTCCGCACATTCCACAGAGGAGCATTAATGTTTGCCTTGTGGATAACATCCAGTATTGCCCTGCACATGGAGGGGTAGCCATGCTCCACCGATGCCAGCTTAATCCTTGATAAACCGACAGGTAATTAATTTGGCCACACATCATAATGCATGTGTGCATCCTTAGAACTTCATTTAATTAGTTGGACCAGTGGGTTGAATAGATAAAGTGTTATTGTAATGACTTATCTGTATGAAAGTTGTCTAAAAGAGATACTCATTTATCGGACATAAAGACAAGTTTGTTCTCTGGAACTTAGCAGTGACAGCAAATCGGTGAATCCCCAAGGCGGTGGGTAGACTGAGGGTCTCTACCCCATCGCCCATACTTGCTATGGTGAATTAAATCTGTTTTTACACTGGGATTCCACAGTATCAGACTGTTTTGCTTTCTAGTCAATAGTCTTTAGGGCGGCACTCCCAGTGTCCCTGCACTGTGTCCTCGCTCAGTGAATATTCTGCACTTTCTCATCGTCTGACCACCTCTACCTCCATGTCGGTTGTTGTGAACACAAGGATTCTATTGAATATGCCCCATAGATCCACAGACAAACCATGGAGAACCACTGAAGAGCTGCACAGAATCATAATCTGTCTGTGTGTACGTGAGTGTGCGTGTGCGTGTGCGTGTGCGTGTGTAACCCAGTTCACCCCTGAGCACTGTCATAGCCTTCTGTTGAGTCCTGGCTTCTCAGCTTCCTTCCATTTACTTCATCTCTGCTACTGCCCCCAGTCACCTCTGTCTTCTTTGTGTGGGGCTAGCAGGTGGCCCTGTGCTTACCTCCAGGAAGAACCTGCCACTCCTCTACATGTGCGGCATCCAAGCAGAGATTCTGTGGTGAGCTGGTGGCCAGAGCTACAAGGTCAGATCTAGCTGCATCTGAGGTTGCCATGGCCAAGTCCTGCTTCTTGTCTCTGTCCCTCTGAGGCTGAGTTCCTCTACAGGTGATTATCACTGATCCTTGACTTCTCAGCATCAAGACCCTGAGGATCCCGCCAGCAGGCTCCCTGCCTTCAGGACAACAAACACTGGTCCCTCAGTGTCAAGATAGCATCTTGTCTGAACAGTGTGTCTTGTGCCAGCCGGTAGCCAGGCCAATTTTACTTTGCACTTTGCTTCTGGGAAAACTGTATTACTACAGTGCTTTAAATCATCCCGAGTTCTCAGAAGAGCTGACAATAATGTAGCCACATTATTAATATCTTGCCTGGGTTTTACATTTGTCAATTTATGCTACCTCTCACTGACTCCCACGGTTGACTGTGGGGTTCATGGGCTATGTTTATGTCCTATGGGTTTAGACAAATGCATCCTGCCATGCATCATGGTGTCAGTACCACGGGAGTGTCCCTGCTTGCTCCACGCGGTCTCAGTTGCCTGCCATGGAAGCTGTTGTCTTTTCAGCCTCTGGCTTTGCCTGTCATAGGAACTGGCTTCTTTTTTGATGACGAGCTCAGGCCCTCATGTTTGGTCTGCTTCCAGGGCTTCTCCCACTCTCACAGCCTTTTCTGTCTGCTCTGCACTCCTAACCCTCCAGGGTCCCAGTACTCACTAGATAAGACAATGCATGGCATCACATCATTTGGCCAGTGCTCTCCCACATCTAAGCCTTGCTGGCCCTACCCACACAGTTCTTATTTTATTTCACTCATGTTTCACTGGGGCTGGGGAGATGGCTCTGTGGGTAAAGTCCCTGCTGTACAAGCACCAGGACCTGAGTCCAGATCACCAACATCAATGGAAAAGTTGGGTATGGAAGTCGCATGCTGGTGACCCTGTCACTGGGGAGAAAGAAATAAGAGGATCTCTGGGGCTTGTTGCCCACCCAGTGAGCTCTAGGTTCAGTGAGAGACACTGCCTCATATCAGGGACACAGCTCCTCTTCTCACACAGAAAGCAGCAGCAATAACCTCTGATGCACACTCAAGGTGTCACATGTGTGTGTGACGTGTGGTCTAGGGACACATGTGGACATGGGTGGCTATAAATGCAGCCCAAACACAGAACCCATAAATGTATTTAAAACATTAGGAACACTTATTTATATTGTTTTGTAATTTGATTATGTGGTTCTTGAATGTGGGCTTCGTAAGTAAATGACAACAACATTGTGTCCTAGTTTTAAATGGTTGAACATACCTGACAATCTGGCCAGTGATCCCTACCATACACTGGGTTATTCTGAGATTCTCGTGTGTGTGTGTGTGTGTGTGTGTGTGTGTGTGTGTGTGTGTACAAAGTAATTTGCTGATTAATTTGGGGGCTGTCTAGTGCCCTCCCCACCCCTCCTTCCTTTACCTTTATTCATTTATTCTAAAAAATGTGCATTGGGCTCTGTGATGAATCATCTCTGGGTACAGATGGATCGGTGCAAAAATGATTAAGGAGGAATAAAATAATCTGGACTTCACATAGCTCAAAATAATCACAAGATCCATTCTGATTTTGCTTATTTGAGCAATAAACAAAACAGGGCATAAATCATACTGGGTTCTGAAGAGTGAATTAGCGCCCAGCCAAGTTTGCTCATTTATCTTCCAAAGCTATTTTGAGGGATTGAAAAGCTTCCCCAACAGCAATGGCATTTAGGAGGAAGAAAAGCTAAAATTTGCTTTTTTTCCTGGCTTTAAACTTTCATGACTAAAATCATAAAAAAATATCCCAATCCTGCATCTTCAATGTCAAATATTGTGAGTTTTCTTGAGTCTTCTCATATGTTAGTCTAGTGAGAGACACAAAAAGATACACATTCAGACCCATGTAAGTGCTGTCCACAGTAGGTCCATACTTATTATGAATGCATAGTAGGTCAGCAAGGAGCAGCCTTCAGTTACTGAGGGGTCAAGAATAGTATTTGTAGTAACTGAAACCCACTTGGTACCTAGATATGCCTGCCACTTTTTTAATGTATCATGGATCATTCGCTTAAGTTCTTGTGTTAGGAGTTCATGCCATCAGGGCTTCCAAGCACATGAGCCCTGCTACTGTTTGATTGGTGCCCCATCCTCACCCTGACCTGGATCCCATACAAGTTCTGGATTCTGATCACTGATGTGCAATGGGACATCTGGGCTGAGACCTCCCTGTGTCCCGCAGGCACACCGATCACAAGGAAATGCCAAGTCACATGAAAAGAGGGTGTGTTCCCAGGTCAGTCCACCCTCAGTCTACCCCAGTTAAAAGAAGAAATGAGACAGGTCAGGGTTGGTCTGGGGTGGGTGGTTGAACCATGAAACCTTTTGGCAGAGATAAAATGTTCCAAAGCAGAGAGGCTATGGTGGCCAAGCCCTTCAAATATCCTACAAACCACAAAGCTATATGATTTAGATCTGTAAATTAAGGATGTGAGAAAGATGCCTCAAAAGGGCTTGGAGGAGAGAGAGAGGAGAAAAAGGGTTAGAAAGGTCAGGAGGGTGGAGCTATGCTCTAGGCCCTTCATTTTCCATACATCTTCAAGTGACCTTATGTTGACCTCCAGTGCTGGCTGAGGAAGGCCTTCCAGAGCTGAGATGATGGGTGCTTGCCTGCTGGAAAGCTCAAACAATCCCACAGAGGACATCACAGGTGGCCACTGTAATCACCCTATCCCTGTCCTGTAGTCTAGAATCAGCTAAAGCCTGCCAACTCAGGCTTCCTCCTCAAACTCCATCAACACAGAGCCAGCAAAATTAACAGGCTAGCTGCAGCTTCCTGTCTGGTTGGCTTCCAGGCCCCCAGGAAGCTGCTCCCTGCTGCAGGTGAGACGGAGAACTCTGCGTTATCTTTTTCCTTTAGAGCAGATCCTATCATGATGTCATGGTCTCATTTTTCCTGGGCCTGTTGGTTCAGAGGAGGCATCCAATCAGTGTGTCCAGTAACAGATCATCCTGTCAGGACTGGTGATGTGGAAGTCTCTGCCACATGAGGGTTGGACTCATGAAGCCCCAGTCACAACAGGCTGTGTAGCCCTGGGCTGATGGCTCTGCCTCTCTGAGCAACTATCTACTGCTTGAGGTGATTCATCACTGGTCACCATTCTTGGGAGTCAGCTGACAGAGGTGATTGCTTTGTTGCTGGTAGAGGCTGATGGGTTGGGTGCACATAATTTCCAGGTTCCCTGTTCATCTCACACAACGAGGTAAGGCTCAGTTAGCATCTTGGTTAGCACGCTGTACCATTGCCATGTCAGGGCTCGCCCTTTTGGAGAGTGAGAGGCAGTCGGTGGGTCAGGCACCTGGACAGCTCCTCTGTGAGCCTGGGCCTCCTTTAGATGGAATGAGAGATCGGTTTGCTCCCCTCTTATAGTCTCACCTCAAGTACAGGCCTCCACACCTTCAGGAGCTTCTGCATTCAGCTTTTGGCAAAATTCTGCTTTGGAACAAATGCCAATACATTTCTCCTGCCCTGAGCTGGATGCAGGAGAAAAAGGCAGAGAGTTCTTCCCAGTATAGGTCAGGAGACCAGACTGGAGCATGAGAAAGACAGACAGCAGCAGCCTGAAGGACGCTGCTCACATGGTCCACCATCCCAAGGGGCCACGGAGACTCTATTGTCTCCCCATCTGGGTTCATTTCCTCTCATCTCCTCCCTTTACAGTTCTGTACCAACCCATAAGTGTCTGATCCAATATTGGGGACCTGCTTTTAGTGACCATGAGAGCAAATTGCCCAAATTCTTCATTTATGGCTATAGTCTCAGTTAACGGAAGTCATGTAAAGGATGTTCTGATGCCTGAGAACAGTCCCAGCAGAAAAGGCAGCTTGGGCTCAGTGTCTCACTCTGACGGAGGGGACTGAGCACTGGCTGTGTGATCATAGTAAACTCAGGAATGCAGTGCACATGCCAAAGCTGCAATAGACATCTACACACACGTCTATGCAACAGACAAATGTCTACGTAGGCACAGAGGTAGAGCTCAGGGTTCCGTGGGAGGTGCCATCCTGAGCTGCTTCTGTTATTTGAGGACAGAGGAAGCCTTTTGAGGAATTATTTTAAACCAGATAAAATGTATATGCTGGTTTTTTCTTTTTAAAGAACAAAGTTAGTGATAACAGATTGGAATAAAGGAAACCACAGGGAAGCTAGACTGAGAGCCTGCAGAGCTCTGGTAGGTAGAAATTCAGAAGTGCATCAATGATGGGCAGTCTAGGAGAACAACACAGCTGTAGACAAAGGGACTTCAGCCATGAAGGAACTGCCTGTGTGACTGCCCTTACCCCTCCACCCAAGACAGCCCGACAGACCTGCTTGCTCTGGGGCTTGGAGTCTATGGCAGTGAAACTGGCTTGTGTGCTGAAAGATTCCACTGACTCTTCAGAACGGTTCAGAAATAGAGATTCCCCTCAATTTGCCTGGCCATTCCTATCAGTTTCTAAAAGCAGATCTGAGTGTCTAGAGACTGAGCTCACAGGATCAGGGGCTTGTAATCAGACAAGGGGCTGAGAGAGTCCTGTTATGGAGAATATATGGGAGAGTGCATGGGCAAAGGCTTCTAGGGTGTGGGGAAAGTTTGGGGTTGCCAAGGTCATGGTATCACCCAGATTGCAACCAGATGCAGAAGCCATGTTGCTAGGGTTCTGCTGTGTCCTGCTTCAGTCAGAGCACCTGTCTTCTTTATGCTACCCATTGGCAAATTGTCAGGGCCAGAAGCAGTCAGGCTAAGAATAATTAATACCACTGGAGCAATTTGTAGGGAAGAGCCTATCCTTGCAGACAGGAGCTGAGCCACAGCAGGGCCAATTTGGGTGATGTCTGACATGATGAGGCCCATGGCGAGTGTCCTTTCCTGCCTCACACAGCCGCAGATTCTGCGGCCTGTAGTCATTAGTAGCTGATGCTGTTCAGGGCTGAGCTTAGCCGGTAGTGGAGGGGTGCTGGGAAAGGCATAGAAAAGAAGATAGCAGAACTCCATGGGAACAGAGAGAGTCAATTTGGAGGTAAGAGCAGTGAGATCGCAGGATATAACAGTGCAGGCCGATACGGTTTAACACGATCAGGCATTTAGATAATTCTCTAACCACTGGCTTCTCCAGCCACATTCGGCAGTACTAGTGCAGCACTGGTACCTAGTATATCACTAGTATTTAGTGCATTATTGTACTAGTACTTAGTGCACTATTTATACCTAGTGTAGCACTAGTACCTGGTACAATACCTAAGTGCAGTATTGGCACTTAGTGGGTACTAGAGTGCTGAGTATAACACTGGAACTGGAGCATACAGTATAAGTACCCAGCAGCACCAATACCTAGAAGTCATAAGACTTTAGACCTGCGAGCTTCTTCCGGCACTTCTAAAGGTCTGTAGGAATTTGCCATAGGGCAGTAGTGTGGTGAATAAGAATTAGAATTCGCAGAGATATAAAACCTTGACCCTCTCATTAGTTATGAGAAATGTGGCTGTCTACATTTCTGTCTATGGAAAAGATTAACTCCAAAGAGGTCAGGCCATACCACCCTGCTAGTGGAGTTGGAGCCTCCACACTTCATGGTAGTGGAAAGGACAGAAGCCATTGGCTGGGGTGAAATTCTAATCTGGACTCTCAAAAGTGTGATCTGTCAATCGCTTCTTACGTGTCTGAAATCCCACAGTTCCTTGCTGTTGACTGAGTCACGAGTCCTGGAGCCAGGAAAGTGTCTGGCCACCATGCCATCTCCCCAGTGTGTACAACTGGGCCTCCGTCCTTGTCTTGGGACTCTTGGAACTTGATGGCTGAACCATGGTGTGCCTCCATGTGCCCTGCCTGTGAAGGCAGCTGCAGAGGCAAGCAGGCTGGGCTGGACACTACATCTACTGTGCCTGGGGAGTCAGAGCCCGCCTACCTTTCTTGTGCTGTTCCCAGGATGGAATATGTTTAGTGAGGCTAAGAAGGTCCTCAGTGCTCTCTCAAGCAAAGCTGCTTCCCAGCTGGAAACCACCATGCCTGAAGATGAACTGCCACCCCACCATCAACCCACCCATGCAGGGCAGCTCTGGACTCCACACCTGAAACCTAACCAGAGCAGGACCAAGTGGGTCACCCTCAGTTTTTCCTTTGAATTTTCTTGGGGTGAATGGAGAAAGGTGGTTATTGCAAAAGAAAATTTCCTTAACAATCTGTCTAAGAAATGAAGTATTTGACCAGCATGCAGAGCCTGAGGCCTCTTTATGATGTTTAAGGTCCCTTCAGTTCATGTATGTGGCATCCCACTCCACATCTGGTCTCACTTAGGTCTTTGGCCTAAGCACATGTGAAGTGTTCTATAGAGGCAATTTGTGGGAAGAAGGGGCATCAGCCAACAGCTCCTCAAGGTTGGGCAGTATCCCCGAGTCCTTAAATGTCCACTGAGAAGAAGGATGAAGGTTTGCATTGGTGTGTTGGGAGTATAGCTCTGTATACACAGAGCCAGAGGTTCTAAGCTGTGTACAGAGCGATTACCAGGACACTGGACAGCCTCGAACTAAGCAAAGACCAGGTGGAGGGCAGAAGGTTAAAGAACTATGCACTGAAAGGAAGGGGTGTGTGTGTGTGTGTGTGTGTGTGTGTGTGTGTGTGTGTGTGTGTGTGAACTCTAGCTGGTACAGCTGCTTTGAATAACACTGGAAATTTTTTTATCAAATTAACCATATATTAATTATATACTCCAGCTGGTCTACTTGCGGGCATTTACCCAAGAGAAAAGAAGACATATGTCCACATGCAAACAGTCAGAGAAGACTCACTCATAACAGAAACAACTTAGATGTCAACCAGAGGTTGTATGAATGAAAATTGGGTAACACACAATGGGACACAGGTACCTTCTCCAACATGGGAATCTCAAAGAAGGAATCTCCTCCAGGAAAGGAGTAAGACACACATGGTATAACTCCATGTGCACACATGTTAGAGAGGCAGAGGGAATCAGGCATATGGCTCATGCCAGCAGTCCTCACACCTAGGAGGCTGAGGCAGGAGGATCATCATTGTGAGTGTGAGGCCAGCCCAGACTAAAAAGCAATTTCCAGGACAGTCTAGGATACAGATTGAAACTCTGTTCCGATAAGCAACATCAAAGCAAAGGGGAGGACAGATGACATGGTGGTTGCCAGGACAAACCAGAGGGTGGAGGGGTATGTGGCACTTTGGGGTGATGCAAATGTTCTCACCTTGGCCGTGGGTGATTTATCTATTGAGCCAACCTCTGAAGGTACAATCGGAGAGGGTGAATTCTGCTATAGACAAATTGTGCTGCAGTCAGTGTGAGTCTGTGTGATGAGCTCTTTCCTCACCTCAACCCATCTTCTGCATAGATGGTTCTCTCACTGCCACCATTTTGGTCAAGGCTGTCCTTCATATTTACTCTAAACCAGTGCCGAAATGTGGATGCTATTGGATGGACACACACAACACACACACACACACACACACACACACACACAGAGAGAGAGAGAGAGAGAGAGAGAGAGAGAGAGAGAGAGAGAGAGAGAATATCTCTAGTTTCTGCTAGGAATAGTCCAAAGCACTGGAAAGAAAAGGAACGTGTCTACAGCAATATGAAATACAACAGCTAGCAAGAGGCATGTGGCCTTCCACTCTGTGCCCAGTACTTGCTTGGCACTCAGTTATATTGCTGCGATCATAGCATGCATTTTCTAAATGTGGCCATACTGGGACATCAGCCTGACGCAGAGTAGCACTGATCTGCAGTCAGATCTTTGGAGAGGTGGCTTTGGGGACACACATACAGCTCTCTCCCAGGAGACTGACATACACATGCCTCTGATTTTGCACAACTTAAAACCTAGCAGGTGATTCCTCACACTAGAAAGTGATCAACAGCCCAGAGGAGAAAGTACAGCATTTGACACACTGACTTTTTTAAGGGAAAGGGCGTTGGTTTTAGCTTACATTTCCAGGTTACCTCTATAACGGCTGGAAGTCAAGGTTTTGGGAGCTCAAAGCAATGGGGATCATCATGTCCATTGTCATAAGAGAGCCTTCAATGCCAGCACTCAGGGACACACGGACTTCTCTAACAGGATCCCAGTGGTAAGAATCTGAAATGCAGGCTTAAGATTACGTCCCACTAGGTGGAGCCCGAGGGAAAGGCGAGAGTAGGCAGACCTGGAAAGCTGCCTTAAGAATGCATGTGACCCTGTAGAGCCTGCAGTGCTTTCTATAGACGAAGGCACACACTTCAGATGACCTCATTAACATATAGGTCTGAGTGGAGTAACTGTGTGCAGAGCAGCAAACTCTCTTTCTGCTCACACAGATGTGGTGGCTGGCTAGGGAGGAGAGTGTGAGCTGTCCACGGTCCTGGAAATCCCGGTAGGCCTCTCCTCCAATGCATGCCATTTAAAGAATATCTTTTCCGTTTGCTTTTTTTTTTTTTAATTCTTTTTTTCAGAGCTGGGGACCGAACCCAGGGCCTTGCACTTGCTAGACAAGTGCTCTACCACTGAGCTAAATCCCCAACCCCTTCTGTTTGCTTTCATGTTAGTAGCACTTCTCTAAGGGCAGGAGTACTCTAGTGCTGCAGGTTCTGGAAGCTTTAATGGTTACTCACTTTGCAAAGCTAGAGTGTGTACACGGTCGGTCCCAGAGACAAGGAATCTTCAGAAAGGAAACACCGAGCTTCAGAGGAGCAGACCTGGGTGCTGACACTTCTCCATGTGCTTTCCTAAACTTGCTAGCCCTGGTTTTCCCATGCAGTAGGCTTAACTCATAACTGGGGACAGGTCACCAAGGCTTATTTAGGAGGCCATGAGACACAAACACTTAACATCTGTCTTCATTTCCCAAGAGAAAAGCAGCCACCCATCCACAGGCACAATGCATTTGACCTTCACACCACTGATCCCTCCCATGGTCCACGTCTGCAGGACCCCACACTACATGCAAACCCCTGGTTTGTGAGCCTCTCATCTGCACTGTACTTCATCAACCCCATGCAGAGGGGCTAAGTCTTGCTAAGAGCTTATACCGTCTCTCTTATGCTCAACATGTCTGGACTGCTCTTATCATGCAGAGAAACCACACCAGGCTGGGGTTCAAGTTACTCATTCCCCAAGCACACCCTACAATTCACCCAACTCTGTAGCTCTCCACGTACCATGGCTGTGCACTCGCACCTTCCGGCCAGCACGGACTCCCTGTAGAGGCCAAACTTGACGATGACCTTACTAGGCCCCAAACACTTCTTCATGGCTTATTGAGTAGAATAAACTATAAGAAAACCCACTTCACCTTGAGTTGCACACAGCTCTCTCTCTTCCCTCTTGACTTGGAAGGAAGCTTTGTGTATCAGAATCAAGACCATCCTTGGAGTTCCTTTGTCATAGAGATACACAGATTGGTATCTCTGTTCAAACAAAATTTTAAGTTCTCAAGCACAGCAGCCAAGCCTGGATGTGGTAGCATCCTTCACTGAGGCTGAGATAGGAGGATGATGAGTTCAAGGATAGCTTGGACTACACTGTGAGACCCTGTCTCAAAGATTAACAGATGACCCAAAACAATGCCCCCATCTGAGCTCTGTTGCTTATTGCAGTGTTAATGATAATGTAGAATTCCAACAAGTATTTTTTCTGAGCTGTACTGTGTTTCTTGTCTTTAGTTCTACAGAAGCTGGGGGGTGGACATTATTCTCCCCCACCCCGTCTCCATAAATTTGGAAATCAAGACTTATGAGAAGAAAGCAGAGCTTGGCTAGCCAGTGGGTTGAGGGTTGGCCTTACAATTTTTGTCACTAAAGAGCTTCAGTGTGGCAGCTTATGTGAGCTGCTAGATACTCTCTGGGGAAGACTGCTCTCCTCCTGGTACCCACTTCCTAAATAAACAAAGTCCGTGTGCACCCTAGTCTACAAAGGGAGAGAGAGAGCCTCCAAGCAGAAGGACCTGCAATCTTCTTGAATACATCATAGTTTAAAAAAGTCAACTCCAATTCTAAAGCAATATAGGTTTTGTACTTGAGCAAAGTTAGGATGCTGCTATCCACAGCCCATCATCTAAGTAATTCCTCTGATACACATTTTAGCCTTCACTCTATATTACTGTCCAGTTTGTCAGACCCCCAAAGTGCCACTGCTTCCTGGTGAGGGGACTGCCCAACTTTATTGAACTTATTTCTGTTGCAGTATCAGTTGGTCTTTTTGTTTCTTCATGGGATTGTCAGGATGACCTAATTACCCTCGCTGCGCTCTCTCTCTCTCTCTCTCTCTCTCTCTCTCTCTCTCTCTCTCTCTCTCCTTCTTCCTCTTCCTTTCCCTCCTCTCCCTCTTCTTCTGTCTCCCCCCTTCCCCTCTGTTTCTCTCCCTCTCTTTTTGGTACACACACACACACACACACACACACACACACACACACACACACACACACTTTTTAAAAGGACTAAAAGGACTAAGTCCAAATTCAAGGAAAGCATCATGACAGAAAAATGTTGAAGAGACAAATTGTACTAAAACTTGTTTGAAAACATAGCTAACTATTCTTTTTCAAAAATGACTATTTGCTTTTCTTATGTGTCTCCATGTGGTTATGTGCATGTGAATCCATGTACAGGGAGTTTCCCCAATTGTCTGATTGGCTAAATAAAGATGGCAGAAGCTAATCGCTGGGCAAAGATATGGAGGTGGGTTTTCTGGGTCCCAGAGAGGAAGAGGGGGACACGATAGAGAAGGAGGTCCTTTTCAGCCAGGGAGATGGGCACCATGTAGCCTGGTTAGTTCAGGTTAGACCTAGTGGTGGCCTCTGCCACCAGAAGAATTCCAACCTAGGATAGCTGATGAGGTTAGGACAATAGATTGTGTCATCTGGTTGATTTTAAATGTTAAAGTGGTCTGGTGTTTTCCATTTGAAACGATTCAGGTGGTCAAGAGAGAGGGTGCAGCCACGTAGCAGTTGTTGGCTGTCTGCAGAGCTGGCCACGGGGGTTGGGGGTTGGGGGTTGGGGTGGGATGTCTGTGGAACAAGATCCAGGCGTTCTCAGGAGGACTGCATTGCAGAGCAGCATGTGTGTGTGGCAGAGCCAGCCAGAGGAACGGGCAGTGGTCTTGGGAAGGAGCACAACATGGCTGCAGCTTTTCTCTGAGTAGCTGGGATCTTGAGTAGCCAGCAGGTGAGTGGCTGAATAGCATGGGGCTGAGTGAGACTAGGGTGGTCGTTGGCAGCTTGGTGGAACTAGCCTTGAGAGGTTGAAAGAGCTCGGGCAGAGAGCTCTCTAGAAGGAACTAGCGTGGCATTTTAGAATTACAAGCAACAAGTACAGGTTCCCAGCAATGCCAGAAGAGGGCATCAGATCCCTTGAAGCTGTGTTAACAGATGGTTATGAGCCTCCCAATGTGGGTGCTGGGAACCGAACTCAGGTCCTTTAGAAGAGCAGCGTGTGCTCTTGACCATTGAGCCATCTCTCTAGCCTCAGCATAACTAATCCCAAGTAGAGAATATCGTGTGGCTAATATCCACTGTAGAAAGTTGCCTTATTTAGTGGAAATTCTGACATAAAAACTTCTAGTGAAATATGCTATGTTAAAACAACCACCTTTATTTCTATTTAAGTAAACACTGTGAGTAAAAGGCCTATGCCCTTCAAGGATAAAGTCTTTAAAAATCTTGGTAAGTGAAAGACAAACAGACCTGCCCACAGGCACTAGGATGCTGGATAAATGCGGGCTCAGCTGTCTGAAACCCTCACTGTCGCTTTCGCTACATCAGTTCTGCCTGACTCCAGCAACACAGGTCCAAAGCACACAAACTAACCACATGGAGCAGTGATGTGCCACAAAGCAGAGACAGTAAGGCACCCTCATCCCCTCTGCTTGTGAATTGGGAAGGACACTAAGAATTAGCGGGCACTGACACTCATTTGACTCTTCTGTGGCTAGCTGAAAATTCACATTGTAAAGGACAGAGCCTTCCATAATGAAGTTGGGATGGTCTCTGGGTGACAATGCTGGAAGGAAATGTAGGAATTTGTGGGAAAAGCAGAAATCTGCATCCTCAGAATTATTAAGGGTAACTTATCCCAGCACAGTGAACCCCTGTCACCCTAGCACTTAGAAGGTAGGGAAATCAGGAGCTTTGCAAATTCAAGATGGCGGCTGTGTAGACCCATGGCCAACTTGGGCTACACAAGACACCCTCAAAAATAAATATATAAAACAAAACACCATAAAACTAAGGGCTGGAGAGATGGCTCAGTGGTTAACAGCACTGGCTCCTCTTGCAGAGAACTCCAGAGTGGTTCTCAGCACTTATATCTATTTATCTATTGGTGCTATCTGTAACTCCAGGTCCAGAAGCTCTGGAGCCTTCTGACCTCCAAGGGTACTAGGCATGATGCACACACAGAAATGCTGGCAAACATCCACATACATTAAAAATAAATTAATTCCCCCTAAACATAAAGAACAATGCATTTTATACATGAATTATATAAACTTAAATATTTTAATAGTAAATGGTAGATAGCAAGGCTGTTAGTGGATAAGCCCAGAGCTTGGCCTTCTCCATCACCCTTAGACTTGCAAGCTGCTTTCCCTAAAACTCGTACTCTTGAAATCCATTTCTCCTAAATCCTCCTAGACACAGTGAAATCTTAATTATGTCAGGTGCAAACTGTGTGTGGAAACTTGAGTTTTATAAATTTATGTAAGACAGAACGAAACATCCAGCATGTCCTTCACATCCGTTGCTTCCAGAGTAGGGGATGAGTCTCAAGGCACCAGTTTATCCATGGGTGCTGTGACCTCTGAGGATGTTGTCTGCTTTAAGGTAAGTAGGGTGACTCCTATCTCCTGAGCTGCATCTGAGTTTCTACTGCGATATGCTTTAAGGAAAGATTCTGCAAATAGTTGCTTTTAAAAGATTTATTTTATTGTTTTAGATTGTGTGTACATAGGTGTCTATGAGTGTATATGCAAAGGACAGGTGCCCACAGAAGCCGGAAGAGGAAGTTGGATGCCCTGGAGCTGGGAACTGAAGTCCAGTCTTCTGGAAGAGCAGCAAGTTCTCTTAACCACAAAGCCATCGTTCCTCTTTCCCCACACTACAGGCACTTTCTCTCTATGTCCAGTCACTTTCAGTATCTTTGGTTTAATACTGTGAATAAGCCAACAGACCCTGCAAACACATTTGTTCTTTATCCCCACATAGGCACCTCTTTGTCTGAAGTGCAAATGAAGTTATTTCCACCACGTTTTTTTTTCCTAAGGACATGCTGGCATTCTAGCTAAGCTTAGAGGAAAACAGACTGCAGCGCTGATAAACATTCACACTGTGGCTAAAGCTCTTCCAGAACAATGTGGTTTATCAGCTCCTGCTGTTTATTGAAATTTGCTGGGGAAATGTTGTCTCAACTCAACATTTGCAGAAGCTGCAGGACAAGGCTGACAGCTCAGATCTATCTCTTCCAGAACACACCCTGAGAATCTATCCTTCTCAGTGCTTTGTGGTAGAGAGAGCATGAAGGGAACGGAAGAGACAACGGGAGCTCGGGACCAAGATGCCCAGAAAAAAATGGAAACTCCGGGATGGGAGGGGCAGAGGGAGAAGTAGGCAGGGGGGAGGGAGAAACACCACAATCACTCCTGCTTCCTAAGGTCAGTACAGATGCTGGCTCTTAATCTGAAGCAAACACTTCACCAAACTTTACTGGTACCCTGTGGTGCTCAATGACAAGGCAATGGGTAATTAATGAGATGTGCCCACCTGGAACTGAAAACCTGCAAACACCCCTGGTCCCAGTTTCCCTCTCATGTGCACCCTTGGACTGCAAGCCATGTACTTCATAGTTTTTACACAGGGTCGCAAAGTAGCACAGGCTGACTGCAAAAGTATGTGTAACTGAGAATGACTTTGAACTCCCAATCCTCCTGCCTCCATGTTCCAAGTGTTAGGATTACAGGTCTGTGTCATCGTGCCAGGTTTATGCAATGCTAGGATTAAACTCAGGGCTTCATTAATACCAGAGAAATAATTCGACAACTGAGCTGTGTCCCTGGCGTATGCACTTTCTCGAGACCAGGTAGGCTTAGCAGTATTATTCAAGGTCACTCAACAGCATGAAGCTGGGTGGTCTGGTCAAAAGCACTGGGAATTTGCTTCTGGGAACACAATTACACCAGGGAAGAGCATAAGCCACAAGTGCACACCATGCCTTGGACTGCTGCACAGAGCCAGCTCTCTCTACTCATGGCCAAGACTGACTGGTTGATTGACTTTCCTCTGTCAGTGCATTTCGGGATCTATGACTGCAGTGTCCATGCTGTGCCACAAAGCTTTGTTTCTGAAGTCATGTGTAGAAGTAAGAGGCTTCCTTCCTGGAAGTGAGGAGAGAACCCTGGAGAGTGGGTTCCCATGGGCTATGTATACCCGTGTGGAGGCACAAGTGGTCGAGCTCCACAGAGACAGAGCAGGAAGAGGAGGCGGCTTCGCAGAGGTGTCTGCTGGACGAAGTGACCTCTGCTAACTTAAATCTGTCATCAAAGGGAGAGCTCTGGGGCTTTCCCATTCTGTGGGGCACTCTTCCTGCCCTGAGGGCCAGGGAGAGCCTAATGTTCTCTAACTTTGTTCTGCAGATTTCCAAGGGAGAGAAAAAGAAAGAACCATCTTACCCGTGAGGAATTTTGCTCAGAACATAATATCCAGTGTGGGAGTGTTGGTATACCTGCAAGAGAGAAGAGAAAAAGCCAGTGTTGAGACAAAGCCTGGGGTTCCTGGTTCTCAAATGTATGAATCCTAATAAGCACCAGAGGCCACAGGCAGCTTATGCAGAGGCCTGCTGCTGGCAAAGCCTTGTTGACAATTTGCAGGCCCTGTCTGCATTACTTTGACCATTTCACCAGGTTTATCAGGCAGCCAGAGGCTTGACATTATCTCCATGGTTACCTAGTTACTGATTAAATTAGGAGTCTGTATTTTCATTTAAACTAATTCAGCACAGAACTAATGAGGGCACATGGTCACTGGAGCTCACCCGATATGGTAAGAAAGCCCTGCAGGACAAAAAGACCTTTGAAGTTCTGAAGTTCTAGCAAAGTATGGCTAGGGCTCCTTTGGGGCCTCAATGCTGTCCCTGCAAAAAGAAGCAAGGAACTGGAGGCAAGGTAGGGCACACTGTCTACCTCCTGTGCAACTTGATGGACATCTTCTGGCTTCAGAGAGTGGTAAGCCAGGGCACACTGCAAGAGGGGGGTCAGAAACAGCTGGCATTTAAAACAGAAAGACTAGGAAACAAGCAGTTTCTAAACTTCTCGAGCCCCCAGATTTCAGAAATCTCTCTCGATCTCCTGAGGCAGGAGAGTATTTCCAAGCCTATGAACAGTAAAGAGAATTAAAAGGGATGCCTAAGAGAAAAGGGACACAGAAGCTGAGGACATGTGAGCATGCCCTGCCCAGCTCTCAGCAGAGCCCCTTCCTTGTAGGGGGATCTGATATCATCTCTAGAGTAAAGAGAAACATCATTTCACCTCCATCTCGCACCCAGAGACTCATGAGGGCAGATGCCCTGGGCAAAAGGGTGCCCAGCAGCTAGCACATAACGGCAACTTTTTGAGGATACAGCTAGGTTTTTAGCTATGGGCTGATCAGGCCTTGCCCATCTGCAATAGCGTCCGTCTTATGGCTGCTGTAGAGGAGCTGGCAAGTCCACTGAGACTATGAATGTTTAGCCCCTGAGATACTCCCCAGGTTTCTGGATTCCAGAAAACAGAGGAGAGAAAGTTCTCATTCTGTCCTGCCCCATGAAAGTTTATAGATTTCAAGTTGTCAGACACCAGGACATCAGGGGGGATAGTGGGATATCCCCTATTTAAATAAAGTGAACACCTTAATAATGTGTACACCTTAACTAAATGTACCTTTCACCCCATCCTCAGAGTCACACATTCCTTCCCCAGGATGCTTCCCACACCTCTTGTCCAGGAATCAGAGACGGCCTGGCTGCAGACCACTTATCAATCAAGTGGCCTGAAAATATTGCCCTTCCTTTGAGACCTGCCAAAATGGACCCCACTTTGCCTGGTGGGCTTGAATGTCATCATAGCCCTTGTCATGCTGCTGTCTGTCTGTCAGTATGCTAGTGCAATGTCTTGTAGGGTGGCAGGCTGTAAAAGGTACCCTGATTCTTGGTCAAGATAGGTTGAATCCCTGGGGGACCCTTAGGGGCGGCAGGTGCATTCCCAGCCTCCCAGGAGATCAGGGCCTTCTCATGTAGCTGCAGACACTCACAGTCCCCTGTAGGCAGATCAGTCACATAGTGCAACGCCCCAAGCCCCTCCTCCGCAGGTGAGGACATGATCACAGGTCATGTAGGCTCAAGATAGATCAATCAAAGAAGCAGGACCATGCCTCCAAATATGTAAATGGGGTCTTCCCAAGCTCTCAGGCCAAACCAATAGGCTGTACCTACTGCCAGCCACTGACCCATCCAAAACCTGTATGTAAGAACTGTGTTCAGAAGGATTAACGGTGTGCCAGAATTACTTCATCATTGAGAGTTTCTGTCATAGGAGTTGTAACACTGCTGCTTGGGGAAGAGCTCTGCTCTCCCAAAATAGCCACCAGAAGTTTCCCTGCACTCCTCGATGGCTCAGTCTCCTGCTGGCTCAACCCGGCCCTAGTAACTGAAGTGGCAGTGGCAGCAGAAAAAAGCAGCACCAAGAAGCAGCACCAGCAGGGGGGCCAGCAGAAGCAGTTCCCCTTCCCTGCCTAGGCTGTCCTCCTCGCCTGAACCCATGCACCTAGCCAGGCCAGAGATCTCCATGGGGAGGCCCCTGGTGCACCACACTTACTGTTCCCATTTAATCCCAAAGCAGAAACCTTTCACATAGTAGGAAAGGGGTGCAGGCGAAGGAAGACAGGGGATGTAGAATGCACTACATGGGGCAATGTGTGGTGGCTGCTAATGGAAGTGAGCCTCCAAAGGAACCAACTTCTGTAGCATCATTGTGGACATGGAATCACTCAGAAAAAGAGAAAGATTTAGAGATAAAAACAGTGCTTTAGTGCCAACCAGGCAGGTGGGACCCAGGCTGGCCTTTGGGATGGCAGTGTCTAGGTAGACACTGATCTGCTTAGAAACAACTAGCAATACTCAGCTCTTTATTATGAGCCCAAGTTCATTATTGTCAACTGAAAAACCCAAGATAGCAACAGATGAAGAAATATGAAAAATGCCCTGTACATGTATTATGCAAAACAGGCTCTTTTTCCTACTTAGGACCAGACAGAAACTCATCCCTTGATTGATTTTTCTTTGCAGTCCTCTTTCAATAAGCCACCAAACGACACTGAAATCTTGCCCTAGTGGATGCGCTCTAGTGGAAGCAACAAGAGTTGAGAGACTAACAAAAAACATCTCAACAAAGACTATGGCGAGAAAAACGCAAAGGGAAAGCTTTCCATTTTCAACTCTACATCTGCACTGCTGAGGAAAACTACACAATGGGAACGGACATAAAATATCTGGAAAAGAGAGGGCTAACTATTATATCCTAGCGAAGACGCCTAAGTGTGTCTTTTCTTCTCGTCTTCACTGGGACATTTCAACTCTAATGAATGTGTCTGAGGTCTGAGGCTTTTCTGGATACAAGTGAAGTCAATCAAAGAATGACTAGGAAAAAGGGGAGGGGCCAAGAGAAAGCCTTCCATAGCTGTGTCCTGGCTTCTCCCCAGGGTGCTCATGGGCCTTGTTCTGCCCTTGGTGGGCCATGCTTGTCCTCCCCCTGGTGGCTGCCTTCCTACTGCACTGCTGTTCTGTTGTGCTATTCTGCCAGAACTTTCTGTTGACTCATGCCTAATTTTCCCTGAGAACACAATATTGTTTTTCTTGCTGTCTGTCTGTCTTCTTTGTCTCCTGCACACATCTCCCATAGCAAAGGCCATGTAGAGGGCAAACACACACACACACACACACACACACACACACACACACACACACACACTCCAAATATCCTGTAAGGACTTAAACATCTTTCTGTATTCCTTAACTTGACCTTCATGACATCTGTCTTAATTACCTTTCAACAAAACACCATGTGACAAAACACCATGGCCAAGACATGATATAAAATGAAGAGTTTATTGGAGATTTAGAGCTTTAGAGTTTTGAGCATCATGACAGGTGACACGGCAGCAGGTAACAGACATGCTGATCTGATCTAGAAGCCTGAAGTAGAGAGTTCACCCTGGGGATGGCATGGGCTTTTGAAACCTCAAAGCCCACTCCCAGTGGCACACCTCCTTCAACATGGCCATACCTCCTAATATTTTCCAAACAGTTTGAACAACTGGGACCAAACATTCAAACATATGAGCCTATGGGGGCCACTCTGACCACTTTTTTTTTGGTTCTTTTTTTTGGAGCTGGGGACCGAACCCAGGGCCTTGCGCTTCCTAGGTAAGGGCTCTACCACTGAGCTAAATCCCCAGACCCTCTGACCACTTTTATTTATCCAAATCACCGCAGTTGTCATAGGAGCAGCCTTTCTTGTCTTTTTCAAATGAGGAAATGGAGTCTCAGAGCCACAAACCAAGTGGTCCAAGGTGCGATAATGTAGAAGGTAGAGAGTTTGAGCTTGGGGTCTACATGCACACCTAAGGCTATCTCTACAACAACAACATTGGAGACACTCTTTCATCATCCACACCATCTCTGCCAGTCAGAACTACTTTATGAGAGACCCATATTCTCTGTATATCTAGAGCCATTGGTGGCTCTCTCTACAGACATGGAGCCCATTGTGAGTCTTCCAGTCACCTGGAAATCACCACTGAGTCTACAGTAAAAGTACTTAATGGCACTGATTTTTCTCTCAAGTGCTAAGGTCTATATTTGAGACATTTCCTGGTAAGATGGGACAGTGAACACCGGTCAATGCATTTGATGATCAGCTGGAGAAAGGTGTGTGTCAACATCTGGATCAAGAAATGGATGAAGTAGGTCACTTAATAGAATGAGGACTAGGGGATGAGACAGCATCATAGAAAATACCACAGCACAGGGGAAGTGTATTCTGTGAAACAGGAGGGTTTTACACATGTGTATACACACTCAGAGAGGCCAGAAGATGTTCCTAGCGCCTGACTATATGTCATGACCAAAACGGCTTTAGTTGGTTTTTGTCAGTTTATCCAGGAGCTGTATATCAAACTATTTTCCCCTGAACTGTGAAACCCATATTGTGAATCCCTTACCACTGCCATATTTGAAAACTGTTTCTACATAGGAATTAAGTGAAGTAAGGTTGTTAGGGAGGGTGCACATCCACTTTGACTTCAGTGTTTCTAGGAGGGACAAAGGGAGGGGCAGCAGTGGCTCAGTGACACTTGTCTCACAAGCCTGAGGACCTGGGTTTGAATCCTCAGAACGTTTGTTAAGCTGAATATCATAACATACACCTGTAATTCCTGCACTCCCTTGACGAGATAGGAACCAGAGACAGGAGAATTCCCAGAAGGTTGCAGTTGGACTGTCCTGGTACACGAGCAATGAATAGTAGTCAAGCAAGGTAAAGGCAGTGACTGGTGTGCCAGGTTGTGGTTTTTTTTCATTCTCAGACACACACACACACACACACACACACACACACACACACACACACACACGGGGGGAGAGAGAGAGAGAGAGAGAGAGAGAGAGGGAGGGAGAGAAGATGACATGGAGAGTCACAGGAATTACCAGGTGGGAAGAGGGAGGTCTCAATGGTGCATATAGAAAATGCCAAGAACCACCAGGTGTCACCAATCACTAGCAACTGGAAGATACCTGACAGGATTGTCCCCTACAAGGCTTGCAGTGACATGCCCCTACCTACCACAAACCACAGTGGACTCTTAATTCACGAGGGCCAAGTGAGGTCATCTTCCTCAGCTTGTTCATTGTCATGGGCCCTATTCACTTTTTTTTTTTGGTTCTTTTTTTCGGAGCTGGGGACTGAACCCAGGGCCTTGTGCTTCCTAGGCAAGCGCTCTGCCACTGAGCTAAATCCCCAGCCCCAGGTGAGTTTTTTTTTTTTTTGGTTCACTTTTACATATATCTGGGAATGTGTATGTAGCCAATCAAGGCTGGCATCCACAGGCACCATTGATTAGTTACTGAAGTCCAGCTCTGCTTACAAGAACCCGATCACATTCACCGCTTTTGGAGGCAGTTACTCTCTGATAGTCAGGGGGATCTGCTGGTGCCCATGCCCGCTTCCTTCCTCCCAAGCCTATGACTGTGAGAGTTTGTGCTTCATATTCCCTTGACTTCTTTTGAATCTGACCTTACAACCTGAGAACAAAAGGACTTTTAGAACTTCCTTCAAATCTATTCTGTAGACACTTGAGTGTTGTTACAGCACACAGTGTACTCGACCACATCCACAGATTCAACCAAACACAGTCAGAAGACATGTATGCATGTGTGGAACACACAGGTGGTGCTTTCTCAGGTCATTGCCCCAAACAATGTAATAAAATACCAATTCATTCACCATTACAGTAGGCATTTTAGGTCATTTGGGGATGGATGGCTGTTCTAAATGTGTGTCTGTCGCTGTGATTAAATTACTAATGAAAGCAACATTAAGGGAGGTTAGGTTTATTCTTCTGACAGTTCCATGGTGCTGTCCACTGTGGTGAAATCAAGGCAGGAACTTGAGCAGCTAGTCCCGAGCAGAATGAGCATGAATATATGCTTGCTCAGTGTTTTTCTATTCCTACACAGTTCATGACCCCAACCCAGGGAGTGGTGCCACCCACTTTTAGCCTAGGTCTTCACTTATTAAGGAACATTCAAGACAATCCTCCATAGACAAGCTCACAGGACAACCTGAACTACACAATCCTCTATTGAAATTCCCTTTGTGAGATTCTAGGTTGTGTCAAGTTGAAAATCAAAATTAACCTTTGCAATATTCTAAGGAACCTGAGTAGTTCTTGCATAGGTCATCTAAAAATCCTCCCACACCTTTGTACATTGGAGACATTAGCCTGTGGGGATTTGGTATTCTGATAACCCTGAACCAATTCCCTGTGCGCATCCAGGCATGACCAAACTCAATTTGAAAAGATACTGGGAGCAAAAAAAATCAGTTTAGAAAGGTGGAGATGCCTGAGCCTTTCCCGAGGCTTGAATTAAGGTCTCCCAGGGAACAAACTAAGAAGGGACACATTCGACAGCTGCTGTGAGCTATTATAGGCTCCTGAGCATCCAGAGCCAAGCACGTTTGGGAAATCCACTCATGCTGACAATCTGGAGGGTTCATGGAGCAACCTGCCCAAGGCCCGTAGCCTCCAGAGGGACAGATGGAGGTCAGAAAACAGGTCCCTGCCTCACAAAAAGCTTGATGCTCCAAAACCCAGAGGCACTGGGTCTTTCACAAGTCTGCTGCAATTAAGTCTAGATTCTCTGGGCTGCATCTCAGGAAGCTTACAGCCAGCCTACATCTCTTTAAAAGTCTCTGGGGGGAGATGCGGACTTTAAAACTGGAATTGGAGAGGGCTGGAGAGATGGTTCAGAGGTTGAGAGCACTAGAAGTTTTTCTGGGGAACCCTGTCTCAATTCTTAGTTCCCACGAGGTGGCTCACAACTATCTGAAACTCTAGTCTTAGGGGATATGATATTCTTCTCTACTTGTCTACACAGGCACTACATGCATATGGTACATAGACATATAATCAGGTGCACACTAATACACATAAAATAAATGTAAAAAGAATCTTAAAAACTAAATTAAAAAATATGAAATGGAGAATTAGGATATAACTTAGTAGCCCATGTAGCATATGTAAAACCTGGGTTCAATCCTTGGATCATAAAAGAAAAAAGAAAGAAAGAAAGAAGAAAGGCAGGAAGAAGGGGAGAAAGGAAGCATGGGGAGGGGCAGAGAAAGGAAGGGATGGACAGCAGTAAAAACTCAAAGGGTATATGCTATGCTAAGAGTCACAGAAGATAATTGCTGCACACAGAACACAGTCTGGCTGAAAAAACAAGGACCCCAGATAAAGGAAGAACTGTCTCAAAGGAGTAGACAGAGTAAGAGACTACAGTGTCAACAGTCAGACACGCAGGCATGTGCACCTCACCCCTCAGATAATAAATACATGGAAATAAAAAAACCAGTATCTGGATTAGTACCCAAGGCTGAAAGTAAGGTCAAGGAGAGTTACTGTCTAATGCCTAGAGAGTTCTCATTGGAGATGGTGAAAACATTCTATTCCTAGAAGACGGTACTGTCACACAGCACAGATTGTAGTGATGTCACACAGCATTGTGAATGTGCTTAAGGAGAACACAGAAAAAGCACACACTTATAGATGCTAAAATGGTACACACTGTTCTAGCTTCATTCTGTTGCTGTGGTAAACACCATAACCCAAAGAAACTTGGGGAACAAAGGGTTTATTTGGCTTATACTTCCAGGTCATGGTCCATCACGGATGGAAATCAGGGAGGAACTCAAGTATGAAATTGAGGCAGAAACCATGAAGGAATCTGCTTGCTGCCTTGCTCCCTGGCTCATGCTTACATAGCCTCCTTGTATAGCCCAGGACCGCCTGCTAGGAAATGCTCACAAGCTGGTCTCATCCATGTTAACCAACAATCAAGGCAGTCCTTAGACATGCCCACACACCGGTTTGATCTAGGCAGTCCTCCAACAAAGATCCCTTTCTCAGGTGACTCTAAGCTATATGAAGTTGAGGGTGAAAATTAACTAGGACACCCAACATGAATATATAGTCACCACAAAAGGCAGAGGAGAGAGAATGAATTTATAATGTATTTTTAAATTTGATACAGAATTAATGCTCATTTAAGAAAGATTTAGATGTGCCTACAATAACAAAATCAAGGATTTAGCCAAGTATGGAAATCATACACTAACATGACTTTGGGTGCTCCAAAGACTTCTCCCACTACTATTGGCAATCATATACCATTTGCCACTCACAGAATAAGTAGGTATAACAGGGAGGACCACCCACCAAGATGCTCCCTAAAGATTAAACTGCACTTATTCTTTTATTATTTAATAGGTGAAGGCAGCCATTAGCCTCAGAACTCTGTTAATGGCAAAGATGAACAGGAAGCTAAGCCTTCTGAGACCTGGCTAGATATTTTTCACCCTAAATCTCTCTCAAGACAAACATTGAAAGGCCCTGGGGAATGTATATTTAAGTTATGGCCGTCCCTTGCTAAAGGGGAACTCCAGGTGACCTTAGCACCCAAGGCATGTCCTATTTTATGAAACCCACCTAGAGGGTTCTCATGTCTCTGTCACACTCAACTTCTTAATAACCTCTGAGGGCCAGGGGTGTGTGTGAATGATTACTCTACACACTGACATGGCCGTTGGAAGACAGCCATGGTGGCCATACCTTGTCTGCTACCTCACAGTAGCAGGAGTAACACTGAGGGGGAGGCAGAGACTTGCAGCCACACACAGGTGGAGGGGGGCAATGGGCGCTGGTGCTTCCTTTGGAAGCTAAATGTCTATTCACCATGTGACCCAGAAACCGAGTTCTTTTTCCATGGTCAGTACTATGTAACTTCTTTTTTCATTGTCCTCCTTCACATGATTTTCTAAAACACAGATGACTGTAATACGATTTTCATATGTCCCTACAATGTATCTGACACATCTGCACCCCTCGCGTCTCTCAACTTTGTGCCCTCCTTTTTCTTTTGCATCCTACTAGTTCTGTATATGTATACGTACATACCAATGTATGTATTGCCCGTCTACTCAAGGGTGCTCTATCTGCGGAACATGGTTGACAGACCAAGGACCACACTCATAAATAAAACTGATTCTCTCTGCCCAAGAAATCATCAGCTGTCAGCATCTACTCAGCCCATGAGCCCCCTGTTTTCATATTGAATGCTAACTGACTTGATCCCCAGACCAAGGTCTTGTATAGGAAACCATGGCTGCTGTGGAGTTCATGAGCTGTCATGTTCAGAAGACATTGCAGAAACAAAATTCTTAGACACATAGAAATGAAACCGAGTGACATAAAAAGTCCTTTATGAGGGCTGAATAGAAGGCACAGCAGTTAAGAACACTGCTCTTCCAGAGGACCTGGGTTCAATTTCAGTGCCCGCATGGCAGCTCGAAACTGTAACTCAATTTTCATGAGACCTGACACCCTTACACCAATGCACATTAAAAATAAAATTTAGTTGTTCAACATCTTTAGTCATAAGGGAAATGCAAATCAAAACAACCCTGAGATTTCACCTCACACCAGTGAGAATGGCTAAGATCAAAAACTCAGGTGACAGCAGATGCTGGCGAGGATGTGGAGAAAGAGGAACACTCCTTCATTGTTGGTAGGATTGCAGACTGGTACAACCATTCTGGAAATCAGTCTGGAGGTTCCTCAGAAAATTGGACATTGAACTGCCTGAGGATCCAGCTATACCTCTCTTGGGCATATACCCAAAAGATGCCCCAACATATAAAAAAAGACACGTGCTCCACTATGTTCATCGCAGCCTTATTTATAATAGCCAGAAGCTGGAAAGAACCCAGATGCCCTTCAACAGAGGAATGGATACAGAAAATGTGGTACATCTACACAATGGAATATTACTCAGCTATCAAAAACAACGACTTTATGAAATTTGTAGGCAAATGGTTGGAACTGGAAAATATCATCCTAAGTGAGCTAACCCAATCACAGAAAGACATACATGGTATGCACTCACTGATAAGTGGCTATTAGCCCAAATGCTTGAATTACCCTAGATGCCTAGAACAAATGAAACTCAAGACAGATGATCAACCCATTCAGAGCCTGCCCCACATGTGGCCCATACCTATACAGCCACCCAATTAGACAAGATGGATGAAGCAAAGAAGTGCAGACCGACAGGAGCCGGATGTAGATCGCTCCTGAGAGACACAGCCAGAATACAGCAAATACAGAGGCGAATGCCAGCAGCAAACCACTGAACTGAGAATAGGACTCCCGTTGAAGGAATCAGGGAAAGAACTGGAAGGGCTTGAAGGGGCTCAAGACCCCATATGTACAACAATGCCAAGCAACCAGAGCTTCCAGGGACTAAGCCGCTACCTAAAGACTACATACATGGACTGACCCTGGACTCTGACCTCATAGGTAGCAATGAATATCCTAGTAAGAGCACCAGTGGAAGGGGAAGCCCTGGGTCCTGCTAAGACTGAACCCCCAGTGAACTAGACTGTTGGGGGGAGGGCAGCAATGGGGGGAAGGTTGGGAGGGGAACACCTATAAGGAAGGGGAGGGGGGAGGGGGATGTTTGCCCAGAAACCGGGAAAGGGAATAACACTCGAAATGTATATAAGAAATACTCAAGTTAATAAAAAAAATATAAAAATAAAAAAAAATTTGTGCATTATATACATATATATAATAAAATTAGGTACATTATATATAAAATACATATACTTATATAAATATTTTATATTAATTTATATAAACATATATGTGTATAATATATACATATTTACACATATATATGTACACACATATACATATACAACTTCATGAATGACTACAGAAGCATCATTTATAACAGCTCAGCTGAAACTGCCCAGACACCTGTCTACATGTGAAGTTTAGCTGCCTTCCAGAGGCATGAGATGTCATCGAAAGATGCAAGGTACCGATGGAACAGGCAATGACTAGGGTAGAAATGGAGGGAATTCTGTAAATGGAAAGCCAGTCTTCAGAGGAACTTCTGTGTGATGCTGCCTACAACATTCTGAAATGACAAAGTGGTATTTGTGACCAGCTCCATGGTTGCCCTTGTCCCCCATTCTGTCTTGGTTGTAGGGGCATTTCAGTCTGTTTTGCTCTGCTGTAACGGAATTCCACAGATAGGATAACTTGTAATGGTCAGACACGTATTGGGTCACAGTTCTGGAGGGGGTTTCAGTCCATTGAAGGTCTTTTGCATCGTCCCATGGAAGAAGGTAGAGTGACTCTCTAGTCATCTCAAAATACAAGTCTTAATATTTAGAAAGCAATGTGCACGTGATGGCATGTAGATGTTACTAGACCAAGTCTCACAGGCAGTGACAAGGGCAGTTGCTGTCTGGGGATGGCGTTTGAGGGGTGGTACAGCAGCACTTCTCAGGAATGTCTATGAGACCAGGAAGTAAAAGGAAAGTTCTAGAAACAAGGCATAGAGTATCTCTCTGGGTGATCCACAGAGCTTCAAGGTTTATTTCTTCTCTGTCCCTCTCTCTTCCTACTTCCCACCCTCCCTCCTCAGTGCCCTTTCATCTTCTAAGCATCTGTGGCTTCTGGTGTGTAGAAGGTTTTTCTTCATATCAGATATAAACAAGATGGCTTCCACTCCTTCCCAGCTCCTAAGCTATTGAGGGACAGTGACCTGTGTGAGTATATAGCAATGTCTGTTATTTACCTGAACTGTCTCCTAGCAAAAAGACCTCACTTACCTGGCCAAGGTGTAATGCAGCATGACTCACTGCTGCACCACTTACAAATCCTATGAGGTGGAAGCTGGGGCTAACAAAGGCTTTGACCACCAAGTGTCCGTTAGTCCTGGGCATGGTTAACTATGCGAGCCATCTGTAACACAAGGAAGGATGTGATTCCTTCTCTAGAGGGTAACCAGAGCCACTGTGGCACAGAGGATGAACCTCACTTGTGTGAGGTGGGTTTTAAATACCACGTAGATAAAGAGACAGCGAGAGTCACAGGCAAGATAGTTTACCGTCAAGTCTCACAAAGGTGAGGGCTGCATGTTGGGAGAGGCCTGACAGCTAAACTGCTGATGGTCAAGTGGAGCAAGTCTGTCAGAGGGATGGACTGAAGATCAGTGAGCGCACAGGAACAAGAGAAAGGGGCCCCAATAGAAATGTTCAGAAGAGAAAAAGGAGGTCATGCAACATGTGCACGCACACACAGACACACACACACACTCACTCACAGACACACACACACACTCACAGACACAAACACACACTCACAGACACACACACACGCACTCACACACACTCACAGACACACACACATGGACACACACTCACAGACACACACACTCACAGACACACACACACTCACTCACAGACACACACACTCACAGACACACACACTCACTCACAGACACACACACTCACAGACACACACACACTCACAGACACACACACTCACAGACACACACTCACAGACACACACACTCACAGACACACACACATACTCACTCACAGACACACACACACGCACACACACACACTCACAGACACAGACATACACACTCACAGACACACACACACGGACACACACACACTCACAGACACACACGCACACACACACTCACAGACACACACACTCACACACACTCACAGACACACACTCACAGACACACACACGCACATGCACGCACACACACACACTCACAGACACACACATGGACACACACTCACAGACACACACACACTCACTCACAGACACACACACGCACACACACTCACAGACACACACACTCACACACACTCACAGACACACACTCACAGACACACACACGCACACATGCACGCTCACACACACACTCATAGACACACACACACGCACATGCACGCACACACACACTCACAGACACTCACAGACACACACAGACACACAGACACACGCGCACACACACACTCACAGACACACACACACTCACACACAGACACAGACACACGCACACGCACACACACTCACATGCGCGCTCACACACACAATGTCAAAACAATTGGGATTGCTTTTACTTGTATCTCAATACAACATTTGAAGCATCACTAACATAAGCTCTCAACACCAAAGGTCAAATGCCGCCTGAAACCAAGAAGAGAATCCCAGTTAAAGAAACTACGTCTGCTGAAAGAAATGATACATGACTTGTCAGAAACTGGGCACCTCACAGGGTAAGATTTTGATGCTTCCCTATTTTCTCTCCACCTTGGGCCTCCCTTTCTTTTCACCCATACCACACCAGCAGGCATGTTACAGCATCAGGTTCATTTTCTTTTCTCCTGGAGTACTTTTCCACCCGTGTTTCTGACTGAGAGTAATGCTCTGTCTGCTTAGGACTCCCTGTTAAAACCATGGTGAAGCCATTTGCAACTATCAAACTATATGTGGTTCTAAACACATGGCCTCACACATGCTAGACAAGCATTCTACTACTGACACGCACCTTGAACCTTTCTAGTTCTTTAAAAAATAGTGTGTGAGTATGTATGTATTATGTATGCGTGTATGTGAGAATGTGTGTGTGAGTGTATATATGTATGTATATACATATGATGTATGTATGTATGAGAGAATGCATGTGTATGTATGTATGTGCGTGTGTGTGTGTGTGTGTGTGAGAGAGAGAGAGAGAGCATTCATGCACTGGTATGGAGTACAGCAGAGGATGCTGGGTATTCTCTCTCTCATACTTTTGAAACATGATCTTTCCCTGTACTTGGAGCTAGGGTGGCAGCCTGAGCAGTCATAGCAGCCCTTCTGTTCTTGCACTGGGTTATAGGCATGCAGGCTGCCTGACTCTCCACATGAGTTATGGGGATTTGAATTCAGGCCCTACTGCTTGCCAAGCAAATGCTCAGCTAGTGTTATACATAGAAACTCAGAGCAATTGTGACAGCATGCACAAGACCTCCATAAGCTACAGCCTAAGACCTCCCATAAGCTACAGCCTGATCGAGTCCTGGCACAGAGTAGGGAGGTGATCATGGAGCCTCACCACTGAGGTTTTACGTCTGCTTTGTTGTGTGTGGACATAATGCTTGTGTCCTTGAGAATACTCTGGAGGAGATGAAGGTTCTTTCTTTATCAGGCCATCTTCCAAAAGGTTTGCATATTTATAATTTTTGTAAGCTTTTCTCCGAGAGTGACTTTCTGTGAGATTTCCTGCTTGGATGGCCCATGAAGGGAATTGCTTATGAGTCTGCTAGTGTCAGGGGCCTCAGCTTCTCCGGACCAGGGGACATTCATGTCACCTTGATATTCTCACTTAGAATCCTGACCTGACAGAAGTGTAACTGGTCTTCCCCAGAATCAGCAGGCACATTGAATCTTCTAGTACCATTCCTGTTTTTTAAATGAAGCAATTTATTACTTTCTGCAATTAAACCACAGGGGTGAAGACCCTACATACTCAATATAATACAGTAACCTTATACAAATGATAAAACACTAAACAAAGGTTTCTAGACCTATATGACTATTAATTTCTGCAACATGGTAAACCAGGATGCTTTTCTACAAAGCTGACAACACAGGGTATTTTCAAAATGTATATATATGGCATCAATAACACAGACTGTATTTATTCACTAACGGGAGCGGCAGCCTTCCAAGGCTCTACATCTGTATGTCAAGGACAACTGATCCATGTGTGGGCACGAACTTCACTGATGACATGCCCACTGAATACATACACACAGCAAAGCTGTCTTAAAAGCCTAACATGAAGTAGACTGCAGACACCAGAAGGAGAAAGGAATATGTCATTCAAGGACTGAGGTGTCACCCATAGCTGTCTAATAGAGCAGCAGGCCTGAATATGAGACTTTGTTCAGTGACATCATAAGGACAATATAGGTACCCAACTCCCCATGGCTCTGGGGATTGACACCATGGGTTTCCTAATGAAGGCGTTTTCTTTGAATAATAAGAACAGGAATCACAGTTTGTTTAGATTTAACACAGTTGCCCAAAGGAGAGAGAGCTACACTATAGTAGTCATACCAATAAGATGACTATTGGTGTTCATAAATCATGGGGAAAATACTAAAGTGCTAAAAGCAATCAGAAGAAAAGGTTTTCTGTTGAAGAACAAGTTGTAGCCTGTGGCAACAGGAGAGGAGAAAATGCTTTATCTTCTTCAGAATGAAAGAAAATGACAATCTAAATATTTGCTCAAACTTTCATTTATATGAGGATGAAAGAACTAAATTGTTCATCAGCCACAGACACCCATGCGATGACTCTTAAAGGAGGCAAGCATGGGAGGAAGCTCTCAGTGATGAGCCAGGAGATGAATGGATATACAGGTTGAACAAAAATGGTGTGGGAACCAACGGTGACTATGACCACAGGAAGGATTACAAGAGGAACTAAGTTGCAAGGACCAGCAGTACAGGATGTGAGTGCAGAGGAATTGGAGAGAAAAACAGTAGCAGAGAACATTCTGGAAATCCTAAAATCCCAAGTGAAGGCACAAAAGGAAGCCAGGTCAGAGTTTATCTGTAACTATAAAAATTAGAGAACAGTTAAACTTTCAGCTGAATGCTTAAAACATATGTCATATAGGAAAATATAGTTAAACTACAACAGCTAAGAAAAGTGTAAGATAAAGGTTAAGGTTGTTCTCTACAAGGACCACATGAACTTTAGAGGAATATATGAGTAGGACTGAGAGAGAAAAGATAACACTACCCCAGGGATAAGAACATAATGAACAATGAAGCAATTATCAGAAAACTACAACAACCCTGAACTATAGACACTCAACAGCGCAGCCAGAAACAATATATAAAGCAAAAGCTCACAGAAGCACTAGATGTTTAAGATGCTGTTCTCAAAATCAGATGGGACAACCATGCTAAAATGTAGTATTTCAGGGCCAATGAGATGGTTCAGCAGTACCACTACCAAGCCTGAGGACCCACATCCAATCTGCAGGACCTGTGTGTTAGGAGGAGAGAACCAAGTCCTGAAAGCTGCGCTTTGACCTTCACAGGTGCACCAGCCCCCAGTAAGTAAGTAAATGAAGCGATAAGCATTTTGTAACTTTTATTTCAATGCTGCAGTTAAAATCTAGGGCGCAATTTTAGAATAGCATTCAACAATTCTGAATTCATCTCTATGTTGGAAATTTATCAAGTATAGACCCAGAAAGTCTCAAATATATAGCTAAAGTCTCCTTCAGCGTGGGCTTTCATTGCTAGCATATGATTACTAGACATTTATAACTTTAATTTGTAATTAATCTACAAATTAGTACTTTACTAATTTATTATAAGTAATTTTAACTTACAAATTACATTGTTAAAAAAAATCAATGTATCCTTTTGGTAAAGGGTCCCCAAAGCATATATACACAGACTGAAAATAAGGTATTAATAATTATCATAATGTAAGCGTAAAACTTAAGCACTCACTCTAAGGAGGCACTCCACACCAGATTAGATAGAACTAAAGCAATAGAGGGACAGGGATAGCTATGGTTGTAGCCACAAGGAAAGATTAAAGTTCAGGCACTGTCACTTCCTAATAAAAGTTAGAAAAGAAACTTCATGTAGAGGTGATACAGATTTCTAGAATCTTCTGGAAGACTTAGAGACACTGTGGCAGGGAGACGAGGAGAGAATGTAAGAGACAGAAGATAGGGGAGGAGTCAGGAAATGCTGACATCAGGGCATGACAACCATTGCAAACATGATCTTACTGAAGCTATGGTTACCTACTGGGTCTGCCAAGAGCTAATCATGGACAGAGGAATGGGCTCATGCCCTCCACTCTCACTGCAGCATTTGTAACTGATACATTTCGGTTGGGCACCAGTCATTGTGTTTAGTTGAAATGAGAAGATCCCAGTCCATGGCCAACAGACAGTCCTGGTTAAATTCAAAGGTCTCATAACACAAGAAGACATGAATGTGGGAAAGGAAACTTCAGGAGGATGAGTTTGCATGGTAGGGGTGGCAGAGACGTAAGAGAGGTTGGGGTGAGATTAAATAATGCAAAACAAATTCAATCGTTAAAATGTTTTCTACAAGATAGCAAAAAAATCAAGGAGAGTGGAAACAAATGAGAGGGACACAGAGAGAGACGAGAGAGAGCTAGAGATAGCGAGATGACAGGGAGAGAGGGAAATGCAAAGATGAAAAGAAACCTCAGTGCCAGGGTGTTTGACAGCAATACACTGTTGGCTAAGATCAAGTGGAGAACAATACACATGTAAACTTATTGAAAATTGATAAGGATAAAATCAGAAAAGTAACAAACAGTATTTAGTAACAAGACACGAAGTATCACTCCCTTAAAGTATCATATGTGGGAAGATGTGAAAATCCATTACGATGAAAACTTAAATATAATTGATAATTTCCCAAGCATATACTAGAGTTGGTCCAGAAGACTATGTCCAAAGTGGAACCGTAGCCAGGAAGGACCTGAAGTACTAGTTTAAAGGAAACTGATGACCCACTCATTCATACTCCCTTGCTTCTGAACTAGTTAAAAACAAAAAAGACAAAGAACTTCAAACCCACTCAGCAAAGTGTATTTGAAAAATACTCTGTATTCAATTACAGTAGATTACAGGAAGGTAACACTGGGAATTTTATTTAAGTAAATCACTATAGCATTGTAGTAAGCAAAACAAGAATACTATGTGTGTGCTAAAAATGAACCATCCGAAGATACACACAAATTTATGAAATAAAAGCTAAGATAGAGATGTTTAGGGATTGTGGTGGTTTGAATAAGAATGGCTCCTGTACTGACTGGTCTTGTGTGTCAACTTGACACAAGCTGAAGTTATCACAGAGAAAGGAGCCTCCCCTGAGGAAATGCCTCCATGAGACCCAGCTGTAAGGCATTTTCTCAATTAGTGATCAAGGGGGGAAGACCCAGCCCATTGTGGGATGGTACTACCCTGGGCTGGTGGTCCTGGGTTCTACAAGAGAGCAAGTGAGCAAGCCAGTAAGTAACATCCCTCCATGGCCTCTGCATCAGCTCCTGCTTCCTGGCCTGTGTGAGTTCCAGTCCTGACTTCTTTGGTGATGAGCAGCAATGTGAATGTGTAAGCTGAATAGACCCTTTCCTCCCCAGCTTGCTTCTTGGTCATGATATTTGTGCAGGAATAGAAACCCTGACGAAGACAGCTCCCAGAGGCTCATATATTTGAATGCTCGGTTACCCGGGAGTGGTGCTATTTGAAAGGATTAGAAAAATTAGGGTGTATGGACTACTCAAAGGAAGCATGTCATTATGGGTGGGCGTTGAGGTTTCAAAGCCTATGCCAAGCCCAGAGCTCCTCTCTGCCTTCGGATCAGGATGTAGAACTCTCAGCTCTTTCTCTAGCACTGTGTTGGCCTCTGTTGTCACCACGTTCCCACTGTGATGACAATGGACTCACCTCTAAAACTGTAAGCCAGCCTCCAATTAAATGCTTCCGTTTATAAGAATTGCCTTGGTCATGGGCTCTAGATCTATATTTTCAGGCCACGCTCACTCAAAATGGCTCCAGAATAAACTCCATTGTTCTCTTTAAGGTGAGAGCTGCAGTTTTTGCGTGGATGGATGTGATTTCTTAGTTCAGCAGGATTTAGATATGAAAACCAATAGGTACTGGATGAAGCTGGATGCTTCATATGTGTTTGACTCATATGACTCATATGAAAGCAGGTCAGCTTTGCTATGGGAGGGGCTGTTCCCATAGCCCTGCCTTAAGGGCTCATGTAAATTGTTCTAGCACTCAGAAAGCTGAGGCAGGAGATCACTCAGTCTGTCAGCTTGAGACCACCCTGGGAAACATACCAAGACATTATCTTTAAATAGAGAAATAATGAATGAATTACTAAATGAACAAATGAATAAGAAATTAGAAAGAGATGCTCCAGGCAGAAAGAAAAAATAACAGAAAATTTATTTCTATAATGAATATCAGGAATTAAGAGATGGGGGTTGGACAAGCATGAGAGCCTGAGTTCAAATTCTCAGCACCAGTGTAAAAGGTGCTTAAAAAGCCAGTTACCTTAGCTCTAGGGAGGCAGAGACACAAGGCCAGGTAGTGTAATAAATCAGTGTGCTCCAAGTTCGGTGAGAGACCTCATCTTAAAAAAAAACAAACTGGAGTGTGACCAGAGACATCTGACATCACTCTCTGAGCTCCACGTGCACATGCAATCACACACACACACATTTGTACACACACACATATACACTTGTTCACACACACACTTGTTCACACACACACTTGCAACACACTTGTACACACATTTGCACACACACACTTGTTCACACACACTTGTACACACATTTGTACACACACTTGTACACACACTTGTACACACACACTTGTACAGACACACTTGTACACACACACTTGTACACACACACTTGTACACACACACTTGTACACACACACACACACACACACACACTGCTGGAGAGATGGCTCAGTGATTAAGAGCAAGTGGCTGCTCTTCCAGAGGTCCTGAGTTCAATTCCCAGCAATCATATGGTGGCTCACAACCATCTGTAATGGGATCCGATGCCCTCTTCTGGTGTGTCTGAAGACAGCTACAGTGTATTCACACACACACACACACACACACACACACACACACACACTTTCTTCTCTAAGAACAATGGCAGGATGTTATGGGATCTAAGCACACATGGGGAGGAAGTTCATGACAGAGCCTGAGAAAACCCTGGGCACACACTCTTTATGCTTCATGTAAGGTGCTGTTTCACTTACAGGTGAACCGTGACAAATTAAAGATGTTCACTGTAAACAGAGTGACTACAGCTAAGCAAAAGAAAAGCTGGCTAAAAGCCCGGTGCAGAATGAAGCTGAGTGATTACCAACTTCAGCGATCAGATGGGATGGAGAAACTAAAGCAAGAGGCAGCTGGGAAGCAGCAGAAAGGGAAGAGCAGGTGTTCTATCTAGGGCAGACCACCAAGGGAGACCGCACTAGTGGTCAGCAAACACTGGGAAGGGGCAGACAGAAACTGCTTTGGGTTTTGCAGGCTCAGTCTGCAATAACCGCGTGGGCTCTGCAAAGCCAGCCTTAGACAACACATAACAAATGCTCACAATGTTTTCCAATACAATTTTATTTACTGAACTGGGCAGTGAGCTGAATTTGGCTCTGGGGCCATAGTTTGCAGATCCTTTATCTAAACAACCTGTTTAAAAGGCAGAGGTTGCCAAATTAAAAAGAAAAAGCAAGATATAACAATGTGTTATCGAGCAAAAACATAAACTAAATATGAGTTATGTGGAGAGGGTAAAACTGACAGGAAAAGCTATGTCTTGGAAGCACAGAGGAAGCTGCGCTGGCTGGATTAGTGGTCAGCTCCACAGCAGGATGAGAGGTGTTAACAGAGGTGTGCGGCCGGGCAGAATGAGGACCGGGCCAGTTCACCAAGGAGGCCTGACAGCCATAGATATCAGTGACAGCACAACACCAGCTGTCACTAAGCAAAGTTGCACAGACTAAGGCAGAAAACTAGACTCTCTAAATAGAGAGAGGTCACAGTCCTTCACAACAGATGAAAAAGGTAGACAGAATACACCATTCAATAGTAGGAAACAGGATCAGAGACACCTGATGAGACCCTCAGCAGTGTCCCAAGGCTCATCTGAAGTGCCTCCATTCCCCTCGTCAGCACTACTAATGCTCAGTCTGAGGGGTTTACACATAGGTGTCTATAAATAACACCGACTTGACAACATGGATATTTTATTGAACTTTCTAAGTCCCGGTTCGCTTATTTGTGAAACTAGGATACACTGTCTCCGACTTTGTTTTCTGTTGTTGTGATAAACAATGACCAAAAGTTAAAAGTTATTGTCTATTGTCCAGGGAAGTCAGGGCAGGAACCTGGAGGCAGGAGATGATACAGAAGCCATGGAGAGGTGCTGCTTACTGACTTCTTCCCCATGGTTTGCTCAGCCTGCTCTCTTATAGAATCCAGATCCACCAGCCCCAGTGTGGCGCCATTCATGGTGGGCCAGATGTTCTCATACCAATCATTAATTAATAAGATGCCCCACAGATGTGCTCACAGGCCAGTCTGATGAAGACTTTTTTCAGTAGAAAGGTGACACTGTATTGTGTCAAATCAACAGCTGAAGCTAATTTGGACACACAGGGAGCTTCCACAGTTGGGTCTTTGTCATGACACCGTGAGGTTACTTGAGTAAGTTTTCAACATGGAGCCTGGCATATGTCACACTGTCAGATGCAGTTGCTGTTTTATGAGGCTGCCTCTGGAGTGGGTGACAAATGGTACTTAAGAGGGATCCAAATCTGTGAAGTCTGAATTTCCCAAGAGAGCTAACAGGCAGGAGGGAGCATGAGAAGGCTGCGTTGGGGCTATACTTCTACTGCCAGGACCATTTCACCAAGAAATCATTTGATCCTGCACTGACTCACAGCAAAGAGGAGCGTTCACTGCAGCTCAAGGGTCTACAGAAAGCATATGTGGGGCGGTCATCTTCCCTGCCCGGATGAAGGGTTGGGGGCTGAAGGTAGAAGCCAGGTTCAGACAGAAGGCCAAGGCCCATGCCTCTGCTCTCCTTCTCAAGCTCACTGAGCACCGGGTTGCCTCCCCCGTGCTTACACACGATGCTCCTGCCTTTTTCCTTGCTGATGTCATGCAGTTATTTTGTGAAATCAGAGGCAAACAATAAGAGAGCGCTTGAACACTTCAGAACAGGAGTAGGGCATAGAGCCATGGGGCCACCACCTGTGCCTACTGCAGGGTGGTCACTTGCCTGGATTGTGCCTGTGTCAAGAGCTGGTGAGAGTTGAGCGCCTCACCTGATATGGTTACACCCTTGGGAGCCAGTGGAGCTGAGTTTAATGCTGGGCGGGGTCTTCTAAGGGAGACCAAGAGCTGCTCTTGGCACCCCTCTGCCACATCCCTCTTCTTTCCAGGACTTAGATGAATGGCAGCACCTAGCACTCAAGCAGCTGTTTTGTTATGGGCTGAGTGGGTCAACTTCCTGAAGATGAGCAGACTGGGAAGAAATAAACAAAAGTCACAATCCCACAGGCTTCTGTGAGGATCAGAGGTTCCTCAGAAGCACATGTGGCTGGGTTCTGGCCTGACATTAGAGCTGAGTTCCAGAGTGTGAGGCAGGAGGCCACCCATCTGTACAGGCGCTGTTTCCTGAGTCAGCAAGCTGCATCTGGCAAGGCTTTCACTGGGATGGCGCCCAAGGGTCCTCGGGAGAATGGCATGCTCTTGTCTGTCTGAGCGGCTGGAATCTATTTATAAACTTGTTAATTTCATGCACTAGGGTTGTTTAATTGGAGTCAGTGACACCGACGAATGCGGACTAGCTAATGGACTCTGAGCTGTAATCTGGCTGTGGGTATGCCCTACATTCTAGTCCTACACAACGTTAGACGGCATATACACACCACTGGAGATGGCTGTCAACATTTGCATCACCAAGCTTACTGACAGATTAAAAATAAAAGCATCTTTCATCTATCTATCATTATTTATTTTTATTAATTGATTAATTGTATGTCTCTATGTAAATGTCTATATGTTTGTATGTGTACTATATGCAACCAAGTGCCTATAGAGGCCAGATGAGGGCATAGGATCCCCTAAAATTGGCATTAGGGATGGTTGGTTGTAAGTCCTGATGTAGGTGCTGGGGCTGAACCCCAGTTTTCTGCAAGAGCAGTAAATGCTCTTAACTTTTGAACCATCCTTCTAGACCTTCAATCTCCAAACTTCCTGGAGTGGTTTTACCTTATGGCTTAGTTGTGTTTGAAAACCAAGCCGTGGCGTTTGAGCTGGTACATGTGAGACACAAGCCTATAACTTAGTCTTTATTCTTTCATCCCTGTCAGTGCCTTTAGTTCTGTCTCTGACCCCCTCCCCTCTCTGACTCCTTTGCCACTCTTATCCCTTTGCCTCAGTTTCTCTGTATGTCTCTGTGTCCCCTCACCTTTACCCCCTGGCTCTACATCCCTGTCTCTGTGTCTGTTTCTAATTTCTCTCCTTTCTTCTGTATCGCTGTCTACCCCTCTCCTTTCTCTTTCTTCTCTCTGTGCCTTTGACTGTCTTCATGTCTGTCTCTGTCTTTCTCCTGCAGCTTTGTCTCCCTTTCTATGTCTCTGTTCTTGCTTTCTTCCCACTGTGACTGTGTCTCTGTATCTCCCACTCTCCCTTTCCCACCCCCTAAGCCCCCTTCTCTCTCCCTCTCCTTCTCCCTCTCTCACTGAGCTGGGGCCTTGGGGGTTGTCAGGGCTATCTTACCCTTCCCTATGCCTTAGGGAACCCAGTGGTGCTGGGGTGTATTGGTTAAATATCCTTGGTCCCTATTGGTTTTAGTAATGTTTTAAACATCAGAGCTATTTTAAAATTTATCAATATCAAGTAAAAACATTAACATCAATAATATAATTGTGGTAAAAAAGAAACCCACAAAGTCAATCAAAGTACAAATGTTATGCCTTTTACTTATATTGTCTCTGCACTAGATCTGGGAGCCCGGTCTGAACAGTCCATGGGGCTCTCAGGTCTCTGCTCATGGTGTATCAGAAAACAAGGAAAAGTGCCAGTCCTAAATCAGATCTGTTATTCCAGGAGAGACCGATACATCTTCCCCATTCAGCTCTATTGGAGCTGTAAGTTCCATACTGTAAATCCAATACTGGTAGTTCACTGTGCATTTAATGCTGCGGTTGGTGCTATTGGGCAAGGGAGATGAAGACAGCAAACTGACATACATTATTTCATGAAGCTTAACGCTATCATCTGGTATGCACACAATAAAAATACTGGAGGACATATGATCAAACTTCGAGGGGCCAGGGGCCTCAAAGACTGCATAAGCTGCAGGCCTAAAGAGATTCTACTCACAGCAACCAGTAGTAAGGGGGGGGGGCATCACTATTACAAGGTACAGCTGAATGTGGCTGCCTTCCGAAATCCATGCAGAATGCAATCTCACTCCAAAATAGTAAGAGGTAGGATCAGGTGTACCCTTAAGAGGCAATTAGGATTGGCCTTGATGAAGAGGTTCATCCATTATGCAACTAATGAGTCAATAAGTGGTCTCCTGTGTGTGTCTACTATAAAAGCAGTCTGGGCATGTCTCTCTGGCTTCCCTCAAGTCTCTCCAAGTGATGTGAGACACTGTCAAGAGCTTTGCTAGCAAGGAGCCTGATACTGGATGAAGCTTTGACCCTGGACCAGAACCACAAGTCCAAGCATAACCTCTTCTTTAGAGTTTCTCTGCTGTGGTGCTCCATGATTATTAACAGAAAATGGACACTAACTCTTGGAAATGGATTGGTGTCCATGCATTCATTCATTCATGCATCATATATTCATTCAGTGACTCACATATTCATCCATGTGTGTCTCGGCTAATTCATGCAAACATATATATGCTTGCTCACTCATTAACTCATTCATGTGTAACGTTCAGTATTTGTTTAGCCAACGTGTTTTCTACTGTCAAGGAGCATGAGTCTATCAAGGGATGCCCTTCATCCCATAGTCTATCATCTAGTGGCAGACACAGCACGAACGCACAGCATCCCAGCAGTAAGTACAGGGCTTCTGGTGGCATACTGCCACATCTGGGAGCCTGGCTGCCCCTCCTGGTGCAGGGTTCTTGTGGACCAACTTCAGAACACAGACAAGACCTTCTTGTAGGAATGGTGCTCAGAGCCACTGTGCCCTTTTTCCAGGTTCACAATCCATTTCTTTTTATTTAGACACACATTGGTGGCATGTGTCTGGGGTCCACAGAGGACACAGGGCTTTGGTTTGTTTTGGTTTTCTTTATGTGCACTCCCTGAGGATCTGAATGAACAGCTTGCTAAGCTGACCATCACTGTCCCATCATCTCAGTAAGTCCCATGCATAAGTCCTTCAGCACGGTAATTGAGAACCATCTAAGTGCTTGGTAAGATCTCATGTATTATGCCTTTTCAGAGTTTCTGCCAAAGAAAACCTGTGACTCTTGTCTAGAGAGACATTAGTAGCTCAGTTGGTCAAGTGCTTGCTATGTAAGTTCGAGGATCCAAACTTAATCTCAACAACCACATAAAGGCCAGGCATGGGGACAAAGGAACCCCAGGACTTGGCTAGGCAACCTATGTGAATCTGTGAGCTCTGGCTTCTATTGAGAAACTCTAACTGAAAACAAAGTAGATGGTGGTGGAGGAAAAACATTCATGGTTCATAGGCCTACACACAAACACACTCATACATGTGCATGCATACTCTTTGAGTATGCGTGCTCGCCTGCGTGCACACACACACACACACACACACACACACACACACACACACACGCATGAGCACGCATGAGGGAAAGAGGAAGGAAAGGATAGAGACAGGGAGAGAAGATGAGTCTGAGATCCTGTGCAGGTAGTTTTCACGCACCAGACTTACTAACAATACAATATACATCATTATCCAGCCAAGACCTGCTGTTTCTCTCTCATGCCAAGTAAATCAGAGACCAGCTGGCTGAGAGCCCTGGATCTAATGGTGCCATAAACTACATCTGTGTCTATGGAAAGGCAGCATTGGAACAGGGATGCTGATGGATCTGCACATCAGCAACACCCTCACATGGCCTCCTCCCATGCACACAACATGTGATTAGCAAGGATGCTTGGAAGGCTAATCATGCGTGCAGCTGCTTCTTCCTACTACTCAGCCCCACCCTGTCCTGCTCACATGTGGGCTTTCATTCACCTGGGCATAGAAGAGCACCTTTGTTCTGCTCACATTCTAACACCCGTTGGTTAGCCTGTTGACACCAGCCTGCCCTGTGGAGGAGTGTCGCCCCTCATCTCTTAAGCAGTGTTTAAGGTAGTCTGGGAGCAGAGGGAGGGAGGGACCCTGAGCATGTCACTGCTCTCCAAAGTGTCATTCTGTTTGCTGGTGTAGAGCATTCGCAGTATGGCCCATTAGCAAGCTTGCTCCTCCGATAGCCATTGCTCAGCCCAGGGCTGCCCACGGTATCACTGTCCCTTTATCCTGAGGCCAACGTCTCACTGCACACCTTCCAAGTCTGTTTTCATGGGACTTCCAGGAAAGGCCATTCCCGCCTCCCAGACTCTGTTGACCCCTTTGCTCTGTCCACCCTGATCCTGTAGAGTACTTCCAGCCCAACATATGACGAACCTATGATCCCTTCCTGCTGGAAGTGCCATTTCAGAGGCAGGAGCTTGGTCTATTTTACCCATTGGGGTGATCTCTGTGTTCACAAGAGTGCCCAGTAGACGCTGGGTCAAAGTCACCAGTACAAGATGCACAAGTGTTGGCTGACGGGGGTCAGTGGGAATTCAGCAGACTTGGTGTTCCCACTTTTTAGTGTCACTGAAAGTCAGTGTGTGTGTGTGTGTGTGTGTGTGTGTGTGTGTGTGTGTGTGTAGTGTGGGGATGGTTGTGTGTATGTGCCAGTGTACCATGGTGTGGGTGCCTGTGTACCATGGTGTGGGTGCCCGTGTACCATCGTGTAGTTGTCCATGTATGGTGTAGGTATGTGTGGAGGTCAGGATCTGTTTTTAGGTCTTTTTGTTTGTGGTAAGGACTTCCTACTTTACCCACTAAGCTAGAGCCCATCCCAGTGTTATTTTAGTGACATGCCTTAAACCAACTATTTTTCTTGACTTCTTCTTTCTTCTTTGTGATGTGCATGGGGAATGTTTTAAGCCAGAAGTGTGTCCTGACGCACCCCTCCTGGTGGCTAGACAGGGTGCTAAATCCATCCTTCATTGTTTAGAGCTCTGCAGGAGTTTAGACATCAGGCCCATGAGTCCACTGCAGGAGGATCAAGGGGTCAGAAGAGGCTGCTAATGCTGTTCTGTGGGAAGACTCAGTCCTCTGCACCAGCACAATTGCAGTGTGCTGCCAGGCAACAGCCTTACTTATCTGCCTGTTTGAGACACAGTCTCTGTATGTGACCCAGGCTGAACTCAAATTCCTAATCCTTCTGCCTCAGCCTTTCAAGTACTATCAGATGTGTGCATCGATCCACTCTGTGATCTTACTTATCCTGCAGTGAGCACAGGAGTCAGGGTACCTGAGCCCTCTTCCTGATAACCCCCAAACCACCCTGTGACCCTAACAGGCTGGTCCAGAGCTCCTTAAATAGAGTTTGGCTCCTTGGCTTAGGCCATCTAGAATCTGTCCATGACAGGATGACCTTTTTCTCCCTGAAGACACAAAGCCAGAGCCTGCAGCTGGTGGTGGCTTGGCAGCTGTGGCTTCTTTTGATGGCACAGGACCAAGGCTGTTATATTTAGATATGGAAATATCAATACTACTGAGTCAGTTGAGCTTTCATCCTGACAGTTGCATTCCCAGCATGCAGCAGGGCAGATCCCACATCCCCAAATCTATGTGCCCTCTGTCTTTGTGGCTCTTTCCCGACTTCCAATGATCCTTTCTTTCTCTCAACAGGAAGCCACAGGGAAACAATGCCCAGCTAGGGCTTCTGGGATCCGTCTCAGATCAGCACCATGGATGCCACTCCATTCTTAGTGTCGCAGGAGCAGCAGCATCACCATCCTTCTTATGGCCGGTTGGTGCCACTACCATCCTCATGATCACTGTAGACAGCACTGCCATCAGCTGCCACCAATCATCACCTGTCACCACACTCAAGGTTGAACCCACTTCTCACCTGGATTTTAAGTCTCCACCAAGAGCTTCTTCGCTGTGCCTGAGATACCCTACAATTTAGACTCAAATGAGTAGTGGAAGAGAAATCCAAGGGGAAGCTGACGCCACCCAGTTCCTACTCAGGGTCTCTCGACCTCAATCAGTGCTCTCTGTGACTTGGTCTGAGACTCAGCAGCTTCAGTGGTCTCTAACCTTACTGCCAGTGATAAATACAAAGAAGTTGGAAGGAAGGCACTACATCCACCTTGTCTCATTTTTTAAACAGCTTCATTGAGAATTTGGTGTAATCATTTATATCATACTCATCCCCACCTCCAGGAGAACCCATCCTTCCTGCCCATCACTCAACACAGCCTCCATTGTTCTGGCCTGAGACCATACAGCCAGTAAACATGCACAAACAACAGAGTATTTTGGCTTGAATAAATGGTGCCTGTCTTATTAGTAAGGAAAACTATACTGTCAAGTTATGTAATGCAGGTACAGTGTGGAGGCGCCTCCTGTTTAGGATAAATTTGAATGGCGAGAGCTTGAGAGGCTCTGAAGAGACAGTAAAGGATGATGCTTAAGCTGGAGGACTGATACCAGGAGGGAAGCTCCAGAAAAGACAAGGAGGTAGTTTTTAATTAATGAAAAGCAGGCTTGTGCTAGTTTTGTTTTGTCTCTGACCCACATTCTCCCAGAGAATTTGAAGTTTGGAGACATTTCACTGAGGGACATTAATTTACTCGTCACCTAGGTTACAGGTTGCTAAGCACGCCTTATGGAGATTGTATTAAGTTAATTGAGCCAGGAGGACCTGTCTACTGTGGGTTGCACCATTCCCTGGGTTGCCATCATGTGACTTTATAAAGAGAGGAAAGTGAGCTGAGTAGAAGCATCCATCACTCTCTGATTCTTGCCTATGGATGCCATGAGACCATCTGCCTCAGGCTCCTATTAGTGTGGCTTACCTGCTGTTATGACTGTAACCTTGAACAAAGTTCAAGTTGAACAAGCCCTTTCTCCCTTAAGTTGCTTTTGCTAAGGCATTTTTATTGAACAAATTTGTTTTTGTTTTTTAAATTTATTCTTTGAGGATTTTATAGGTCATAGTATGTATTTCAATCATACCCGCCCCACACTCCCCTGAATTCCACAGTGTCCTCCACCTCTACATCTCCTTCCTGCCCAATTTCATGTCTTCTTATTTTATTTTTTATATAATCTGTTGAATCCATGTGTGTAGGTAGGGCTGCCCATAGGCCTTACAAAGCATAGTTCATCATGACAGCAGAAAAGACACCTGCCATCGATACAAGCCTCTTTGCCACATGAGTGATGATTCCAGACGCTGTTGTATCAGCATCTTTATTGATACTTCATGACAATTTATTTTAATAAGATCATGATAGCGGAGGGGGAAGGTCTTGCTTTTCTAGTCAGAGGAAAAACCTCCCTGATTCTCTCTCTCAGCACACCCCATTCACAGAGTGAAATAAAAAGCCAAGAATATTAGATCAGATTGGATAAGCATTGCACAGCAGAGGACAGTACACTTGGCTGTGTGCAAATTCCTCAGCTAATTACTTCCATCAATTACTCAGACACCGCACAAGGTCACTACGGGGTGACCTAGCTGCCAGCAGACTGGAGATATGAACCAGGGCACATCCTTAGCTGTGTAAAGACCAGAGCCAAGCAAAGGAGCAGGCCTGTGAAGGTCACAGAGTAGCTACAGAAAAGGATGTATTTGCTGTTGCAGAAGGGCTATGCCACCTCTAGGTGGCCACTGGTTACGGGACAAGGGAGGGTTGCCTGGGGAGGTACAAATGTAAGTAAATCACAATCAAATACAATTCAGAGCTGAGTACCCGTGTTGCAGCAGTAGCATATGAAGGGCTGAGTACCATATGGGTACTGAGACCGTGTCTACAGTACAGCTGTAGGCCTTTGACAGGACCCTGTTATGTTGAGGGTGGAATGTGATTCAGCAGAGGAAGAGTTTTAAAAGGCAGACGAGTTGAAGAAGTACTCAGAAGAGTCAGAAGTATGAAGTACAGCCTCAGGGATGAAGGGTACCAGGGCCAACTGTTGCAGAACGAGTGACAGTAACCCAGAGGGTTTCCCCAAGTGGTGCTGGACAGTGATGTAGACACCTGAAGCTGTCACTATGGTGCACAAATTCTGACTTGTGACCCATAGGATATATTAAAATATGCACCATACAAGGGTCTTGCTTGTGCCGTCATAACTTTTGTGAGTTCATACATGCAGCTCTCTGTTATGGCCAGAGGACACTGTTCTCTTGTGTTCACTCGCTGCTCTGGCTCCAACAGCATTCCTGTCCCCTCTCCTGCATTGGTCCTGAGCACAGGGGAGGGAAGCGAATGAGGTTAAAAACTCAAAGTATGAGACATCCCCAGCCAAACCGTGGGGACTCTTATGGAAGAATAGGAGGAAGGATGCGGACCCCAAAGGTGATAGGAGCTTCATGGGAAGATCAACAGAATCAACTAACCTGTACCTGTGGGGCTCTCAGAGTCTGGACCACCAACCGAAGAACATACTAGGGCTGGACTTAGGCCTCCCCACTCATATGCAGCAGATGGGCAGCTTGACCTTCATGTGGGTCTTGAACAACTGGAGCAGGGGCCGTCCCAAAAGCTGTTGCCTGACTGTGGGATGTGTTCTACTAGTGGTCTACAAGACTACTGCCTTGTCTGGCCTCAGAGGGAGAGGAGGTGCCTAGCCTAGCAGAGACTTGAAGTGTCAGGGTGGAGAGATACCCAGGGGACCCCTACCTGCTCAGAGAAGAGAGGGTGGGAGGGTGGGAGGATGGGAGAAGGATTGTGGGAGGGGTGACCAGAAAGGGGGACAGGAGTGGTATGTAAATTAATAAAGAAAATAAGATAAAAAACAAAAACCCCTCAAAGTACAAGATTTTGTAGAGTAAAGAAAAATGACAAATTTAAAAAGTAGGCACATGGAAAAGTCTGCCTTCTTGTGAGAAAAGTCTGTGTACCTTCTCGGAGCATATTTGTTCACTAGCCCCCATGAAGCAGGTGGAATTCTGGGTTTGACGGGCTCTATGGAGAGACACTGCAGAAGCTGGTGAGCACGTGCCACCAGTCACACCCTTTCCCCACTTGGTGAAAGAGTAAAATACAAAACAACCAGCAAGCCTAGGACCAGCACGCCCAGGGGACAGTTAACGCCAACGTGGGGTGAAGTGACTCATGCAGGCAGGTCTCAGTGACCACACTCTGCTTGGGTTGAAAAATGGCTTTGCAAGAATGGAGCAATCTATTTCAGTTAAATGAGCCTTCTGCTCATTAGTGGAGGGAACATTCATCACCAGCGTATGGGTAACTATGTGTATGTCATGATCACGTGGCAAATGCCAGAGGCAGTTTTTACCTGTAGACACAGAGGAAGGCAACATGATTACCTTAAAAGCCCAGATTTTGATTTAATGAGACCATGACTCAGGAACACACAATGATTAGTTCAGCAAGGCTCATAGAAATTTGGTTTCAGGGAGAAGCTGGCTCCTTTAATTTGCTGAGCATGCCTAAGTTCAGAGTATGGAGTAGACAGCTTAGTCTAACCAGCTGGACGAAGTCCTAGAATCCATCAGTCATAGGCCCACAAAGGTGAGAAGGGTCTAAGTCACGAGGAACCTAAGTTAAGGGTTACTTCTTTCTGTAAGGGCTGGAAGACACTTTAAATGCAAGGGCATTCAAGTGTATATTCTACCCAGAAGCTTGCCACTGTGCTCATCAAGGACATATGGAGGAAATGAGGTTATCTTGTTTCCTTGTCAAGATTTGCAGAGGTCCATTGCAAGCATCCCTAGAAAACGTCATTCTAGTCAATGAGGTTCCATCCCTTCTTGATGGCGACAGCTCTGGGTTCCCTGGAATGGATCAGGGAAGGGTTGGTAAGGGCATGTCTCTACAGTATCACACAATGCCTAGCATGCATGTAATGTGAGGCTTGCTCTATGGTTCTCCAGTCTAACACCACCCATAGCTGCTCCATTGTTATCTGGGTGAGCACATGTGCCCAGACAGTCTAAGCATCTAATACCTGTCCCCCCCCCTGCAGATGCAGGCACACAAAAACAAGGCCTAGCACCTCAGCACCTGCTCCTAGCTGTGTCTGAAAGAGATCCACCTGTATGTGGCTAGCAGCCAATCTCATGTTGCACCTGTTGGCTGTTGATACCAATCTCTACAAGGCCTCCAAAAGAGAGATGAATGATGGCACTGTGCAGAATGATGGACTCCCAGCTTGGCTTTATCATTACCAAGACACAGCTTTGAAGGCATCAGTTTCTACTTTTGGGACAATGTTGTAGCTCTGGTTTGCCTTGAAATTGTGACCAGCCTCTTGAAAGCTGGGAGAAGAGAGCTGTGCCACCATGGTGGCCATTGGATTTCTGGGTTTCACTTTCTTTATCTGTATAGTGGTAAATGACTGAGTCATCTTAGAAAGGCCCTTATCACTTCTTTGAGGGTGTTTTGCTAAGGACAGAGGAGGCTTCTGGGAAATAAAACCCAGAATTCCCTCTATCGAGAAGTCTAAGATTAAATTACATCTGCGCACACCCAGGCATGATGACTCCAATGTGGGCACATGGCATGTAGAACCATTCTTATCAGTGTCGTTTGAGTATGGTCCTTGTAAGTGTCACCACCTGCTCAATATCACATTGCAGGCAATGACCATGTCTTGCCCTTCCAAGAGAGCCACAGCACCACAGAGGTGCTCTGGTAAGCTTTCTCTCTCCAGAGACAAGAAGAGCCATGACATGTGGGCTGCGGTAGCTGCAGAGTGCAAAGCAGGGGAAGGAAGAGAATGGAGTTGAGACTGGTGGTAAGAAGTGTCCTCCTGAGTCAGGAAGCATACACGCTGAGGCGCCTGCTTTATCAGGCCTTTAGGTCAGGCTCTGCTTGACTGCCCCAGAGATTGCATCATTCTCAAAGATGCTGGGAGGATGAACTCCAGTCTCATCAGCTGCCTTAAATGGCTACCTTCTTAGCACTTCAACTCCAGCTCACCCTTCGGTGTGCCCCAGACTGATGATCTACCTTCTTCCTGTGGAGTATCGGGCCATTCCAAGACCTGGCACCCAGCCTCCAGCCTTGGCAGGTTTTTGGTGATGGCCCACATGATTAGGACACTGGCTCAGCTTCTCTCTCCTGTCTCTCGTTTCTTGACATGGTTTCTCTGTTCCATTAGGTTTTCTGAGGGTAGGGATTCTGCAGCTGGAATAGTCAACAAGAGTCACTGAACGGTTGACACCAAAGTTAGGCATTTAATCCAGTTTAATCTGATTTTGCATGTGACACCAAGTGGCAGGTAAGTCCCTATGGAGAAATGTCCAATGTCCTGAGTGTGAAACCACAACAGTACTGAGGAAACCCAAGACCTCCTCAGATCTGAATGTGAAGATGATCTCTTTGAAGCTGGCCCTGAAAATTCAGATACATCCATAGCCATTTATATGCTGTTCTACAAAAAGGCCAAATTGCAGGGGAAGGCCAGCAGTTGCCAAGGGCTGGGGATGATAGTGACACTTGCCTGCAAAGTCAGTCCAAGGATGCTTCGAGACCAATAAGGCTTTTCAGGATGCTGATTTGTGGCCTTGGTTACACAGTCTATACAGGTTATCAAACTCACAGAGTGGAACAGATGTGAGACTTCTCATTAGAAGAAGAGGATGTCAGGATAGGCTGTGAGGTGTTCTTCTTCTCATGAACGGCAGTGAGAATATCTCAGCAGCATAGATCTCTTGTCTGTGTGCCCAGAAGCTGCAATTGTTTACAGCCACAGCAAGCTTTCTGAACAGCGTGGGCCAGGATTCCCTTCACACTGGCTCTCCTGCCCTGGGAGGGGCCATCAGGATCGACATAGGCAATCCTACTGCGTAACTGTGTGTGTGCACACACGTGCATGGGTGTGCGTGTGTAACCTGCAGGAACAGCTATGAATCTGTCAGAGAAAGGCGCCTGCTGGGCTCTGAAGAGTGCTTTGTGTTGTTGGGCTCTTTCCTCTGAGCCAAACTGCTTAACACACAGTGTCTTCCTTTCTAAATGGGGACAAAAGGAGGACATGGCCTAGCTGTCAGGAGGCCTGGAACTCAGCACATAGTGGAGGGGTGGGCAGAGACAGAAAGGAGGAGTTGAGTCCATGAGCTTCTGCTCTTAGCAGTCTGGCCACAAGGGAGAGGACAAGAGAGTTGTGGGTAGAGTGCCTCTGTCTTGAGTCTGCTTCACAATGGAGAGGCCTGAGCACCTTTGAATGTTTGAGGGAGGCAGCTGAGTGGAGGAGTAGCCAGTAATGTGGTGGGATCCCTTGAAGTCTACACCATGGTCAAGGCAGGGCAGGAAGAGATGGTGAGGAACAGTCTAGCTCGAGCTAATGCTCTCTGACTACACATCATCTCCGAGTCTATCCTACTACAGCTGGATATCAACCTACTCCGACCATGAAGTCCAGTACTGTCATACTTCCTCACTCTAAGGTTATAAAAATATAAAAGGGGGACCATGAGGGGAGAAGTGATCATAACAAGGAGGAGTGGTAGGACAGTCGCGGGGGATTCACATGAAATGGGAGCAAGAGAAACATCTGGGTAAAGAGTGGGGGTCAGCAAGAGGTAACAGGGAGGGGGTAGAGAGGAGGAGAATAGGGACAGGGTTTAGTGACAGATGTGTGAGGACACTATTTGTGACCTGTTGCTTTGCATGCTAACTTTAATATTAACAGTAAAAACTGTTGCTCTAATGGATCTTCTCTGCTCTCTGTCATAGCAGCCAGAAATCATGGAGAATGCCCAGTGCTGTGAGCAGGGAGGTGAGGTGCCACAGAGTCACAGCCACGTCTCAGCATTATTCTTGCTCCCCTTACTTTGTTCATTCCAAAGAATGATGTGTTCCAACGGGCACTTCCTGCATTACACAGCAGACTGTGGGAAGGTTAGCAAGTTCGACTCCTCCTCCAACCTTCAGTGAGAACTCTGTACTCCCAAGTTCGCACACACACAAACACACACACACACACACACACACATACACACATACACACACGCACAGATATATACACACACAGACATATACACACAGACATATACACACACAGACAGACATATACAGAGACAGATACACACAGACACACACACACAGACACACAGACCTACTCAGAGACAGATACAGAGACACCCACACAGACACACACACACAGACACGTACACACACAGACAGACATACACAGAGACAGTACACACAGAGTCACACACACAGACACACACACAGACACAGAGACACACAGACACACACACAGACACGGAGACACACAGACACACACACAGACACATAGACACATACACACATAGACAGACATACACAGAGACAGATACACACAGAGACACACACAGACACATAGACACATACACACACAGACAGACATACACAGAGACAGATACACACAGAGACACACACACATAGACACAGACATACACAGAGACACAGACACACACACAGATACACACAGACACACAGAGACACACAGACACACATAGACACACACAGACACACACAGAGACACAGACACACACAGACACACACACAGACATAGACACACAGACACAGACACAGACACACACACCACACACACACACACACACACACACACACACACACACACACCTGCAAGCAAAGCCTCATAGCCTTGTAAGTAGGTATTGTGGAGCCCGTCAGATTATACCTATCTAGCAGTGGCAGGCAAGGCATTGAGGGGCCCAAGGCGACATGTGATTTAGAGATTGTTCAGGTAATTTAACACTTGCTCAGTCATTTCTAGAGACTCAAAACCTGTAGCAATGGACTTGGTCCAAAGTGTCACCACAGCAGCTGTAGCAGTCATGCCTGCCAAGCTGCAGCACTCTGTGCATTAGCATGCAGAACCTTCCAGAACACGGCCAAGGGCGCCATCGCTCATGCTCAGGCTTTTTATGATAATAAAACTAAAAAGTAAGCCATAAGGTTCACATTGCCTGCTGAAGGATGGAAACCTTCTGCTCTGTGAAGGACCGAACTGCAAGCCAGTTGCCATATTATGCTGCTCGGGCCAGAAATTTTAAAGAACTCAGCATCCCTCCTGGGGGACACACTCAGCACTAAGTGGGAACTCAAAAGGTTTTGAAAGTCTGTCCGCTACTATTGAAGTCTGCCTGGTTGGCTAGAAGAAAAGCGAGCATGTGTTCTAGAGTGTTTGTGGCTATTTAGTATCATTCATGCTAAGTTGACAATCGTGTCATATACCCACAAGGCTTTGGACAACATCTTACATTCTGCTAAATCATTTCTGTGACATGCTGGGGCAGAATTGCAAGCAAAGTTGTTCCTACCCCGCCATGTTTACTAATCCTTTTCAGGAGTATGAAAATCTCCCGCCACAAGTAGAGCTAATGATCCACAGTAAGTGTCCAAGTGATAATTGTTTGTTCACATGGCCAGGATAGCTTGTTCCGTATTAATCAGCCTGCAATCTCTGGCTGTGATTGCTGTGAACAGCTCACCCTTAATCACAGTCTGCAGAATGGGAAATAAAGGACAAATGCTTTAGGAAAGGCTTGAGTCTCTCTGCCCCTTGCTACATCACAGCAATGGCCGTCCACGATAAAGGCAATTCAGTGTGCTCTACTGGCCATGTCACTCGGCAAACCCGTGTCTCTCCTCATTTACATGTCGCCATTTCTTCCATCACCAATTATGCAAACTTCCCTTGTTACATTAGGTCGTGCAGAGTCTCCTTCAGGCTGGTGGTCTTTAAGAGTGGTTATTGCTGTTAATGCTATCACAGACATGGCTTGTGTGCCATCATCCGGCAGTGCTCCTCACTTCACACACACCTGCTGCTTCTGTGGCCAGATCATCCCCTAGGAACACGGATGCCTCCATGTCCCGCCTACACAGAATCCAGTCCCTCAGGCGAGTCACTCTGTCCCCTTTGACAACCCTTTCTAGGGTCATCTCCTACAACAGGACTGTCTCTTATTCTCTAGTCTCATTTCCCCTGAAGCACCACTTCCTGTAATCCCCAGTAAGGGTCCACCCTTTTCAGGAAAGTTGGTTAACAACCATTAGCTCCTTGACCCATCCCTTCCTTCTTGGCCCATTTCTTCTATTAATCATATCACAATGTCTTTGCTCAATGTACCACCCGTGCATTATTTTCTGATGATTCCTCTATTCTTCCACCATGTGAGCTCATGCTTCTCCACCTCATATGTCTGACCTACTGACATCCATGTTTGCTGTCAACACACTACTCACATGCACTAAGAAGTGGAACCATGCTAGACATTCATCAACAGATGAATGCAGCAACAGACAGTGTGTAAGCACCATGGAACTATGTTTGGCTACAGAGAAAGTCGTGCATTTTCAGGAAAGGGACTGAACTGGAGAGTATTGTTAACTGTAGTCTACCAGACTCAAAAGGACAAAAAGCACATGTTTTCATGTTTTCTCTCATGTGAGATCCTAGATTTTAACACAGGGAGGGGGGAGGGAGGGAGGGAGGGAGGGAGAGAGAGAGAGAGAGAGAGAGAGAGAGAGAGAGAGAGAGAGAGAGAGAGAGAGAGAGACGAGGACTAGGCAGGAAGAACAGGCCTAGGGAGAAGGACCCCCAAGAAAAGTGTACCTATAAAAATGCTGTAATGGAACTTGTTACTTTGTAAGAAACTACTAAGTAAAGCTAAACACAACCACCCTTCCTCCCATGTCTGGCTGCGAACAAAAGCTGGCTGGAAGGAGAGGCAAACGGGAAATGTGGGTATGGGTGCAGTTCCAGGGAGTTCTGTAGGCCACTCGCCATCTCCAGAGACTCACTTAAAGGCCATCTCCCCTCCTCCCATTGCAGGGCTGCTGGGCAATCAAGACTAGCTGAGCAGACTAAGGATTTGCTGCAGGTATGGACTTTTGAGTCCTCATTTGAGGAACATGCAAATGGGGGTTCCCTGCAAGTCCAATGTTAGCCATAGTAGAGAGAAATGTACACAGAGCTCATTTAATGGGGGCCATGCTGGCCAGCTGCTTCCAAAGGAGGGCCTAGAAATTACTCTGCAGTCTTTCTCTGTCTCTCTCCGTCTCCTTGTCTCTTTCTATCTGTCTCTTTCTGTGTATGTGTGTGCGTACATGTGTGTGCATGCATGTGTGCGTGTGTGCATTGTGTGTGCCTGTGTGTGTGTGCCTGTGTTTGTGTACATGAGTACGGTGTCCAAAGAGGCTAGGAGAGGGAATCAGTAAAGGAGTTGACTTGGATCCTCTGGAGCACATGATATGGATGCTAAGAACCAAAGTCAGATCCTCTCAAAGTATGGTATACATTCTTAACCACTGAGCAATCTCTCCAGTCCTTGTGTTCTTAAAAAATAACAACGATAATATATATATATATAATGATTATATACACACACATACATACATACATACATACATACATACATACATACATACTACCCCATATCAAAGATGTGCCTGGAAGACCATGGAATTTAGATGGAATTAATTTCACCAAATATGTTGAGTCAAGTCTATATTTGGGTGCCTTCCAGCTTTATATAAATAATATATTCAAATTCCCCCGATGGTAAAGTTGGCTACATTAACTAACAAAGTGCAGAAAAAAAAGATTTTTTTCTCAAATGGGAAATTTGTTCCACTCCTGTAATGCACAGCTCAGCATCAAAATGCCTTTCCTCTGGACTGAGCAGGATGAGTGTGAGGAGAGAAGCAAGCAACGACGAGTTGTACAGACCCTCTTCTACGATGAAGAAACAGCAGAGGATGCCCCTTTCCTCTGAGGAAGCTTACAGGCGCCCCCTCCCCTCCATGGAGGAAGCTGTACACAACACACCATGTGTGCTGAGCAGAAAGCTGTGGATGGCACCTCACACCCTCTGCCCTCTGAGGAGAAAGCTTACACAGCACCATCTTCCCTCTGAGCAGGAAGCTCTACACAGCTTGCTCTCTCTTCTGAGGCAGAAGCTGTGAATGGTACCTCACAGCCCAAAGAAGCCACACAGGACACCTCTGCTCTCTGAGGAGAGTGTTTATCACACCATGTCTCATCTGAGGGAGGAGCTGTGCACAGCACACCACATGCTCTGAGGAAGGAGATGGACAGGAGGGCTCGCTTCTCCTCCCTCTATGGTTCTTCTCACTCCTTTTCCCCGAGGAAGAGACTGTACAGAATGCCTCTGCTGTGGGAAGGAAGCTTACCCAGCCAACATGACTCCCTCCTCCTCCTCCTCTGAGAAGGTGGCCTCTCTAGTCTGAGGAGGCAGCTGTGTACCTCACACTGTTCTGAGGCAGGAGATGACCATGATATCTCTCACCACTCCCCCTAACCCCCACACCCTGAGACAGAACCTCTTAGGGACGAGAGATCTTTCAACTTCCTGTTCCATCACCAGTGTCTGTGACCGAACTGAGAAAAGTTGAGATGATCAAATATCTGTTACTTGGCTAAAAACCAGCATAGGAAATATTTTAAGTAGAGAATCAATATTGTCTCCCAGGAAGGACAATTACCTGGAGCTGCTCAAGCCTCAGAGGTTAATTTCCGGCTTCCGTGCCAATGCCCACAGAGCTTGTTGGAGATGGCCAGAGAGACATATGGCTTGGTAATGACCCAGGCTATGAGTCTAAAAGTCATCCTTACAAACTACTGTACACAGAATAGCAAAGCCTCACTTGCTGCCCAGCCAGCCAGGGGCCATCAGTAAAAATGAACATGAACTGTGGGGCTGGCTTTGGTGATTTTTCCCTTCTTGTCAGAGCCTCCTGGGTCCCCTGCAGTGTTTCACCCCGCTTGTCAGACCCTTCTGGGTCCCTTGCAGGGTTTGACCCCTGCTGAGCCCTGCTGATGCATGTAGAAGCCTTTTGTTCCTAACAAAGGAGCAGTTTGGCCTGGTAGGGACACACCTGGGCAATGGACAATTCATTCCTGCCTTTTGTCTTCCCGGTCTTTGGTCTTTGTTTTTGAGATTTAGGCTGGTCTTCCTGGATTTTTACCCAGTAAATTGGGGGCACATATTCGGTCTTTTGTTACCAAAGTCTTGAGCCAGGGTTTCCCACTGTACTTCCTAGATTTTTCCACCTGGGGGTATATATTCAGAAAATAAAGCTACAAAATGAGCATTCTTTCTTAACACGAATAACTGTGTGTGTGTGTGTGTGTGTGTGTGTGTGTGTGTGTGTGTGTGTTTTAATCCTGCAGGCTTATGCCCGGCTCTCGGTGCCGTGCGGTGTGGTCATCGACACCTTCTGAGTGCATAACATAAACTTGTTTAAGAAAGGAACCAGTGAACTCAAGGAAATCTAACTATGTGATTTTATTGGTAAATTTTGGATGTGGGTAGTAAGATTACCACATACAAAAATCGTTTTTCCCCCCCACTGGGACTCTCAAGAGAACTCTAGTTCTGAGGGTCTGTGCAACATCTTTATTATACTGATCCTGAATAAACAACGGTGAGATGGCACTGGGCAGGGGAGACACAGGACAGGGGCACTGACTATCAGCATTAGGCTCCTCCCTCGCCACTTGGTGAACCCGTGTGGAATCCAGGCCTGCATGTTGTTAACTGCTTCTGAGTCACTAATGAATAACTCATCTCCCTTCTCCAGTAAACATGGCTGTCTTCCCTCTGGACCTGTTCAGTCCAGAGGAAAATCAAATCCTTGTCATGCAGGCATGTGAAGATGAGTGACACCCTCCCTGAGCACAGTACACAAGACTATACTGAACTCATTCCTCCCTGATCCCATGACTTCTCGGTGATTTGAGAGGGCGTATGAGATAGAGGGCGGAGGAGACAGAGCTACACGGGGCTCTATAATGGCTTCAGAGACTTGTCTATCCATATTCCTCAGGATGCAATCCCCCTATCTAGCTTCTGGCAAATGACCTATGGTAACATGGGGTGGGAGGCATCCACAATGGATCAGAAATACTGGCTGGCACCTACCGTCTTCTTGCTTGCTGCTCTGAGGTACACACCACTGCATTTTAGACTGTCTTTGGGGAAATACTGAGAACATTCTACGGCCCAAAGTCCACAGAAACTGAGCCCTGTAAATGTCCATGCAAAGGAACTTGGGAAAGACCATTCCTCACCAGAGTCTGAAGGTGGGATTGCAGCCCAGATGATGATGATGATGATGGTGGTGGTGGTGGTGGTGGTGGTGGTGGTGGTGGTGGTGGTGGTGGTGGTGGTGATGGTGATGATGATGGTTGTGGTGGTGATGATGGTGGTGGTGATGGTGGTGGCCTTTGAGACAGGGTCCTGATCTATAACTCATTGTGCAACTCAGTGCTTGCATGATAACAAAGTTTATTGGAGAACGGAAATTAGTTACTTGTTAATGATTCAGACCCAGTATGCAAAGCAGTAAACTCCCTGCCTGGATCCCACACAGATTTAATAAATAGATGAAAAGAACATAACGCAGACCTTAACAGGTAGTGTTCCTCTGTCTTGCTGTCTCGCTGTTGTTGGGTGCTCATGTTCAGTATAATAAGGCTGCTACACAGATCCTCAGAACTACAGCACTGGACTCATGGCAGTCCTCCTGCCACAGCCTCTCACGTTCTGGGATTGTAGGTCTATGCCACCATACTCAGCCATGGCACAATGACTCTGACCTCAGCTGCATGAAAGTCTCAAAGTCAACACATCCAGTAACCTGAGTCCTGATCTCTGTCCTACAGAAACCAGAGATAATGAACGCCATTGGTTTAAGTCACTAAGTGTTAGGGTCTCTTGTTACATGTATCAATGACTTAGTGTAGGGCTTTGATTTAGACTATCTTTTAGACAAAATGCTATTTGGGACAGAATGCTGTCTAGGGGCTTTAAAAACAGCACTTTTCATTGTCATCTTTAAATACAAAAGTCAAATTTACTTACATATATCCACATTTCACAGAATGTGTTATCTAAGGAAGAATATTTTGCAGACATAAATTTTCTTTTCTCTCACAAACCTATCTATACTTTGAAATGGTCTAAGATATTAAAGTTTTGGTTATTTTTCATTTCGCCTGCAGAGTTTAGGATGTGTGCCATGGGTTGTCAGCTGCTCTCTGTATGAAGGGATGCACCAACGGAGCATGGATTTTTTTTTAAAGCAGTGTTTACTCATTGGGGTAACTTTCAAACTACAAATTGAAAGCTGCTACTTTCCTGGCATAGCTTAATTCTAAGAGAATTCTCCAAAAAGAGTGTCCCTAAGAAATGACATGAATTTCTTTCTGTCTCTGAAACAGAACTCATGTGACAAACATTAGCTCTTTGAGTCAGGTATAATATTTAGGGGAGAGATGAGATGGTAAGAACAGAAAATAGATACACTTTGTGGCTAGGATCCCTTGCATAGAAACTCGGTCCCCATTTAAGGCACACATGGACTCACAGATACTTTATCTGAAAACTGGAAATCATGATTGAGTTTGTTCTCTCTCGAATAGATTTGATGACTCATATTTTTAACGGGATTTAGGCATGGAGTCCCAATCCTAACCTCTTTGTGCCTGATGGCTATTGTGAGGGGGATGGGTTTTCCATCCCCCTGTGACACAGGACATGTCAACTACACTGGGCAGGCCCCATGCTTAGGTTTAGATGACCAAGAAAAAATGCCCCCCCATGTTTTTATGTATGCTTTTCTTTGTTTTGTGTTTTCCTGAGAGTGTGTATGAAGTTGGGTGGATGGAATAGTGAGAGGGATTCAGGAGGAGATAAATAGGGGAAAGAAATGCAATCAGATATGTTGTATGAAAAAATAATAAAAACATCATATTAAAAATAAAAAATACCCCATTTGGAAATGCTATGTGCCCCCTGGGGATACCAAACCTTTCAATGTGTGCTGCAGAGAGGAAGCACTTAACCATAATTACAGTTCTCAGGTTTCTTTATGAGTTCTTTTACATATTAGTAAATTAATCATTATATTATTAACCTAGCCCTCTTAATAATAATTGCTTACCTCAGCTTAGGAATCCTTGTCCTATCCTACTTACTCCATAATTACAAGCTAAGACTTTCCCCTTCAAAGTACCTACTTTTCTAGAAATGTTTACAACTTTGTTCATCTGGTTAGGTCTGGCTTCACACCTTCCCCCAGATGGACAGCCAGGAATCCAGATGCAGTCCCTTCCATGTTTCCTCCACAAGCAGAAGGGATTCTGAGAATCTGTGTTTACAAAGATGGCTGAGTGGGAGGGGTCATGTCAAGGGTCCTGATTGTAGCCAATGTTCACATGGTAGAGACTCATGTTGGGCAAAATCATCTTTACTAAATGATTGTTGGTTGTGATGGGATCCCAGGGTGACCTTTCAAAAGGAGTCTTGGGGAAGAGGAGAGAAGTTGGTAGAGCATCCTTCTATGTAAAGACACAGGGAACCAATCATAAGGGTACTCCTGTTCAGTGAGTGGCTGACAGAATGTTCCTTCAGAACCTTCTGAGGAACAAATACACAAGCTTTTGCTTTGAAGGATTCTGGGGGCAGGACAGGCTGGACCTGACTGTTGTTAATGTAGTGATCCCACTGTTGTTAATGTAAGTAACCCCACTGTTAGTGTAGTCATCCCACTGTTGCTAGTGTAGTGATCCAATTGTTGCTAATGTAGTGATCCCACTGTTGTTAGTGTAGTGAACCCACTATTGTTATTGTAGTGATCCCACTGTTAATGTAGTGATCCCACTGTTGTTGGTGTAGTGATCCCACTGTTGCTAGTGTAGTGATCCCACTGTTGTTAGTGTAGTGATCTCACTGTTAATGTAGTGATCCCTCTGTTGTTGGTGTAGTGATCCCACTGTTATTAGTGTAGTGATTCCACTGTTGCTAGTGTAGTGATCCAATTGTTGCTAATGTAGTGATTCCACTTTTGTTAATGTAGTGATCCCACTGTTGTTGGTGTAGTGATCCCACTGTTATTAGTGTAGTGATCCCACTGTTGTTAGTATAGTGATCCTACTGTTAATGTAGTGATCCCACTGTTGTTGGTGTAGTGATCCCACTGTTATTAGTGTAGTGATCCCACTGTTGTTAGTATAGTGATTCTACTGTTAATGTAGTGATCCCACTGTTGTTGGTGTAGTGATCCCACTGTTATTAGTGTAGTGATCCCACTGTTGTTAGTGTAGTGATCCCACTGTTTGCTGATGTAATGGTTATCCAATTCAAGACAACTTCAGCTTGGAGCTGCAAATCCAGATTCCTTCAGGTACCCCTATGCACTAACTCCAGCTCCAGAGCAGCTCTGTGTTTTGGGGAACAGTGAAATGAGTTGAGATTTGTGGGAGCTGTATTGGATTTGGGCCTGGTTGCTTTGTCACTGTGTGGCACAAGAAGTTTACATTCACAGAATGTTGTCAGCCTGAACAAGACCCTTCTGGGTCTCTAGCAAGGTCTGACCCCTGCTGAGCCCTGCCCTTGCCTGTGGAAGCCTTTTGTCCCCAACTGGGAACAGTCTGGCCAGGTACTTCTCACCTGAGTCAGAATTAGGCTGGCCTTCCTGGTTATTTCCCTAATTTATTCAGGCCACATAGTCGGTCCTTTGTTACTGAAGTCTCAGCCAGGGTTCCCCACTGTGCTTGACAGATACCTGCTAAGTGGTGTTCTTTGGATATATAGTTTGGTCAATAAAGAAACCAGAAGCTCTCTTCCTCTTCTGGCTTGACACGAATAACCTGTGTGTGTGTGTGCTTCTTTCATCCCGCAGGCTTTCGCCCGATTCTCGGTACCGTGTCGGTGCTGGCGCCGACAGAGATTATCATATTCTGTGCATGTCCTGCTCTGCTGCTCAAAGCTCAAGGCATCATGGAGTGAAGCACGTAAGATGGTGCCTAGGTAAAAACTGTCCCAAATAGATGCTCAATTGTTCCAGTGAATTTAGAGGGAGAAAATGAACTCTCTTGGACAGCAGACATTCAAAATTAAAATTAAGACAGAAAACAATGCCCTTCACATGCCAGGTTCACCATAGAGCCTCTCTGAGCAGAGACCTCTCAGGGGCTCTTACCCCATGGGAAACACTAACTAGATCTCCAGGGACCTGGAGACCAGTGAGCTTTGGAAGGGGCTGGAAAAGAGAACAAGCTAGCCAGGGGTTAGATGTTTAGGCGACTACTCAAACCCAGCGTCAGATTTTAATAGAAAATTCCAGCCAGATTTTAGGGGGTAGGGGGCACACAGAACACTAACAAAGAGGATATACAGAAGGGAAATTGACTCAGATTTCATCAGGCTCTGGCAAGGCCAGGGAGTGCAGGCAAAATCCACTGGCAGCTGCTTTTTGTTTTAGTGCTAAATTGATCATTTCACTGGGAGATTGGGAATAAAAGCACAATGGGTATCTCCAAGGAGACTCATCTCCCCAGACCATGCCAGGAAACAGCTCTTTAAAGGAGTCATTGTGTTTCCTGCCAAGAAAATTTGTATTTCTCTCCTCTCCTCTAGGTGGCGGTGTGACTCATTAAAGAGGCTGTCCCAGGGCTGCCAAGGGTCTCAGGGTTCGAGATCATGGGGAAGGCGCATACAAGAAGCACTCTCAGAAGGTAGCAGGATAGAGAAAGATTGCTCTGCAGATGGGCAAGGGTCAGACTCACCGGTTCCACATTATAGGAAAACAACGCATACTCTTTATCTGGGGATATTTCATATCTGATGGCTCTTAACGATTCCTAAAGGAAAAAAAAAAGAAAAAAAGAACACAGAATTTACAAGTGTTACAACTTTGACTCTGCAGAGACACTGGTGCTGTTCTCAAAATCCTCTACTAAAATATGTTAAACAGTGAGCCAGCAACATTAAGTATGGCTATAGCTTTTCTTAGTTAGCCAATCAAAATGTAGTCAACGGGTGCTTTTTAAAAATTCTGTTAGAATTTTACTTGAAGTTTCAACAGAATGGTCCTTATTGTGTCTGCTGAAGCAAATCAATAGAAACAGAAAAAACAAGCATCATTTCCCTGTAAGACCCTGAGTCTCTCAGTGCTTAGTTGGCTCTTTTTCTCCGTATAGTTTGAAGGGTGTGCTAGGCAGAGTTGTTGCTAAAACAGAAGCAGATTCTACCCCTGCTCTGTGCCTTGTCTTTTCTCTGTTGTGGGAATCCTCAGGAGTCAGCTTGCAGAGGCTATGCTTGTTTTTCTGCCAAATTCCTTTGTCCAGATGACTGTCACCGTGAATATGCGCATCAGTCACCCACTCTGCCCTCTGTGCTTGCACACACTCCTGCTCCACCCCCTGCCCCCGAAGGACCGCATCATCTGCCTGGTGTCCATCACTCTATAGTGTGTCAGTGACCACTCGGAGACTCTTGAACCATGTCACTGAAGGTGATGTCACCTTAGGCATTTTGGTATCTCTTCAGATTCTTCTTGTGCAACAAGACTTCCAGGAAATGACTACAAGGAGTTGCTTTGCTTGCATTTTTGTTCGTTGTGCTAGCTATACTACCTCCACATGCCTTTATTCACGCCTTACTAAAGGCAGGGTAGCTGCATTCCAAGACTCTCATCATGAGCACCAAATCAGCACACACTGGGTCCTCTCCTCCAGTGGAACCCAGGGCTTAGCTTTCCATGCCCTTGTGCTCACATTTTCATCTACTGACCAAGATATAATATTATGCAGAGTGTGTTTGTGTTTCAAGAGACCTTACTAATTAGACATGGCTGAGCTATCAGTTCTTAACTCCTCACCAGCAGTACTGTAATAGCCACATAAAACCAAGCCTGCTATCACATTTTCTCCATTGGGGACACACATCACAACTTCCAGTTCTCAGGAGTGCTAGACCTGGGGAACCCTGTAAGTGCAAGAGCGCCCACAAATAAATATGTGGCAAAGGATATGCCGGTCTACAGGAAAAGAGCAGCTGCTCGAAGTGTGAGAGCTGAGTACGAAAGCAGATGGTTCAGTGCTCTGTGTCAGCTGACACACCAATGCAGGACCAATGCAGGACCAATGCAGGACGGCTCAACTGCATTCCTGCCATGATGGAAATGCATCTAATGTTCTGAGTGTAATCCTGCTGAGCACAGCAAGCCTTATCACCTGGAGAATCTCAGATCTAGAAGCTGTAAACAGAGGCAGGACCACATAGTGAAAGGTAGAAGTTTTAAGGTTGCCTCCCTAGACAAAAGTTTAGAGCAGAAGAAAGAAACTGGTCGGGCCCTGGAACTGCAATTACACCAGCCAGTTCAGCAACTCTCTCCCAGGAACCAGCTGACCATAAAGTTAGATTAAAATCTTCGAGAACAATCTTGAGAAACAGGAAGCTTCTCCCAGGAACTGGCGGACCATAAACTTAAACAATCCTGAGAAACAGGGAGTTTCTCCTTGTCATTTTTCACTGGTATTCTCAACATTTTCCAATGATGCCATCCCTACCCCCTTAGGTGGTAGTTTTTGTGGTTTCTTCCTTTAAATACCTCTTCTCCGAGCTACTCGTGGTCGAACTCCTCTGCCCCTGCATGGGATACGAGTCTCGACCCCAGTGTATTGGTTCCTATCAATAAACCTCATGTTTATTACAGCAAGGATGGTCTCACGTGCGTTCTTGGGGGGTCGAGTCATCCCGAGACTTGAGTGAGGGTCTCCCCGCTCCAGGGGTCTTTCATTAGCCGCTCCCATCAGCTGTGACTAAGAGCAGCACGACATGCCAGAGACGTGATCTATGTGTTTCTGTGGATGTGGGTGTGTAAGTGTTGTTTTAGGGTAAGAATTTAAGGTCTAGAGAGATGATTAATGTGCTTTTAAAAAGAATTCAAGAAATTTTGATAAATCGCTTTCCTCAAATGGCATCTGTACCCCACTGTGGGCACAACCTCACCATCCTCTGAAGCAATTTGTAGTGTGATCTTCCCTCATTTAACCAGTGTATGTGTAGGCTGGGGCTTCTGGGGTAGCTTAGTTCCTAGGCACATTTACTCTTCCCTCCTTATGGTAGAGGTAATACTGGCCTTTTCCTCACAACAGTGATCAGCCAAATCTGTACGCTCTGATATTCCCACGCCTGCTCCTAAAGGCCTGCATCCCACTCCAAATGCCTGCACTCAGCCCCTAAACCCCTGCATCCCACCTCACTACTCAGCCCAAATTGCTCTTCTGCAGGTGCCCAGGGTGTTGTTTTATTAATGTCATAGGTCAGCTGTCACCACACTAGATAACCTATCTTTCCCTCTGCACACTACTGTCTGGACTTGGTCACACACACACACACACACACACACACACACACACACACACACACCACACACACACACGCATGTTCATTCCTTCTACCTTGCTCCTAAGTCTTGCTCTATAGGTCTTCCCACATCCTCTGACTCCAAGCCCTAAAGTGCAGAACTAACACTGACTAGGATCTTCACTTTTCTAGAGAAAAACATTCTATGACACCATTCAATCTCAGGGCTCTAAAAACCATGCACCTGCTGAGAAGTCCTGTACACACATCCCATCCCCTACTGAGGTATCTGAAGCCCAAATAGGGCCATGGGTAGACAACCGTTTATTTGCAGCTCTGCCTGGATGTCTCATGGTTACACTGAGTAAGGACCCCAGGCCTCTGTCCTCTCTCTCCAGCTTCTCTTACTTTTTCCTCTCAGATGTAACTGCTCACAGTAGCTCAGCCAACTCCCTTCTCCTCTCACTGCCTCTCCTCTCCTCCTGCTTCCTCTTGTTCCCTAGCTCCTCCTTTTCTATACTCTCTTCTTTCTTCTGTGTTTTCTATTCAGTTGCTCAGAATCCTCTGAACTCTCTGTGGGGAGGTATTTGGAGCCCCCACTGTCTTCCCTCACCTAGGGAGATCACATTACCTTGAGATCCAGCCTCTTCCTTGGCTGGGCTTCATAGATAACCAGACGCCCACAGCCATCTGTGTTACATCATTGAGATGTGTAACTCACAATCTGTTTCCCTGCTGGGAATCCTCATCAGCTTCCTACCTCAGCAGGGGTCGTCACTACCTAGGGCTCTGGTGACAAGTAGGACCAGCCTAGTCATGTCTTCCCCAATCCACTACCATAACCTGCCTACCTCTTTTCCTTTTACTCTTTATTCCAACATTCCTTTCTCTACACCTTCCAGAGCAAACCAGCCATGCAGCCATGTAAGGTTTGTACTTCCTCGTTCTTCTTTTTTTCTTTTTAAAAATTTTTAATTGCATTTTTATTTACATTTCAAATGGTATCCATTTTTCCACTTTCCCCTCCAGAAACCCACTATCCCACACCCCTGCTTCTATGAGGGTGCTCCTCACCAACTCAATCCCTCCCTCCCACCTCCCTTCCCTGACATTGCCCTACACTGAGGCATCAAACCTTGACAGGGCCAAGGGCTTCTCCTCCCATTGATGTCTGACAAGGCCATCCTCTGCTACATATTCGGATGGAGCCATAGGTCCATCCTTGTGTTCTCTTGGGATGGCAGTTTAGTCCCTGGGAGCTCTGGGGGGTTTGGTTGGTTCAGTTACTTCAGTCCTTTCTCTAACTCCTCCATTGGGGACCTTGTTCTCAGTTCAATGGTTGGCTGCTAGCATCTGCCTCTGTATTTGTAAAAGTCTGGCAGAGGCTCTCAGGAGACAGCTATATCAGGCTCCTATCAGCATGTATTTCTTGGCATCTGCAATATTGTCTGGGTTTGGTGGCTGTATATGGGATGAATCCCCATGTGGGGAAGGCTCTGAATGGCCTTTCCTTCAGTCTCTGTTCCACACTTTGTCTCCATATTTTCTCCTGTGAGTATTTTTGTTTCCCCTTCTAAGAAGGTCTGAATCATCCACACTTTGGTCTTCCTTCTTCTTGAGCTTCATGTGGTTTGTGAATTGTATCTTGGGTATTCTGAGTTTTTGGGCTAATATCCACTTATCAGTGAGTGCATACCATGTGTGTTCTTTTGTGACTGGGTTTACCTCACTCAGGATGATATTTTTTTAGTTCCATCTATTTGCCTAAGAATTTCATGTAGTCATTGTTTTTAATAGCTGAGTAATACTCCATTTTGTAAATGTACCAGATTTTTTGTATCCATTTCTCTGTTGAAGGACATCTGGGTTCTTCCCAGTTTCTGGCTATAATAAATAAGGCTACTATGAACATAGTAGAGCATGTGTCTATGTTGTATGTTGGAGCATCTTTTGGTCATAAGCCCATGAGTGATATACCTGGGTCCTCAGGCAGTACTATGTCCAATTTTCTGAGGAACCGCCAGACTGACTTCCACAGTGGTTGTACCAGCTTAAAATCCTACCAAAAATGGAGAAGTATTCCTCTTTCTCTACATCTTTACCAACGTCTGCTGTCACCTGAGTTTTTGATCTTAGTCATTCTGACTGATGTGAGGTGGAATCTCAGAGTTGTTTTGATTTGCATTTCCCTGATGACTAAGGATGTTGTGCTTCGTGACCATTTGAGATTGCACAGTTGAGAATTCTTTGTTTAGCTCTGTACCCCAATTTTTAAAAGGGTTATTTGATTCTCTAGAGTCTAACTTCTTGAGTTCTTTGTATATATTGGACATTAGCCCAATGGTAGGATTGGTAAAGATCTTTTTCCAATCTGTTGGTTGCTGTTTTGTACTATTGACAGTATCCTTTGCCTTACAGAAGCTTTGCAGTTTTACAAAGTCTCATTTGTTGATTCTTGATCTTAGAGCATAAGCCATTGACGTTCTGTACAGGAAAATTACCCCAGTGCCCATGTGTTCAAGGCTCTTCCACACTTTCTCTTCTATTAGTTTCAATGTAGATCCTCTTGGACTTGAACTTTATACAATGTGATAAGAATGGATTGATCGATTTGGGCTGGAGAGATGGATCAGTGTTTAAGAGCAACCAACTGCTCTTCTAGAGGTCATGAGTTCAAATACCACCAACCACATGGTGGCTCACAACCATCTGTAATGAGAACTGATTCTCTCTTCTGTGTGTGCCTGAAGACAACAACAGTGTACTTAGATATAATAAATAAATAAATCTTGATTTAAAAAAAGAATGAATCAATTTGCCTTTCTCTACATGCTGACCTCCAGTTGAACCAGCACCATTTGTTGAAAATGCTATCTTTTTTCCACTGGATGTCTTTAGCTCCTTTGTTAAAGCTCAAGTGACCGTAGGTGTGTGGGTTCATGTTCATTTCTGGGTCTTCAGTTCTATTTCATTGATCTACCTGCCTGTCTCTGTACCAAAACCATGCAGCTCTTAACTATTGCTCTGTAATACAGCTTGAGGTCAGGGATGGTGATTCTCCTAGAAGTTCTTTTATTGTTCTTTTTATTGTTGAGGATAGTTTTCACTATCCTGGATTTTTAGTTATTTCAAATGAATTTGCAGATTGCTCTTTCTAACTGTGTGAAGAATTGACTTAGGAGTTTGATGGGGATTATATTGAATCTGTAGATTGTTTTAGGCAAGATGGTTATTTTTACTATATTAATCCTGCCAATCCGTGAGCATGGGAAGTCTTTCCATCTTCTGAGATCTTCTTCAATTTCTTTCTTCAGAGACTTGAACTTCTTGTCATACAGATCTTTCACTTGCTTGGTGAGAGTCACCCTAAGGTATTTTATGTTATTTGTGACTATTGTGAAGGATGTCATATCCCTAATTTATTTCTCAACCTGTTTATCCTTTGAGTAGAGGAAGGCTACTGATTTGTTTGAGTTAATTTTATACCCAGCCACTTTGCTAAAGTTGTTTATCAGGCTTAGGATTTCTCTGGTGGAATTTTTGGGGTCACTTAAGTATACTAGCATATCAATTGAAAATAGTGCTATTTTGAGTTCTTCTTTTCTAAGTTGTATCCTTTTGACCTCTTTTTGTTGTCTGATTGCTCTGGCTAGTACTTTGAGTACTATATTAAATAAGTAGGGAGAGAGTGGGCAGCCTTGTCTAGTCCCTGATTTAAATGGGATTGCTTCAAGTTTCTCTCCATTTAGTTTGATGTTGGCTACTGGTTTGCTATATATTGCTTTTACTATGTTTAGGTATGGGGCCTTGAAATCCTGATCTTTCCAAGACTTTTATCATGAAAACGTGTTGAATTTTATCAAATGCTTTCTCAGCGTCTAAGGAGATGATCATGTGGTTCTTTTTCTTTTAAGTTTGTTCATGTAGTGGATTTCATTGATGGATTTCCGTATATTGAACCAACCCTACATCCCTGAGATGAAGCCTATTTGATCATGATGGATGATTGTCTTGATGTGTTCTTGGATTCAGTTTAAGAGAATCTTATTGAGTATTTTGGCATCAATATTCATAAGGGAAATTGGTCTGAAGTTCTCTTTCTTAGGTCTTTGTGTGGTTTAGATATAAGAGTAATTGTGGCTTCATAGAATGAATTAGGTAGTGCTTCTTCTGTTTCTATTTTGTGGAATAGTTTGGAAGTATTGGTATTAGGTCTTCTTTGAAGATCTGATTTAGCACCAAACCCATCTACCCATTTGGTCCTGGGATTTTTTTTGTTTGTTTGTTTGGGAGACATTTAGCGACTGCTTCTTATTTCTTTAGGAGTTATGGACTGGGGCTGTTTAGATGGTTTACCTGATACTGGTTTAACTTTGGTACCTGATATCTGTCTAGAAAATTGTCCATTTCATCCAGATTTTCCAGTTTTGCTGAGTATAGGCTTTTGTAGTAAAACATGATGATGTTTTTGGATTGCCTCAGTTTCTTTTGTTGTGTCTTCCTTTTCGTTTCTGATTTTGTTAATTTGGATACTGTTTATATGCCCTTTGGTTTGTCTGGCTAAGTGTTTATCTATCTTGTTGTTTTTCTCAAAAAACCAGCTCCTGGTTTTGTTGATTCTTTTTCTAGTTCTTTTTGTTTCTGCTTTGCTGATTTCAGCCATGAGTTTGATTATGAACTGTGGTCTACTCCCCTTGGGTGTATTTGCTTCTTTTCAAGAGCTTTCAGGTGTGCTGTCAATGTATGCTAGTGTATGTTCTCTCCTGTTCTTTCTGCAGGCACTCAGAGCTATGAGTCTTCCTCTTAGCACTGCTCATTGTGTCCCATTAGTTTGGGTTTGTTGTATCTTCATTATCATTAAATTCTAAAATGTCTTTAGTTTCTTTCATCATTTCTTCCTTGACCAAGTTATAATTGAGTAGAGCATTGTTCAGCTTCCATGTGTATGTGGGCTATTTGACACTTTTGTTGTTATTGAAGACTAGCCTTAGTCCATGGTTATCTGATAGGATGCATGGGATTATTTGTATGATTTTGTATCTGTTGAGGCCTGTTTTGTGACCAATTTTATGGTATATTTTGGAGAAGGTACCATGAGGTGCTGAGAAGAAGGTATATTCTTTTGTGTTAGGATGAAATGTTCTATAGATATCTATCAAATTCACTTGGTTCATAACTTCTGCTAGTTTCACTGAGTCTCTGTTTAATTTCAGTTTCCATGACCTGTCCATTGATGAGAGTGGAGTGTTGAAGTCTCCCACTATTATTGTGTGAGGTGCAATCAATGTGTGCTTTGAGTTTTAGTAAAGTTTATTTTATGAATGTGAGTGCCCTTGCATTTGAAGCATAGTTATTCCAAATTGAGAGTTCATCTTGGTGGATTTTTTCCTTTGATGAGCCTTATCTTTTTTGATAACTTTTGGTTGAAAGTCAATTTTATTTGATAGTAGAATGACTACTCCAGCTTGTTTCTTGGGACCATTTGCTTGGAAACTTTTTCCCCAGCCTTTTACTCTGAGGAAGTGTCTGTCTTTGTCACTAAGGTATGTTTCTTGTATGCAGCAAAACGCTGGGTCCTGTTTATGTATCCAGTCTGTAAGTCTATGCCTTTTTATTGGGGAATTAAACATTGATGTTGAGAGATATTAGGACCAATGATTGTTGTTTCCTATTGTTTTTGTTGTTAGAGATGGAATTATGTTTGTGTGGCTATCTTCTTTTGGGTTAGTTTAAAGAACATTAATTTCTTGCTTTTTCTAGGGTGTAGCTTCCCTCCTTGTGTTGGAGTTTTCTATTATCCTGTGTAAGGCTGGATTTGTGGAAGTTTATTGTGTAAATTTTGTTTTGTCATGGAATATCTTGGTTTCTTCATCTACTGATGGAGTTTTGCTGGTTTTAGTCTCCTGGGCTGGCATTTGTGTTCTCTTATGGTCTGTCTGACATCTGTCCAGGATCTTCTAGCTTTCATAGTCTTCATTAAGAATTCTGGTGTAATTCTGATAGTTCTGCCCTTATTTGTTACTTGACCTTTTTCTGCTATAAAATGAACTTTTACTGCTTTTAATATTCTTTCTTTGTTTAGGGCATTTGGTGTTTTGACTATAATGTTGTGGAAGGAATTTATTTTGTGGTCCAATCCATTTGGAGTTCTGTAGGCTTCTTGTATGCTTATGGACACCTCTTTCTTTAGGTTAGGGAAGTTTTCTTCTATAATTTTGTTGAAGATATTAACTGGCCCTTTAAGTTGGAAATCTTTGCTTTCTTCTATACCTATTATCCTTAGGTAATTATACCTATTATCTCATTGTGTCCTGAATTTCCTGGATGTTTTGGGTTAGGATATTTTTACATTTTGCATTTTCTTTGACTGTTGTGTCAATATTTTCTATGGTATCTTATGCTCCTAAGATTCTTTGTTCTATCTCTTGTATTCTGTTTGTGATGTTTGTATCTATGACTTCTGATCTCATTCATAGGTTTTATATCTCCATGGTTGTCTCCTTTTGTGATTTCTTCATTTCTTCTATTTCCATTTTTGACCCTGGATGGTTTTGTTCAATTCCTTTACCTGTTTGCTTGTATTTTCCTATAATTCTTTAAGGGAATTTTTGTGTTTCCTCTTCAAGGATCTGTTTACCTGTGTTGTCCTGTCTTTTTTTAAGGGAGTTATTTATGACCTTCTTAAAGTCATCTAAAATCATCATGAGATGTGACTTTAAATTAAATCTTGCTTTTCTGGTGTGTTGGACTATCCTGGACTTCCTGTGGTGGGAGAACTGGGCTCTGAAGATGCCAAGTGGCCTTGGTTTCTGTTGCTTATGTTCTTGCACTTGCCTCTCACCATGTGGTTATCTCTGGTGTTAGCTGGTCTTACTGTCTTTGACAGTGGCTTGACCCTCCTGTAATTCTGTGTGTCAGCATTTGTGAGGGACAAGCTCTCTTCTGACAGGATCCGGGCACAGAGAGCTATGGCACAGGATCAGCTCTGGATGCACAGAAACTGGAAGGATCCTATCCCAGACTGCTCCTCCTATGTCTCAAGGGCTCCAGGCGGGTCCCTCGGTGCAGAAGTTGTAGTCCTGCCTGTGCTCTCAGGTGTGTCAGCACTCTTGGGAGACCAGCTCTTCCAGTGGGCACAGAGGACTGTCTGCACTTCCTCTTTGCTCCCTGGAATGTTTCAAGCTTTCTTTTCTTTAAGGTCATCCTCTGTGTAAGTCCTTCAGTGGCTAGTGGGTGGAGAAAGGATCCAACAGCCTTACCACCACTCCATTAAGCACCCTTCTGATTGTTTCTGTGACAGAACCATTTTCTACGATAGTTTCCACCCTACCTATTATCCCACAATGTTATTCTCCTCAAGAGGAAGGTGGATGGTTCCAATCTTTAGTCTCCCTCAACAGTTTTGTAGGGATTGTTTGCATGCAGAGTTCACCTCCATTTTAGATAAAATATCAGATGATATCTCAATGCTAATACACATAAGTTACTAACATACAGGAATTTAATGGATTTGGGAATCCTAACTTTACATTTAAAGTGCTGTTAAATTTGGGTTTATGTCTAAAAAAATAGATTCCCTGGAATTTTCTTCACAGTCATCTTTTCTATAAATAGATTCTTCTACTCTTCCTTATGTGGCACTGTGAAGGAGGTGAGCACTGTGAGTTGCTGGACTGTGAAGGTGAGGCAGTCAGCCTTTGCCCCTTTATTCAGTGGCTGTAGAGGCTTGCTGGGTGATGTCATCTGCCTGCTCATTAGTAATTTGCTCTGAGATTTTGTAATGAATATTTGTTGGGTTTTTTTTCCTTTCATCTATGTACAAGGGGATTTTGTTGTTTTGTTCATTTTAGTCTGTCAATATGATAAATGATATTGTTTTCTCTTTAGATGGCAAGTCAACCTTATGTTCCCAGAATAAATTATACCATGATGTATTATCTCCTGTGTATGTTTTTGAGCTTCATGTATCCTTGTTACATTGAAGATTTCTGCATCTGTGAGCATGAGGAAGATTGTTCTCTAGTAGTGTATTGGTTGGGTTTTCATCTCTAGGTGCTGCTGGCTGCAAAATGGACTTGGGGAACATTTCCTTCTTCATCCTCTGCTCTTTGTTCAGTCTTTCTCCCTTTTCTGTTGCTATAACAAAGGATTCAAGACAAAGCAATTTACAGAGTAACAGTTGACTTGTTTCAAAGTTCTACAATCTGGGAAGTCTGAGAAGCACAGGCATATGGTGGTCTGTCTGTCTGCACCATGACACTGAGAGAAAAGAATGGATAGCACCTTAGGAGTCTCTTCCCTTGTTTCAGAGCCACTCATTGTTGTCGTAGGACCAGTTCCCCAAGGCCTCACCCATCCCTGATTATGACAGAAATGTTCCACCTCCTCACTCACATAAGAATTTGGGAACTGGTTTTCTGATACATGAATGGGGGGGACATATTCACAACATAGTATAACTTCAAATAAAACTGATGTCACCTCTTCCTTAAATATTGGGAAGCCCTTTGGGCTTTACATTTTCTTTTTGTAGTAGAAATTATTTCTTCAATTTCTCATAGCCATTAGGGGCTGTCTCATTTAATTTTCCATTATTGTGTTACAATACCATAACCAAGGAAATGTTGCAAAGAAATAATTTATTTGGGCTTACAGTTTCAGAGGGTTAGAGTTCATGAGCATCATGGCAGGGAGCATGGCAGTGGACAGGCAGGCATGATTCTGGAGCAGTAGCTGAGTATTTGTATCAATTGCTAAGCTCTGGCAAGACAGGATAAACTGGTCTTTCATAATTCCTGCTTCACTTAAGGTCTGTAAGATGGTTCTGGGCCAGAAGGCTGAAGATAGATGTTCCAACATTATAAGGAATATTGGGGTCTGTCCAGGCAGTCAGTTGTCTCTACAAATTGTATACATTTTGAAATATTCAGATAATATTTAATTCCTTCTCAGATCTTTGACAGGGTTGAAGACTAGTTACAGTCTCATAACTGAACTTAAGTTGTTCAGCATTTAGGAAGACAGTCCGGATTTGAAAGGATGGTTTTCAGGTAGTAATGCAAGAGATTCAGAACAATAAAATCTTTAAGTTAGGATACATGATATAATACCTTATCTAAATTGTCAAATATGATGGACTGGATGTTATAAGTGTATATCATACTTTACAATTGACCTAATTGTTTTAATTGTGTTCAAGGTATACCTGAGAAAAAAGTACCTTTTTAATAAAAGGAGAAATGTGGCTGCTTGTCTTCTATTAATTTGCACAAGGGTCTCCATTATAGCTTTTGGGAACTTGCCTCCAGTTATTTCTTATTAGTAAATAAAGATGCCAGCAGCTAATTGCTGGGGAGGAGAGAGAGAGAGAGGCAGGATGTTATGGTCCCTGGGCTTGGGACCATGAAGAAAAGGAGGAAAGAGGAGAGATGACATGCTTGAGGGGGTTGCACAGCAGAGAGGCAAAGCTGCCCTGTAAAGGGGGTGGAGGAGCATGGCCCAAAGTGCTGCTCAATTGGGACAGCCAAAATGGAACACAGAAATTAGTAAGTAGTAACTTGGAATTACTGATGGGATGTAGATTCTAATAACATGGAAGCTAGGCAGTTGTCCAGCTATTGTCCTCTGTAAGGCATATTAAATATAAAGACTATATGTGTATGTTTCATTTGGGAACAGAAACCATTGAGGTGGGAAGCAACCTCGCACTGGGCTTTATTAAAAATTTAGTACTATAAATTGTGACTTCAGAAAGCCTGTGTGTGATTTGCATCCATTTACGTCATTTTCTATATGAGAATTTGAGAATTTCTTACTTGCACATACTTCTGTAAAATAGAAATAACATTTGTTCCCACCTTGTGACCAATGTGAACATTCAAGGGAGTAAAAATATGACCCAATCACAAGGATACAATGCTAGTGTTGCCACTGATCTGAGCATGATGTCTTTAGTGTACTTTCAATATAGGTTAGCAGTTCTCTACCTGTTGGTCATGACCTCCACAGGGGTATGATAGCCTACATAGCAGATATTTGTACTCTAATTCACAACAGTAGCACAATTATGGTCATAAAGTAGTAATGAAATAATTTTATGGTTGGCTCACCACCACATGAGAAACTGTATTAAAGGGTCATGCATTAGGAATGTTGAGAAACCACTGTCATAGGTTAAAAAAAGCACGTTACTATAAATGTGGGACTTTGTGCTTATCTCAGGTGTCCAATCTTATATATGAGGTTGTGCTTTGAGTCATAAATGTCTCAAATGCTTGTTCTCCAGCTTCAAGATATAGGATGTGGTTGGAGTAAGCCTCTATAGGATGGCCAATGGTTCTTTATTCCAGTTCTACTATTTTTGCTTCTTGATCTACCATGACATGGGCTTCTGCTGCTGCAAGCTTTTATCACCCCAAAGGGAGTAATACCTCCATGCCTTGTGTCATGATGGATTGAGCCAAAATAACCTTTTCTTAAATGCCTCTGTCAGGTGGTTCCCCGTGATCTATAGGCAGTTAGTGGTTGATGAAGAAGAGAGAGACATGGCAAGACGCTCATCCTTTTTCAGTTAACCTTTTACCCATAGTCCTGTAGACAACCCTAATGAAACTCATTGGTTCATCAAAACAACAGAATCCCCAGAACTTTATTTCATGTATATGAATACACTGTAGCTGTCTTCAGATACACCAGAAGAGGGCATCGGATCCCTGTTGCAGATTGTTGTGAGCCACCATGTGGTTGCTGGGATTTGAACTCAGGACCTCTGGAAGAGCAGTCGGTGCTCTTAACCACTGAGCCATCTCTCCAGCCCTAATCCCCAGAACTTTAAAATCAGCAAGGAATGAATTGCTAAGAGGAGGGGGATGTTAGCATGAGTGAGAGGGGACAAAAGAGACAAGCGGAGCTGTGATGAAAGACATCATATAAACACATGGAAATGGCATGAAAACTTTTATTATATGTAAATTAATGCATGTTAATAAAACTTAAATGTTTAACTAAGGTTTTATCAGGATTCTAATTAGAATCATATTGGAGTTTGGTGTCAGTGTTCAGAGAATTGACATTTTGATATATCATCTTTAAAAGTTTTCAAATCTTTTTTTTTTTTTTTTGGATGGCAGCACTGAGGTTTATTAGAGCATTGTGATGCATGGTTTGCCCATGGTGCTCTTGATGTACAAAGCCCTGATGCTTGAGAAGCCAGTTTTTCTTGAGCAAGGACACCAAGAAATTGACAGCTAGGTGGATGTTGTAGACCATCATCAGTCATCTTCACGTGACCAATGGCAACAGCCAAACACAGCACCTTCTTCATCTGGAACTTGATGGGGATGCCACCTTATCCACTTTGGCCACTATGTTTTCATTGTGTGTCAGCAGAGAAAGGAACTTGCCGACCTTCTTTAGACCTGCGCCCAGGATATGTAGAATCTGCTTGATCAGAGACAAAAAGGCATCCTACTTCTTGGCCAGCTTTTTGACCATCTTCTTGTTCTTATTAAGCTTCTTGAGCACTCAATGTCTATGTGGGGGAGATCCACAGTCTTAGCTTCGTCATAGTGCTGCTGGTCCCCCAGGATGCACACCAAGAACTTGGGGCAAGGGGTGGACTTAAGCCTGATGGTGCCTGAGAAGTGTTTGTCCTTCTGAGGGTCATAGTTTTTTCTGGCTGATCTGCAGCTCCACCATCTCCAGAAATTTGTGGCGCTTACACTGGTTCCTGTGCAGAACTTCTCGCACAGTCTTGTACAGGGTGTCATGTGAGACTTTGCTGCTCATGGCTCTTTAACAAGATTTTATGGTCTGTCTTACTCAAAGCTTTCCCTGTAGAAGAGGCATAAATGGATGGAAAATGGTAAAACAGCAGAATGTTCCTGCTTGCCTGCAGATAGTGGCAGGGGGAGTAAAATCTTTGCTGCTTTTAGAACAATCTTCTTGTGAAATCCACAAAGAGAGAAGTAAAGTATGTGATGAGGTTGGTAAAAGGCAAACATTGATGGGTTTCCTGACTCACAGGAGGTCATACATGTAATTCAATTGAACACCTGTCAAACTCAAAGGGACAGCATTGCTTGCCCTCATCTCCTGAGCTTGCCTCTGTCCCCTGTTTCATCTAAACATAATCATTTGGAACCAGACAGATTCAAGACCTGAGGTCACTACAGTGAATGGCAGGGAACACAAGGTGCAATAGCCAATCAGCAGGTTGGGAGGGAGCCTGTTCTGATAGCTTTGTCTGAGTCTTCTCTGACCTGGGGAGTTCCTGGGCCTCTGCTGCATCTATATGGAGTCTTTAGGCTAAGTTGTGTGTTCTGTTCTGCAGCTTGTTTATTCCAGAGCACATTTAGTGACCTCCAGGAATAGGCCTTAGCATACGATGGTGCCCCCTTGCACAACCAAGTCACAACCATCGTACTGCAGCAGGGCATCCTTATTAGAGGTGGACCATGACCTCAGCCCACTAAGACACACATAACCTCCATGTATCTGAGGTAAGGCTCATAGCAAACACATCATCAGAGGTTTTGTTTTTAGCAGCATCTGTTACCCAGGCCAACTGTGGCCTAAAAATAGTAGATGGAAATTTCCAGAAGTGACTCATTTGGAGTTGGGTGCCATGATGCATGACTTCAGGGGCCATCTGCCTTGGGTGTGACCTGTGTCTTTGCCCAGCAAACCCATACAGTGCACACACTACAAACTCATTTGACATTCAGCACAAGCCTCAGGGATCAGACTGACTGTCACAATACTGCAGTGCTGAGGTCAAGCCATTCTTTTCTCACACAATGATGACCTAAAAGCACAAAAGTGGCAAGGCTAGCAATCTGAGTGTGCCAAAGGGATGCCTTCACAGGCTGCCCTTCAGAGAAAGAAATGGAAAGAGAAACAAACCTCACCCTATGATAAGAATGAATTCCCCACCTGTACTTGTGAAGGAGAAGAAAGCATATGTTAGCTTTATTGACTGTCATTCTCCAATGCTCAGGAGCCAAGGCATGGTGTGCTCACTGAGGGTGAAAGGGCATTGATCCTAGGAGTTTGGGTGGAGCGCATGGATGCAAGCATTAACTGAGCACCTTGAAGGCTGTCCTTTGGGGCTAAGGCATTCCACTCTAGTATGGAATCAATCAAAGCTCTTTGAGCTCCAAGCCATCAGCTGTAAAACTCAGAGAAGAAATCTTTTATTGTCTTATTTTCTGACCTGTTCTGCTGAGGCATTACATCCTTCAGACACAGAGCTTGGAGGAATTGAGCTGTAACTGACCTGGAAGCCTCCTCCCTGAGCACTGGCTCTTGTAGTATTGGAAGGTGCTATGCCAACTGCCAAGGGAGAAAAGCAATCAACAGCCTTGCCCAGCTGCAAGACCTCTGAAGCACAACAGTGACCAGAATGGCAAGACACCCCAAGTGGTACAATGGTGGCCCTCACATGCAGGGGGCAGACAATAGCCATCTAATAGGACTTAATGGCTGCTCAACACAAGAGAAATGATGCTTGGAACTTTAAACCCAACCATATAACTGTGACATCCTGAGAGGTCATAGACCCTCAAGGAGAACCTGTTACTACCATTTTCTTAAACCAATATAATTTCTAACTGTATTCTAAATAGTTATTCTTATACCCACAGGTAGGCATAACTTTCATCCCTCATCAAAAAACGTGTTGTTGTAGCAGATAGGACTACCATAGAGATCCACAACTGGCCAAATACACTCCCAGCCCCAGGTTGTATATCTATAATGCAACTCTTACGACTAAGTTTCAAGAAAGAGTGCAGAAGACTGGGTAGAAAGATTGTAAGAGGTAGAGGCCAGGATACTTTCTGGGTGATAGTATCTTGTGCATATTATCGGGAGTACACACATAAAATATCAACTATATGGTCACTCAAACAAGACATGCACAACAACAAACCAGCTGGCATGCAAACATGGAAGGGAAAAAATGAAAAATTTCATGAGGCGCTAGATAAACAGCTAACGGCAACTAATCCTTGCTATTAAGTCATCTGATTCCTAGTGATCATCCCTAAACACATGTATATGTGACAGCACCAAAGATAGATGATAGGATGATAGATACAGAAATTGATAGATAGATAGATAGATAGATAGATAGATAGATAGATAGATAGATAGATTGATAGATGACATACTAGCTGGGAAAAGCACAAGAGGAGATGAAGGGTAGGAGGGAAGGGTAGAAATAATGCAAATGTAGTACTCACATATGCCATTCTCAAAAACAAACCAACACATAAACGAGAAGAACCTTTAACTGTCCTGGTGAGTTCTATGTCAACCTGACATAAACTAGATTTACGTGAAGAAGGGAACTTCAATTAAGAACATGTCTCGGTAAGATCGAGCTGCAAGGCATTTTCTTAATTAGGGATTGATGGGGGGGGGCAGCCCACTGTGAGTAGTTCCACCCCTGGGCTATGTCCCTCCATGGCCTCCGCATCATTCCTGCCTTGCTTGAGCTCCTGCCCTGACTTCCTTCAGGATGAACAGTGCTGTGGAAATGTGAGCCAAATAAACCCTTTCAACCCAAAATTTCTTTGGTCATGGTGTTTTATCACAGCAATAGAAACCTAGACTAAGACGGTAATAAAACATAATTATCACATATTTTGGTTTGTGGGGTCCATAAGAATTTTACTATGTGAGGCCATTGTGTGTGCAGGGTTTAGGGTCCTTCTTGTCACACTGTAGGCAGAGTTCAGAGTGTGATGAACTATCAGCTTCTCACCGAAATAACCTTGTGGAATCATTTGTCTTTAGGTGGCCTGGTGTGATGGTTAGTTTGAATTCTCAGTCTTGAGAATCTCAGGGAAGGCTGTCCTGAGGGAGGGCATGTTTGTAGAGATTATCTTAACTGAGGTGAGTAGATCTCCCACAAACTTGAACTGGCTGGATAGGAGCCAGGAGTGGGAGCATTGTGGGGCTGGTCAGTCCCAATTCCATTTCTGTGAGAAAATGAACCATGGCCACCAGATCGTCCTATTTTTCAGAAGATGCCAGAAATCTGAATTTCAAGTTGTAATAAACCAGTCCTTAGCCAAGCAAAATATTTGAGGGATAGCACAAGCTGCCAGCCTCCATGAGATAGCAAAGATGGGTCATTTTCCCTTCTAGGGTTTACTCGTATGCTACACTAAACCGAGCCTCAGATCAGAGATTCCTTGCAGGCTGCACTGATCTGCCAGTGTTACCACATGCTCTTCATTTGTGAGTATGGACAGCAGTGAGTAGGAGCAGCTGAAGCAAATCAGGGTCTGAGGCCTGGGGAATCTGTTGTTCCCAGGTACAACTGTGTCCTAGATTCAGGGACAGATGGGTAAGTGGCTAAGGGAAAAGGCTTAGTTCTCCCAAACTTAGCCCCTAGTTGGGCAGAGTGGACAGCTGTGCATGAAGCCCGGGGTAGAAATTAATTAAAGTGCAGCAGGTGGCAACATTATCCAGTGGCTCACTGGCGGAAGGAAACAGGAAGAGAGGAGACCTCATGTTTTGATTCCCAGGAATCCTGCAGTTCCTCTGCAGGCTGTGGCTGCTCTGGTCTCCAAGCAGTTGCCTAATTATGCCCCTCTTGTGAAGAGAAGGGCTAATTAATGTGCAGAGATCAAGATAATATTTAAATTTGATGTCTAATAGTGATGTAAGAAGATGTAAGTTAGAGAAACAAAATGCTTTGTATTTAAATGTTAATCTGGAGACTAAAAGAAGTAATTAGCTTAAGTTAGATTAGCAGGGAAGTGAGGCATAGTGAGGAGGACAGACACAATGTGGCATAGATGGCTTCTGGACAGCCGGCCTTCCCTTCCAAGAACACCCAAGCCCCTATACTACTCTTCATATTTATCGAAGGAGGGCAGCAATGCCTCATCTCTTTGGAACACGAGGTTCAAATTTTATGAACCAGACTAAAATTATTGAATAAACGCCATGAGACAGCAGCTGTGTAAAGCGCATTAGGAAACAATACCGAGTCCTGGCAGCCAGCAAGATGGGTTACTGCACGGTTCCTATTTAACTCCTGGCCCTTTTGATACAATGGTGGTGTCCTCCATGACTTACCGCTGTGTTAGCATCCTGCTGGAGTTTACAGAGCATCATGAATCCTTTTCATACTACCTCTGAGAGCTGTTGTTTTAAGAGCTTCATCCTAATTCACCGTTTCCCTGCACTCACCTCAGTGCCCAAGTTTCAGATATCTTTGTTAATGTAAGTCACTGCACCTTCTGGTTTTACCTTTACTAGTGAGAACCTCCTCAGAGCAGCTCCAAATGTACAGGTTTTTTTATTGCTCTTGAAATGTGTTTCTGGGATTCCTTACTGTCTGGCACAGCCTAAATGACACACAAACCCTTGCACTGGTCTCATGAATAAAGGGGCACAGAGTAAGTGTGCACATGGCAGACGTCAGATGACAGATGCCGTAGCCTCACAGACGTAGCCACATGCTCTGAGGGCTTGCTGCCCTCCAACCTGCTGCCAGAAGCTGACACAACGCCTGCTGGTACCCCATCACTGAGACACAAGCTCCTGTTTCTCCTACTATATGGAACTCAGAGTCCACTTGACTATACTACAGCTTCATGGTGTGAGAACACCTCCTCCCTCAGGACCCTTCCAAAGCAGGAGCTGCTGCTATCTATTGGAGTGCACCATTCTCTGTTCCTCTCCTCCTCTTCCTTCTCCTCTCTTCAGAACCTCACAGTACTGTACACATGATAATTCTCCCCTAATGACGAGTTCCCCTGGAGGACAATGACTCTTACTGCCTCCCTCTTGAACCTCCCACCTCTCATTCTTCACTCCAAAGAGCTAACAACATGCCACCACAGCCACCTCTCCTGAAATGGCCCTGCAGAATCACCAGGATGGGGTATAAGGGTGAAGCCGGGGTTCTGTTCATGGCAGTTCTCAGATTCCTTATCCAAGAGGAATGAGAATTCCAACTCATAAACCAATAACAATCCAGCAGAAGAGAGTTAAGCAACAAGTGTAGGTCATAGACCTCTGTTCTGTTCTGTTCTGTTCTGTTCTGTTCTGTTCTGTTCTGTTCTGTTCTGTTCTGTTCTGTTTTCTGTTCTGTTGTTCTGTTCTGTTCTGTTTTCTGTTCTGTTGTTCTGTTCTGTTTTCTGCTCTGTTCTGTTCTGTTCTGTTCTGTTCTGTTCTGTTCTGTTGTTCTGTTCTGTTCTGTTCTGTTCTGTTCTGTTCTGGAAGTGTAGAAACAGTGCTAAGTTTCCTTAGGATTTCAGGGATTGCAAAGCTTAGTTAAGTCAGTAATGTGTAGTATGGCCACTTTAAGCACACTTCTATGAGAAAAGAAGGGAGAGCCACAGGAGGGGGACAAAGGTGTACAAGACACCAAAGACCTTCTTTATTAACAGAAGACTCTTCTTAGAACAACAAAAGAAAAATAAGAGTAAAATAAAATGTTCCAGAATTCTTGAGACATCAAATGTAACTCATCTCAAAGTTACTTTGAGTTTGATTTTTATCTTACTGTGTTGGTATCACTAGCAAGGGACCCTCCTTGGCCTTTCTTTGTACAGCAGAACCCATGCCCTATTAGGAAAAGATTCTGCTATCTACTATTGCTGCCTAGACACCCAGAGTCTGCCATCTGTTGATGCTGCCTGGATACTTAGATGGCCCAATTCAGCACAGAGTTATTACCAGGCTCCTGTGGCCTTGGCTATCATCTGGATCTTCCTGTTTAAATATCCCATTCTTTTTACCTGTACCCCAAACACTGAGTAAGCTCTCCAGCTAGATTAATGTCTATCCATACATGGTTCACATTTTGAAGCATGGTATATGTGATCGCTCACATATCACCACACTGTTCCTAGCTCCTGAGAGTCAGGACTGCGACAGACATTACAAATAGTAGGGGTTCTCTAGTCCTCAAGCACAGTTCCAGTGGGAAGGCAGATCCAAAGCTCAAGGTCATAACCCTGGTGGCAAATGGGTCCTCCATATCTTCTATTCATACAGATGTTTCTAGGAAGCTGATCACCTCTGTTCTGTCATCCTTTAATACTCATTTATAAAACACAGCTTCTGGCTGCAGCAGGCCTTACAGCTGAGAGCTGATGGAGGCTACATTAGAAATAATGGACTAGGGGCTGGAGAGATGGCTCAGTGGTTAAGGGCCAGCTTCTCTTCTGGAGAACCTGGTTAGTCCCCAGCATCAACATGGCAGCTTACAACCTTCTGTAAGGTCCGGTCTCAGGGGATCCAGTGGTTTCTTCTGGTGCCTCCTCAGGCACCAGGCATGCATGTGGTGCACACACATACATGAAGACATCCATACCCATAAAATAAATAATAAAAATTACAAAGTGATGAACTAATGGTCACGGCGAAGAAACTGTGGCTGCAAGAGTGTGAGGCATTATATCGCAGTGAGGAATATCACAGTGAGGAAGCAAAGGGTGGAGAGTACCTGCTCTGCTCCCCTCCTCTGCATTCCACCCAGCACCCCAGCTTAGGAGTTTAGGATGGGCCTTCACACCTTAACTAGCTTAATATAGTCAGTCATGCCCAGACATGCCCAGAAGCTGGTTTCCATGGTGATCTTAATATTGTCAATCTGACGATATTTAGTCATCACAAGTCTGCCCCTTGTCAACTTGACAGCCGTGCATTTCACTTTTAGGCTATTACCTTCAAACTTTGCCTCTATAGACTCATGGCCATCTCAAAATGCAGAATGCATTCAGCCTGACTTCAGAAGTAAGTCTTAATAGTGTCAACCCTGCTTAAAAGTCCAAGTTTCATCTGATACTTAAGGCTATGACCAACTGTATCCTTTCAAATCGGGGCCAAAAGAAACTCCTTCCTTCCTTCCTTAAGCTGCAGGTGCTAGGTGTTTCGTTACAGCAAACATGACAAGTACTAATAATGAGCGTGTTAAAATCTTTCATTAAATGATGCTGCCTGGAAAGGGTAAGGCATGATACACTGCATGAGGCCAGCACTCAACTCAGTGGTCCTTTCTGCCTCCTCCCCCCTCCCTCCCACTTCCTCCCTCCCTCCCCCCTCCTCCTCTTCCTCCTCTTCTTCCTCACCCCCCCTCCAAGGCAGGGTTTCTCCATGTAGCTCTGGTTGTCCTGGTACTCCTCTAGATCTGCCTCTGCCTCCAAAGTACTGGGGTTAAAGGCATATAGCACCACACTGCCTGGCTTCAGCCCAAGTTCTTATCAGTCACCAACACACTGACTTGAATCTTTCTTACAGGGTTGGTAAAGGGTCACATAACCTCCCATCCAATCACCTCAAGCTAAGAAACGGAGGTATAACCGATCTGTTTTAAATTGGATGAGGAGAAAGGATATGGCCAGTGAGATTGCAGGATATATTTTAACTCTGCTGACCATACAATTCCCAGCTTGTTTTCTGTTTTCTCCACTTGTCTCACAGACCAATCTTAAAATTGCAATTGGCCTTACAGAGGCTTCAGGCTGCCTTTAGTAATTTAAACAACTTCAAGGTCTCTGGAACTCAGTTAAGAATGGACCACACCTATTGGTCAATAGAAGGGGTTATGATTTGGGCTATTCCCACACGGTTGGTGGAGTGTTTGGGAGATTGTGGAACCTCTGGGAGGTGGGAGTGGGTTTCTGAGATTGGACCTGGAGGGTTTGAGGCAGCAACAGACTAGCTTCCTAATCCACTGAGCTGGGACTGAGCAGCTGTCCTTAGATCCAGCTACCATGGGCCTTCTGTTGCCAGGACTGACTGCAGCCTCCTCAGACCATCAGCGTACGTAAGCACACCCTCCCTAAAGTTGCTCCTCGTCAGGGTTTTGGTCACAGCGATGAGAAGATGAGAAGAATGACAGAGAAGCTCAGAATGAGTTCATGCTCCATGCTTCCTGCTCCCCTGGTCTCTCCCTGCCTCACCTTCCTAGGGAGACACCCACTGTGCAGAAAGAGCCCCTGTGTTCCAGGGTGGCAGGAGAAATTATTTTCAACGTGGAAACCAAGAAGCAAGCAAGTAAGTAAGCTTCTGAGAAGACATTAAGCCAGACTCTGCATCTGAATTACGTACAGGCCACAGAGTGACATTTATTCAGTGTTTCTTTTTTAAAATTATGTTTCTGGCAGCATTTAAATGTGGCATGAGTGAAAAAATATCCATTGATGAGATTTGTACTCAGTGCCCAATAAATGTCTGTAAATTAGTGCTTTTGTGATACTTTAGTACAATAAAGACTGGTAATTGGAATAAGCCTGCCAATGTATGAGATGAAAATTTTTCTGTACCTGTGATGGATTCTGAAATTGTCTCACTAGTTTGCTAAGACAGGCACAGTTAATCATGGCCTGTTAAAAACTGCTGATTTAAAAGATTTATTTACTTATTTTATACATGTATAAGTGTTTTGCTTACATACATGTCTATATATCATGTATGACTGATGCCTGAAGTTGCCAGAAGAGGGCACTGGATAGCCTGGGCCTGGAGTTATAGACAGTTGTGAACCACCATGTGGGTGCTAGGAACCTGGATTCTGTGGAAGAATGGCCAGTGCTCTTAACCACTGAGCTATCTATCTGTCCATCACCTTAGGGGCTGCTCTGTGTCTTCTGAATGCACAACTGTATGTATACTCTCTGCTTGGACTAAACCACGCCCTAAGCTAGAAATGTCAACATTCTCAGCAGCAGGCAAAGTGTTTCTTCTCCTGAAGAACATTTTAAAGTAATTCTGTAGCTTTAATATTTGAAGTAGGCTGAGTCAGATGAATTCTTAATAATACTACTCAAAATGACATTTTAGTGCAATAGGGTAGGCACATCTCTCTCTCCTAGTCCTTTATGGGGGAGGATGAGTTGATTCCATTCTGGGAGTGGCACCTTCACAGGGCGGGGCCAGGCTGTATAAAATGGCGGGGGCTCGTCTATGTTAAAGACATACCCTTACAGTAGAAGGAACTCCATAAAACTGAAACAGACAGTTGACTGTCCCTAGAAGCTAAGAGTAGAGAGGGCTTTCTCTGGGTCTAGGATGGGTGGTCAGTTAAGAAGCCATCCTTTCTTTCCCTGGGAAAAGCTTCTGGACCTAGACAAAACTGGCTTGTGGAACTCCTAGAGGCTCATCTGCCAGTGGCCTTCCTGGGCTACAGTTCCTCTTGCCTACCTTCTGGCAGCCTGGAATCCTTCCTCAGGCCTGCCTCTCACTCAGCTGGTTTAATCAGCACTCTGACCCGGAAGTGCTACCATTTTCCGGTTCTCGCTAGTCACGTGTTTAACCTTTGCTTTCTCCTTGTATTCCTCAAGGGAAGCAGGCCAGAAAACGATCAACCTTCAGGTTCACCTAGGTACTTCCCCCAAGTACAAGCAGGAGCCCATTGTAAACAAAGAATCAAAACCAACTCCCCTTTAACGATTTCTGGCAGTGAACCTGCCTTATAGCTTCACACACAAATCCAAAACAAGTCTTCGTGGCTGAAAACGCAATATTTTCACATCAGCTTAGTACTTATTTTAAACCGTAAAAACCCCTACTGTACCCATCGCTCTCCATCTCGACACTGCCATGGTGCCTGAGTCAATATTTCCTGAGCAGGCAGAGGTTTAATTTTCTTAAATAAGATTGAGCAAGTTCTCCTGAAGTATCATTCTGTAGGTTTTATTGTGATTGTTCTGTAAACGTGTGTAAGCCTTTGGACTTCATCTTTCAATTACACTTGATATGCAACATTTGCCTCCAACACCTGTGGAAGAATTTTTAGGACCCCCAAAGAAAGCAAGCTTTCAACTTATTAAATTAGCGTGCTTTCAATTTCCCATTATCTTTAGTTGCTCAGCCAGTGGTATTACAAGTTAATGCTTTTCCTCAGCTCCACCGAAACTTGAAACCTAAAGTCATTTTCTGCTTTATTGACTTGCAGGAGGGGAAAAAAATTACTCTGAAATTATCCTGGTCATTAGACAGAGTACTTACAATTTTTTTGCCTTCTATTAACACCGTGGAATTATTTGTCTCAACGTTCCGCAGTATGACGCTCCCTTTCCGTTCTCTGTAGATGAATTCCTTATCTACAAGAGGGAAATAGAAAAGGAACATGAGCCATCCAGAAACCCGCTTCAGTGTTTGATAGACACATGTAAAATGAATTGCACAGTTATCTTAAGAGGGGCCCTTTAAAGGCAGTGTCTACTTCCCGCTCCAGCAGGGTGGCCTCCAGGGATGCTCATCCCTGAGCCATGTCTTCTCTGCACAGACAGCGAAGCACATGCGTGCAGAGTTTGAGGATAGGTTGGACTTTCTTGGGTAGGGCATACAAAGTGGACACACCAAGCAGATGGGGTCTGCTATACAAGAGAGCAAAGCACTTGGTAGCAAAGGTATTGACGGCCTCGTGGATCTGAAATTACCCATGGCCACACCTTGAAAGCCAGCTTTCCTCTTGCCTACAAGTTCCTGGTGTAACTCTAGAAGGGTTTCCCAGTTTTCTGCCAGGGGCTTTTTTTGAATCTATCATTGACTATCAGTGACTCTGGTCTCTCCAATTTCCAATTATTTCCTTAGAAAATGGATAATTAGGGGCGACGGCTCAGTGGGTAAAATGCTTGCTTTGGAAGTATGATATCCTGAGTTTGATCCCCAGGCCTACTTAAAAGTGTTCGGAATGGAGGTACATGTGTCTAATCCCAGCACTTGGGTGGCACAGACAGGTGGATCTCTGGGGCTCACTGGCTAGGGAGCCCTTTCAGTGAGCCCCAGAGTAGTGAGAGACCCTGTCTCAAATAGTAGGATGAGCAGCATCCTGGGATCTCTGCTTTCCAGACCTATGTACACATATAGCCACAGGTACAGCCACCAACCCCCAATAACAAATCACATACTAAATCGTGTACAGGTATATGCAAATCTGGGCCTGCAGGGAAGACACTGTCCGAATGGTAGGCCTGTGGTTGGCCCACAGTAGAATTAGTTTCCAGTTAGAAAGCACTTAGGAGGCTGCATATTGATTCTATATGGAGACAGACTGTTGTTATTTAAATCTCAGATTTAATATCAGATATCAATTGCTAATAATATCAGAATATCGGCTGCACCTGTGGGGAAAGAGCACACAAAACCAACACCAACAGGGTTCCATGTGGTGAGATTTAATGGGGGAATGAGACAAAGGGAAGGGGTGAGAGAAAGAAGAGAAAAAGAGACCTAGGGGCAGGGAATTTGCCTTTTATTCGGAATGTGATGTAAAGATTCCCAGGTGGAGGTGCAAAATGAACCAAAAAGTCTTCTGGGAATGTATGGCCGTTGCCACATGGTAACAGTGACTAAACGGGTGTCACTGCTAAAGGCAATTCCTGATACCAACAGAGACCACAGAAAGGGGGCTTTAATCTGACACAGACCTATTTCCACTCATTTTCTAGCTTTTTACAATTATTAAAAACAATTCCTTTTATACTTTATACATATGTTTGGGTGGGGACCTCCGGAAGTCAGAAGACGGTGTCAGATCCCCTGAAGACATTCCATGAGTTATAAGCTGTCCTGTGAGGGAGTTGGGAACTGAACTCAGGGCAGCAAACACTCTGAGGGGGCCATCTTTCTGCTCCCCATGTGGGTGAATCTGTCAGTCAAATTTGTGTTCACCTGGGTGGACATAACAGTGCCTCATGATATCGATGTGTGCCCTAGCAGTGGCTTTTAACCCTGTCCTTGCTGGGGAAGGGTTAAACAACTCCAAAAACTGCCCAAAGACACAAACCAGCAAAAGACCCAAGGTGGTGAACAATCTGGAAAGCAGAGAGGAGTCAGAGTAGGAGTCTGAGTCAGAAGGGGAGGAGGAGGAGGAGGAGGAGAAAGAGGGGAAGGGGGAGGAGGGAGGAGGAAGAGGAGGGGGAGGAGGAAGAAGAGGAGGAGAGGGGCACTAAAGGAGAGCTGGGGTAACTAAGATCAAAATCCACTGTATGTGTGTATGAAAAGTCACAATGAAATTCATTATTGTGTATAATCGATGCAGGTGAGTAAACACAGAGTGAAAATGATTGTCTCCTGAATGTTTTCTGAAACATTTTTTGATTTTTTTTCCCTTTCAAAAGTGAGGCTTTAGTTTGCATGGAAAGGACTTGTTTGTGGTATGAAGCAAAGGTTGATTTTTTTAAAAATCTATTTACACCTTTAACTGTCCCAGGAAACTCTGATGTCATTGCTTTCTCAGTGATAAGTCCTGTGCCCCCAAAGCTTCATCAGCAACCTTTGCATTCCTGGGGTCTGAGTAGTGTTTTCCTGTAAATGCTAATAGGCCACCTCATCTTTAGTGGCACCACACTGTGACTTGTAAAAGACATCTTTTGTAAAAAAAATCTGTGCATGCTTTGTGTGTTTGTGTGTGTGTGTGTGTGTGTGTGTGTATGCATGTGTGTGTGTGCATGTTTATGATGCATATATGCATGTATGCATTTGGGTATGGGAGGTAAAGAATTCATGTGCCACACTGTTGGTATATAGAGGTCAGAGAAGAGCCTGGAGGGTGGGACCTCACCTTCAACCTTGGTTGAGACAGGGTCTCAGTACCCCCTGTAGTGCATGCCATGCTGGCTGGCCTTTACCTGCAGGCTTTAGCTCCTGGTTTTCCCTTCCATCACTGTGTCTGCCCCTCTGTCACCATCACCTCATGAAGGTTTCTGTAGATTTCTAACAAGTCTTGGGTCAAGTTGTGTAAAGCCTTTGTCCTGATTTCTCTGGCTTGTGTTGTCCAGTCTATACCCTTGCTTTTCTGGAAAAAATTGAAATGAGCCACACTTGGAAAAGCGTGGGTCAGGCCACTGCTGCAATGGACGAACAGCTCACTTAGAGGATCGCTGCTGTCATGGCAATTCTGGTCCTTTTTCTTTCACTTTACCACTTCTAAATATTTCCTTATCAATGTATATGCACTATGTATAATGATGGCTATTTAGGGTGTTTAAATAAGACAACTTCCTTCAACTGTATGGCATGTACTTTGACCGGGATGCAACAACAGATCCTTATATTGACTGATATGAGTGAAATCCAGAAAGACAATGCCCTGTGATTTCTCTTATCTGTGAAGTCTAGATTACATGTAGACACTTTTTACATTAATATATGTCAAAAATGATGTGGCCCTGGGAAAGGAGGGAATATTAGTGTCCTAGTAACTTTTCTGTTGCTATGATGTTCTCCACTACCAAGGATAACGTGGACAGGAAAGGATTCATTACATCTTAGAGCTTATAGTGCACTATGAAGGGAGGTCAGAGAAAAAAACCTGAGGCAGGAACCTGGAGGCAGGAGCTGATGCAGAGGCCGTGGTGGAGCACTGCTTACTGGCCTGTTCCCCATGGCTTGCTTCTTATACCAGCCAGGCCCACCTCCCAGGGCTGGTACCTTCTATAGTGACTAGGCTCTTCCATATCAAAGATTAGTCAAGAAAATGCCCCATGCATGTTGCTACAGCCCAGTCTTCAGGAGGGAATCCTTCAACTGAGGTTTGCTCTTCCAAATTGACTGCAGTTGGTGTCAGGTTGACAAGAACCAACTAGTACAGTGTGTTCTTCTGGTCCACAGACAATGTATTTTATTCTTCTTAGAGTCATGTCGACCTTAAAGTCATTTTCAGGAGATGGATTTTGATCATCATGTAACATGTCAGCCCTAAACTCTGTGCATTTTATGGTATTATAATAATCACTTAGCCATTATTTGGTTACCTTCTATTGATTAATATATAATTAATTTTCATTATTACAACTTTACTCCATGTAAGTTTTATTTATAGTTCATTAGAAAAGGAGGTTCCTTAAGAGGCTTTTCACTTCCAAAACCAGGTCAGGTAACACAGGGCAGACACAGTTCTATTCAGTCCTGGCGAGCATCATCAGAATGTCAGGGTCAATGCCAGAGACGTGAAGAGGCACATTGCTTTATTCTTGATGTTAGACGGGGCGGCACTTCACTATTGAATTAGAGTCTGAGTCTATGATCTTTTATTGCTTTGTTGTTGAGAGGTCTCGTGGTTTAAGGGTAACCATTACATAATGCTTTCCTTCGAACGCTGAGGTCACTATGGAAGTTTCTGTCAAGGCAGTGAGTTGTGGTTTTAGACGCACTCACAGGACCAGTTCCTCCACTGCTAGAATATGCTGCTTCCCCGAGTCTCACTTCTAATCTTATGATGCTTGGCTCCACCTTTGCATATGGCATCATGGGATAATGACTTTTTTCTGGGCCTTGGCTTGTGTGGCTCTAGAATAAAAACATTATTGGCTTCATCTCATGAGTTGGGAAGTATTAGGACCACCTCTCCTTTATAAACAAATGTAGCCTGGATTTGTATATTTTTAAATGACATCTCTGGGCCTCAGGTTTTCTCAGTGGAAGGTTTGAGATCCCCAGCTTAAGTTCTTCAATTGATACAGCCATTTACATTTCCTACTTATTCTTGGGTCTGTTTTGATAATGTGAGTCACTCAAGAAAACTGTCCATGTGATAGAGTATGTAACATTTTAAAAAGAGTGTGGGAAGGAAGACATTTCTTTTCCATTCATAGCAAAAGACAGATGAACATGAGAAAGTGGACAAATTAATAATAAAAAAAGAGTTTTATTGGAACGAGACACTTGAGGGGAGAATCAGGGAAATGGGGGAAGTTTGTACTTTCTGTGCTTCAGGCTGGTGGAACGTGGGCGAGGATGGGAAACAGGATGGGACCAACGAAGTCTGATCGCACAGTGACAACCTGCTCCTGCCCTTTGTGACCCCGGGTCTTCAGTGATAGGAGCACCCCATTTTCATGCATGTCAGGGAGCTACTTCTGGAGTGGGTTTAGAACTTGCCTTAGAGCAAGTCATAGAATCCTTGCCATCCTGCTTTGGAAAGGAGGACAGGCCAGTGGACTCTTCCTGTACTGACCTTGGATCCTGGTGTGTTATATCTGGGGGCCCCTTGCCTTGATTCTATAAACTTTACTCCTGATACCATGTGATTATCTTTTTAGAAGGTTGATAGATTATGACTTCATGTTTTCTGGAAAGGGCAGTTTGTGAGCTTGTCCTCTAGACTGTAGGTCTGCATTGGCTTTATTGACTTTTGCAAAGAGTATCATTTTGACAACATAATTTCCATCTCATATACTTGACTTCATGATTCAGCTACTTTCTTCTCCATCTCTTTTTGTTTGTTTGTTTGTTTGTTTGTTTACTTTAACCCTAATATGGTCTTCTTTATCTAGCATTTTAAGGGTGAGCACTAGGTCTTTGATGTAATATTTTCACCCTTTCAAAAAATGCTGTCAAAGCTAACAATTTGCTTCCATGGGTGGCAACAGATGCATCTCAGTTATTTTTAAAGATCTACTTTTGTTTTGTTTACGGGCGTGTGTGTTGCATGTCTCTGTGAATGCATGCTATGCTAACGGAGGCAAGAAGAGTGTGCTGGGCTCCCTGCAACTGCACTTGCAGCAAGCTGGGAGGAGTCCAGTGTGAGTGCAAAACTGAGCTCAGATCTCCTGGAAGAGCAACATTTGCTCTCAGATGCCAAGGCATTCTCTAGCTCCTAGATCCTACAATTAAAATGGATTTACTTTATTTTATTTATGCATGTTTCTGTGTACATGTATGTGAACATACATGTGCAGGTGCCCCAGCAGAGGACAGAAGAGGGCATCAGATCTCTTGGAGCTTCAGTTATAGGTATTAGTGACCCAGCTCTGTGGGGGTTGCTGGGACAGAAACTTTAATCCTCCTGAGAGGGCAGCGAGCACTCTGAACTGCCGAGTCCCCTCTCTAGGCCCCAATCTCAAAATTGTAACATGGTGAATGGTGTAATTATTTATTCCATATTGCTCAAATTGATCCACAGATGTTACACAATCTCTATGCAAATTTTAATGCTTTTTTAAAATAGAAGTTTAAAAAAAATTTATAAATTCCTGCAGAACCACAAAGAACCTCAACTCGCCAAGACAATGCTAAATAAAAATGCATAAAGCTGAGGACACCACACCCCTGCTTCAGAACCCGTGTCAAAGCAGCTATAGTGAAAACACTACTGTGTTCATGCACACACACACACACACACACACACACACACACACACACACACACAATTAAAGTTTTAGAGAAAGTAATAAAACATTGGCTTGGGCAATGATTTTTGGAATAAGACCCTAGAAAACACAGCAGCAAAAGCCAAAGCACCAGCAAGCAACTGGGCAGCAAACTCAAATGCATCTCTGTTTACCGACTCCAGCTGCTGCACTTATTACACTAGTCCGGCCATGGCTGCCTTAGTGATTGTAATATAAGCCTTTAACTCTTCACAACTGACCAACTCCACTTCTTATGAAATGTAGAAACCTCTTGAGCCTCGAGGGCCCATCTATTCCCATTTTATTGCAGCTGTCATACATGGTGTACCAACATGCCTCACACATTCCACAAGACAATGCTATCATTTTTGCCTATTGCAATATGTTAAGATAAGCTGTCATAAAGATGAAGTCATCTTATTCTGCATCCATCCTTTCTAATTTCTGATGCTGGCTGTTGCTAGTAACAGTCCTGGGTTCCCACTGAACACCATTTCTTGTGTTTGAAGAATTTCTTATACTCTCTGGTCATATGGGTTCACTAATAACAAGCTTGTTTATCTTTTCTGAAAATGCCTCCTTTTCCCCTGTATTTTTGAAAGATTTTTTAAAATACTGATTTCCAGGTTGACAATTTTACAGTTTCTATCTTTTCTTTTTCTTTCTTTCTTTAATCATTTTGAAGATTTGTTCCTCTCACTTCTGGCTGACATGGCTTCTATTATGAAGTCAGCATAGGACTGACTATTTCCTGGCTCCCACGGTCATCATCTTTTGGTGCTTTTGTGTTGGTTTCAACACACTAAATATGAACTCTAGAGTGGGCCTCTGGGAGACATTGTCTGGCGGTTTCTGTGTGCCAAGTCTCTAAAAATGTGCATCTTCTGTCAGCATTCAAGAGTGGTCTCGAGGCTCTGTTTGAACTTGGCCCACAGTTGGTAGAAGTGTTTGGGAAGGATTGGGAGGCGTGGCCTTCTTGAAAGAGGTATGTCTGTGGGGTGGGCTATGAGGTTTAAAAGCCAATGCCAGGCCTAGTTTGCCCCTTTTCTCTAACTTGCTTATCAGGATGTAGGCTTTCAGCCTACTGCTCCTGTACCATGCCTGCTTGCTTGTTCTCCTGCTTCTCATGATGGTCAAGGTCACCCTCTGAAACTAGAAGGTCCCAATTAAATACTGTCTTCTGTAAGTTGCCTTGGTCACTCTGTCTCTTGACGGCAATATAAAACTAACTGAAACACACCTGAACCATGTTGGCTTACTATCCATTTTGACCCCCTTAAGTCAAACCTCCTTTCCTTCTTGTTTGCCAATTGTATAAACACTGGGGAGTTTGATATCACCTCCCAGCTCTGATTCCCATTTCATCTCTCTCCACCCCTGTGTCTGTCTGTGTGTATGGTATGTCGATTTGTGGGGGGGTGCACATGTATGTGCAGATGCCCATGAACAACATGTGTGTAAATAGGGAGTCTTCCTCTATCACCCTCCACCTTATTTGCTGAAGCAAGATCTCTCCATTAAATCTGACCTCACTGATGGAGCGAGTCTACCTGGCTGGCTTACCCCATCGGTCCTGTCTGTGGAAGTGTAGGTAGTCCCCATGCCTACCCAGTAAATTATGTGGATAATGGAGAAATCCAGATTCCTGTTCTCACATCATATCTATCTAGCCATCTCTCTTTCCTTCCTTAACACACCCTCCTCTCTGCCTGGGACAATTTCTCCTAGACTGCCATCAAGGTCATCTCAGTCCTTTGCCATGGTCATTCACGGATCAAAGCAACCAATTGGACTTCTCAGCCCTGTCATTTTTCTTTTCTATTTAGAAGCCTCCATTTTGCTTATCACTTCTATTTCCTATCTATAACCTCACATTTCCCTGCCAGTGTTTCTGTTCACTGAACACATGCTCGTCTCAATTCTTTAGCACAGCTTTCTTTCTTGGTTCCAAACTCTGCTTCATTTTGACTCAAGCTTGACTCATATTCTTTCCTGCTGGGGGTAGTCTTTCTTCAGTTCTTTGTTAGTCTGGAACATTTGGGTCTTGTCCTAGACAACAGAAGTTTTCAACATTGGCTCCTGCCCACCGCCTGGCTCCTGCCCACCGCCTGGCTCCTGCCCACCGCCTGGCTCTTGCCCACCGCCTGGCTCCTGCCCACTGCCCCGCTCCTGCCCACCGCCCGGCTCCTGCTCACTGCTCCAGCTCCTGCCCACCGCCTGGCTCCTGCTCACTGCCCGGCTCCTGCCCACTGCCCGGCTCCTGCACAGTGCCCCAGCTCCTGCCCACTGCCCGGCTCCTACTCACTGCCCCTGGCTTCTGCCCTGTGCCCCAGCTTCTCCCAACTAGCCTGGCTCCTCCCACTGTACCAGTTCCGCCCACTGCTCCTGGCTCCTCCCACTGCCCCAGTTCCTGCCCACTACCCTGGCTCTTCCCACTGCCCCAGTTCCTGCCCACTACCCTGGCTCTTCCCACTGCCCTAGTTCCTGCCCACTGCTCCTGGCTCCTTCCTGCACACTGCACTGAACTCCTGCCCATTGCCCTGGCTCCCTCTGCTGGAGCCCACAGCCTTCTTTGCTGAGTGAAGTTGCTTTGCTTCCAGAGCTACGCTTTGATTCGTGACATCGATATTTTGCTTTTGGCCAATGTTCCTTGGGTCTTCCCACACCTGGATGCTCTGTGGGCCCATCAAAGCTGTGGCGGTTACTTGTTAGATGCGTTTGTACTTCTCTATGCTGACGATTCTCTCTTACAGCCTCTCAAGTCACAATTTCCTTATGTCCAGGGTTTCTGCCCTCCCCTCAGCCTCCTGATAGGTCTTCCTTGTAGCGCACAGTGTTCTGAATGTTCCGGATCACCGGCATTTCAGTTTTGAATGATTATATTAAGTATACTATAGAAGTATAGATTTAGTATATAGCAAGCTAAAGTAAAAGAATAAATAAAAATGACATTTGAAATCTTTCCTTCCCTTTTTAAAAAATGTCTTCCTCAGAAATGATTTTGACCAAATTCTTGAGTCCTCCCAAACCCCCATTCACTCACGTCCCTCAAATGTTTGCCAGAGTCCCTTTTCTCCCTTGTACTTCTGCCATCCCTGAACTGGTCCACCATACCTGTCAGGCTTCTCTGAGTGCTACCTCTGCTTTCCTTGACTGGGAGAGGACATCCTGGGCTCATCGTGAAGGTCCCCTCCAGTGTGAGCTGTTACTGCTCCTGCCTGCAGACTCTCTGCTTTCAGTAAACATCCTGCTCATCTGCCCCATACTCAACCAGCTTGCCAGGGTTGGCTGTGTTCAGCTCCTAGCATGCAGTTATCAAAGACACCGCACTCACTGCTTTTCTAAAGCTGGGAGAGTGACAGCTGTGACACTGGCTGTTAAATAAATGCACAATGATTTGAATGAATTAATACAATCACCAGACTGACTCATCAAATTATCAGCCTTCCCTGAGAAACCACCTGCAGAGCCGCAATGGGGAGTAGTGGCCCTAGGGTAAGGGGTGTGTCAGAGGCAGAGTTATGCAAAATAGGGAGGGATGAAATAGGTTTCCAGATTACACCTTTTGTGCCTTCAAGAGATGTTGACAGAGCTTTTTATCCTTATGATTATAATGCAAAGAAATGTCACACAGGAACAGGGATGTGATGTCACACAGGACAAGGAAAGGCGTCACACAAGGAACTGCATTTGATGCCATAAACAGGGAGATGGTGTCACACACAGAGAGGTATATAAAATCACACAGGAACAGGAAGACGATGTCATACTGGGACATGCACTTGATACCACAGTGACAAATAAATCATCCGCACAGTGAAAAGCCATCCTCACAGAGGTTCTAAGGACAAGAGTCTGCGAGATTCTGTCCAAAAGCTTATAGAAGCACCGACTGCTAGTTATTGTCCGGTGCCAAATGTCCAGCTCTCTGCCCTTAAAGGGTGTCCGTACTCCCATTGTTCTGTGTACAATACAATTCTCCAGTGCTCAGATAACTAGGTGAGCTAGAGATGGTGACATAGGTGCTTCAGAAAGAGAGGACGTACTCCTCATCTCGGCTCCTCAAACTGAGGTGGAAGTACTCAACAGCTATAACAAATTATTTTCTGCATCTTCCAAAAATTACATTCCAGTGATTTCCTCAGAACAGACTTTGAGGAACTTTATGTGTTACTTGCTTTGTGTAAAGCTCATGCATTAAAAAAAAAAAAATCACAAGTATGGCTTACCTACATCCACACAGCACCAAAATAATATTTATGTCTAAGGGGATGGAGAGATGGCTCAGAGGTTAAAAGTGTGCACAATCCTTACAGAGGACTGGAGTTGGGTTCCCAGCTCCCAGGTTGGTGACTCACAGCCACCCGTAACTCCAGCTCCAGGGGACCTGATGGCCTCTCCTGGGCTCCTGGCATACCCGCACAGTAATTTTGATCAACAGTGTTCACTAGCGTGCATGTGCACGTGTGTGTATATGTGCATGCATGATTTCTAACACAGGCAAAATGCTGCTCTTGACTTAACCAGAGAAGCTTCCTTTTGCAGAGAACAGTGGTGGACAGAGAAACTCAATGACTTCAAGATAACTTGAAGATTTTAGAATAAATGATGGTTTAATGTTCATTCCTAAGCATAGCATTTATATAACTCCCTCTGCTCACAGAGCATTTTAAAAGAGAAACTAGAAAGAATACAAGAGCTGGGAGATAGGGGATAGAGACGCAAACTGCCATCTTCAGGACTGACAGCAATTAATTGTAAGCAAGAGCCCAAGCAGCTGTGGTTGCCAGCAAAGGGCTGTAGATTACAGATCAGTGAGGGGCTGCACTATTTCCCTATGATGGATTCTGGGGACTGGACAGCCGTTGACGTCAGCTGTGTGCCAGGCTCCAAAATGGCGACCATGCAGTCAGTCCTAGTTAAAGTCAAGCATCACGAAGCAAACCAAGAAGATATACATATGGGGAAGAAACTTGTCGGAAGGAAAGTGTGTGTGTGTGCGCGAGTACATGTGTGTGCATGTGCATGCATGTGTGTGTGTGTGCACGTGTGCGCTCGTGCATGTGTGCATGTGTATGTGCATGCGTGTACATGTGTGTGCAGGTGTGTGTGTGTGTGTGTGTGTGCATGTGTGTGTTGGGGTGGGGGAGATATCAGGGAGAAGGATGAGAGCAAACATACATTCACATGTAAAACTGCCAAAGATCAAATTTAGTATATAAAGGATAATTTATGCATACAGCAAGAGATAATACCACATGAATATAAATAATACTTTATTAATTAAAATAAAGCTTTAAAAACTAACTAAAAACTCATCAGATGATAAAACTTTAAATGATGTTACAGCATCTCCTGGAACTGGAGATTTTGTAACTTTTTTAAATTCTCAGACATAAACTGTGTATACATGTTTGATTTCAATCCACAATGGATTCTAATTTATGTAATGAAAATCGTACACAATAAAAGGAATTAATCCTTCTATCAACCATTTTCTACTAATTTGAAGAACAGTTAGTAGAAGCAGGTCGGTTCCATAGTTTATTTCCTGGTTGCCACTCACTTGTATTTACATAGGTTCTGAAAACAGTATGTGATCTACATATATCCTGTGACAGTAAAGGCCAGTACAATGGTAATAACATTGATTGGCCACACCCAGCACCCACTTACAGCCTTAGGGATGTCCTTATCACCAAAATATCTAAATTCTTTCTACAAATGACTCCAGGTCCATGACAGGACCAACCTCAAAGACCACTTTTAAAAGGCTCCTTGTTCACGGGGGTGGGGGGGAGCTTAAGAAAATCCACTGCAATGCACTCAAGCTCATCATACTCAACCTTTACACGTCTATGAACTAACTCAGCAAGATAGAGACAATGTATCCCACTGGTAACCAGCAGAGGCGCACTAAAACCCATCACATCCCCTGGAGACAAGGTATCCCATGGTCACCAGTAGGGGTGCACTAAAACCCATCACATCCACTGGTCACCAGAACTGAAACCCATTACATCCTTCAAAATCTGGGGAATAAGGGAGACTCAAACATATCTCCTTTTTCTACAGGAACCTCGTGCTGAGTAGTCAAATAAGTGGTCGAAGCAGACTTGTTGAAGGGAAGAGGCCGACAGATACAGAACACACCCTAATGTGTCAGTGATAACTGCAAGTGATCTGAGAGAAAGTCCGATCTCTGTGAGGTGTCGCTCACAGATGACTGTCATAGGATAACTCAACGTCAGCTATGAAAGCAAGACCTCCAAACACAGCGGCATCATGCAATCCGGTTAGTGGATCCGGTTATTAGAACAGGACATACACAGTACCAAGGGGCATTTTAATAACAGCACACACACACACACACACACACACACACACACACACACACACACACATATATATATATATATGAATCCGAGGAGCAGCAGCAGAAGTGAGTTTCCTCAATAAATACTGATGTTTACATGACGATCAGAAACAGAAACACTAAGAGAGTATTTGATGCTGCTGAGAAGCTTTCGTTGTTAATAGTGCTAGAAATTTTTGAGAATTCATATACTACTTTGACCATATTCACCTCTCTCTTCCCCAGCTCTGCCCAGATCTACCTCCTATTTCATACTCAAAAACTATATTTTTTCTTTTAGCCCCTTCAAATCCAATCCGTGCTGTCCGTATACTCTTGGGTGTGGGACTAGCCCCTGAAGTGCTATCAGCTTACCAGGGGTCACACTTTTAAAGAACCCTGAACCCTCCCTCTCACAGAAGCTGTCAATTTGCAATAGCTCCTGGGCAGGGCGTAGGGCTTGGTGCCCACCTCCTCTCTTCTAGTTGGCATTTTGCAAACTTTTTAAGGGAAGATAATGGAGGTTGTTTTCTGTCCAATAGGGTGACTCTTCCTGCTTTATAGCTGCTTCTCGTACAGCATCAAAGGGTAAGTGACACAGTATATATGGTTTACTTCCAGGTGGGGAAGTTCAGCACACAGTAAAACCCGGACTGCTGTTTAAGGAATAATCTGTATAATTTGCAGGCCTAGGCAGGGAACCTCCCGCAGACATTCTGTTAAATGGTCACATCAAGGTGTCTTCTAAATCCTTATGCTTATACCCAGAGAGCAGTATGGCTCTCACACTTGCCCAGAGAAGCTTCTTTTGCAGTGGACAATGGTCAGCGCAGACTGGTCCACGTGCAGAGAATCCGTGACTGTCGTGCACTCAGCCCTGAGGGTGACATCTCTATTACCCCCTCTCAGGCTCAGGAAGCACCACTCGGAAGAGGGTGCAGGAGCACCATAAGAGCTGGGGGATGGGCAGGGCCGTGAGACACCGTTCTGGACATAACACGGCTGCGCTCTCATGACACCATTGCAGTTAGGACACCCACATCTGTCTGATTTTTGGTGCTATGATTAGACAGTATGAGCAAATCCATCTTATGAAGGACAGGGTTTATTTTATCTGACTTCCCAGCACACTCCATCAGCAAGGGTTGTGAAGGCAAGAAGTGAGTAGAGAACTGAAGTGGAGGCCACGTGGCAGATCCTGTGCGGATCCTGCCAGGAGAGGGCACTGGCAAGTGAGCTGTGCCCTTCCACACAATAATTAATCAAGTAGACGGCCCACACACTTGCCTGCAGGCCTACTCTCTGCAGGCAACCTCTCTGTCAACAGCCCCTCTTCCCGGATGAGTCTAGCTTCTGTAAGATGTCCAAACAGCTCAAGCAGCAGTTTCCGCATGAGTTTTACACACAAAGACACTCAAGTAAGAGGGGGGAGTTGGTAAAGAGAACAGTCGGTAGGAGTGGATGTGAGTATGATACAAGATTATACACATATGTAAGTCAGATCGTATACATGTGTGAAGTTATAAAAACATGAGTAAAATAGTAATGATATTTTGTAGAATATTAATTTGTGGAAATCTGACTACGAACTTATTTAAAATTTAAATTTTCCATATTAAAGACTAAGAACAACTTAGAATTGGTTTTACAGTTCTGTAACTTTTCAAATGCAGCCAAACTGAATGTGGGTCCACGTGGCCTCATTCTCCCAGTTCATCTCTCTGGGTTTCTGAGGTGACTTGCATTTATGGAGTTTATCGGAGTCCATTGAAAGCTTCAGTCATGGTGTTTCTCCATATTTCTCCAGTGACCATTGACCATTAGCTTGCATGCTGAATTTTTTCTCCTAAGTCAGAGTTCGGGGCTGTGAGTGTGGAGGCAGACATGGTGGTGTCGCATCTGGATGGACAGCCACAACTACAGTAAACTAAGCACTGTTTCTGTTCTGACTTCCAAATGTCAAGTCAGCAGTGCTTAGACAGTTGGAATTGGGGATTGTACTTCTGAGCGGAAATGTAGAGCTGGGAGATGGCTCGGCAGGGAAAAGTGTTTGCAGTCAAGCCTGATGACATGTTTTACCCCTGGAATCCACATGGTAAAAGACAAGAAGTGACACAGTTGCCCTCTGATTGCCACACACATGCTGTGGCCCCATCCCACTAAATAAATGTCGGAGAATTAAGTGAAAGGGAACTATAAACCAAAAGTAATGCTGAATCACATTAATAATCTAGAACTGTGGTACTGAGCCATAGCCACAGTATACTTCTGCCAATATTGAAAGTAAAGGAACACTTGAAACTGAGTTGCTCCTGTAAGACTTTCTAGTGCTTGAGGGACCATGTGGCTGGTGGGCGCCATGTCTGATGTTTTGGGAGTGGAACTCCTATTCTTGCTGGAAGCTTTCCCACACAGACTTTTTTAGAAGGTTATGGTAAGTGTTGTAGTTCATCCCAAAGAATGTTTCACTTTACATCACAATTCACCTTTAATCTGAAAAAGACCCTCTTCTCAGACTATGGCCATCGAAGAACAAACCAAAGGCTGTCTTCAGAGGTGGGAAGCAGATGTCTCTCATCAATGAGCTGCTTCTACCTATAGATCATGAACATGGAGCTTGTGGACAAAAGAGATATGCAAATACTTAAAATAACCCAGGGTAGCCCTGCCCTGGTTAGCTTTACCTGTCTACCTGACACAGTGTAGAGTCACCTGAGAAGAGGGTCTCAACTGAAGGATTTGACTGGATCTTTAGGCCTGTGGGTATGCCTGAGGGGAATTGTCTTGATTGTTAATTGACATAGGAAGGCTGTTCCCTTTCGGGTAACTCACATCCCTGCATGGTTCTTGATTCAAGTTCCTGCCCTGACTTCCCTCAGTGGTGGATTGTGACCAGTGAGCTGAAACAACCCTTTCCTCCCCTAAGTTGCTTTTGGTCACTGTTTTATCACAGACAGGGGAAGGAAATTACAATTAGCCCAAATATCACATGACGTCTTAAATGAGAACATGGTTGATAGCATAAAAGGAAGGACCATTGACACCAAGATACTGAAAACCAGAGCCCAGAGCTGTGCTGGCTCTGGTAGCAGAGAATTTGTCTGGCACATGCAAGGCTCTGGGTTCTAACCATGACACCGAAATATTTAAATATCAAAAGCATGTCCAGGGCAGTTGTGTGTTTGGAAATTCATGTATTTTTAATGACCTAGGATGATAAGGATATTGTTTTATTTGAAGTTAGAGATACACAGCCTTCCTGCACTCCAGAGAACTGTTCCACAAAGAGCAAATGTGGAAGGGTTGCTTGCATCTGTCTGAGGCAGATCAGTGACTCACTTCCACATGAGGGAAGTTGGGCCTAAGACAATGGTGCAGGAGGACAAAACAACCCAGGGACACTCCGCTTACCCAGAAAGTATTTACAGTGTGCTGGCTCCTCTGCTGCCTTTTCCATAGGCACCATGACTCAGCCACATGCTCTCACGTTAAGAAACTTGACAAAGGCCAGTTACACCCACTGCTGCAGTCAAGTCCCCTGCTAACCATAAGTCACACCACAGTGTGACTCTGAGTAATAAGTGATTAATTCTATTAGTGTCATTAGGAAATGAGATTATTTTCTCCATGAAAGAAAAGAGATACATATTTAAAATTATACAATTAATTGCAGAAGGAAAAACCGTATCGTGGTTAATTCACAAAAGGGATTCTGACAGGAACAGATAGGTGTCTATTTCCACAGTACCTAGTGACTAATTTTGTCTATGGAAATGGGCCAGATTCATGATGACCCTGGATATACTCTTCCTAAAAAGGATCAGCAGGTCCTGAAAATAATGTGTGCCTCTGTATTTGAGAGTCACAGCGGAGTGCAGAACTGGGTATCTGGTCAGCGCACAAAGATTCAGGGATGCGTGATGAATGGGGCATGTGAAGACTCTGTCAAGCTGAAACACTGACCGCAGATCTTTGCCAAGTCTTATGCTAACTTCCCTGGACCAAGCACCCAATTTCATTTGGCCAGTGAGGTATTAGCAGCAAGAGCAGAAGGCAGCTGAGGCTCTGCCCAGTCGTACGTGCCCAGGCTCTGGTTCTGATCATCACAAGATGAATGGACCTGACTCATGAAGCAGAGAGGTCTTAGCCACCGGCAGGGAGGCCCTTCTGAATCCAGCTGCCTGTGCACAACTGCCGAGAGAGAAGCAGGGCCGTCTGACCATGAGGCACAAGTGCCTAGGTGTGTGAGTACAAACTCTGCATGTCTGAAGGTGGCTGGTGGCTGATTAGGACAATTTGAATGCCAGAAGAATGTTAAAACCGATTAAAGTATATAAAGAAAAGAAAACCCAGTCTCCACTATCATACTCATGAAAGAGTTTGAGAAGATCGAGCCTCCCCATGGCTGGATTTGCTATGGTACTGAGACCTACTGTGAAAGCTCCTATTTACAGTGAGTCACAAGGCCCTGGCTAGCTCTTTGGCAGCCTAAGCTCATGGACTCACCAGTTTCTGGGTAATTGGCCCCTCATTCCAGTGAATTGTGAAAGCAATGATCAACTCAGAAATTCCACATTTTGTGGTTCCTGTCGAAGCTCTCGGTTCAGGTAAGGACCTTATTAGAGTTGCAAAGGTTGCCAGTCTTTGCTGCTATGCCAGATACGTGGGAGAAACAATTTAAAGGAACAAAGAGTTATTTTGGTTTATACTTTCAGAGGTCCTATTGAATAGCTGTGCCCCATTGACTTGGGCCTAAGGTCAGGCAGAATACCATGGTCATAGAAGCATGGGGCAGAGGCTGCTCTTCTCATGGCTGCTGGGAAGAAGAGAAGAAAAGAGGCCCAGGATCAGGGAATATATTTTTAGGGCATCCCCCACAAGGATCTGCTTTTTCCAGATCTAAACAACCTATTATATTACAAATAAGGCATTAATTTATCAGTTCAGGGCCTCATAATCTGATCACCCCTCAAAGGCTAGATCTCCCAGTCAGAGACTGATCATATCTACAAAACAAGAGCCTTTTATAGATACTGCTCATCCAAACCAGTAGACTGGTTTGGTGAAAAGTTGACAGGATATTTGTCTAACACCAAATATTATGTCACAGAAAATGTCAATGTTATTGGTTAACCAATGTATTAATTTACATTTAATCTATTATTTTTGACAGACAATGTCTCTTTATATAGTCAAAGACAGGCCCATAACTTTTGATAATCCCACTGCCTCAGTCTCCTATGTGTGGAGATTACAGGTATATGCCACTGCACCCTAAAAATAAGCAAACAAAACATTTATAATGAAAAATTTGCTGGTCATCTCTTCAGCCTACCTGTCCCTAGTAGTAGGAAGCAGACAGTGATATCTTGTCTGTCAGTTGATGGAAATTGTCAGGCAAACCCATGGAAGGAAATTCCATGTGACTGGCCTGATCAGAAATAACATGCTCTCAAGGTAAAGGAGAAGCTACAGCACACTGAGGGACACTCAAGAGATGCAGTCATCTGTAACCAGAATCCTTACATAAATCTGTAGATGATGCTCAGAGAACGAGTAAGGACATCACATATGGCAGAGCCTCCAATGACAGACAGCAAGGATCACAATATTTCTGCCAGATCCAATTTTGTTCTTGTCCTTCTGGAAGGGCTTCTTGGGATGGACGTGCTTCCACATTCAGAGAAGAGTGGAAATAATGCTGGGGTTGATGCTCAAACATTTCACAAACGATACTGAAAGGATACAGATAAGACACAGCTTGGGATAAAGGCACCGAATGTCACAGGTACTGGTGACACATGAGATGCAGCCATGTTGTAAGTATGGGCATACATTGCCCTGTCCTTTAGACTTATCTTTGTCAAGTTTCACTATATGTATTTACTTATTTGCTTTGAGGGAGCAGAAGTGCACTACAATATACCAGCAGAGGTCAGAGGACAAGGGGTGGGGGTCTGTTGTTTCCTTCCACCATGTGGGTGCTGGGGATCACACGCCAACAGTCAGGCTTGGCATCCCCACTGAGCCATCTCCCAGGCCTCTCTCTACTTCCTTCCTTTTCTTCCTTCCTTCTTTCCTTCTTTCTTTCTTCCTTTCCTTTCTTTTCTTTCTTGTTTCTCTACTTCCTTCCTTTCTTCTTTCCTTCTTTCTTTTTCTTTTTCTGTAAGCTCGTTTTATTTTAAAAAAAAAAGGGAGGTGAGGAGAAGCTAAGCTTGGACAAAGCCTGTAATCCCAATTACTTGTGAAGCGGAGGCAGAAGAATTACAAGTTCTAGGACAGCAGCTTAGTGAGATCCTGTTTTAAAATAAGAAAAAAGAAAGATCTCCCATGCTCATGGATTGGCAAGATTAATATAGTAAAAATAGCCATCTTGCCAAAAGCAATCTACAGATTTAATGCAATTCCCATCAAAATTCCAACTCAATTCTTTATAGAATTAGAAAGAGAAATTCTCAAATTCCTTTGAAAAAGCAAAAAAAAAAAAAAAACCCAGAATAGTAAAAACTATTCTCAACAATAAAATTGTTCTGGGGGAATCACCATCCCTGACCTCAAGGTGTATTATGGAGCATTTGTGATTAAAAACTGTATGGTATTGGTGCAGAGACAGGAAAATAGATCAATGGAATAGAATTGAAGACCTAGAAATTAACCCACACACCCATAGTCACTTGATCTTTGACAAAGGAGCTAAAACCATCCAATAGAAAAATGATAGCATTTTCAACAAATGGTGCTGGTTCAGCTGGAGGTCAGCATGTAAAAGCATGCAAATTGACGTATTCTTATTGCCCTGTACAAATCTCAAGTCCAAGTGGATCAAGACTTCCACATAAAACCAGATACACTGAAAGAGAAAGTGGGGAAGAGCCTCGAACACATAGGCACAGGGGAAAATTTCCTGAACAGAACACCAATGGCTTATGCTCTAAGATCAAGAATTAACAAATGGGACCTCATAAAATTTCAAAGCTTCTATAAGGCAAAGGACACCATCAATAGGACAGAATGGCAACCAACAGATTGAGGAAAGGTCTTTACTAATCCTACATTTGATAGTGGGCTAATATATACAAAGAATCCAAGAAGTTAGACTCCAGAGAGCCAAATAACCTTATTAAAAAATGGGGTACAAAGCTAAATAAAGAATTCTCAGCTGAGAAATATCGAATGACTGAGAAGCACCTAAGGAAATGTTCCACATCTGTAGTCATCAGGGAAATGCAAATCAAAATGACTCTGAGATTCTACCTCACACCAGTCAGAATGGCTCTGACCGAAAACTCAGGTGACAGCAAATCCTGGCAAATGAGGAGAAATAGGAACACTCCCCCATTGCTGGTGCGGTTGCAAGCTGGTACAACCACTCTGGAAATCAGTCTGGGAATGGGAGAAGGGGAAAGGGGGTAACATTTGAAATGTAAATACATAAAATAGCCAAGAAAAATAAAATTTAAAAATAAAACTAAAGGAATAAAGAAATAAGGAGAAAAAAGAAAGGAATGGAGATATATCTTAGTGATAGAGCAGTGACCAAGCACATGTGAGGCCCGGGCTTTAATCACCAGCACTGTCTCAACCCCACTCACACAGAACAGTGAAAGAAAATGAAGAGAAAATAAGCTGGTGTGGACTCTGTCCTGAGAGTGTGAGACAGCAGGAGAGGGGCAAGAGCCCTGTGCACAGAGCCAAGCTGCACAGAGCTGCCAGGCTGTGAAGTCACCATTGATGGGAAGAACATGGGAGTGAGTGGAGATTCTGAGCAGCCAGCTCTGGTGTGCCAGGTAAAGCAGAACAGACAGCAGGAGATGTCCATGGGGATAGAGACTGGCTGGTTATCCCTCATGGAACTCCTAGTTTGGGAGACAAAGATGCTTTGGGAGCTGACATTTTGAGGTTCTGAAACAAGGCTACAGAGTGATACTTGTATATTTTGGCCTGGAGGAGACACACGTTTCTAAAGCATTTTTTAAAAAAATCATCTGTTTTTTTGATTATTTCTTCTTCTTCTCCTTCTTCTTCTTCTCCTCCTCCTCCTCTTCCTCTTCTTATTCTATTTGTTCTAGTTTTTCTTCTTCTCCCTCCCTTTCCCCTCCCCGCTTCTCCCTCTCCTCCTCTTCATTCTTGTCCTTTTTCTCCTTCCCCTCCTTCTCCTCCCTCTCTTCCTCTTCTTTTTCCTCCTCTTTCCCCTTTTGTAGTTCATATGACCAAAGTGTCTGAGGCTGGCAACATTGGCTTAGAAGGCTAATTTTCTTTCAGTCCCGATAGCATGGCTCTAATCAAGATCCTTGATATCTGAACATCAATTGCCTGTTCTTACAAGTGGAATTTGTCTGAGAAGGTTCAGCAGTCAGGCCTCAAGAGGAAGGTGGAGAAATGGGTGTCACCAGTACCACAGGAGACCATGCTAGAATGGTCTGCTGTTCAGGTACTCCCTCAGGTTCTAGAGCTCCCAGATCTTAACATTGTGTTGGAACAGTCTGTAGGGAAGTACACACTGTTTTTCTATGGGATCTAGAGAATTAGAATGAATCAGGAGGCTGAGCTGTGCTCACCTTGACCCAAATGAGGTTGTGGTCAGTAACTGGGTCCTCCAGGTTCAGGGCTTCTGCAGCCACCTGCCTCTGGCAACCTTCACTCCTGTGAGTGTAGAGGCTAAACCGTCAATGATGAAATGTGAGCTGTGAATATGTGGAAATAGGGGGTTATGTTCTGTGGGCTTCCCATACTGGGTATCCACTATTACAACACAGGTAATTGCATGACAAAAAGATAACTGTTAAGAAAAAAAAGATAACTGTTACTAGCAACAACTGACGGCTGTATGGAACATGCAACTTCTTTTTATTAAGGAAAGTTAGGAGAAGCTGATGGCTAGAAAAACTTTATCTCAGAATCTGTACATTGGGCATCTATATCAGGACCCACCACAGACTGACTGTCATAAAGAGGTAGAGAAAGCCTCAAGCAGAGTTAGAGATATGCTGTCCCCTCCCCCTGGCTCAGACTCACTCATTGGAGCAATCATGGTGGGAAGAACTAGAGCACCAGACATTTGGGTGACATTGGAAGTAGACTATCATGGAAGATATTTGGAAAAGCTGTAGCAAACCACATTACTTTATGTTTACCTAACTTTGCTTATTATATGTTATACATACACATATGTACAATTTAATGTTGATCATGGTAGAAACATCACTTTTGATGAGACTATCAACATTGCCTGACTGACATGGCATAGGTCTTTAGTCAGAGAACTTACTGAACTATGAAGGAGATCTGATACTGCATAGTCTGTAGGGCTCAATGTAGATGGCTGCCGTCCTCATGGTATCATAGATGATATCAGCAGTGATGCAATGGCCACCAACCTTATGACATCATAGATGATGTCAGCAGTGATGCAATGGTCACTAACCTTGTGATATCATAGATGATGTTAGCAGTGACGCAATGGTCATCGGCCTTGTGACATCATAGACGAATGTTCCAGTGATGCAATGGCCACCAACCTTGTGACATCATAGATAATGGTTGCAGTGATGCAATGGCCACCAACCTTGTGACATCATAGATGATGTCAGCAGTGATGCAATGGTCACTAACTTGTGACACCATAGATGATGTCAGCAGCAGTGCAGTGGAATGCCCAGGTAGTTTAAGAAGAAACAAGAGAAAATATTACAGTTAAAGATCATTTGGTAAAAAAGATAGGACTAGGTAGAACATAGTTCCTACCTCCTGACTCAATGTGAGAAAAAGAAGGCTGACAGACTAATTTATATTATCTTGCTTAAATCCTTACTGTTTATAATTTTCTGCTCTCTGGAACTGCACAAACTTTCACAAACAGACTGGATCACTTGGAAGCCCCTTTTGGATGGGGAGCCAGAGGAATTGGCTGGAGCCCTATTATTATGAGTGTTGCAAGGGTCAGATTGCCATCGCTCTTGGTGCCTCCTCATAATAAAGTATTTTCTGGAAAGACAACTGCAGTAGAGTTGAGATCGGCCCAGTGATGGTCTCTGTAAAGGAAGAGACAAGTGCCAGGTGGGTGTGAGAGCTTCTGCAGCTCAACACTCGGATCTCTGCATGAGGGCCTCAGAGCCTTTCATCAGATATCCCTCCATGGTTGGATTTATGAGGGAGATGTGAAGAACGATTTCGGAAGAGCTTGGGGTGGGAACCGTGAAGGAGCTCACCTTGGCACAACTTGTTCCCTAAAGACGCACAGAACAACCCTACACGCAAGAGGCAGAAGGCTGACATGTCTGCAGGATGCAGGGTATCTCTGCCCAGAATACTGCGGCTAAGGCATTGGTGTGGAAAACTGAGAGACTGAGCATTAGTTGTTCTCACCCTGCAGAAGGAAGGAGGCAGGCTCCTGCAGAGGGATAATTCTCTCCCCTTGCTTTGCTCATTTATGTCTGTCAAGCCTCAAAGTGCCTGATGACATGGTGGGCCAAGTGGGCTGTGCCCTTCAGGGAGGGCTGGCAGGTGTCACACATGAGACTTGGCCTGAGGCAGGTCTGTCCTGTGGTGTGTGGCTTGCCTACAGCCATCTGCTTTGTCAGACCACGTGAACGGCTTCTGGGGTCTGCCTCCTCTTCACAGGCTGCCATCTGCACTACTTCTGAGTGTTGGTGGTTCTGGAGAGCCGATGTAGACTCACTTCCGTCCTAGAACTCTGAGCTGACCACAGCGTCCTTCACTCTGGCTTTGACCTGCTCAAGATCTGCTGACTACTGATATCTACTTAGTCGAAGGTAAGCATCAACCAATCTAAAAGATGTCAGTGCTGGGACCGAGGACCTGCGAGATTTGCTTCACAGTTGTCACAGGTCTGTGTGGCCACAGTAAGTGAAGAAGCCCTTGAATTCATTTGGCAGAAGTAGAAAAATGTCGGAATAGATTCCTACTCTGAAAAGTTCCACAATTGCAGGCAACCATGCAACCTCAGTCAGGTCATGGACTTTTCTGTTCATATTCTAGCCTAGAAAACATAGCCTGGAAAATATAATCTCTAACTCTACAGGGGAAGACCCAAGCAGGATTGGCTTCCAGTCTTCTGAGAGGGCTTGTTTGTCAGTTTGACAGGATTCGGGATTACCCTAGGAGACACACTTTTGGGTGTGTCTCTGAGGCAGCATCTAGAGGGGTTTCACTGAGGTGAGAAGACCCCCTGAATGTGAGCAGCACCAAGTGGGGTTCTAGGCTAAGTATTGGCAAGGAGAGAGCAAGCTGAACGCCATCCTTCTGCTCTGCTTCCTCGCTGTAGATGTGACAGCCTGTCTGTTGTCTGCTGCTCACTAAGGTGGCAGCTGCTGCCTGGGCTGTGCACCATGCTGAGTGCTGACCTGCTCATGTGTGTAGCAGGTCCCTAGGGGTCTCTCTGTTTCCAGAAAATATTTGGACACATCTGTTTTCAGCTCTTCAGGGAGCACACCACAATTCCAACTTGAACATCAGGTCTTCCTGGGGTAATTCCTACATACTAGACCCTGCTGGAGGAGGGAGGGAAGCAAAGAAAGACCTCACTGATACTCAGCAATCTGGAACACTGTAGCCATGGGTGGTGCGTTTCTGATACCTGCCCCACTCCTGCCATTGGGTTTTGACGCAGTAAACACAACAGACACTCCTAATGAAGTTGAATCTAGAAAATGCAAGAGATCATCAGAAGATCCATATTTCATTTTATTATTTTGGCCAGAGAACACAATTTTACTTTCTTCCCATGACATCTGATTTCTGTTCTGAAGTGATGTGAGGTTTCATTTGGGCAGGGATGGGTGGGGGCAGAGTGACTGGGTACTTTGGGGCTGTTACAGTTTGGGTGGGGGTTTATGTTGAAGGCCTGGTTCCCCATTGGTTCTAATTGGACAGCAAGGCCTCTTGCTTAGTCAGTGGAACAAGTCATTGCTGGTTCATAATTTGATGGCAAATGTAATAGGAGGTGGGGTTTAGATCATGTGAGGGGTCACTGGGGGTGATCACATCACTCACCTCACTAACCCCTCCATCAATGATGTCTTTCCCATAAACCAAAATGGCTTATGGCAATGTAATGAGTGCCCAGCCACACATTTTCCCTTGCAATTCTATTTTCTCCACCAACGGACACTCAAGGATTTAATTTTGTGTTATGTCAGAGTTATCAAATGTGAAGAGAAATCAAAATTTCCAGTGATACTACCAAAAAAAAATGCCTGATAAATTTTCATTGTTGACTTGACTGAGTGTCAAATCACCGTGGAGACACACCTCTGGGTGTATCTGGGAGGGGAGGACCCACCCTGAGTGTCGCGATCAAAGTTAAACAAAGATGTTTAAAACTATACTCAAGTCAGAAGCCCACACAGAAAGTTCGTGACTTCCATGATCTTAGGTGGAGCTAGAGGGCTCAGAGACCTAAGAATAGTTGGTTTTATTTTTCCTTGCCTCCTCACTGGAGCACCAAGGAGCTGCTTATGGTGGGTGCCAATGTAGCCACAGCTAGGAGACTGTTCACTTGATAGTTTAAACAGTTTGATAGTTACATTAGGGTCATTCATAACATGGCAAAAATGACATTGGCAACTAACAGTTGAACCATTTCCATTGGAAATATAAAAGCAGCGGAAACACCAGGATGATGGGAGTATATAGCAAGTTAGAAATATGGAATGTTTGTGTAGCTCACTGTTCAGTTCCAGTTTATAGATCAGTACTAGACCTTTTATAGACATTTTATGTATATGAGTGTTTTGACTACACGTAAGTATGTGCCTGCTGGCTCAGAGGTCAGAATAAGACCTCCTTTAGGCGATCCTAGGGGATTATAGGCTGTGAGCTGTCACCTGTGTGCTAGCAACCCGGGTCCTCTGCAGGAGCAGCCAGTGCTCTTAACCACTGAGCCACCTCTCCAGTCCCAGCAACTAATACTGGTTTTGTAGATAAACATAGCATCAGCAATTAATACAATAATGAATTTCCCCGGGGCCTCTACCGCCTTTCTCATTTTCCTTATGATCACTCACACTGGCAAGCCGGTAGGAGTTCTTAACCAAGCATTTGAGAGTGCAGCAAAAATCACTAAGGAAAGTCCCCTGGTCTTCTTCCACTGAGTTGAACTCACAGACACCAGTGTCTTTAGAGCTCAGGGCACAGGACCCAGGGATGAAGACCACCTTCTGTTTTGGTTGGGTTCTCTTGCTGTGATTAAATACGGTGACCAAAAGCAATGTGGGGAGGAAAGTGTTTATTTTTCTTCACAGCTTACAGCTCATCACTGAGGACAGTCAGAGCAGGCCCTCAAGCAGAACAGGAGGCAGGAGCTGAAGCGAAGGCTGTGGAGGAATGTTGTTTGCTGGTTCGTTCTTCATGACTTATACAGGACCCCTGCCCCAATATGTCACCATTAATAATGGGCTGAGCCATAACCTGTCAATCATCAGCCAAGAAAATTTACCCCAGGCTTGCCTACAGACAACCTGCCAGAGACATTTTCTCAGTTGAGGTTCATTCTTAAAATGGCTGTAGCTTATGTCAAGTTGAGAACATAAACAACCAACCGTCTAAACCAAAAAACAAGAAAAAACCAGACAGCACAGCTATTTCCTCAACACACTGATCCTCACAGAAGATATTGAATTGATTCTAAGTTACTCCAAAAGAAATAGTTATATCCAGGAATAGAAAGTTCCAGAGGTGTATTCTAATGCAACATTATGACAAACAATCTAACAATGACCTTGCTTTCCCACTGAGGCACTGGGTGGCCACGTGATGGAGCTGTGCAGTCACAGACTGGCCAACCCTAGGCTGGGAGCCTCTGAGATTCTCTCAGTGGGTGAGTAATTAGTGGTAAAACACTGCACCCTTCAGCCCTGCTTCTGCCTGATGTGTCCTCTTAGGATTGACCTGTGTTCACATTGTATCCTTGGTTCAGAATGCCTGAAGACTCCCATTAATCTATGACCATAAATTCCCTTAAAATCACCAGCACAAAGTCTTCAAACGCTACCCCTTCTTGTAAGCACTGCAAAGCGTTAAGGTTTAAGTGTATTGAGTGTTCTTGAGTCTCTTTATTGGAGTATGCTTTCTAAGTATTTTCCAGTAGTACAAAGGTCCATTTAAAAAAAAAAATCTCCACCACTCCATTAGTGGCTATAGCCTTCAATCACTCAGCTTAAAGTCCTTTTGATAATGAAGATATGGCATGGTCTCTCATGCTCATGCTGAGAGGCCATCAGGGAAGAAGCACCGGGAGGTCAGCTGACACATTTGTTCATTTGGAAAGCAATTTCTGAATCTTCTGAAGACTGTAGTGAACCTGGCACGGTCTCCAGCTCAGAAATTGGGACCTTTAATTTCTGATCCCATAGAGGGCATTTTAAGGAGACTTTGTCCTTTCTTGTTGGTATAGGATGAGACCTAGAATTTACATTCACTGTCATAACTGACCAGATAGAACAACTCTGATTGTGTCTTTCCATAGTCACCTCCGTATCAAGCTGAGAGGCTTCTATGGGGTTGGGAATAATGTCTTACTTCTGCTATCCCAAGGAGAGATTGTCATTAACCTGAGTGTCTCTATGAGGACGAGAGGCAAAGCCTCTGCTTTTTCTCATCTACCTGCTCTGAAACTCACTCTGCAGACCAGGCTAGCCTCAAATGCACAGATATCCACCTGCCTCTGTCTCCTCAGTGCTGGGATTGAAGGCCTGCACCACTTGTGCCATGCCTGGAAGAATCTTTGTTTTTTGTTAGTGTGGGTTTTCTGGGTTTGTTTTCTTTTGTTCCTTCAGCATTCTGAGTAGAAGAGAAATTGCTTTTAAATAGGTTAGTGGCCTAGGGTCAGCTGGTTTATGACTATGCAGATCCATCTTGCCGCTTTGCAGGGTTCTCAGTGGGGAGCCATGGTTGTATAGGTTAAGTAGAGGAATTTAGCTATGTGACCATAGTGACATCATCATCGTGATACATTAGGCAAATAAAGTACAAGTGCATACATCAGGAGGGTGTTGCTCCCTACAGAACCAGGTGTCCCAGAATTGTGGAATAAATGCCTTTTCCGTCAGATAATGGCACTGCTGTGGTGGAGATCACTCTGAAACATACAGCTTCGTACCTATTTAAAAGCTGCTCTCTTCAAATAAGCTGCTTCTTGTAGCAGAGGAGTTTGTGAAATTTTAAGATATTCTAACAGTTTGTGCAAGCAGACATGGGTACCCATCAACATCAGATGCATCAGAGTTGTGGAAAGAGTCTGTGCTTCTATAAAGGGAGGAGCCACATCTAGAATGGCCCGGGATGACCTTTGAAAGTCTGCAAAACCAGTACTCTCTAATGGTGTCAAGGTGAGCTTTCCAAGACCTCAGCAATTATACAGTGATTTCTGTTCAACACGCTGAGGATATCTTCAGTCATGGGAGAGCACTGGGCATTTAAAGCTTTATTTTTCCATCTACTTCTTCCCAGCTCCCTGGGAGGCTTGAAAGTACAGCCTTAGAGCAGTGGGAGCTGTGAAGATGGCAGCCTACAAGCTGCTGGAGGGGGAAGGGGAGCATTCGTGAAGCTTCTCGGAGGCCGTCCAGCTGGTTGTCTGTATTGATCTGACCTGACAGCTGGTTAGAAACCTATGCTTGGAGTATCTTTGTTCTGTGAGCTGACTCAGCCCAGGCTCACTGCAAATGGCCTTTTCCTTGGGGAATTCTTTGGAAATAACCAGTGACAATTGTTTAACACAGGAATTGCTGGAAAGTAGTGGTAATAGATAAAGTAACAAGACCTTGCAAGAATACTTTTAAAGGGAAAAACCAAGGAGCTACGCTGCCGGAGGGCTTTGGGAATCATGAACAACACATTGCTAAACTCCAGAAGGCCAGAGCTATCAGTGTACCCAAGGAAGTTCTGGGAGAGCCTGCACCTTTCTTGCCTTCGATACTGAGAACCAGGAAGTGAAGAGTAAGCTGTTGTAGTTTTAACAGGCCAAGAGAATTTGGCAAACTCTGAGAGGTTTACTGGGCCAAGATAGTTAACAAAAATCTCTGCCCAAAGTAGAGGTTCAAAGTCTACGTTTACAAAGCCTGCAAACACAATTGCATTTGCTCAGAAAGACATTAAATACATAATAACAATGATAGCAATTGGTGGTAAGGATATATAAAGTGAAAGGTGATTTGATCCCCAGGGTTGATAGGCTGAATTATTTTAAATGTTCATGACCTAGCAAAAATAGAGCATGCCTAGAAAAGGAAAGCATGTAAAGACATAGAACAAACGCCATTGGGAAAGAGCTAGAGCACAGGATGTTGAGGGCGGTGAGGAATGACTGAGAGCTACAGGAAGACTGGGGTTGACAACGATGGCAATGAAAAACAAGAGAGAGCCAATGGGCTTGATGATTAGATCAGATTATTCAGTCTGACAAACAAAGCAAAGATTAATGGTCACAGCCTCTATGGAATCTCATCATGTATATTAATAAACATTATGCATGGGGTTGCCAAAGGACAGAAGTCAAAAAAGGACAAAATATTTGAAAAAATAATGGTAAAGAGCCCTCAAATTTCGTCCAAAATTATGAATCTTCATAATAAAACCTAAAAAATCCTCAAAACTGTAGTGAGCCATATTGGATTTGGGCCTAGCCGCTTTTTGACTGCATGGCTCAAAGTGGCTACGTGACTCTGGGCTGTTTGGCCACAGAGACTCACCCCTAAGATGACTGCCTTAAGTCTTAAGATTGTTGAATGAAAGCCTCTCCCATGGATTTACGGCACAGGAAGATAACATTCAAGGGATGCCTCAGCTCGAGCAGATACCAGTTATCTCCTGAATCAACACCCGGTTGACCTCCTGAATCTCCACCGCCTGACCTCATCATCGTCTACTGCCTGACCTCTTTGCCTCCAGCTATCACTACCTATATCCGCACCTCCCCCTCCTCTGTGTTTCACAAAGGACACTCCCCCTACCTGAAAGCCTTAAAAGCTGTAACGTTCACCCCAATAAACGAGACCTTGACAACAGAATCTTGCTTGGTCTCCTTCTTCTCTCGCCCCCCATTTAGGCCCAAGGGTAGCGCCCCTTCAGGACCCTGAATAACTGGGTCCCCGCTGGCGGGGACACAAAACAAACAAAAATACTCATGCTTAGTGGTGGTTTGAATATGTATAACCCCCATAGACTCATGTATTTGAATGCTTAGCCCATACGGAGTGGCACTACTTGTGGCCTTGTTGGAAGAAGTGTGTCACTGTAGGCATGGGCTTTAAGGTCTCAGAAGCTCAACCAAGTTCACTTCTTGCTGCCTGGGAATCAAGACATAGAACTCTCAGCTCCTTCTCCTGTACCATGTCTGCCTGCAAGTTTCCATCCATATTTGCTGCCATGATGATAATGGACTAAGCTTTTGAACTGTAAGCCAGCCCCAGTGAAATGTTTGCCTTTATAAGAGTTGCCTTGGTCATGGTGTCTCTTTGCAAGCAATGAAGCCCAAACCAAGACACCTAGAAAACTTGCAATCAAACTGTCAAAGGACAAAGTGTGAATTCTGTTGGCAGTGAGGGGAAGGTGACCCATCCTGTATACAGGAGTTTCAATGAGATTAGCAACAGATTCTGCATCATTAGTGTGGTGTTCCTCGGGCAGTGGGATGGGACTGTACACTGGAGAAAGACTGTCAACCAACAGCGGTGCATCCAGACAACTAAGCCTCCAATTAACCAACACACTGCCAAGCACAAGCTAAAAGGATTCTATAAAGCCGGTTCCAGCAAGAATAACAGATCAAAATAAACTGGACAGTTGTTACTTAGGAATGTAGTCACAATGCCTCCATAACAACATAGCAAACCTAAGAACCTATAGAAAATTATACACCATAACCAAGTGAGACTTATCTCAACAATGCAATGAGAGTTTAACAGAGGCAATCAACCTGAGTGATATGTAAGAGTAAGAATGTCTGAGAAGGTATCACGGAAAGACGACCTTAGGGAGACATAGGGACTAACAGCATCTGAGTGCCATGGACGGGATTTGTGTGTGTGTGGGAACATAATAGCTAAATGTTAAGGAAGTGTGAAAAAAGATTAGTTAATCATGGTATATTAGTATTTATTAGCTGCAGTATGTACACCATGCCGGTGTAAAAGGCAACATCAGAGAAGCTGGGTGTTGGCATGAGGGAGTGCTGCCCTCTGCATGCCTTTTCTGTGATATACATTGATTCTGAAATGTAAACACTTACTTTTATAGGAGGTCATGGATATATCATGCAAAAGCTTCTCGGGAGTGACAGGGCCATGGAAGGTAGTGGGAGCACCTTCCAGCTCTGGGCTCCATGTCTGAGGGCACATCACTGTGTGAGTGTGAGAGTCAGCTTGCAGTGTTGCCACCAGGACATAGTGACGAGTGCCACGCAGACAGGCCAGGGACAATCTTTGAGTCTTAGTTCTCTGATGACAGCCGGAACTGTTTTCAATGCCCGTTTCTAACCATGTCAAGCTCTTGCTTGCTCAGACTGCAGCTTCTGACTGCATGGGTCAACCTGTGGGCTCTGCACCACACACTAAGGACTTAAAACTACAAATTGCAAACAATCTCATTTTAATAAGTTCCAAGCAACATGAGCAAAGAAGGGGGAAAGCCTTCCTCCCGTTCACTTTGCTCTTTTGCCCTTTAAACTAAAACCCACCTGATTCCTTATTTTTAGTTAAGGAGGGCTATTTTGAGAGGGAATGTTTAGTTCACATTTTGAGAAATATGGTCCTGAACTTTGTGGCTATAATGATCTGTGGGACGGAAAAAGAAAAGTGAGACAAACGTGATTTTTTTCTTTGAAAAATTAGGTCCTGTCTGTGAGTCTCCTGAGTCAGCCTTTCCTACACTCCCCCACCATACCTAACTGCATCTCAAAAAATAATTATCAGAGCTCTCAGCTTTGGCAGAAAGCAGAGTTCTTGCGCAAGTGATAACATGCCACATCATTAACATTATTATAAATGACAGGCAGCTAAACTTATACCCAGGGCAATATTATATATTAATAAGTGAATTAATAAGTCAGTGATCAAGAAATTTCATGCCCAGCAGCTGTGTAGTATCTGTGTTCATGACTATCTGCCATATATATATATATATATATATATATATGGCAGATATACATATATATATGTGTGTGTGTGTGTGTGTGTAATATATATATGTATATAACACATACATCTTCAGTGAGGCTTCAAGCGCTCACCTTACACTGCCATTCTCCGGCCAGACTAAAATGTTGTCCTAGCTGAATGTAGCCTTAGCCACTAGAGGGCACTAGTTCATAAAATGCTCTGGGTCTAAAAGGGCTCTGAGAGACAGAAAAGGGAATTTTGGAATTTTGGAAGCAGATAAAATTCAGCCAGAATGGTATTTTATTATTTGTTCTTGAATGAAGAACACTGGGCTTCCACATGGGCACTCACTGACACATCAGGAGGGAGTCAAATTTCCTGGGTCAGGAGTTAAGATGGCTGTGAGGCAGGAATCTAACCCAGGTGGGTCCTCTAGTAGAGCAGGGCACCTAACCATTGAGCCATTTCTCTATCCCTCCCTATGTGGACCTTAGTGAGGACAATGTATATCCCATCTGTAACTCTCTGTAGAAATGAACTGGGAAATGAAGAATCAGCAGGGGGAGGGGGAAACTGCCCTCTTTGAATATCAAACCAGGAGACTGGATTCTGTTTTGTGATTTCTAGGACAGAATTCCAGGAAGATTAAAAGGTTTTAAATGTGTTCTTTGCATGTACTAGAAGCTGAACCACAACTTCCCACCTTCACATGCACATTCTTTTCATTTCAAAGTAATGCTTGTTTTGTACGTTTTTGTGCATACATGTCACAGGTGCAGCCATACTTGTATGTATTACGAGCATACAGACGTGCAGGTGTGTGCACAAATGCCTGTGGACATCACAGGTCACTGTCAAGTGCTCTTTCCTACCTGGGCTTCGATCCTGGAGCCACTAGTATGGCCAAACTGTGTGGCCAGCAAAGGGTTCTCTCTTCCTTCCCAGCAATGGGGTTTTGGACATATGCTGACATAATCAACTTTTACGTGGGTGCCAAGGACCCCAACTCAGGTCTTCTGCATGTGCAGCAGTTTCTTAACCACTCAGTCCTTCAAAGCCACAGTAAGGACAACTTCTGCCAATTTCTCAGAACACCTTTTGGAGCGGTAAGAAGTGGGTGCCTTCAGACTCACTCGAGGCGTGTGTGGGTGGTGTGATGGCCGGGCCTGAGCAGGCTCTTTGCCTCTCAGTGAAGTGTGCAGTGGAATGAAGGTTCCTGTCCTTAGACGGCTCACAGGAGCTTGAATTTTCTGCTGGCTCTGTGCCCACATGCACAACTTCCTCGGCCTTCAGGGGACTGTATTGCTAAAGTTGCCTCCAGGGAAAGTTGCTACAAATCACTGGACCCTCCACCACCTGCCAGTTCTCATTTAGCAAAACCCCTGGGCTCCCAGAGCCCCCTTTGGGTTAAGTTAGTCACATTAAGTGAATCTTTATAACTTTCGTGTTCATTGCTTCTTCACCTTACTCTTCAAAAATTAATTTATTCCTTTTAGGCAGGAGATTTGCTAGCTCAGAGTCTGAGAAAAAGAATTATAGTGAATGCCTTTTCAGAGACCCATTTCCCTTTGTATTTCCGCTGGAATAAATTAAGTTTGCTAATGTTTATTCCAGAGAGAGAGAGAGAGAGAGAGAGAGAGAGAGAGAGAGAGAGAGAATCTTTAACATATCATGGGTAGCTCATTAAAATTTAAGACATATACTTGTGAGAATCTTGCCTGAGAATCTGAGACTATGCCTTGTAAAGTGTCTATTATGAGGATGTGTTCTGGCCTGGGCTTCCTGTGGTCAGCCCAAGAAGAGGGGGCATGCCCTCTTGCAGCAGGAAGATTTCGAATGCTCATTAGCCAAGCCTGTAAGCACAGCTCCAGCGAAACCCTGCTCTCCTGACTCCTTTCTCTGCGGCTCAGATTCCTATGTGAAGCCCTGCCTAAGGCATTTTATTTGGCCAGAGATAGCCTCAGAGAACCTCTAGGGAATGACAATTTGTGGCAACAAATCCTTTCCCAGCTTGTGTTTGCTGATTTTTTTCTCGACAGTGGCCAAATACTTGGTAAGAAGCATCTAAGTGAGAAAGGGTTTATTGGACTCTCAGTTGGAAGAGTTACAACCCACTGTGGTGGGGAACGGCATCAAGGCAAGGGCATGAGGCAGCTGGTCATATTGTATGTATAGTCAGGAAACAGCGTGGACAGGAAGTGGAGCTGAGCTATCAAACCCCATGGCTAGTTCTCAGTGATTCACTTTTACCAGCAAGACTTCACCACTTTCAAAAAACAGTTGGAGACCGAATGTTCAAACACAAGAACCACTGGGCAATTTGCACGTTCAAACCCCGACTTAGCTCTTACCAGCTGTCTACCCTCATTGCCCAAAGAAAGCAGCAAAGTTGGATCACTCAGAGACCATTGGAGCTCCAGTGCCCAGAGGAACATCCTATACAAGGAGTTCAATATCTGATGCCCTCTCACACTGAGGTCTTGTTTCTGCTGATCTCTTTGAATGTTCTAGCCTTAAGCCAAACCAACGTGATAGTCAGTATCTGATAAATCACATGTGCTACAGCCTTCTTTATATCTCAAGATCCCCCCTCCTACTTAAGCCAGCAACTATTTTCCCTTAGCAAAGTCCTAGCTATGTTCAAACACCACTTTGAAGTGAATGTCACCACAGTGGGACTCTTTAGGCTCCCAGGCACACAAGCTGCCCTTTCTTTGAACTCTCGCTCTACCATCTGGTGATACATGCACACATGGTTCACTGCATTAACCTAGTAAGATAACCTCCCCACAGTCCGCAGGGTTCAAGGGGGACGGTGTTGTGCCATTTACCACACTATTGTTAGTGCTGGTGGAGTAAGCATGAGCATGCATGCACTGAATTGTCTGGCTTGGAGGGGGCGGGATAAAGGGAAAACACAATAGCCTAGCTCCCTCTTCCCCTAGGAGTTCCTATTAACAAGGCTTACAACCTGCAAGGTGTCCATCTGTCCACCTTCTAGGGACAGTTGTAAAAAGGTCTGACAAGAGAGCTGCTTTTTCAGATGTGAAGATCCTAGGTACTGGGTTGTCTATGTGGTGTGTCACTATGTAAGTCTATGGCTAATACTGAACTGAGGGTTATAAATAGTATGTGAAGGGACACTCACATCACAGCATATGGCTCAGGCAGGCCTTGCCCTTCTCCTGCACCCCCTCTGCCTGGGTAAAAATAACATTGGGTTCATTTCCTAAAGAATAGATCAAGGTCTTTTCCCTTATTTGGCCACTTCCTCCTCCTGAAACTGACAATCGAGTTCTGTCTGTCCAAGTACTGAAGTCCAGCAATCAAAAGCCCTCTTTGGATCATCTAATTAATGTGCCCAATTAAAACTGAACATCTCATCTTAGCATGGGATTTCCTCTTTTACCTTGATGAACCAGCTTTTTCCTACAGCCCTCGGATGTTGGTCTCCTTTCTTTCCAGAGGCAGTTACCCCCTTCCTCCTTTTCTCCCCTCTCCCTTGTTCCTTTCCCTTTCTCCTTCATCTTCGACCTCCTTGTTCTTGTCCCTTATTCCTGCCCTCTGTTCTTCCAGGGCAAGTAAATCTCCTTTGTGCTGAGAACGTGGTCTTGGGTCCTGAGCTGATACTGTTCCTTATGTGTGCTTTGTAATGATGTCATATGATCTAGTCGTTTGTGCGGATGACATGGGAACCCTTTCAGACAGCCCTCATGGTTCCTCGGTTTACCTTACCTCCTAGGATTCTGGCAGTGCCACACTGAAAGGAATCCAACCCACAAAGCAGAGCATGCAACAAAAGCCAGGGAAAAATCCCTGCTCACACCTGTACACAGGGCTTAAGGATCACATCCTAGTCTATGTGTGCTTCTAAAAACAGAATTTATTCTCTGCCTATAAGTTCTTTAAAAATTTACAATGTAGAGATGACTCAGCAGTTCAATGGTTAAGAGTCCTCTTCCGGAGGACCTAGGTTCACTTCCCAGCACCCTCAGCAGCTGGCTCGTGACTGACTGTAACACCAGTTCCAGGCGAACCAACATGCTCTTTGGGCCTCCATATGCCAAACACATGTGTTGCATAGGCTGACACGCAAGTAGTCATATATGACATAAAAAATCAAATATAAAAATTCATTGCAATACATTTTATAGCCCAAGAAAGCCATGCAACCAGCACAAACAGGACTCATTGGATGATCAAGAAAAAAGTAGACAACATTGGGAGGAGTGGGGAGGTGGCAGTAGACCTGGGAAGGGCTAGGCAAAGGGGTGCATGTAAATAATTAAATTATTATATATAATATTATATATAAAATATTAAATTAAAATACATTATGTGCACATATAAAGTTGTTTAAGCATTAGTAAAGATATTTTATGGAAGAAAGAAATAAAAAAAACCAAGCAACTTGACATAAACGTTAACTTGAAAGAAATCTAGATATCTGGATATGCCCTCCTGCTTTGCTGTAGTTATTCTATCTCTCTAGGAAATCAAGATAGATAAAGACTAAAGCAATTCCATTTCAGAATAAAATAGATCTAAATGCTTCAGTCCTATAGACTATGTGCTTCAAGGAAACAATGTACCATTAAGCTTCATTTGCTCATATCAACTTAAATAAATTTCCTTAAAGGCCACCCCAGGGTGCGCCTCCCTGGGGTCCCCCAGGGAGCTGAGGCATTGGAAGTTACATGTCTGGCTTACTGACGACATAGTAAGCATGGACTGAGGATCAGGTCCACATCATCATCTTTCCAACTGCAGCGTCCTTCACACTTCACGCCTAACGCCATCTTGGCATGTGAGCACTTGGGGTCTTGGAAAAGCCATTGCAGTATCAGTCTGTCACATGCACAGCTTCTCCTATGGCAGATGATGTCACCTCAGAGGAGTGTCATGACTGAATGGTCACATCAGTTCTGCGCCACTTCTGTTGCTAATGGATTTACGAACACTTAGGCTTCTGAAGTAATTCCAGATTACACTGCAGATAGGAGCCAGTGAATCTCGTTTGGGAATATGGCTGCAAACTCCCGGGCTGTAACTAGTTAGGTTTCTCTTTAGATCTGGGTGGGCCTCAATCCCTATGTGCGACTTTACAGCGGATCTTCAGAAATGCCCTTAGATGCATAGCAAAATGCTAAAAGAATAAGAGCTTCCTATGAACCAAGGATCCATCCTTTTGTGCGGTGATGTGAGTCCACACTGTAATTTTGGAGCACACACACTTGAAGTCTTGTCTTTGTTACAAAGTCAGCCATGAGCCTCGAGAGGCTTGGAGACATTTTGAAGTTACTGTTTGCTCATGTGAGGAACAGAGAGACCACCAGCCAGAAAGAATAAATTAGGCATCCCTAATTGTTGTGTCATATTATACATAGTTGGGAGCTGGGACGTGGAGGAGAGGATAAGGTGAGCTAATATGGGGTCAGAGAGAGCAAGAGAAGTGAGGAGAGGATAAGGTGAGCTAATATGGGGTCAGAGAAAGCAAGAGAAGTGAGGAGAGGTGTGGGGAAACTCCTTTGGTTATCTCAGGACACATTGGTCTTTAAATCCCCTGAAACTCCTATGAAATCAACATATACTTCTAATGCATATAATACACCTGCCTCATTCTGCTTTCCCTTTTTCTCTTTTTCTTCATCCTTTTCCAATTCCTCCTCTTTCATCTACCTTGTCTTTATAGAAACCTATGTCCTTCATGTTGTAATTGTGGGATTTTTATCCTTTGTGCTGGTTTAGTCTTACTGTCAACTTGACACAATCTAGAGTCATCTGGGAAGAGGGAACTGTAATTGAGGAATTGCCCAGATCAGATTGGCCTGCAGTTATGTCTGTGAGGGATTGCCTTGATTGATAATTGATAGTGGAGGCTCGGTTCATTATAGGTGGCACCATCCCTAGGCTGTACAAGAGCATGAGCCAGAGAGTGAATCAACAAGTGCTAATCCTCCATGGTTCCTGCTTTGAGTTCCTGCCATGACATCCCTCAATTATGAAGTATGACCTTGGAGTGTTAGATGAAGTAAACCCTCTCCTCCTCTAAGTTGCCTTTGGTCAGAGTGTTTCATCACAGCAACAGAAAAGAAACTAGGACCCACTACTTGTTCACATTTGCACTTATTTAGCAAATAATTTCCAGGAAAAAGTCAAGTCCACCTGTTCATTCATGTCACTAACTGGGCACTGCATATCATGATTTAAAGACAGTCCTGGCATGGTCAGGCAAATGAAAATAAACCAGGGCATTTGAAACAAAACAGTTTACATGTCTTGTGTGGTGTCTACATGGCTCTGAGCATGCCTTGTATGTGTTTGCCATCCAAAATCATTCAACAAACCAGAGTCCCATCTCACACCCACCCAGTAGAGCCGGAATATTTACAAAGCAAACAGAAGGTGCTCAAAGCATATGGTTTTAGCTGCTTATATTGTTTTACGTAGCTAGACCAATAGAGAGCCCAGTCTGCCTTGACACCATGATGGAATCCTTGAAAATAGGTTAAAGGGGGTGGGAGGGTAGAGAGACTGAAGTGGCCATTTCCTGTTGTCAGACAGTACTCCCAGAGGAGGAAAGGGGACATCAATCCACCGAGACAAAACCTTCAACCCAAAACTTGTCCTGCCTACAAGATGTTGAGGGATAAAGATGGAGTAGAGACTGAGGGGGCAGCCAGCCAGTGACTGACCCAACTCGAGAGCCACCCCATGTGAGAGCCAACCCCAGACACTATTAATGATACTCTGCTATGCTTGCACACAGGGACCTAGCATAACTGCCTTCTGAGAGGTTTCATCCAGCAGGTGATGGAGGCAGATGCAGAGACCCACAGCCAAACATCAGGCAGAGCCTAGGAGACTTGTGGAAGAGTACGGATAGAAGTGAGTAAGTCAGAGGGGTCAAGGACACTACAAGAAGACCCACGGAGTCAGCTAACCTGGAACCATGGAGGCTCACAGAGCCCAAGCCACCTACCAGGGAGCACGTAGGAGCTGGATTTAGACTCCATACACATTTGTAGCAAATGTGAAGCTTGAGCTTCATGAGGAATGGGGGCTGTCTCAGTCTCTGTTTCCTGCAAATGGATCCATTTCCCCCTACCAGGCCTGCCTGGTTGGACCTCAGTGGGAGAGAATGTGCCTAGACCTGCTGAGTCTAGGAGTCCCAGTGTGGGGTGGTATCCACTGGGGCTTCCCTTCTCTGAGGAGAAGGGGGCAAGGAGGGAAGGATTTGTAAGGGTGGGACTGGGAAGAGAGGAGGGAGAGGGGCTGTAAAGAGAAGAAAAAAGAAAAGAAAGGAGTTTACTAACCCTGAGGGAAAGCCATGAAAAGATACACCAGTGAAATATTTTTAACAAACACATGAGAAGAGGAGCGCGTTGGTTCTGTTGCAAGACTCTCGGTTTCTGACCCTCTTGCATCTGCATTCCCCCAGGCCTAGAAGCTAGCTCAAGGGTGCTAGCTTCAAATTAAGTCATCCCATTCACATTAGGTCTTGAATTCTTGTCACCCTGTCACTGTGTTTATCAAGTGTGTGTGTGTGGTGGGTAGGAACATGGTGATGTTGCTGGTCTGTTCCTCTCTATGTGTTTGTGACCCAAGGAGCCAGGAGGTGAAGGTCGAAGATGAGGATACAATCAAAGGAAAGCAGACTCCCCGGGAGCCAAAGGAAATAGAAACTCCTAGTGTTTACCACCTTGTGTTTCCTGTTAAGCCCTGTCTTGGGATCTGGGTAATTAGGAAGAAAAGCTTTTAATAGCTTAAAGACAGGCTCCAGGGGCTGTTAATGTGTCCATTGTTCCTAATGCTCACTGGCCAGTGAAGCAGTGGGCTCTAATTTTATTTTCAATCTACTTTTTTTTTAAAAATCCTGACTTATTTTGAGATCTTAAATGAACATAAAGTTTTTTTTAAAGGACCTATTTTTATTTATGTGATGTGGATGTGCATATGTCCATGTGTGTATAATCTCTCTCTCTCTCTCTCTCTCTCTGTGTGTGTGTGTGTGTGTGTGTGTGTCTGTGTGCGTGTGTGTGTGTGTGTGTGTGTGTGTGTGTCCACAAAGACCAGAAAAGAGCATCAGCTCTCCTGAAGCTGACGTCACAGGTGGTTGTGAACTGCCCAAGTTGGGTGCTGGAAACTGAACTCAGATCCTCTGGAAAAGTAGAGGATGAATACTTATGAAGCAAAAAAACGTGTTCCAAGGGTATGGTTTTAGCTATTTACATTGTTTTATGTAGCTAGACCAATGGAGTATTCAGTCTCCCCTGGTATTATGATGGAGCTCTTGAGAACAGCAAGCACTTTTAACCATAGAGCTAGCTCTCCAGTCCCCATTCAATTTGTGTTTTAAACTACATACTTTGGTTTGAGAATAAACTTGTTTGTATTTAATAAAATTTTGTTTCAATGTGTAAAGTCGTTGAGAAGAAATTTGGAAAAAAATATCTCCTGAAATAACACATTACATTCTACTGTGAGTTATACTCTGAGCTCAGCCTAAGAATGCATCTTGAGGTTGAGGAGAACTGACCACCCTCTCTGGGGTGACAGGCTCCTTTCACAGATACATTACAGGGATTTACAGTGTAGTCTACAGTGTAGTCAGGTTCCTCCCTGAGCCATGTTAAACTCAATCTTCAAAAACTGAAGTTAAGGGCCAAGTATGAATTTTTGACCTCTAGCTATCAGCTCTTTATATTGTATGTCCAGGGCAAGGCAGCAAAAAGGTGGGAAGGGGTGGGACTCATGTTGAATTACTCTTAGCTCCTGGCTGTAGTCTATTGACAGCTGGTAGTTTCTAGAGAAAGGGAGTCAGTTTTGTTTAAAGGTGTGGCCCATAGTAGGTCAACCATGCTGCAGTGAATAGTTCTATCACATGCATGCATGGGCAGCACAAGTTGAAAAATATGAGGGTAAAAAGATGACATAAAATTGGTGGGGGTTAAGGGTGAATAGGATCAAAAGAAATCATGTGCATGTGTGAAATCTCAAAGAATTAGTCAAATGGTATATTAAAAAAAGAAATTTTAAGTTAAAACTTATCAATCTCCAAGTTAGCATATATGTGTAGAAAACATACCCAGAGTATTGGATTCAAAACAAAGCCGGGGCTGAAGGATGGCTGAGCTACTAAGAGCACCCAGAGCTCCGGCAGAGTTCTGAGTTTCGTTCTCAGCCACCACTGACAGTTCCTAACTGTCTGTAACTCTAGTTCCAAGGGATCGGTCATCTGGTTCTGGCCTCTGCAGACACTGCACATGTGTGTGTGGCAGTCAGTCACACAGATACTCACAAATAAAAGTAAATAAACAAGAAAATGAGAGAAAACAAAGCCAAACTCAAACCCAAGTCTTCCAGCTAATCATCTTGTTATTATTATTAATATATTATCATAAATATTCTGTTCATTCAATCTATTCATCCCTAGGGGCTGGTCTTTACACATTCCAACTACAGTAGACAGTATGTGATTCTCAGAGGAATTTGGGAAGAGATCAGATATGACAAAAATAAACAAAGCAGCAAAAATCAGTCATGACAAAAATAAACAAAGCAGCAGAAAGAGCATGACGTGTTGGAAGGAGCAGTGCTCACCCTCCACTCTGGTGCCTGGCCCTCAGGAGGCTGAGAGAGGCAGCCAACAGATGCACTCCTCACCTTCAGCCCTTCTGCTGTGACCTTCAGGATGCCAGGTTTGGAGCAGGCCAGCAGAGCTCCGTGCACAGTGGATTATATGGCTGATGACGATGGAAGGAGAGGAGACCCTGACACCACTGTCCTGTCCGTCACAGACAGCTCCTATTTTCCCAGTGCCTGTTAAAATACAGCCCATCCTGCCCTGCTAGAACCTGATCCTTATTTAATAAGGAGCTCGATGCTGAGCTCTGGCCAGTATCTAGATGCTTCCAGAGGCCTTTAGAGAGATGCTCAAAAAGAGTGTCAGCTTGCCAGTTTTTCATCACTTTGAGAGGCAGCAAAGGGGTGGGAAGGCATGGGACCCATGTAGAACTCTTGATTTATCTCCTGGCTGGGGTGCTGTTGACAGTTGGTAGGAGCTAGGGAAAGGGAGTCATTTTTCTTTAAGGGTTCCCTGGTAGGCGAACCATGCTTCATACCCATACATACATGAGTGGCATACACTGGAAAACACGGGGTGGGGAGAGGACATGGTATTGGGAGGGGCTGAGGGTTGAGCTTGATTTTCCTCCTCTCTCGTTGGCCTTGTCTAGTACCAGAGGTTTTAGTCCATAGCTCTTAGGCTGCCCATGTCTGCTACAGGATGGGACAACAGCGTGTGTCACTGTTCAAATGCATAGCTGAGAAAGTCTATTTCCTCACAGCTGGCACACGAAAAGACAGAAAGAATAAGGGGCAGAGGCCCCACTATTTCCCTCAAGGACATGACCATTCCCATAATGTCTCACTTCTTTTAAAATTTAGTTTATGCTTTTATTTATGTGCATGTGTATATGAGGGGAGGAATATGTTCATGTGAATGAGGGTATGTGTGGGGGTCAGAAAAGGACATCAGATCCCCTCAAGAGAAGTTATAGGCAGTTGTGAACTTCCCAATGTGGGTGCTAGAACATACCTTGGGTCCTCTAAGGGAGAAGTAAGTGATTTCAAGTATTGAGCCATCCCTCCAGCCTCAAGTCCCACTCCTGAAAGATCCCACAAGCTCCCAATAGTACCTATCCTTTAACACATGGACCTCTGGGGACATATGTCCAACCTATGGCAGATTTGTCATGCCAATAACTAGCTGATGACAACCATGCCTAATAATTCTAGCTGAGAGAAGCTAAGAAAAGTAACTGACTTCCTGATTCCTCACCGAGGTCACAGAGACCAGCCATTGTATCTACCCCTTTCAGACATAGTTCAGACTGACTTTCAACCTAAATGCCTCCTTTGTCACCTCCCAAGTGGTAGGATTGCAAGAGCGTGCACCACATCTGGCTTAGTAGACAAAGGACGAGCAATACATGGGTCAGGGCATGGCGGTGTCATTCCTATCTTCCTTGGGAGACTGCTAGCTGAAGCAAGGCAACAGGATTGGGCGTACATCTCCTGTTACCCATGTGTGAAGAGTTCTTAGTGCTATCAGGATGGCTAAAGAAGATGGTTAGTCCTCGATCAACTAGAAATGTAGCTGACCTCAAGGACTTTTCCACAGAGACTCTGCTGGTTAATTTTAACCGTCAACTTGACACAATGTAGAATCATCTGAGCAAGGATTCTTAATTAGAGAGCGTCATGAGTTGTCTATGGAGGATTATCCTGATTGTGTTAGTTTGAAGTGCCAACCATTGGTAGTACCATTCCCTAGGTAGTGGAAAAAATAAGTTGAGCAGCAACATGCTCAAATGTATTGCTCTTTGCTCTTGACTGTGTATATGCTATGGTCATTTCTCCCAAGTTGTTGCCATTGTGATGTCCCTGCAAAGATGGGCTCTTTTGTCCCCTGAATTGCTTTTGTTGGGAGCATTTTATTATAGCGTTAGGAAACAGAACAAAGACAGATGCAGCTTCTTACTTGCTGACTCAGCCAGCCAATCAATTAATGCTTATCAAGACTTTATTACAGGCCAGAAAGTCTGGCCTATGAGTGAAATATAATTACCATAATGCAGTTAAGGCTGTGGAGAAGCTTTGAAGGTAAGAGATGGAAATAGCTACCTGACCATAAATGTAGGTGCAGGTAGAAGACCCATAGTCTGCAGGGGGTTCTGCTCAATTACAGAGAGAATTAAGAAGGAGAATTAATTAAGAAGATGATCCATATTTGGGAAGATGTCAATGATAATTAATTAGGCTCCTGCAGGTTGCCGTAGTTAAGGAGTATGTGAGATAATTTAATTGAGGCAATAAATGCTAAAAGTGAGGGTCACCATGTAAAGGATAATGGGGCTTTCTCCCATGCTTTTTGAGAATCAGTGTGGAAAAGGTACCGCGGTATATCTCATTCTTGGCCCAAATGCCTACAGGATACTGAGACTCATCTGAGTTAATTTGGATGCAATTGAAAGTCTGAAGAATGCTGGAGTGGGAAATGCTTTGGTTCTTATGAGGCTAGCCACATTGGCACGTGGAGGGCCTCCTGTCTTGGACTCAGACATTACCATGAAGAAATACCAGCATCCCCAGCTATGGGCCCATTTGCTTTTCTATTCCAGCGAGGAGGAAAATGAGGGGCTGTGGGAGATGCTGAAGTCCTTAGAGTCTCCATGTTATTGAAACAAATGCTTAATGTCCTATAGAAAGTAGGTCTTCATGCTGAGAAGGAAAATGGAACAGAAATCTCATCTGAGATCCCCTTTCTCAAGAAAAATGTATGAGCATAAACATACACAGAGCATATACAGTCCACAAACACATATTTCCCTAGATCAAAAAGGCCTTTGTAATGCAAAAGAGAGATCCATCAACCAGTAGGTATGGGCTATAGCAGAGAAGTATTTAAATTTCCCAGGAAAATACTCTCACCTGAGATAGAGTCAGAGTGCATCCCTGAACTAAACAGTGGCATCAGCAAGGTCCATGGGGCATCATGCCAAAGTTAGTGTGTAGTAGCAGACTGTGAGCCCTTCAGGAAGCCAACAGGGGTGGCATTCAGGAGTTCAGCTGGTCACTCCCTTATTTTGATATCCCTGTAGGTGTCACAAAAGGGACAGCACAGGTCTGGCCTTTGCAACTAATTCTAAACTGTAAAGTTTAGAGAAAATTGATTTTGAGGTCAAGCCATGAGGAACGAATGGGAACTTATAAAGACAGTTTTAGACAGAGAGAAGTGAAAGCAGGAAGCTGTGGAAGAGGTGGGATGGTGGTTCACCAGGGGAGGTGGCAGAGGCTAAATTGAAGAGAGGAAGTGGCAGGGCCTGGGCAAGAGAAAGAAAAAAAAACCCAGGAAGGTATACTGAGGCAGGAGAACACAGGTCTTTCAAAAGCTATCTGGGTAAGTCTGGAAAAAAAGGGACTTATTTTTTAAAAATGACAACTTCTTATTCTGTAGCTCAGGCTGGCCTCGAACTGGCAGCAACTCTGTCACCCCATTTTCTTGAGTGCAGGGACTATAGTTATTGGCTAACACACACACACACACACACACACACACACACACACATGTTTAACTTCTCTGATTCATATATTTCTAGCTTCTATAGATAAAGGTTCCTGCCATCTGCATTTAGTGAATACTGAAATAGAGTCAGAGAGACATGGAATGTGGCAACTGTGCTATTTGCATTGCCATCAACACGAAATATTAGCGCTTTCTGTGTTTTTCCTCTGGGAAGCAGGAAGTTATGGAGGAGGATGAGCAGACTGACAGGTTTTCTCAGATACAAAGGCTACATGGGGAGGGCAGTGCTGATAGGCAGACACTGAGGGAATATAGGTGTGTCAGGTGTGACCGCATCTGACAGCAGGAGAATAATTGGCCTGCTGAGGCTGGGACACCAAGGATCTCTGCTCCAAGTTGGGTCACGAAGATGATAACAGAAGAAAAAGACAGTCAACATTGTCTGCATAAACATACTGCCAAGACCTGCCAGACAGCACGAAGATGGCTGCCATTTTATGACTTCAGATAGTCCCTCTTATCATGTCTGTCTGGTCACTAGGGGAGCGAGATTCTTAATACTGATCGCATCCTTGGCTGGACCTAGAAGGGTACAAGCCTCTGCCTGTCTGAAAGGTTGTCTAGGTTGGGTTAATTTAGGTGGGAAGACCTGCTTTAACTGGGCATCGTCTGTTATCCTGGACAGAATAAGAGAGATGGGGCTGAGAACCAGTGTGTTAGGTAGTTGGTATTAACTGGACACAAGCTGTAGTCATCTGGAGCCTTCAACTGAGAAAATACCTCCCTTAGATTGGCCTGTAGGCAACTCTTTAGGGCATTTTCTTGATGAATGAGTGATGTTGGAGGTGATGAACCTGGGCAGGGGGCTCTGAGTTATATAAAGAAGCAAGATCAGCAAGCACCAAGAAGCAAGCCGATGGCTTCTATTCCTCCATGATCTGCTCGAGTCATGACCCTGCTCGAGTTTCTGCCCTCACTGATGGACTGTGATGTGGAAGCAGAAGGGAAATAAACCCTTTCCTCCCAAGTTATTTTTGGCCATGGTATTTTATAGAGCAATAGAAGCCTATGATGATCAGTGTTCACTTCGCTCTGCTTTCTGATTACAGATGCTGTCCTGCCTCACTCTCCTGCCCCAGCACCTTCCCTGTTATGGTGGCCCATCCCTTGAACTATGAATCCAAACCCTTCCTTCCTTGAGTTGCCTTGGTCAGGGATTTTGGAACTAACAGAGACAGGGAGAAACAGGCTTGCTGTGTTGACTCCATCCATCCTGGGCAGTCACTGTGTTCATAGGTAAGGCCGTTGCAACCAGGGATGCCTAGGGTCCACCTTCACTCTCTCCACCATTCCAGGCTCTGATTGAAAATTGTGGTCTCCCAGAGCAGTGGAGAAACAAGAACCATTTTAAGAGTGAATTCCCCTCTTACTGAACCCCTCAAGCTTTATTTTTAAAAAACCCATCTGGTTTTTCAGAACAACATGGAGAGGCTAAAACTCGTTTGGAAAGCAAATTGCTTTGAGCCCTGAGCACCAAGGCCAATTTCATCTTCTCAAACACAGACTTTCCCAGTACTGACCAGCCAGCTGGTACTTTCCTACATTCAAAGGAGGCAATTTTCTCCAATTTTCCAGTCTCTCTAGTTTTGTGTCCCAAGACACAGAGGACTCTCTGCCGACAAGTGGCAGGATTCAAGAAAATGTGGGTGATCAGAAGAAAGTCTACATTGGGCACAGTCATCTTGTACATATAGGCAGTCAGGGGCCAGCCTGGGCTACGTGAAACCCTGTCTTGAACAGACAAAGAATTAAAAGATGGCCAGGTAGGTGGTTGGCTCCATGTAAAGACACACTACCTTCATTTTGGAATTAACATTTATCTGACTCAGGCTTAGAAAGGGATGGTTTACCTAACTGACAGCATGTGGGGATGAGCTGTGGGTACAGCATAGATTTTCTTGGTGTGTGTTCATAGTTTTGGGTAGAGCTAGGAGCTCAGATTTGGAAATATAGGTTAAGGTTAAATTTGTAAGGCACATGGGAAATCTGGAGAAGTCAGAACACCAAGGGCAAGAGTGTGCAGGTGGAAGAAGCCAGGACCAAGCCAGGGTCTGGGACTTGATCACAGGGACTTGTACATAGGAAGATAGACCACCAGTGAGAGGCCCAGAGCCACCTACAAGGCAGGGGCTACACAGAGGCTCGCAGGTCTGGACCATAACCAGCATAAAGGATGGCCTAAGAAGTCCTTCTCTAGGGGCCAATCACGCCCAAACACACTGCTGCCAGGAAGAGGAAAGATATAGGAAATGACACTGAGGAATGACATTGGCATTCACTAGCCAGGCAGTACTCTGTGACCTTCACAAGCAGAGGGTCAGGAGCCTGGGGTAGATGCCAGAGTGGGCTCTAAGGCAGGGGAAGCAGAGTGTGAATAATATAGTAGACAGGTGTCCCAGATTGCACAGGACTGGTGAAACCTCACTGAGAACCTGGCCTAGGTAAAGGGCATAGTGTGTGTGGGTGAGAATGGGGTAGAAGTGAGGATGCATTTATTTCCAGGTGGGCAGGTTCTCTTTTAGGTGCCTTCTAGAGGAAAAGTAAGTCACTGGAGGCGTGAAATGGGGGTAAGCACAGGCAGGGTGAGGGAGTGAATGTTGCAACTTCTCTCCTGCAATTTCAGTTGAAGAAGATGATGGATGAGAAGTAAAAGAGGTGAGGGGAGGGGGGAAGAATAGAACTGAGGTGGTTCAGTCTGAAAAGAAGCAGTGACCACAATGTTGTCCTGTCACAGAACCTGGGAACAGCAAAGAAAATGTCCCTGGGGTGGTTTGAATACCAATAGCCTCCCGAGGCTCATATATCCGGTTGCTCAGACATTGGAAAATGGCACCACTTGAAAAGGGTCAGGGTGTGTGGCTTTTTTGAAGAAAGTGAGTTACTAGGGGTTGACTTTGAGTTTTCAAATTGCCCTGCCAGCCCAGTCTCTCCCTCTCCCTCCCCCTCTCCCTCTCCCTCTCCCCCTCCCTTTCCCTTTCCCTCTCCTCCCTCCCTCCCGCTCCCTCTCTGCCTGTGAATCAGAATATAACTCTAAGCTGCTACTCTAGCACCATTCCTGCTCAAATGCCACTATGTTCCCCACCATGAAACTGTAAGCCAGCCCACAGTTAAATGTTTCCTTTTATGAGAGTTGTTTTGGTCATGGTGTTTCTTCACAGCACCCAAAGGTTGAAAGGGCAGTGCACCTACCTACTGTGGCAACTATGAGAAGTTACCCAATGGAGCACACGTGTGGAGGGACCACCTGTTACAGGAGCCTCTGTTAGTTTTTGTTGATCCTCTGTTGTAACAAACATACAAGGGAAATTCTACCAGAGCTGCAGGATTCTAGAAGATTTAAAGCTGTCAGAGAAGGTAGTCTTAGGAAACAATAAAGTAAATAAAAATCACTATTCTAATGAACTCACAAATAAGTCGCTCAGCTGGTATAATGATACACACACACACACACACACACAAACACACACACATCCCCAGTTCTAGCTCTCTACTCTCAGTGAATGTCTGATGTCAGAATGGCCGTTCTGAGATCATGGAACTTTGCTTAGGGTTTTATAATTTTACATTTTATTCACTAATGCAGTTATTATACTATCAATGAACCCATTAATGTATTTAAAAAGAACTAATTGAGATCTATAATCTTAAAAGTTAAAACTCCAGGAGACACCGCCGGAACCTGAAGGAAACAGACCGGATAAACGGTTCTCTGCACCCAAATCCCATGGGAGGGAGAGCTAAACCTACAGAGAGGCAGACACGCCTGGGAAACCAGAAGAGACTACACTCTGCGCACATCCAGACGCCAGAGGAAAAAACCAAACGCCATCTGGAACCCTGGTGCACGGAGGCTCCCGGAAAGAGCGGCGCAGATCTCCTCGGTTGCTGCCGCCGCGGAGAGGTCTTAGGCAGTACCCCACGAGCACACTTGAGCCTCGGAACCTCAGGTAGGACCAACTTTTCCCCTGCAAGTGACCTGCCTGGTGAACTCAGGACACACAGAGGCAGAATTCCTCTGAGACCGGGCACTTCCTGTGTTTACCGGAAGTCCCACACCCGCGGATCCCGGCCCACAGCAGCTCTCTGCTCCCAAACCCCGTGGGAGAGAGACCTCACCGCCTGGTCAGGTGGGCACTCCTGAGGCTGCAGAGCGGAGGAGACCACCAACACTGCCCACCCCTGCCCACATCCCTGGCCCAAGAGGAAACTGTATAAGGCCTCTGGGTTCCCGTAGGGGAGGGCCCAGGAGCGGCAGGACCCCTGCGCCTGAGACACCGCCAGAACCTGAAGGAAACAGACTGGATAAACAGTTCTCTGCACCCAAATCCCGTGGGAGGGAGAGCTAAACCTACAGAGAGGCAGACACGTCTGGGAAACCAGAAGAGACTACACTCTGCGCACATCCAGTCGCCAGAGGAAAACACCAAACGCCATCTGGAACCCTGGTGCACAGAGGCTCCCGGAAAGAGCGGCGCAGATCTTCCCGGATGCTGCCGCCGCGGAGAGGACTTAGGCAGTACCACACGAGCACACTTGAGCCTCCGAACCTCAGGTAGGACCAACTTTTCCCCTGCAAGAGACCTGCCTGGTGAACTCAAGACACAGGCCCACAGGAACAGCTAAAGACCTGTAGAGAGGAAAAACTACAAGCCCGAAAGCAGAACACTCTGTCCCCATAACTGGCTGAAAGAAAACAGGAAAACAGGTCTACAGCACTCCTGACACACAGGCTTATAGGACAGTCTAGCTACTGTCAGAAATAGCAGAACAAAGTAACATTAGAGATAATCTGATGGCAGGAGGCAAGCGCAGGAACCCAAGCAACAGAAACCAAGACTACATGGCACCATCAGAGCCCAATTCTCCCACCAAAATAAACATGGAATATCCAAACACACCAGAAAAGCAAGATCTAGTTTCAAAATCATATTTGATCATGATGCTAGAGGCCTTCAAGAAAGACGTGAAGAACTCCCTTAGAGAACAAGTAGAAGCCTACAGAGAAGAATCACAAAAATGCCTGAAAGAATTCCAGGAAAACACAATCAAACAGTTGAAGGAATTAAAAATGGAAATAGAAGCAATCAAGAAAGAACACATGGAAACAACCCTGGATATAGAAAATCAAAAGAAGAGACAAGGAGCTGTAGATAGAAGCCTCACCAACAGAATACAAGAGATGGAAGAGAGAATCTCGGGAGCAGAAGATTCCCTAGAAATCATTGACTCAACTGTCAAAGATAATGTAAAGCGGAAAAAGCTACTGGTCCAAAACATACAGGAAATCCAGGACTCAATGAGAAGATCAAACCTAAGGATAATAGGTATAGAAGAGAGTGAAGACTCCCAGCTCAAAGGACCAGTAAATATCTTCAACAAAATCATAGAAGAAAACTTCCCTAACCTAAAAAAAAGAGATACCCATAGGCATACAAGAAGCCTACAGAACTCCAAATAGATTGGACCAGAAAAGAAACACCTCCCGTCACATAATAGTCAAAACACCAAACGCACAAAATAAAGAAAGAATATTAAAAGCAGTAAGGGAAAAAGGTCAAGTAACATATAAAGGCAGACCTATCAGAATCACACCAGACTTTTCGCCAGAAACTATGAAGGCCAGAAGATCCTGGACAGATGTCATACAGACCCTAAGAGAACACAAGTGCCAGCCCAGGTTACTGTATCCTGCAAAACTCTCAATTAACATAGATGGAGAAACCAAGACATTCCATGACAAAACCAAATTTACACAATATCTTTCTACAAATCCAGCACTACAAAGGATAATAAAGGGTAAAGCCCAACATAAGGAGGCAAGCTATACCCTAGAAGAAGCAAGAAACTAATCGTCTTGGCAACAAAACAAAGAGAAGAAAAGCACACAAACATAACCTCACATCCAAATATGAATATAACAGGAAGCAATAATCACTATTCCTTAATATCTCTCAACATCAATGGCCTCAACTCCCCAATAAAAAGACATAGATTAACAAACTGGATACGCAACGAGGACCCTGCATTCTGCTGCCTACAGGAAACACACCTCAGAGACAAAGACAGACACTACCTCAGGGTGAAAGGCTGGAAAACAACTTTCCAAGCAAATGGTCAGAAGAAGCAAGCTGGAGTAGCCATTCTAATATCAAATAAAATCAATTTCCAACTAAAAGTCATCAAAAAAGATAAGGAAGGACACTTCATATTCATCAAAGGAAAAATCAACCAAGATGAACTCTCAATCCTAAATATCTATGCCCCAAATACAAGGGCACCTACATACGTAAAAGAAACCTTACTAAAGCTCAAAACACACATTGCACCTCACACAATAATAGTGGGAGATTTCAACACCCCACTCTCATCAATGGACAGATCATGGAAACAGAAATTACACAGAGACGTAGACAGACTAAGAGAAGTCATGAGCCAAATGGACTTAACAGATATTTATAGAACATTCTATCCTAAAGCAAAAGGATATACCTTCTTCTCAGCTCCTCATGGTACTTTCTCCAAAACTGACCATATAGTTGGTCAAAAAACAGGCCTCAACAGGTACAGAAAGATAGAAATAATCCCATGCGTGCTATCAGACCACCACGGCCTAAAACTGGTCTTCAATAACAATAAGGGAAGAATGCCCACATATACGTGGAAATTGAACAATGCTCTACTCAATGATAACCTAGTCAAGGAAGAAATAAAGAAAGAAATTAAAAACTTTTTAGAATTTAATGAAAATGAAGGTACAACATACCCAAACTTATGGGACACAATGAAAGCTGTGCTAAGAGGAAAACTCATAGCGCTGAGTGCCTGCAGAAAGAAACAGGAAAGAGCATATGTCAGCAGCTTGACAGCACACCTAAAAGCTCTAGAACAAAAAGAAGCAAATACACCCAGGAGGAGTAGAAGGCAGGAAATAATCAAACTCAGAGCTGAAATCAACCAAGTAGAAACAAAAAGGACCATAGAAAGAATCAACAGAACCAAAAGTTGGTTCTTTGAGAAAATCAACAAGATAGATAAACCCTTAGCCAGACTAACGAGAGGACACAAAGAGTGTGTCCAAATTAACAAAATCAGAAATGAAAAGGGAGACATAACTACAGATTCAGAGGAAATTAAAAAAATCATCAGATCTTACTATAAAAGCCTATATTCAACAAAACTTGAAAATCTACAGGAAATGGACAATTTCCTAGACAAATATCAGGTACCGAAGTTAAATCAGGAACAGATAAACCAGTTAAACAACCCCATAACTCCTAAGGAAATAGAAGCAGTCATTAAAGGTCTCCCAACCAAAAAGAGCCCAGGTCCAGACGGGTTTAGTGCAGAATTCTATCAAACCTTCATAGAAGACCTCATACCAATATTATCCAAACTATTCCACAAAATTGAAACAGATGGATCACTCCCGAATTCCTTCTATGAAGCCACAATTACTCTTATACCTAAACCACACAAAGACCCAACAAAGAAAGAGAACTTCAGACCAATTTCCCTTATGAATATCGATGCAAAAATACTCAATAAAATTCTGGCAAACCGAATCCAAGAGCACATCAAAACAATCATCCACCATGATCAAGTAGGCTTCATCCCAGGCATGCAGGGATGGTTTAATATACGGAAAACCATCAACGTGATCCATTATATAAACAAACTGAAAGAACAAAACCACATGATCATTTCATTAGATGCTGAGAAAGCATTTGACAAACTTCAACACCCCTTCATGATAAAAGTCCTGGAAAGAATAGGAATTCAAGGCCCATACCTAAACATAGTAAAAGCCATATACAGCAAACCAGTAGCTAACATTAAACTAAATGGAGAGAAACTCGAAGCAATCCCACTAAAATCAGGGACTAGACAAGGCTGCCCACTCTCTCCCTACTTATTCAATATAGTTCTTGAAGTTCTAGCCAGAGCAATCAGACAACAAAAGGAGGTCAAGGGGATACAGATCGGAAAAGAAGAAGTCAAAATATCACTATTTGCAGATGATATGATAGTTTATTTAAGTGATCCCAAAAGTTCCACCAGAGAACTACTAAAGCTGATAAACAACTTCAGCAAAGTGGCTGGGTATAAAATTAACTCAAATAAATCAGTAGCCTTCCTCTACACAAAAGAGAAACAAGCCGAGAAAGAAATTAGGGAAACGACACCCTTCATAATAGACCCAAATAATATAAAGTACCTCGGTGTGACTTTAACCAAGCAAGTAAAAGATCTGTACAATAAGAACTTCAAGACACTGAAGAAAGAAATTGAAGAAGACCTCAGAAGATGGAAAGATCTCCCATGCTCATGGATTGGCAGGATTAATATAGTAAAAATGGCCATTTTACCAAAAGCGATCTACAGATTCAATGCAATCCCCATTAAAATACCAATCCAATTCTTCAAAGAGTTAGACAGAACAATTTGCAAATTCATCTGGAATAACAAAAAACCCAGGTTAGCTAAAACTATCCTCAACAATAAAAGGACTTCAGGGGGAATCACTATCCCTGAACTCAAGCAGTATTACAGAGCAATAGTGATAAAAACTGCATGGTATTGGTACAGAGACAGACAGATAGACCAATGGAATAGAATTGAAGACCCAGAAATGAACCCACACACCTATGGTCACTTGATTTTTGACAAAGGAGCCAAAACCATCCAATGGAAAAAAGATAGCATTTTCAGCAAATGGTGCTGGTTCAACTGGAGGTCAACATGTAGAAGAATGCAGATCGATCCATGCTTATCACCCTGTACAAAGCTTAAGTCCAAGTGGATCAAGGACCTCCACATCAAACCTGATACACTCAAACTTATAGAAGAAAAACTAGGGAAGCATCTGGAACACATGGGCACTGGAAAAAATTTCCTGAACAAAACACCAATGGCTTATGCTCTAAGATCAAGAATCGACAAATGGGATCTCATAAAACTGCAAAGCTTCTGTAAGGCAAAGGACACCGTGGTTAGGACAAATCGGCAACCAACAGATTGGGAAAAGATCTTTCCCAATCCTACAACAGATAGAGGCCTTATATCCAAAATATACAAAGAACTCAAGAAGTTAGACCGCAGGGAGACAAATAACCCTATTAAAAAATGGGGTTCAGAGCTAAACAAAGAATTCACAGCTGAGGAATGCCGAATGGCTGAGAAACACCTAAAGAAATGTTCAACATCTTTAGTCATAAGGGAAATGCAAATCAAAACAACCCTGAGATTTCACCTCACACCAGTGAGAATGGCTAAGATCAAAAACTCAGGTGACAGCAGATGCTGGCGAGGATGTGGAGAAAGAGGAACACTCCTCCATTGTTGGTGGGATTGCAGACTGGTACAACCATTCTGGAAATCAGTCTGGAGGTTCCTCAGAAAATTGGACATTGAACTGCCTGAGGATCCAGCTATACCTCTCTTGGGCATATACCCAAAAGATGCCCCAACATATACAAAAGGCACGTGCTCCACTATGTTCATCGCAGCCTTATTCATAATAGCCAGAAGCTGGAAAGAACCCAGATGCCCTTCAACAGAGGAATGGATACAGAAAATATGGTACATCTACACAATGGAATATTACTCAGCTATCAAAAACAATGGCTTTATGAAATTCGTAGGCAAATGGTTGGAACTGGAAAATATCATCCTGAGTGAGCTAACCCAAACACAGAAAGACATACATGGTATGCACTCACTGATAAGTGGCTATTAGCCCAAATGCTTGAATTACCCTGGATGCCTAGAACAAATGAAACTCGAGACGAATGATCAAAATGTGAATGCTTCACTCCTTCTCTAAAAGGGGAACAAGAATACCCTTGGCAGGGAAGAGAGAGGCAAAGATTAAAACAGAGACTGAAGGAACTCCCATTCAGAGCCTGCCCCACATGTGGCCCATACATATACAGCCACCCAATTAGACAAGATGGATGAAGGAAAGAAGTGCAGACGGACAGGAGATGGATGTAGATCTCTCCTGAGAGACACAGCCAGAATACAGCAAATACAGAGGCGAATGCCAGCAGCAAACCACTAAACTGAGAATAGGACCCCCGTTGAAGGAATCAGAGAAAGAACTGGAAGAGCTTGAAGGGGCTCGAGACCCCATATGTACAACAATGCCAAGCAACCAGAGCTTCCAGGGACTAAGCCACTACCTAAAGACTATGCATGGACTGATCCTGGACTCTGACCTCATAGGTAGCAATGAATATCCTAGTAAGAGCACCAGTGGAAGGGGAAGCCCTGGGTCCTGCTAAGACTGAACCCCCAGTGAACTAGACTGTTGGGGGGAGGGTGGCAATGGGGGGATGGTTGGGAGGGGAACACCCATAAGGAAGGGGAGGGGGGAGGGGGATGTTTACCGGGAAACCAAAGAATTATTATTACGTATTAAATAAATTAAAAAAAATTAAAAAAAGTTAAAACTCCAAACTAGTATGTTTCCCTATGACAAAAACAGAGCCTTACCTCTAGACCATGAGCACCAGTATTAAATCCCAGATATATATTAACACCAGTGATTGATGTCTACAAAACATCAATCCCCTCCCCTCCTTTTTCCTTTCTCTTCCACAGCCACATCTCTCCCTCCTGCCCTGGCCTCTTCATTTAGACTGTTAGTTCAGGATTAGCCTGTCAGAAACCATGGCAACCTAACCAAAAAAAGTACACATCTCTACTCTTTGGCCCCTCCTGGAATCTGAATAGTCCTCCCCCCACCTCATTGAGCTCTGAACTCCAGAGTTAGGTCTGGTGCCCCTTATTTCTACCCCTCCATGTACCCCTGGAGCCTGCTTTTGCCTTGCTATTTGGATTTGTTTTACTTTTTCATCCCTGGGTATTGTATCTCAGCTTGCATTTGGTTCTTCCGATCAGTTTGGCACAGACTGATGTTTTAGACTTACATTTCCCAGAAGCCTCTTCTCTCTTATCTAACAAACCCTAGCTATCCATTTAAGACCATTCACGGTCTCTAAAACATCTTCCCACGGAGAATGATAAAGTGGATTCCCCATCTCTCTACATCTACTGAGTTAGGACCAATGTTTCTTGACAGAATGCATCTTTGAGCTCCCAAGAAGACTGTGTTTTATTCTCAAGATCTGACCTTTAACAGTGCCTAAGCCCTCAAACCTATGTAAGCACTGGGTCAAAACACAAATATATGCATATGTACGTGTACACATACACAAACACACACACACACACAAACACAAATACAAACACAGAGGTACAGATCAAAGGACACAAAACTGGGTGTCAGGTGGGTGGCCAGCCCACTGTGCTGCTCTTTGTGTCAGCTCTGCTGTCTGCTGTGTCAGGTTCTCAGGAAATCTGTTGCTCTCTGGATTGTACCTGGACTGGATGCACTGACTTACCAACCTTAGGAGTCACTTTCAAGAGCAATCCTTAAAGGGAAGACAATGCTAAGTGCAGCCATGGATTGGCACAGCAGGAGAGATTCAGCCTGCCCTGCCCATGAGGGCCAGGGAGGAGGCTCATGGGATTTCCGACCTCCTTAGAGGACATTCATTATCCTGGGCATCAAGAGTCAGGAACAGACTACCATCTGCACACTGTTCTGTTTTGCTTTACTGTTTAAGAAAAAAGTCCACCAAACTAGAAAGAGAGGTGGGATCCAGGTTAGAGTTGAGGTTTACTTCTCAGTATTTATCTGCACAGACCCCTGTGTTTGGAAGTGACCTAGCTCAGTCCTTGGTCACAGCTAAGTTCCCTGGTGAGTGAAAGTGAGCTGAAGGCAGAGAAGACCAGTGTTGTGCAGAAAGCAAGCTCAGCAGAGGCACCAGGGGCTCTGTTGCTTAGCAACCTGCTGAGAGAAGTAATGGCTCCAGGAGGAGTGCAACACATGGATGATGACAGAGGTTGGGTCCTCAGAAGGTCCATTTCTTCCAAAGCTGAGGCCTTGCTGATGCCCGTGAGGTAGGCTGCAGAGTAAGGCATGGCTATCTGGGGTCACGTGTTCTTATAATGGCAATGCTTTGACGATCACATCCAGAGATCAGACCCTCTGCAGAGCTTCACCCACACTGAGGTGATGGAGAAGAGGAGGGAGTGGGAGGACCTCCCAGACACTCTAAGGGTGATGGACTTACCGCTTATCCACTTTGCCTCTGGGTCATGGATTTTGAAGTCTTCACTGAAAAGATCTTCCACAGTCACCTTCTTCTTCTGAGACAGACTGGTATCTTCCGCTGGAGAAAGAAAAGACAGAGGGTTAAACCACTGCACACGTGAACATGTGTCTCAAGACACAAGGGAAAAGATATGCATGCAGAACTGAGCTCAGTGGTCCCATGTAGACAAGCAGGCTACTGGGTGTTCAGGGATTCAGAAAACATCCCTTAGAATTTAGTCCCCGCTTGTGTCACTTGCTCCTGGTACCTTTGAGTTAAGGGTTTACTCTTGTTCAGATCAGTGGATACTCACAAATATTTGGATGCAGATGCTGGGGTCAGCACTCCTCCATCTTGACTGAAAACACCTGGGAGAACCTTAATATCCATCCTGAGAGGAAATGCTCAGTTAATGGTCCCTCTGCAAAAGGCTTGAAAATCTGCCAGCTCTTATCCTGCTTACAGAGGTCAAGGTGCCCTGGACCTTGGCTCTCCCTCATAAGACGGTATCTCCATTAGAGCCACAAAACCCATTTATCTGCTTCTGAAAGATGTTCAAGGTTCTCCAGGAGGCCTGAGTGAATACATGGGGTACCCAAGGCCAGACCGCCCAAGCTACTTCTCTTACTTTGTGTGAATACTCATGATACCAAATACCTTGTCTACCTGGAATGCTTGCTTCCTTCCCTGTCCTCTTAACTAGAAAATGCCAAATTCACTGGATTTCCTTAAAGACTTGGAATGTCATTTCATCAGCCATGATGTGGGTGAGCTCAGCTAATTAACTGTATGCACATTCTGTATGAGGTGGCTTTGATTTTTGTGGGTGTTTTGTTTGTTTCTTTTCAGGGGTGCAGAGGATTGAGGCTTTGGGCATGGCATCCAAGCAATCTGCCCAGGTCATTGTCATTTGCAGCTGGTGTTTGGTTGTTAAGTTTGTGTCTCTTGCCAATTTCTGACTCCAGAGCCATCTTGGGGCCATCATTGATTGTGCTCACTCTCTGTAGTTCCATTTGCCTGTCCCAGTTTTCCATTTCCAAATGATAGTGTGTCTGACCCAAGCAAGGGACTCTGTAGGGATTGCATATGGAAGGAAGAGTGACCTCAGGACAGAGCCTGCCTTCCGGCTTGTCTGACAATATGTGTTACAGACCTGTGTCCCTTCGTGGACCACACGAATCTGCTTATCAACTCCCTTTCTCCCGTTATACTGACAAGGGGCCCTGCTTTAATTGGATCCTTTCTGAAATGCCCTAGAACTTGTGTATGAACTGGTTTCCTGAATACTAAGTGGGATTACTGTGAATAAAAATCTTAAAAATTGCAAAGGGATACAATTCAAAGATGTCCTTACTGTGAAACGTGATCAGTGATCGCATATGGCTCCATCGAGGTTCCAAACACAACACCTTAAAACAAGCCAAGCCTTCCCTCCCGTGGCTTCCTGTCTGCCACTGAAGCATCCACAGAAAAAGACAGCTTAAAATCCGATGTGTTTTGGCCTCTGTAGACATCAAGCATGTTTGCAGGGTATATAGATATACATGGCCATTCACATTTTTACATAAAATGAAATGCCTAAGCTTGAAAATACTCTTATTTGTTTTAAACATTTTTAATAAACATACAAAGACGTGTAGAGTGGCAGTTTGTGGTAGAAGTAACAGGTGTGAATGTATGTGTATGTGAGTGTATGTGTGAGTGTGTGTTTCACTGAGGCAGGAAACTTGGCTTTGCCCATCAGCAGCCCCATCTTCTGTAGCTGCTCTCTGCAGTGCCTCTGGGCCCTAGTGTGGCTATTATACAATCCACTGGTTTATAGTTTGATTCACTTCCTATGACTTCTGAGGTGATGATGGACATGATGACCTGACCTACATGTCCATGAGGCATGGTGAGCTCATGCAGGGAGCTCATGGAGACATGGGAGGCAAAGTTAAACAAGCAAGCAGAACACAACCATAATAATAGTGCAACAGTCTTGAGATAGCCAGATTGTCCCCTGGGCAGCAGGAATAAGATTGAAGAAGGAATTTGGGGAAGGTTTTTCTGTAGAAGAAACAGTTTAGCCCAGATACAAGTAACAAAAGAGCATGCATGCTAGGAAGAGCTACAGCAAGAACTGCCAGAGGCCCTGGTGCTTTGAGGACATGGTTTATTGGCAAAGGAGACAGCATGTGCAGGAAACAGCTCGAGATGAAGGCAGATGGATTTTCCATTATGCTTAGATACTCTGTAAGATGATGTTCCCTGGTGGATTCCTTTTCAAATCTGTTGCAAGAGTCTGTTGCGTCTACAGCCCAAGAATGAGTCTTCACATCAGAAATTACAAGTTCCATCAATTAACACCACCCTTGTCTTGTCCTTCATGCCCCAGCTTCTGAAGCTATACCTGAGCCCTCGGGCAGCCTCCACAGCTCTTACTGGCTTCTGTCTTTGAGCATATCTGCCTGATTCCTTCAGTCCTGTCTCTCTGACTTGGTTATTTTTCAGTGTACCTGATGGCCTCTCACACAGCTTTAAGACACATTAAAAGTAAGGTCTTAAGTGTAAATCAAGTATATTTTCATCTCTAAAATTCTTGATTGGCTTTTCCAAGATGAGAGACTGTCCTGCCTTCTTTAATCTCATCTAAGCTTCTTTTAAATGCTGCTTCCTGTTTTCCCTCCTGTTTGAATTCCTTAGGCTTCAGTCTTTCCTTGTGTTAAGTTGGTGTTTCACTACATTGGGGCCCAGCATCTGTCATATAGGAGTCCTGGGTGTTGGAGACTGCTGAAGTGTGGCCTTAGAAATGACACTGATGGTTTGGACAGCATCGGGTGACTTCACTAGAACCTTCTCCCCATTAAATTTGTAAAGTACAGGTGAGGGGCAGGTACAGGATAGAAGGAGGCCTGTCATTGGAGGAGAAGAAAGGATGGACGGGAGAGAAGTTTGAAGGAAGAGGAGGAGACTGGAACAGAAAGGAAGAAACAGGGGGAGAGGAGAGGGAGAGAGAGAAGCCGTGGCAGGACGATGGAGGCTGACTTTAAGATTCCGCTCTGTGCATTTAGAGGTTGTTATTAATGTTCCTAAGGGATGGATGGTACTGGGCTTTGTATGTTTAGGTGGGCAACTATATCTTACCAGTTGGGTCAAAGATTATTGTGTTGTGTGTTATTTTATGTGACAATTTGAGTGTAACAAAGTGTGTGGCAGCAGGAGACACTGGGGCCAACGAGTTGAGATGTGTTTCCGCCAAGATATCTAACAGATATCTTGGGGTACCACGGTGCCAGACCTAATGGGGTAAAAGACAACCTTTTACTTTATATATTTTTTATATTTTTACAACAACATTGAGCCACCCATAGGTAGCTATAGGAAAGCCTGTCTTCAAACACTCTGCAGGATGCTTCCTTCAGACTGGGTCATAATGGTCACACCATCTTTTCTTCTACCAACAGTTAGCATTGGACCCATCACTGTCTTTGAGCATTTATTCTGTGCAAACTTGGATTTTTTTCCTTTTCCTTTTTAAGAGAGGGGCAGTGACTTCATATTCCCAGGTCCCTCACACATTGTAGATGCCCAACCAACCTTTTTAGAATGAAGAAAGCTTTGTTTTCCTCCCCACCCCACTGCTTTTGCTTATGTCAATTCAACAAGTCTCAGTGTTGCTGTAGTATGTTGTCTATGGCTATGCCCACAGTTTATAAAAGTTCCACAAATGGTAACTTAGCCTAAAAGTTCATATCTTCAAAGCCACCTATGAAAACTAGCAGCATAATAGAATTTTATACACTGTACTTTTTAATTAAAATACCTGTATAAGCCTTCAGTTTTCTTATGCATAACCATAAAACAAGAAATTTTCATTTACTGTTCATATAGCTTCTGAATTCAATCCATCAAAAGTATCCAACCCCTCTTCAGACCGTTCAGTCCATTTCTCTATATATTTAAAATAAATAAAAACTTTAAAATATATTTATTGACCTTTGTCCTTTAATGAGTTGTGTCTACTAAGCCTGAAGACTTCATCTTGTCACATACACACAGGTTAAATGTGTGTGTGTTCACTATTCCTCTTTTATTGAAGTGCATATTGATTAGAATAAATGGTTTTATTTAAACATAAAATAAAATTCACATGTCAGTTCCCTTGGCCAAGGTTCTGCTCAATGCATTCAGTCCTGTGCCTGTGAAATTGTCACTGTGATTTCAAAGCCCTTTCTCTGCCCTTAAAAGAAACTTAAAATCATCAAAAGGCATCTCTTCCCATTCTTGTCTATACTGCAGTGAACAACCATGTATAGCATCCCCATTGTGTGTGTGTGTGTGTGTGTGTGTGTGTGTGTGTGAGTGTGAGAAGCCCTGCAACTGGAGTTAGGGGCAGATAAGCTCTGGTATGGGTGCTGGGAATTAAATCTGGGTCCTCTGGAAAAGCAGCCAGAACTCCTAACCACTGAACCACCTCTCCAGCCCTGAGATGTCTTCCTTATGGTTTCCTAGCTTAGAACCTGTGTCTTGTCATTTGAGCCAGACTGTCTGACCAGGACATCCAGAAAACACTGGAACTGATGACTCTGCTCTCCCCCACCCCGTGTGTGTGGTGTGTGTGTGTGTGTGTGTGTGTGTGTGTGTGTGTGTGTGTGTGCACATTTGTCTGCACACATTTGTAGACTAACCTCTTTCATTGAAGTATGCTCTCTTTGAGTTGGAGCAATAGCTCAGCAGTTAAGATTATTGCTAAGAATCTGAGTTTGGCTCCAGCACCCCAAGTAATGTGGCTCTCAACCACCTGTAACTGTACCTTCAGGGAATCTGATTCCCTCATCTGAGGGAATCTAATGAGCATTTACCGCCTCCCCGCCCCCCACATACACATGCATAATTTGAAATAAAATAAAAGGCAACCTTTAAAAATAGAAATGGGAACTCTTACTAGCCTGGAGTCCACAGATTAGTCCAAGCTCTCTGCCCAGCAAGCTCTCCTGTGTTCACCTCCCCAGTTCTGCGGATACAAGCACATGCCACACTACCTCGCTTTTCTATGTGGGGTCTGGGGCCCAAAGTCAAGTCCTCAGAGGGTGAAATGTCTAGCCCTTATTATTAGGGTGGGTATAGTCTTTGAAGGCCAGAAGGCAGACTGTGTTAGTGCCTAAGGCCATCAAAGACACCCATGTGCAATTGTTTTTATGGAATTTTGTACCATCCACAATTTATTGGTTGGGGCCTAAACATTGAGGTAACTATATCTCAGGACAGAGACAGAAGAAGAGCTTTCTTTTTATATGTGCTCCTCAACACACACACACACACACACACACACACACACACACACACACACACACACACGGGTAGGGGGTATGGCATGAAGCCATAGCAAAAAGCTGCCATCAGCAGGCCAAAGGGAGACCCCACCAGAAAAGAACCCCAGCTGCACTATGACATTGGATTTTTCACTTCCAATAGTATCAGAAAATAAAATTAGCCATTGCCCATGAGTTAGTAGTGCATTTTGTCACAGTAGTAGGACCCAATCAACAAGACTGTAACTATCTCCAAATTTCTGTTGACCAGCACACAAAAGTACAACATTTAAAGGGAGACACTGGGTGGTGTACTCTTCCTAGCTTGGTTTTGCACTCAGTTAGCATATTCCTTGTAAGCAATGTCTACTCTTCTGGTCTTGTAGAAAGAACTCAACAGAACTACAAAGAAAACGGTTTGCTTAAGGATCCCGGGTCCAAGTAACAGGAAGTTAGTTGTAGCTCTTGGTATATCTGAGGAAATGAGACTATATTAAACTCGAGTGCCTGACAGCAAATTGTTCATGTCATGCTATAGCTTTCTTGTTTATGGCTGCAACCATACTTCCAAATTCTTTAAGGGAAATGTGAGAGTATAAATTCATTTGGTGTGTTATTAATATTGCCCACTTAATAAGCAATCCTGTTACCATGTCATTGGAGACTTTGATAAAGAGATTTGAAATATTTCCATAGCTGAAAGCAAGTCTGGGAAGCAGGGCATGGGTGGTAGAGCATGTACCCATGGTGGAGTATGTGTGCCTATGCTGGAGTATGTGCCTGTGATGGTTTGTATATGCTTGGCCCAGGGAGTGGCACCATTAGAGGTGTGCCCTTGTTAGAGTAGGTGTGGGGTTTAAGACCCTTGTCCTAGCTGCCTGGAAGTCAGTTTTCCCCCCTTTGCATTTGGAACAAAATGTAGAACCCTCCTCCTGCATGATGCCTGCCTGGATGCTGCCATGTTTCCACCTTGATGATAATGGACTGAACCCCTGAACCTGCTAGCCCCAATTAAATGTTGTCCTTATATGTGTTGCCTTGGTCATGGTGTCTATTCATAACAATAAAAGCCTAAGTCATTGCCCATGCTGGAGTATGTGTCGATGCTGGAGTGGACTTTCAGACATGAGAATTTCCCAAGAGGCAAAGGATACATTGAAGATGAATGGACATATCATGTTTGCATATTGCTATGAAAGAAGGGAATTGAGACCTTAATTAATATTGTTGAACAAAGAAAAGGTAGGTGATGTGCATGAGGCAACTGATTTTCATGATGGCAGCCCATGAGCACTGGGCAGTAAACATAACATGAAGAGTGGCATGGGTGAAGACTAAGCCAAGGACAGAGAGAAACAAAGTCTGGGAGCTGGATTTAACCATAGGAGAAATAGATTATCATGGTGATTTTTGTTAATTCATTACTTTTCTACTGATTTTTAAAAATATATATTCTTGAAAACAGTGAGTATTAATAAAGTCATCTGATGGTTATTCTTGATTGTCATACTGATAGACTTTAGGATCACCATGGAAACAAGCCTCTGAGAATGTCTGGGAGCTTGTAGATTAGGTTAATTAATTCTTCAAGTGGGTGGCAATACCAAGGGCTGTGGTCCTGTACTGAACATGTGAGCACCAGTGTTCATCTCTCTCTGATTCCTGACCAGCTGCCACATTCTTCTGTTCCAGGCCTTCCCAACCACATCTTTCTCAAGTTGCTTTTGTCATGTGTTCTGTGGCAGCAACGATTGAGATATAAATACTACAGGTGTGGTGGCCATAGCTGGTATCCTCATCTAAACGTAAGGCCTCAGCCAATGTGTGCCTAACTGATTCATCCACACCAAGTGAGCCACCTGAACCTTCCTAACAGCACACGCAGCAGCATGACCCAGGTATGCATGGTTCCCAACAGAGAGGGCTGGGTGGTTAACCCTTCAGCAAGAGTAACAAGGGTAGCCACACAGTGCTCCACATGTACCCCAAGATGACCCTTGGCTCTAGAAAGCATTATCTGTTCTGTGAACAGTACATTTTAATCAGAATTTTGCTGGCTTTGTTGATTATTCTCCATTTAACTGCCATTTCTGTTAACTTAATTCAGATGTACATGAAGCTAATGTCTATTGAGCACATGTCAGGAGAAATAAAAACGAAAACTCAGCACAGGGGACACTTGTCTTTTCATCTCAAATTTGGGAAAAACATTAGGGCTGAACATATTTCTATTCTTTTCTCAAAGGTGAACAAGAACCAAAATCCTAGCCAAAATGAGTGCTCTGAAGGCCAGGGCTTTATTTCTGTGGGAAGAATGGAAGGGGGGGTGTGTGGAGTTGGGTTCATCTCTCAGCCTGGCTGCACAGTTCTCTCTAGCTACGACTTCTCCCAAGCTTGTGGAGTGTGCATGGGTATCCCTGTCACCCTGAAATAGGCATTCTCCTGTGAGCACACCAAAGCCCTACAGCCTAGTGCTGCCGGTGGTCATGGGGCAGAACACTAGCTTCTCACAATACTGGGGGCAAAGGCTGTCTCACTGGACTGCTTAGCCAGCAGAATTGCATCCTGAGAGCTCTGAAGAAACATCTGCTCTGGTCTTCAGCTTCCTTCCAGAGATTCTGGACCCAATGAAGCATCATGCTTGCCCTTGCCTTCTGAGGACATGGATCTCTCTTTTTCTGTCTCTGTCAACTCTGTCCATGTGCTTAGAAACTGTGGGCTACCCCAGGGTAACCCTATTTTGAGAGGTTTGAATGTGAAGATCTTTATGGAGACTGTCTAGCCTGGTGTTCCATTTGCAATTGGCTAGGACTTTAGGAGTCCCTTTGCATGTATAGTAATATACTGAATTGAGAAGGATATCAGAAATCTGGGCACGTGGTCTGCAGCCATTGCTTAGAGACTGAGTACTTGGTGTTCTTGCAAAAGACCCAGGTTTGATTCCCAACACTTACAAGGTGGCTCACAACCACCTGTAACTTCAACTCCAGGGAAATCTGATGCCCTCTCCCAATTTCTGTAGATATCGCATGCACATGGTGTGTATACACACACACACACACACACACACACACACACACACTCAGGCACATCCACACATCCACATAAAATTAAGTAAATATATTTAATGAAAAAGAATCCATCTATATACGATGAGTCAACAAACTTGGTGATTGTTTTAGGCTTTCTTCAGAGAGGACCAGCACTTGTGAATGTGATCCCATGATATGAGAAAGTTAAAGCACACCTTGACTCTTACAGAAGTCACAGCTGCTGGGTCCAGTGGTGTTGATGGCAATAATTCTGATTATAAAAAAGGCAGTGTCCATTTCAGCCTGAGCCATCTCTGTTCTCTGACCTGACTAGTTCACTGTGGCCCATTTCTCTTTAGCTCTCTTGGCCTGAACTAGTACTGATCTAGTCTCCTGAACACTTGTTTTGGTGACTGCTCACTAAACCACCACCCAGTATATCAGCAAGTCCCTTGGAAAGCATTGTCCTGGATGGCATATTGGAAAATTATAAACTAATGTGTTTTCCAATATGCTTTCTTGGTGACAGGCTCCAGAGAAAACAGGGAGCACCATAGTAAGATTCACTCTTTCAGGGTTATGTGTCTTTAAAATCAGAGTATTATGGAGCAAGAACTGACAAGCCTTTACAAATAAACACACATTGCATTTGCCTTGGCTTGTGGCCTTAACGTCATATGAGTAACAAGTGTGTGTTGTCATCTTTAAGGAAAATGGGCCTTTAGAGCAAGGGTTCCATAGACAAGCAAGCTCTACCAGACAGTCCTTCTAGAGCTAATGAGGGGAAGTCAAAAGAGAGACTCAAAGATGCTCTCAAGAATCCATTGCTCAGTCTGAGTCTGTAATTCACAATAAGGTGGTGAATGGCTGCATAAACCAATTCTTCAATTGGAACTCCTCCAAGTCTGCTTCATCTGCAAGCATTCCGATTCAAGGCTTGCAGATCACAGTCCTCGGCTAGTTCAAATCTAGGGATTTCCCTTGTATTTGTTGACGTGGAGCATTACCTCCTCTGATGCCTGCCTCTTCTCTTCTCAATCCATAGACCCACATTCCTAGCAACCACCGCAGTCTAAGAGACACAGGTCTGCCTCCTGTCTAGTCCCAGGGACATTTCTTCAGTGATTGGAAGGTGAGTGTCCCTCCTCAGTTCCCTGAGTGGTCACATAACATGTGAGGTTGCTCTAGTCCCTCAATCAATCAGCTGAGGATGGCAGTAGAGATGGGTGGAGACAAGCTGGCTATGGCTGACCAGAACTACTGAAACAGACAAGGACTTGCTTTGTGGAGCAATACAGACACCTTCAACTCAGACAAGGTTAGTACCAATTCTGATACTGCACATATACATATTTTTGTTAATGGATCTCCAGGATGGCAGATTTTTTGGGGGTCAGGGTGATTAAAAGCTTTCCCTGAGGCCTTCATGCATGGAGAAGAATATAGTACCTTCTGTGAAATCAGGATTATGGTTGACAGAGCAAGTAATGGCCAAGGGCTGGGGTCTTGGGAGAGCTGCATCACTGGGTCCTGGAAAACCAATTCTTTCCCACTGAAGGACTGTGGTTACGTGTGTCAAGACTGATGAGTGTCCTGTCTTTGATATATTAGGAATGGATGCTGTGTGTTCCCATTGTATGACATTGTTTGATTAGCCTCCTGCTGACTATCCCCCTGTGTGATACTGCTGACACATTTCATTTCCCCTGAAATCTGTATGTAAGATGCTGCGCTTCTTGATAAACTTGTTTGGCATAAGGTGTAGCTTGTGCAAGACCTCCTAATCCCGAACTCTACTTTCCCTTTTGATCCTCTGGTCCTCCTACCTGTTACTGAACAACTACCTGCTAGTCCAGGTTAGCAGATGCTCCTGAAAGGACCCCATTTTCTCCATTTCAGCACCAGGCCTAATTTAGAAAAGAAGGCCACAGACATCACCTCCAGGGACAGACCATAAAATCCAGAACAAGATCATAAACCCCCTCCCAAAGAACAGTCTGGAGAGAGCCATAAGAAAGAGAAAATATCTGAGCCCAGGACAGGTCATCTGCGCTGGCAGTCTTATCTCATCCTGCAGCTGAATGTTCATGCACAGGAATGCAAACCACCTGGCACAAGCCAATCAGAAGCTGACCCTTGTGACCTCTCCAACACCCACCAAGGAAATTTTCAACTACCAAACCTAACTCTAAATATAGAAAAACTAATATAGTCGTTAATCAAAGTTATACTAAGGTCACTGCTTTGGTCCCTGGCAGTCACATTAGAGATTACCTAATCCTTCTAGAGAGTTCCTCCTGGTTCCCTATAAGAAGGCCTATGTGCCTTTGTATGGGATTATCATTTTGAAGAATGGTTGACTTCAACATGCTAGATGTTTTCTACAGAATAAACACTCTTTGTCTTTGTATACTATCTAAGTCTTGGACAAGACTCTTATAGTCCACAGACACTCAAAAATAGGGTGTGTTTGTGTCTACCTTCTCTTTCCTCCCCATGGACAGGATGATATAAAGTGTTTGTCAACTTCTAGAAATGGTTGTGATGGAGACACAGTGGGAGGAATCAGCATCTAATCTCAGAACTCAGGCCTGGTGTCCATTACTGCCCACCCCCATCCTGTTACCACAGGCTCCCTTCAAGGTCTTTACACCTGACTAACCATTCACTGTGGGCCTCCTTGTTTCCCAAGCCAGCTACCACCGAGTGACATGCATGCTAGTGATGGTTCTCAGTGGCCTCCTGGGCTTCCTCCTATTTCCAGTGGGTCCATCTTTTCTCATTGGTTGCTCACTCAAGACAGTTGGTCACAGCCCTGCATTTAAATAGAATTGTGGTGACATTCCAATATAAGCAATCCGCACATCATGTTCATGCTATCAAATACTAGTTGATCTTTACTCCTGGAAATGTGAGCATACCCTGGCCTTGAAGCCAGTCTTCATTACGTGTGATCCTCAGAGTCAGGGGCTTTCTCCTCATGCTTCTCTGAAGTATTCAGTGTGTTTAGTGCTTTTTACTGCCCAGCTCTGGTCAGAATTCCATTCAAGGCAAACTCTGGAACATTCTAATGCAACTAAAATTCCATCAGGTCTACAGACCCCTTATGGTGCAGTTCTTTGTAGTCAGTCTCACCAGAATGCAGGAATGCATCTGCTCTGAATGGCACACACTGGGCATGCACGACCTATTATAGATGAATAGTTACTGCAGTTAATATCAGAAAACTAAAAAAGTAACTTTGAATCTATTATTCAGGAGAGAGATTTAGAAAAGAACATGGTCTAGCAAGGGAGAAATATGAGACAACCAGAAAGGACATGTTCCCTTCAAGACCCTTCAGAGAGACATGGATAGTGAGTAATTGGATTATCAGTCTGCACCACAGAGCAAGGTACCTTGTTTGTCACAATTATTGAGAGAATCTTCCAGAACCCCAAAGCCCCAGAGCACACCCTCCTACCAGATCCTGCTCGCCAAGTTGGAGCTGAGTTGTGAGCACTGGAAATGGCCACAAAGCAAATGAGTCCAGAGCTGAGTATGGCCATGAGCATGTTCTAGTCTCTGAGTTCCCGGAAAACAAGGTTAGAATCCATAAGTGCTTGGAAAACACTCACTTTAGAAGTTTTCTTTATCAAGATGAAGGCAATGCTGGAGTGGGGTATGGGCAATACCACAAGGCTGTGCCCAAGACATATGTACATATGTCCCCAGTGTGTGGTCACTCCTATGAGGACTTTGCACTGTAACCTTCTTCCCCACTGTGCCTGGGCTCAGCCCCACCATTCTCTCTGGGTTTAGTTTTGCTTACTGATAGCAGTGCTTGGGACACCTTCCTTTCTAGCTTTTAGCTCAAAGGAGAACACAATAACTATATTTTCTACATTAAATCAGTGCTTATCACAGCAGTTGTGGCTCCTAATGGGATTGCTAATGTTGGAAGGAAGAGAAAATTAGCTCTGTGGGTGCTTTGGAGGACATTCTGCATTTGAGGGGATCCGGGGACACTCTAGAGCAGTACAGGTAGAACACCTGGCAAAATTTTGCTTGTCAAGACAAAAGCTTTTGCTTTGCTCCAGGAAATGAAACAGAAAGGCCAAGCCAAGAGGGCCTGTAGCATAGCTCATGGGGGTAAGCATCCAGACTCCTTAGTCCTCTCAATCCTAAGACACAGTTCCCCAGCAGTACAACCTAGAGAAACAGCCCCCATGAATGTCTCCAGAAGCAATGGGTAGACAAGGCTCAGCCATATGCTTATTCCAATAAAAGAGTAAAGGAAGCTGCCCCTTTCAAAGCCTTCTTGGAATCTAGACTCCCACTTGGAATCCAAGGCACCCACTGCCTCCTACAGAATGCTGTCCTGACAGCTGGTGTCATCACTGGACAGAACCTCTGCGGTGACTGTGCTATTTAGTGAGAGTAGAGAGGGCTGCAGTGCAGCGGTTGTTTTTATGGAATGGAAGTGATTTAAAGTTCCATCAGTGCTAGCTGATAGGGGATATTCATTGCCCCATGTACTATGACTTTATTGCTACTAGCCATCTCTACCCACCACATTCTGCTCTTGAATGGTGGGGGATTTCAGGCAGGAGAATCTCTGAAAACTATGACCTCATTCTAAGTCCCAAGGAAGTGTGACATGACCACAGGACGAAAACTGTAAGGGTAATTCTTTTTTTCTTTCTTTCTTCTCTTTCCTCCTTTCTTTCTTTCCTTCTTCTTTCTTTCTTCCTTCCTTCCTTCCTTCCTTCCTTCCTTCCTTCCTTTCTTTCTTTCTTTCTTTCTTTCTTTCTTTCTTTCTTTCTTTCTTTTTTTTTTCAATCACAGTTCTGCTTAAGGAAAAGCAAAGACAAACCCATGCTCCCTGGGTCTCTTCTTTTCATTAAGTCTCTGCAGTTGCTCTGTCCCCCTGCTGCATGCATCCGCCCAGAAGCGGCACTCACAAAACAAGGGAAGGGATCATATCACGTGTTTTTTTTTTTAAATAGCTATCCATCATTTTAACTGAGAGTTCGTAGTTCTCGGGGAAGTAGACTTGACAAAGGAGATAAGGGAAACCCTCTTGCTCTCAGAGTCTGCTTTCAGTAAGCTTTCGCGGCACCTGAGAATTTACTGTGGTGGCCTGAATGAGGATGGAGGCATAGGCTGATGTGTATGATGACCACACTGTCCCCGCCTGGTGGCTCTGTTTCGGAAGGCTTAAGAGAGGTGACCTTTTTGGAAGAGGTATAACAATATGTGCGGGCTTTGAGATCTAAAAGACTCTTGTCATTTCTTCTCTCTCTCTGTTTTGTGCTGAGATCGCTGCTTCCCAGCATTCCTCTCTCCCACTGCGCCTGCTGTCTCTGCCCTGACATAATGAGCACCAACCCTCTGCAACCATAAACATTCTTCTGTAAGTTGTCTTGGACATGGTGTTTTATCACAGCAACAGGAAAGTAATTTTACTACCAAAGTGTGTTTTGAATTCTTACAGCAATATGGGGAAGTCAATACAATATTAAGAGTAAGCATTGAAAAGACATAGACCTCACAGTTTTAAAAGACCATAAAATTACAGTTGTTAATATGCTGTGGTATGGGTACATCTGCAGACATGTAGACCAGTGGATTAAAACAGTTCTGAACTAAGTCCACAGTCACAAAGGAGCTACCACTACACTATGCGAATGGGATATTCAACAAACAAGGCTGATAGAGCTGCACGCTCACACGCCAGGAAAGTCAGTTTACACCACTACACAAAGGATCTAAATACAAAACTTAAAACTGTTGACATTCTTAGGACAACAGGAATAAACCTTCGTGACCTTAGATTAAAAACACTTCCCCTGCTATAAACACTAGCATATTAATAACCAAAGAGGAATTAGAATTTTGTCAAAATTAAAGCCTTTTGTGTGTTAGCAGATCCTGTCAAAGGGCATGGAGCATTTGATCAGTGGTTAAGAGTCTGTGCTACTCTCCCAGAGACCTGCACTTTGGTTCCCAGCATCTCTCCTGGCCTTTGAAGGCACCTACACATACAAGCCCAAACCTACACACAGAAACACAAACACAGTGAAAATAAAATTAAATTATAATTAAAAATAAAATTAAATTTAGAAAAAAGATACAATCAAGCCAGTGAAGGCCAATGAGATAGCTCATTCACTGGACACAGGAGCACAGAACAGCTCTCCCACACAGTAGCCTCTGACCTATGCTCACAGTCTGTGACACTGATGCATTTTGGGTATTTATGTGATCTAAGAGTTTCTGTGTTATTTTGTTAATACATGTGTATCTCAATGACTTCTGTATGTTGACTTAATATTTCTGAATTAGGATAAATCCCACTTGGCCATGGTATGTAATATATCATAGAGATTTTTGTTATCTATCTATCTATCTATCTATCTATCTATCTATCTATCTATCTATCTATGTATCTATCTATCTATCTATCTATCTATGTATCTATAAGTTATATATTTACTTATTTATTTAGTTATATGTGTTTGTGTCTCTGGCTGCAGAGGCCAGAGAGGGCATCAGAGCCCTGGTAGCTAGAGTTACAAGTGGCTGTGTGACACCTAATGTGGGTGCTGAGAGCTGAACTCATCTGTGCAGAGCTGTTGGTCCAGCCTTCATAACACCTTTATGTTACTGCATTCAGTTCACTACTAGCTTTTTGTGCATCTTTCCTCACAAGGAACAGTGGTCTGCAGTTCTTATTTTTCCTGGGTAATGTCTACTACCGGTTAATAAAGATATTAATTTTATTTTACTTCCATTGTGGTCTAATGGTCTACTTGCATTTTGTACCAATCTTTCCCCTGCACTGCGGTATCTGCTTACTTTTCCACCTTGAAGTCTAACACATGTGCAGTCAGCTTATGGAGGCTGGCAGTGATGTTGATTTGCTCCTACTCATGATAATCTAAAAGATTGGTATGAGTGGGGCAAGCCTCGTTTACTGCACTCCATGTTCCCTGCGTTGTCCTGTGACACCTTCCACATGGTTCATCTAACACTACTCTAGGAGGTCCATCTCATGCTCCACTTCTATCTCAGCCACTCACAGGCAATGCAGGGGAACACAGTAGGTACTGCTGTGGACTCTGTATGTCTTTCTTACCTGAGAGAGTTTTGCCTTTGACCCCATCAGTATTTAACTCTGTCAGTGTTACCTAATAAGTAATTTGCTTTCGGCACACAGTCATCATGTGTTGCTGGAACATTTTTTTTAATTCTTCCTTGCTGTAACACCCAGGAATACCATGGGATATATTAAACTATTTCTAATGCCAATAACTTTAATTTCAAGAAGAATAGCATCAGTAAATTTTAATCTATGGCATTTCAATCTAGTCAAACACTATACAACAATTTAAAGCATATAAGATAGATTTGTTTTCATTGAAAACCAACTATCTCCTATGATAGTATAATCAAAACCAGAACCTGATAAGAATAAACTGTACAGTCAACAGCTCCTTAGAAACTATCTCGTAGTAAAACTGCTCATTGTAATATGTTAGTGACTGGTTCTGAGAAGCATCATACCTGGGGTCAGCAGGATGACTGAGGTGACAATCAGGGAGCAGATGACAAGGATGACAAGCAGTGCAATGGCGATTCCTTTCCAGTTTCTCTGTGGAGGATTACTCCCCACCAGCTCCTGAAATAACCACAGGAAGAGAGAACCCATGAGCACAAGGCAGACTGGCCCAACCAATCAATGCTACCACCTTATTCAGGACACAGGGCCACAGCAGAAGCCTCTTTTAGCTTTCAGACTGCCTAGAGTGAGCTCCTCTCCAGCCCTCCCTCCTACAGCACCCTGAGGACCTGCTCTGTTCCTTCTCATGTCAGGAAGACTGTGGTTCTACAATGAGTCTGACATTGTGCCATGTTGAAAATATCCCCCTCATAAAATATCCTCATGAACTAGTTGTCACTCAGTGTGGCCTTGAGACTCTCTTTTTCAAAGCCCCATGGAGTCTCCATGGGGTCTCAGTCAAGTGTGATGAACATTGCTAGCCCCAAATCTCTTCTCCCTTTCTTTATGTCCACACTATTGACTTTGACCAGTAGCCACCCTGTGTGAATATTTAGCAAGCACACACTGGGCGTCAACTTCTATGTGTGCCACTTAAAGGGAGCTGGGCGTTTCTTCTTCAGCTCTGTGAGCACCCTTTAGCACTCCTCAAGTCTTGCTTCCCTGGTTTGCTCACCTATCCTATTCTCTAAGCACATTTCATGGAGCAGCACGTGTGCTATAGCAAGGGTAGAGGGTGGGAGGGAGATCTGGAGATATCACTAAAGGATGTTAACATAAGAACAATTAGGAACTCAACAGACTTATAGAATAATGAGACTAAACTTATGGTTTCCTTAAGATTAGGGTCGCCATATCATTTATGGTCCTCACTGGGATTCCCGGAGTAACAAGTGGGGCATCATTAATATCTAGTAACAAGTACTGCATATAACTATTAAATAGTAATTATAATTACTTCTACAGAAAAATCTATACAGAAACAAAGGACATAGGACTGTACTATAGCTATACATGCTTTGCTCTGAGAATATTTTAAAGCATCTGTCATTTCAGCTCATGTTAAATTATCCAAGATGTAGTAGGATAGAGATTGTCTCTAAAGTAGATAACAATACAAAAATTCATCTCCATTCATAACTGTATGTTCATTAGAAGGTATAAAATGGTTCCAAGTCCATATAATAGACAACAGTTGATTAGCCATATACTTTTCCTGGCCCTGACATACCTGTAATATGATATCAAGTCATGGGCTGTAACTTAAGAGAGCAGAAGGAGATCAGCTATTATTGCTTTACTATTTATCACCATCATTGCTAAATAATAAAGCAGTAACATCTTATGTACAACAACGAGTGAACTAAGAAGTGTGTGAAGAAAGGGAAGCCTGTTCTATTACACTCTCAGTTCCAACTGGGCAAGTTGGGGTTTTAGCTTTTGCTGGGAAGATGGGGCAGGTTACAGCTTTCTGAATACAGCATATATTAAGCTGCAGACAGTTATGAATGTTTCAGATACACATATATAACAGGCTTGCTTCACATAGCTAAAGGGATGGCAGATGCAATATCCAGCAGAAGCGAAAGATGAACTCCCAGTAAAGGAAGGCATCTGCAACATAAGACTAAAGTATCAGGAGATATGACACAGGGGGTGGCCAGTGGCAGGGGTACAGCAGGAATTACACTGATGGCAGGGGTAGAGCTTGCTGGTCATGACGACAGTGGGTGGTTTCATGGTTTTTGGTTTTTTTTGTTTTGTTTTGTTTTGTTTTTGGTAGTTGCTGGTAGAGGGGTCAACCAGATGGCCCTTTCACCAGGGAAGTGGAAAGTGCATTCAACCCTCTTCCTTACAACAACCCATCTTTCAACCCCCACACAGGCAGTTTTAGAAGCATGTAGAGACTACAGGACTCTGGCTCCCCAAAGAGAAAAGATCAAGATTAATCAAGTAATAGTTTTAAATATTTGCAGAAGGTATTCATATGTTAGCAGCTCTCTGGGGGTGCCAGTGAGATTGTGCATCTTGCTACAGGGCCAATCCTGACACAGTCAGCAGGCCCACCCTCCCACCCAGATTTTCCCCTCCCAAGCACTTCGGCTGTGTGTCTCTTAGGTACTTTTGTGTGGCTTGGCTTTGCTAGTTCTGAGTGTGAGTAGCTATGAAATGCCATTAGAGGCTGGTTTCAAGGCAACTCTAAGACACTTTAAGTAAACCATCAATTCAGGGAGACCTCTGTGTGTGTGTGTGTGTGTGTGTGTGTGTGTGTGTGTGTGTGTGTGTGTGTGAGAGAGAGAGAGAGAGAGAGAGAGAGAGAGAGAGAGAGAGAGAGAGAAAGAGAGAGAGTAGTCCTATCCTCTATAAAACCCCTGTTGATCAAACAGACCCCAACTTTGGATGATTAGCAATTCATTTCAGGGGAAGAAGAGAGACAAGTACTTCCCAGGACCAGCAGGTAGTGCTCTCAAGGGCCTCAGTCCCCTGACTTCTCTCCACTGTCTTTTAATGCTTGTTCTAGTTTGCATTCTGTTGCTGTGATAAAACACTGACTAAGTGCAACTTAAGGAAAGAAAAGAGTTTATTTGGCTTAAACTTCCAGGGCATAGTGTACCATTGAGGAAAGATAGGGCAGGAACTCAAGCAAGAACTTGAAGCAGAAACCATGGAGGGCCACGGCTTGGGGCCTCCTCAAGTTCATGCTCAGCTGGCTTTCTTAGCCGTTCAGGACCACCTGCACCGGGTGTGGAGTTGCCCACAGCAGACTGTGCCCTTCTAGACCAGGTAACTACTGAGACACTTTCTCATAAAATGCCGTTAAGCCAATCTTATGTCGGCAATCACTCTATTGAGACTTCTTCTCTGTAAGTCTAGGCTATGCTAAGTGCTTTCCCTAGCAGAGTCTTCAGGGACTTTGGGTTATACGGACTCCGTTCACCCATTCCCACATACATGTAGAAACGTCTCAGTTTGACTGCTTTGTGTAACATGATTTTACACTACAGGCAGAGAGCATATCAACCCTCAAACCATCAAGTCCCTCTCACCAGCACCCAAGCCTGCTCTGTAGCCCAGCAAATTAATTAATGGGGATAAGGAAGAGGGAGTCTTTCTCCCAAGCAGGGGACATGCATTTGGTTTGGGTATGGCTGGACATGGTGACCAGGTGAAGCATCAGAAGCTGAAGCCCCAGGAATATACTGAGACAATGCCAGTCTTTCAGATGCCTTCCTTCTTCTTTTCTATCCAAATCTCAGTAGGAAATGGGGGGGGGTTCTTAAGCCATCCTCAGTAACTTCCAGAAGTTGGGCATTGGTTAATGATTCACTTTTTTTTAATTTACACCAAAAAGAGATGTGCTGAGGTGGTGGGAGCTTTTCCCATGCTTCAGTGCGGGAAATACTGGGCCAAATGTAGATCAGAGCCTTAATGGACAACATGTTCACAGGGCAACAATAAAAATGATTAGAAGAAAGTCAACAGCACTAGCTGGAGTGTAGCTCTCCCATTACATGCCTCTCTTCTGCTGTCTGGATATATTTTCTTCCTAATATTTATTCTCTGTGAAATGTTTGGACATAAATTTCTTTTATGGATCACAGACCATTTACTATAAGTGGAAGGTTGCAACAAATTATAAAATCAATGGTGCATCCATCTTGGGTAGAAAAATGGCCTTGAGATCAGTGCATTTCCATATTTGGAGAACAAATGACAACAAGATGGTGAGAGCAAATCTTAATCACATTCAGCAATTGACACATGTCTATCAGTAATCGCCTGGGAGCCTATGGGATGGCTGGCCCCATTTCTCTTTACTGCTCATTGACTTCCTCTTCCTCATTGGTGGCTCCTAAGTTAATGCTAAAACACAACACAGATATTAACTAGATGCTAGAGAGATCTAGGTGAGCAAGACCACGTCTGGGTGATGCTGGCCTCACAGGGGGATGAAGAGGCTGCACACAGACATATGTCCTAAGGAGACCTGGGGGACGAGCCTGGACTTTCATTTGTAGAAACACAAGGAACTGGCATCATCTCTAACCTTTGTTCCTTTTATCCCTTTCTCCTCTCTTTGCTTCTGCTTCTTCTCCTCACATTTCCCATTCCTACTCTGCATCAACACCCAGAAATCCATGTTACGATCAACTCTTCTATGTCTGCTGTAGCCATGGACACAAAAAGCAACATGAACCAAGCAGTTTGAGAGTATAGGCATGGGCCAGAGAAGCCATGACACTTAGACATTCCATGAACAATTTATCTTGCCATTTATGAGGTGGGTGCTGCCATGGGTAGGAGGGCAGGATCACAGTAATGACGTGTCAAGTGTAGGCTATGGCACAGGCCAGCAGCTTGGGACAAAGGGGGAGAAATTAGGAAATGAGAAAAGGAACAAAAGAAATGGGAACATCGGACTCTAGGAGAAGACACAAAAGACAGAAAGTGTTTAAAAAGGAATGTGGAGAGGGGTGGTGTTGGGAGAGGAGGGTGGAAAGAGAAAGTGGTCAGAAGAAGATTGAAAGAGGGGGTCAGGAGTGAAGGGGAGGAAGAGGAGATCAGAAGAAGAGGAAAGGGGGAGGTAGGGTCAGAAGAGAATTGAGGGAAGAGGCAGGTCTATGGTGGCTTTTTAATGGTGTGCAGCTATTGACATGGTGTGTCTTCAGTTAATTTCTATCTGAAAAAAGAAAAACTTCTACACATCAAGTAGCCAATATATATACTATATATTTCAGGATTATTTCTCAAGCTAAGTTCAGGCTGATCTTGTTCATTTTTGCTTTTTCAGTCAAGTTGAAAAAGAAATTTATTTTTTAAATGACCCAATGTCTTTCCTTAGCTCTAGCAAGTCTGAGGACACCTTTCTTGCTGCTGTGTGTAAAATGCCTTTTAAGAATTAAACAGAGCTTAAGATATTTTAAAGAGACAAAGGATTGAACATTCACACAGCATGTTCAACATCAAAGGGAGGGCTGCTATCTCGCTTGACCATGGACACTGTGGAGCTAATGAAAGGAACTTGCTGGAGACTAAAGTGGTCCAAACAGCGATTACTTTGTTAGAGATTCAGAGCTATAAGAAAAGGTCATGGTGATTAGTGTACTTATCTGGATCAGGGTGGAATATAATTAATACTTTCATGTATAGCATCTTTGGATAATCCAATGGTTTTTGGCCAAGAGAAATAACAATTACATATTCCCTATGACAGAAGAGAACCAACTGATAATTTCAGATAGGAGATTTAAATGGTTTCACATAGTTTTCAAAACAAGGCTATTGGAAGTGATTTAGAAGCTGATCCTGGATATACATGTGGAACAAAGACTCACAGGCCTATGGCTGAAGTGGGGGTTCTTGGGCTACAGTTGGTCACACAGATTTTATTGTGCTTAGGATGACACAGTGTTGGCCTATGAACTTACTACTGTCAGGACAGCATGAATCGCCACTGCCCAGCACCTCACAAATGTAGGAAAGTTAGAGTATATGATGGTGATTTTTCAAAACTAAAACCAACCCTACCACAGTTTGGGAACTTGCCTGTGCAGAAACAAGATTCTGGCTGAGAACCTTAGTATACCAGTGCCAAGCCAAGCCCTGTGAAGCCTGGCTTCACAAAATGTCAGCCCCGAGACACCTGTCCTTGGAACGCCCTTCCTGGGAACACTCTTCCTCTAGTATACTTTATCTTTATCCGACGAGTGGCAAGCTTGTCTGAGAACTCACAATAGAAAAGGCCCACTCTGCAATTCCTCATATTTCAGCAAAACATTAACTTTATAAACTTTCATGGTGCTAGAAGTAGCTACGCAAACTTCTAGGAAAGAAAATCAATTATCAGTCTTACCCAGCTATGAGATCTATGAGCTACAGTAAAAGTGGACTAGTGCGATATGCCCACTGCTGCCATAGGGGAATGGAGGTCACGGGAGTTGCCCACCATTTTCTGATAGCATTTAAAGCCTGCTCCACAAGATGAAACCCATACCTGGCACCGTTATCAGTCCAAAAACCTGTGCCTAGACCATTGCTATGTCCTAGGGGAAAACCTATTACTATCAGTTTTGCTAAATAGACATAGTGTTAAACTGACTCCTAATGACCTATCATTAAACACATAGAGTACTGCATCTCTCAACATTCATCAGGAAGCTTCCTTCTTCAGTAGATGGTGATTGATGCAGACACCCATGACTGGTCAAAGTTCACAGGCTATGAGACTGTGGGGTACTGATTCCTCAATGGGAGATTTATATGACACCTTTCTTCCTAAGTCTCAGTGGTCATCAAAGGAGAAGGGACAAAAAGATTCGGAGAGCCAGAGGTGGTGAATGACTATAAGGAATTGTGTCTTCTGCACACAACAGGGTAGCTGCACATGTGAACTCAGGAGCTGTGACAGCACACATACTCCAATCAAAGGCCACATCCCAAAGTCCATGAGCAGTACACATCATAATTGATATTTTTTTTTAAAAAAGAGGACATACTTTTGTGTGTTTAGTAAGAGTTGGGGAAGAGAATGATAATAATTAAAATATATTGCAAGAAATTATCATAGAACTAATATAAATTTAACTAAAGAAAAACAACATAAGTATAAAGGGGACTTATTGGGGAGGAGGGTCCTGAGGCTAGGAGTAAAGTGAGCCCAACAGAAAGGAAAGCAAGCACAAAATTTCACGTTCTATACTTAAGTATATACGTCATTTAGGGGGTGGACGGGCACCAACAAATGGGTGATGAGTACACATGAGCAAAGACAATTATAAACATACAAAATACCAAAAAGAAACATTATTTTGCATACTCATTAAGTTTTTAGTAACAAAAAGATGAAATACTTATGTTATATAAGCAAGGGAATCATTAAATAATTGTTAAAATAGCTTCCAACTGAGCCCATAGAATTCTTTGGAGTTTAAGCACAAAGGGAACTTGGTTTAACACTGCCTCTGACTAACTCAGAAGAGACATCATGCTGGCTTGCATCTGGGTATTTCTTGGAGTGACACCGATGACACATAATTGATTTGATTGATTGATAGATTGATTGATTGATTGATGCAGGAAGCAGCCTTTTCATGCCCATGCTGTTCTTCCAAGAGGAGAGGAGACTTGAGAAGCCAAGGACCTGGTGCTGGCAAGACCTAGTTTCTAGCTTTGGCTTAGAATAGGTCCAGGAGCAGATGGGCCGGGCCTGGAACTATAGAGCCAAGCCGGGGCAGCTGGAGAAGCAACACTGTTTGCTGGAGAGGAGCAACCTGCCTGCCTGGCAGACAGAAAGAGAAGGAGGTCCCAGTATCAGTCTCAAAACAGCCAGTTAAAGACAAAGACAAATAGATCCAGGCATTTGCCCCACGATGGAGGATCTTTGAGGATGAGTGCTTGGCTGTGAAGCTTGGAGTGTTTCTCTGTGGTCTCTTCAGAGCTGGACAGCTTCCACAGAGGCCTCCAGGGGAATAGGGAAGGGAAGAGGAGCCAGGGACGGCATGTTGTATGGGTATGGGTATGGGAGGGTTCCTGTGGTGTGATCAGATAGCTCTCATGAAGTTAATCTTAGAGGAAGGCAGAGCATTCCTGGTAGCTCACCCATGGCTCTGAACATGGGCTCTCACCCTTGGCAGCTCTCCTCAGAACACTCCCCTCTTCTGTCTTGGCCTCTGGCCTTTGGCCTCTTCCAAACATCCTACCAACACATGGCCATGTCTACTTACTCTGTATGACACAGGCCAGGTATCCCTGTTCCTACACACTCTGCCACCTGCTTCTCTGGGCTGAAACTGCCTGTTTCCTTCTCTCTCCCTGGGACTGTGGTCGGTCCCTTCCTACTTATCTCCTTGCCTTTTCATCCAAAGCACAACTGTTGTCCTTGCTGAATATGTGTGTATGGGGTACACTGTTTACATCCACAGTGTTCCCATCTTCTTAGTGCCCTCATCCTTTCAGTATCCCCATCCTCCCAGTGTCCTCATCCTCTCTGTGACCCTGTCTTCCCAGTGTTCCCATCCTCTCAGTGCTCCCATCCTCCCAGTGTCCCCATCCTCCCAGTACTCCCATCCTCCTCTTGCTTCCATCCTCCCAGTGTTGCAATCCTCTCTGTGACCCTGTCCTCCCAATTCTTCCATCCTCCCAGTGCTCCCATCCTCCTTGTGCTCCCTTCCTCCCAGTGTTCCAATCCTCTCTGTGACCCCATTCTCTCTGTGACCTCACACACCCTGCCCCCCCCCAGAGTCCTCCAGACTCCATGTTTCCATCCTCTCCGTGACTCTGAGCTATAGAATTTGTTAGCCTTTTGTTACATGGTTCTTGCCTCCTGAACCAAATACATTCAATTACCCTTGGAGAAAGGAAAGCTCAGATGGTACTGGGCTAAGAGTCACATGTCCTTGAACTTGTCACAACCCATGGCTGCTAAGTGATCATAACTGATGCCCAGTTCTTCAACCTTGAGTAGGGAAAGATAGAAGCTTCGGGAGGGTGAACAGAAGACTAAGCAGAGTATAGGAGCATGTGTAGAGCCATGTCCAGCATGGTGCCATAGTCAGAATGCTGCAGAGCTTCGCCTGATACTGTACGAAGCTACCATGTTTCATGGCTCTGCTGTGCTCTGGTGGAGGCACTATCATCTGAATGCACATATCTCTCTTCAGTTCACATGTAGGCACCCTGATGGGGTGATGAGGGTGGTGACTTTATACATGAAAATAGTCCTTTCTAAGGGAGAGAAGTAAGATTTCACTGCCTGATCCTCACCATATGAGGACAAGTCAGAAGACAGAGATCTACAGTTCAGAGTGAGTCTCAGTAGAGCTGCCCAGGCCTGTAGACAAAGCCTCCATGCCCGTAGACAAGGTTCCCCGGCCTGTAGAATTCTTCTCTAAGAACAACTGCTCTCACCACTAAGCTTCCCTGGAAGGTTAACACACATTTCTGTTATCCTGTGCCCTTCACTTCTCAGGTAACTAGTGCATGAATGCCTCCCATCCTCACACATAAACGGTTCAGGGAACGGGCCCTTTCTAGACATTCTTGTAACCATGACAGGGTCATATTAACAGTGGCCTTCAGAAACTAGAAGAGCAGTTGTCCACAAGCAAGAGGACCAGACTTTAGACCTGAGATCCTACATAAATACCAGGTGAACATGGCAGTCAGCCTTCAATTCCAGCCTTACCTAGGAAGGTAGCAATGGGATCTCTGGAGGAAGCTGACTAGCTAGCTAGACCATATGGGTGAGCTCTGAGTTCAACTGAAAGACCCTTTCTTTTTTTTTTTCCGGAGCTGGGGACCGAACCCAGGGCCTTGCGTTCGCTAAGCAAGCGCTCTACTGCTGAGCTAAATCCCCAGCCCCTGAAAGACTCTCCCATGCTCATGGATTGGCAGGATTAATATAGTAAAAATGGCCATTTTACCAAAAGCGATCTACAGATTCAATGCAATCCCCATCAAAATACCAATCCAATTCTTCAAAGAGTTAGACAGAACAATTTGCAAATTCATCTGGAATAACAAAAAACCCAGGATAGCTAAAACTATCCTCAACAATAAAAGGACTTCAGGGGGAATCACTATCCCTGAACTCAAGCAGTATTACAGAGCAATAGTGATAAAAACTGCATGGTATTGGTACAGAGACAGACAGATAGACCAATGGAATAGAGTTGAACACACAGAAATGAACCCACACACCTATGGTCACTTGATTTTTGACAAAGGAGCCAAAACCATCAAATGGAAAAAAGATAGCATTTTCAGCAAATGGTGCTGGTTCAACTGGAGGTCAACATGTAGAAGAATGCAGATCGATCCATGCTTATCACCCTGTACAAAGCTTAAGTCCAAGTGGATCAAGGACCTCCACATCAAACCAGACACACTCAAACTAATAGAAGAAAAACTAGGGAAGCATCTGGAACACATGGGCACTGGAAAAAATTTCCTGAACAAAACACCAATGGCTTATGCTCTAAGATCAAGAATCGACAAATGGGATCTCATAAAACTGCAAAGCTTCTGTAAGGCAAAGGACACTGTGGTTAGGACAAAACGGCAGCCAACAGATTGGGAAAAGATCTTTACCAATCCTACAACAGATCGAGGCCTTATATCCAAAATATACAAAGAACTCAAGAAGTTAGACCGCAGGGAGACAAATAACCCTATTAAAAAATGGGGTTCAGAGCTAAACAAAGAATTCACAGCTGAGGAATGCCGAATGGCTGAGAAACACCTAAAGAAATGTTCAACATCTTTAGTCATAAGGGAAATGCAAATCAAAACAACCCTGAGATTTTACCTCACACCAGTGAGAATGGCTAAGATCAAAAACTCAGGTGACAACAAATGCTGGCGAGGATGCGGAGAAAGAGGAACACTCCTCCATTGTTGGTGGGGTTGCAGACTGGTACAACCATTCTGGAAATCAGTCTGGAGGTTCCTCAGAAAATTGGACATTGAACTGCCTGAGGATCCAGCTATACCTCTCTTGGGCATATACCCAAAAGATGCTCCAACACATAAAAAAGACACGTGCTCCACTATGTTCATCGCAGCCTTATTTATAATAGCCAGAAGCTGGAAAGAACCCAGATGCCCTTCAACAGAGGAATGGATACAGAAAATGTGGTACATCTACACAATGGAATATTACTCAGCTATCAAAAACAATGACTTTATGAAATTCATAGGCAAATGGTTGGAACTGGAAAATATCATCCTGAGTGAGCTAACCCAATCACAGAAAGACATACATGGTATGCACTCATTGATAAGTGGCTATTAGCCCAAATGCTTGAATTACCCTAGACGCCTCGACGGATGATCAAAATGTGAATGCTTCACTCCTTCTTTAAAAGGGGAACAAGAATGCCCTTGGCAGGGAAGAGAGAGGCAAAGATTAAAACAGAGACTGAAGGAACACCCATTCAGAGCCTGCCCCACATGTGGCCCATACATATACAGCCACCCAATTAGACAAGATGGATGAAGCAAAGAAGTGCAGACCAACAGGAGCCGGATGTAGATCGCTCCTGAGAGACACAGCCAGAATACAGCAAATACAGAGGCGAATGCCAGCAGCAAACCACTGAACTGAGAATAGGACCCCCGTTGAAGGAATCAGAGAAAGAACTGGAAGAGCTTGAGGGGCTCGAGACCCCATATGTACAACAAAGCCAAGCAACCAGAGCTTCCAGGGACTAAGCCACTACCTAAAGACTATACATGGACTGACCCTGGACTCTGACCTCATAGGTAGCAATGAATATCCTAGTAAGAGCACCAGTGGAAGGGGAAGCCCTGGGTCCTGCTAAGACTGAACCCCCAGTGAACTAGACTGTTGGGGGGAGGGCGGCAATGGGGGGAGGGTTGGGAGGGGAACACCATAAGGAAGGGGAGGGGGGAGGGGGATGTTTGCCCGGAAACCGGGAAAGGGAATAACACTCGGAATGTATATAAGAAATACTCAAGTTAATAAAAAGAGAAAGAAAGAAAGACAGAAAGAAGACTGATTAAGGAAGGCTGCTGAGAGGAACTTTGTGTTTCCACATGCACATGCCTACAGGGACCCCCATACCAGAAGGGGTAGATCTGCCATGAGTTGGGGGAAGACTGGGGATGAATATAGTCAAAATACATTATATGCAATTCTCAAATAGTTAATAAAATATTAAAGAAGGAAAAGGAGATTTTCATTTTCCACTCAAGACGATAATAAAAAGATTTTTTAAAAAAGATAAAATTCACAAGAGTATTTGATTACACCATCCTGTTGTCAATCTTGTATTTAGATTAGCTAGACAATTACTGTAACCACGTTGTCAAGATAACATTGAAACAAAGTTATTCAGAATACATTCCAGTCCATGTAACTAGTTTTCAAAGAAAAATTTTCTTTTAAAGCCATGACATTCAAACACTGCCACCCCATTTTAAAATTTCTTCATTTTTTCCCAAGCTAACAACAAAGAAAGAGAAGAGAGCTTGTTGGACCCAGAGACACCACCACGTTTTCTACTTCTCCTGGATATGTTGATTTACTCTGTACCCATGCAGAGACAGCACCAGCTTTTTGCAGCATGCTAGGGGTGTACTGAAGCATGCACATGAGTCAAGCTCTGGGGTGGTGGATGCTTGGGGCTGCACCACTCGCTTTTGTTTGCAGACATTTGTTGAGGGTGGCTGACTCGTACTTTATGGACTAAGTCCACTGCAAGTGTCTTAGTTTCTCTGCAGTGCTGTTTCCTGTGGAAGAAACACAGTTGGATCTATTTCTAAAAGAAGCCTGAGGTGTATCCTGATGGTCTATTAGAATCTACCTCCCATTTTTCAGAAAAGTCCGGGAGCCAGCCTTGACAATCTCACCAGCTCATTTCAGAGGCAGAAGGACTCTGTCCCTAGGTGTTGTGCCCATCTTTTTTGGAAAGCATAAGTAATCCCTCTGGCACTTTACAGGGAGACTCATCTGCATCTGATTACACAACAGGGAAGTGTTAGGCAGTGGGGAAGTGATGGACTCTAAATGTGCACCAGGCTTTAAGAGCATCCAGAACAGAAGGAAATCAAAGAAAATGTGGTCACTGCTGTCAGTGGCCTTCACCTTGGACCAGCACGGGTCTTTAAAGGAAACTGACTGTAGAGGTCAAACTTCCATGCAGAAAGAACTCAGGAGATCCTCGATTTCCTGGCTCTACTTCCTTCCCCACCATGGTTGGGAAAGGTTTACCTAAGGTCACAGATTGAGCACTTGGTGTCAATTATCCTAGTTCCAAAGGCAGTTCTCATTCATAAACATCTTACTGTCCTATGTCTTCATTGAAGTTCAGAACTTGGAGAGAAGGTTTCTCTTTAACTTGAGTCAGAGTAGGGAAACCTAAATGAATCAATGCGTCTCTTCATTGGGATAAGTGTGATAGGCAGACCAGTGTTTCACAGAGATGTCTTTACAGAGATGTTGCCATTCTAATTCCTAGAACCTGGAAATCCATGATACTTCATGCAAAAGAAAATTGAGGAGCCTATGGAATTAACATCTCTAGTCAGGAGGCCTCAAAATAGAAAATTAACCTGAATTTTTCATGGGATCAATGAGGTCACAGAAGTGTTGGATGTTTGCAAAAGCAAGGGGGCTTTCCAAAAGACACGGCTGACAATGCTGACTGTGAAGAACGTGGGCAGCCTCTGGGGGGGTGGGATGAGCAAGCAGACTTCCTCTGAGCCTTTATGCAGAACCAAGCCTGCACACCTTGACGTGATCTCAGGGAAGCCCACCTCAGACTTGCCACCTTCAGTGTAAACAAATAGATGTGTGTGTAGTGACAGCCCCAGTGGTAGAAGAGAATGAATTCATAAGTGATTGGGCTTTAGTTTTCTCTGTGTGTGCCCTTGTATATACAGGTGCACATGCATGTGTATGCATATGCATATATGTGTCTCTCTATGTATTATGTACATATGTACACATACATATTCAAATATAATTATATATAAATATACACAACATATTTTTACATACATATTTTATAAATATATACATATAAACATATACACATATACATACATACACACCACCATGCTTATCTCCTTTTACATGGCATCTGGGGGAGTGAACTCAGGTCCACATACCTCCAAGGCAAGTTCTCACTGAACTATCCTCTGGGCCACCTATCAGGTTCTCACTGGACATCTCCCACTCTTTACAGACCAAAGTTCTAGCCTATTCAAGAGATGTAAATGTGGCTCGGTTTCTATTTGCTGTGATTATGAAGAATTCTTGCCTCTGACATGTCTGGGTTCCACATCTTCACATATGTGTCAGGATGAAACAGGGCAGTCCCTTTAGAGGAATGTAAGCTCACACAGTCCACCTAGTGGGAAAGGCAGTGACAATCCTCTCCCCTGGAAAGAGTGTTGAGAATGAAGGTCATAAAACCAACTCAAGGAAGAGGCTGTGGTGGGGTGGGAGGAAACTCTGTGCCTCTGGCTCTGTTCCTTTCAGGTTTTCCAGTAACAGGATTGGTGAAGCTTGGGAAATTCTATGAGTGAGTGACTTGTTTTATACTGGCATAGTGAGGAGAAGTGAGCCCTCTAACCATCCTGTTTAAACTTGGCTTTAAAGAATACGGTCAAAGTCCTCAGCAACACTGCAAAACACACTTAATTTGTACAAGTGATTAAGGGTGGCAGCTTTCATTTTTCCAATTCATTAATCATTGCAGACATGCCTTTGCCAATAAAGCTTTGATGACGTGCTTTGTCGTGTTCATTTTTTCTATGTTCTTTGGTTATTGAGAGATGACAAAACTCATTAGCATACAATAACAAGTGGAAAAGACCATGGTTCAGCTGGGCCCCTTGGCCCTCTCTCAAGGAGGCTTTAATTCTGGCCTTTAAGACTTGAACACTGAGTCCTAGGATGTTCCTTTCCTCTGTCGCTTCAGCAATTGGCTGCTTCCGGAACCTGTGCCTGGAGTGATGGGTGGTGGCAGCTTCTTGCTGTTCTAACTCCAGAATATCCTGCAACTCCTTAAACATTGACTGAAGCTGGGCATGAGGGCTCGCACCCTCCTCAGCGTGTAGGACTTTGAGACAGGAGGATTGCTACCTGTTTGAGGCCAACTTAGGCTACACACTAAGTTCTAGACCAGATTAGACTTCAGAGAGACTGAAACAAAACTGGAAGCTGGAGAGGTGGTTCTGTGGTTAAGACAGCTTGGTGCTCTTACAGAGGTTTGATTTGGTTGCTAGCACCCACATGGTGATCAATAACTTTCTATAACTGCAATTCCAGCGAATCCAATTCACAGTATTGTCTACATATGGTACATATATTTGTGTGTGTGTGTGTGTATACAAATATATATATACATACATGTAGGTAAAAGAAAAAATAAATAATTCTTAGAAGAATGTTAATGCTTTCCAGCCACAGTGATACCAGTCTTCAATCCCAGCATATAGGATGAGGTAGGCAGATCTCTTTGAGTTCAAAGCTAGCTTGGCCTACATAGCAAGTTAGCAGGCCCAATCAGGGCTACACAGTGAGACCACATTTCAAAAAAATTGACTGATTTTTGAAAATAAGGAAACTACATGTGAATGAAAAGTTCCAGGGAGTAGAAAGTAAATACGTTATATTTTACATGAAAATAACTATCTCACACTAGTGATACTTCTGGTGTAGCTTCAACATATTGGTTTGAATAATATTCTACATTTCACTGAGGGAAGTAATGAAGGCTCATGAACAGAAGACAGTGTCTTTGAACAAAACGCACCACAAACCATCTGCTACACAGAACCTCACCCTTCACATTTTAGTGCTATGATTCATCCGTCTTATCTAGGATTCAGAGACCCGTGCACTATTCAATAGATTCCTGTGATCTGTGAGCAACCACATTAGGTGCTGAAGGCACAGAGATATCACAAAGGAAGTTGGAGGAAAATGAATTCCCTGAGAAGCATATGCAGGTGTATTTAAACACACAGAAGAAACTGATGGGGGAGAAAGTGAGGACAAGGGTGAGGGTGCCCAGGGTGGCTTTGAAGTGACACTGAGGACTTCTTCAGAACCCTGCTTCCTCACCTTTGTCATGAGTGTATGAGTACCAATGATTCCTAAACCACAGAACACTGTGGTCCAACATAGAGTCTACATAAGCACTAGACCAGGCTGCAACATTAGGAGGGACCCAGAATCAAACCTAAACACACATCTAAAAATTCAGTTCAGCGTGTGTGTGTGTGTGTGTGTGTGTGTGTGTGTGTGTGTGTGTGTGTGTGTAGGGGTGACTTTAGCTTGTATGGTGGAATTAATTACACAGATCTAATTAGTGACCGCCACCATGGAAGGACCGCCACTAACATGCAGACACGTAGGAACTAAAGAGCACAGCAAGTGTTTTCAAAACCAGACAGGCATGAAGGACACCACTTCAGGTCCCCCCCTGTGTCACTTACCAAAACTCCAGAGACTCCTTCCCTTTAAAAGGTCATTTAAACTTTAATGAGAAAGGTACTGAAGAATGCTCTTGGTGACCTGGAAGGGGATATGGGGTCCTCAAAGTGGCTGATTCGGTGGGAATCTTGCACAAAGCCAGGCAGGTGGCATTCTGGTATCTAAATTCCTGCAGGCAACCCTTGCAGAAGTCTCAGTGAATAAGACTGAACTACAAATCTTCCTGTTGTTTTCATTCATTCATTTCTTTATAAAGAGAAAGAATTGTAGCAATCAGCATGCTTCTCCATGTGTGAAACAGGGCCTTTAATGAGTTTTAATCTAGCAAATGAGTCAGACTCTAAGGGAAAATACCGAACTTAATTTTTTAAAAGGAAAGGAGCAAAGTTTTGTACTCTGTGAGACTCTGATGTTTATTAGTGGTAGAATTAAAAGTCTATTATGCTGATAATGTAGAATCTAATTTGCTCTTAACATCCATCGAGTAAAGATCCTTGAGTGAAAATAGATGTTTTCTAATTTAGTTACAAATAACCTCACCTCCTTACCTTGCATAGATGATATCAGGAAGATACAACCTTGCTTACTATCAAGTGCATATGCATAATGCCAAAAGAACCCCAGCATTTAATATCTTTCAGGGATGAAAAATAGACCTACCAAAATACTGCCCCTGAAACATCTCTACCAAAGTAGATGGTTGTTATCGCTGCTTCTCTGTTGCTGTGGTACAAGACCCAAGCAAAAGCAAGTTAAGGGTAAAGGATTTATTTTCACTCATAGTTCAAGTCACAGTCCTCCATGGTAGGGAAGCCAGAACAATGGGGCCCTGGTTTTATCACATCTGCAGTCAGGGATCAGAGAGGGATGAGTGCAGTCGAGAAACAGAGACAGGTGAATGCTGGCTCTTAACTTTTCTTGAATATAGTTTAGGACCACATCCCAGGGAATGGTGACACCCACAGTGGGAAGATCCTCCCAGTTTAGTTAATTGAATTAAGATAATTCCCCACAGACATGCTCAGAAGCCTGTGACCCAGATGGTTTGAGATCCCATCAAGTTGACAGGTGAGAGTTTATCAGAATTAAAGAGGTCCAGGAACCTCATTACTGCTCTCTCCAGACTCTTCTGCCATCAGCTGTCAGGCTGCATAATGTTTCCACATTGAGGCCCCTGAGCCTTGGCTTCTGCATACTGCCCCCACAAAGTCATCACTGAGACACGGTGTCAAGCCAACCTGAAGCCTTGTGATCTCTACCCACAGTTCACACTCAGCTCAGTATTGTACCAGTTTCTCCCCGTAGATGTGCTTTTGTTCCCTTCAATTTGCAGAGAGATAGGCACTGCTCATTGAAGTATAAGATTATTGGGTTCTCTCCCCCTGAGCTATGTCTGCCTGCCCTCGTTTCCAGCTTGAGTGCTGAAAGCCATGCTCTCCTATGCTTTCCCTCTCTCCCAACACAAGGGAAGCACAGCCTTTCAGAACCAGTGCCTTGGAGAGGGACTAGAACCCTCATGGTTTATCTGGAAACTGTCTAGCTCTGGTGGCTGGCAGGGTGTTGATCACAATACCAAAGGTTCCACTGATCTCAAGACACAGAGGCTAGCCCTCTGGGGAAATGGCTAAAACTAAAGCCAAAATACAGAGGGCACAGCCTGAAGTATCCTGTGTACCAGAACTGAAGTGTTCAGCAGCTGGCCAGGGACCACCTAAGAGCACATGCAGAGGTCAGGAATGTAACCATTTCAGCAATAACACGAATAATAGAGCAAGGACAGAAGGAAAAGCTCAAACATTTAGGTCCACATTCACAGGCAGGTAGAGCTTTCTAGGGATGCCGTAGTAGATACCATGGGTGGAGTAGCTGAACCAACACACAGGCACTTTGTCCATCTGCAGACTCACAGTCCAAGATCAATGCATCAGCAGGAGTGGCTTCTGAGCTCTCTTCCCTTGGCTTCTACAGGCTGTCTTCATCTTTCTGTAAGACTGCTAATATTCCCATATGTGGCCAACAATCAGATTAAAGCTCATTCTAATGACCTTGTTTAAACATATTTACATCCTCCAAGTTCTTAACTCGAGCAATCTCCTGAGAGGGTGCAGGGATGTCTGGTCATATACTGAGCGTAGAGAGGGGACAGAATACAACACAGTCCAAGTGATATATGTAAATGATTTAAGGTCAGAAAAAGGAAAGAAAGCCTGAGAAAATGTCACCGAGCAGAGGATGCTGGGAAGACATGGCAATCAAATGTTGCACAGTTCTCAGGATTTTGACTGGCACATGATGGGCACATAAATGGAAAATCTAGCAATGCTCAAATCGAGCCTGGAGTTCAGTCCATAGCTGTAGAACAATGTCCGTTTCTAGTCTTGACTGTGGGAAAGGAAGATGTGACTGGGGGAAGGTGGTGGAGGGAGGCCAGGGTTTAAAACTTTCTGTGGTATCTTAGGAACTTTTCTATAAATCTAAAAAAAGTGCAAAATAAAAATGAAAATGTATTTTTTAAAAAAAGCAATAACCACTCAAAGTTGATATTTATATTTGACTCAAAGACCCAAGATCCACTTCAGTTTCTTGATGCTGACCCCAGAGAGACTCTAATGGGTCACTGTGAAGCCATTCCAGCATCTCAAAGCTTTATACCTTGGACATTCTGGAATTTCTTTCATGTTAAAAAAGTTTGTGCTGTCTCCTCTCTTCTCCTTCCTTCCTTCCTTCCTTCCTTCCTTCCTTCCTTCCTTCCTTCCTTCCTTCCTTCCTGTCATTGTTTTGTTTTCATTTTGTGGACCAGGCTAGCCCTTGAACTCACAGAAATGCATCTGCCTCTGCCTCTGTTTCCTGAATGCCTGGTTTTTCTTGAGACTCAAGATTTGCTAAATGCAATCTTCTTTTCCAGGCTTGAAAAGAAACATGCATACACGTGAGGCAGCTCTGCTCCTGCCAGAACTCCTAGCAGCCAACAGTGGCAGCAAATGTTTCTCAGATGCTCAGTGTGCCCAGGCTAGCTTTGAGCATTTTCCAGTTCATTTAACTATTGGCACAGTCTTTGAGTCACATGATTCTTCTATTCCTAATTCAGGAGAGCCAAGAGTTAGGGCACACATCTTGCTTAAGGCTGCCTAGTTACAGTTAGTAAACTGCCAAGCCAACACTAAAAACTAGTCAATGCTTAAGGAGAACTGACCTCTACCTGAGTGTATCACATTAAGGACAATTCAGGACCATGGGCAGGCCAAATGCTTCTCAACGAAGACTCATGACATAGACAAAAGGAGCCACAGTTTTCACATTTGTTGTTCTGACATGGTCTGTATGTATTCAGGTTGGCTCTGAACTTACAATCCTCCTGCCTCAAACTTTTGAGTGCTGGAATTATAGGAGTGTGTCACAATACGTGGCTAGGTTTCACTTTTTAGCACAAAGGTTCTCAGATTTTAACTTGAGATTAAACAAACAAAGAAAACCCTCCAAACATGTCGGCCAACTAAATCAGCACATCTCCTAAGATCTTGGGAGCTGCAGACTGGAGAGGGACAAGGAACAGACATGTAAACACAGCTGGACCATGTCATGGTAGGACATGCATGTGTCCACACCTAAGGCATCAAAGCAATGCCATCGCCAGATGTCTTCCAGAAGCATCCAGACATTGAGGGAAGCAAAGACAGAGAAGGGGCCGCTTGCACAGTGGCTCAGCAGGCAAGATTTTTGCAAGCGCGACTAAGGGTCTGAGTCTCATTTTTGGGATCCAAATGGGGGAAGGAGAGAACTGGTCTCTGTAATTTGTTTTTGGACCTCCCTGCATGAGCCAGGGCATAGGCTCATACCTCCAAATACACACATAAATAGATAAATGCATTAAAAATGTTAAAAAAGAAATGCCTTCCTCCCCAAACTCTTCTAGTATGAACGGAACAGTCAAGTGTGACAGACATAAAATGGTTTTTGCACAGGGTCTGTTGATGGATTCAGAAAAGGAAGAATGGTAAGCTACACAGAGAAGAGAAGACTTGATAGAATCCACTGACAGGATCTTAAGCTTTCAGAGGGAAGTGTGCGTGTGCGTGTGTGCGTGTGCGTGTGCGTGCGCGTGTGTGTGTGTGTGTGTGTGTGTGTGTGTGTGTGTGTGTGTAGGAACTCCAGCTGGCTCTCTGGCAGTGGACCATGAGTACTGTAGTCCTGCAAAGGCATGCAGGTCAGGGCAGGGTGCTCAGTTCCTCTGTGGAGTGCAGAGATGAACTCCACAGTGCATGTGGGCCACAGGTTCACATGCAGGTGCAGTGAGAGGTTCACATGCAGGTGCAGTGAGCTCCACCTGGGATCCTCGTTGTGGATGTTCTTTGAGCCTCTGAGCCCTTCACACAGCACGAACCACTCCATCATGCTTCCCAGATATCGCCGGTAGGCAATAGGAAATGATCCTTAAGACACTCTGGGAACGTGTGTGTCCAGCCGAGCTGCACACAGACAGCTCAGCCTTGTGCTACACTCTGTGGCCTCTGTCTTGTGTCACTTCAAGCCAGTTTAGGTAACCTCCAGGGTCCACTGTGTGCAGCTGTCCCTCTCATCTCCCACTGATCATCCTCTGTGGGGCCAGCATATTGCCAGTCTGAGTTTGCAGAGCTCCAGAGTTCAGGGTAGGCAAGGAGCTTACTGTGCCCAGGTTACTCACCCTCTCCCATTTGTATCTTAGCATATTCATTTTCTAGTACTCTTAGAAAACATTTATGGTTTTTAAGATTAAAAAAAGAGAGAAAAGAAGCTCTTGAGGGAACCCATAACACTGTCCTATTAACAAAAATAATACATTTATTTTTATTTAGAGCGAGTGAAGTGGCAGCTCATGCACTTACCACATTACTGAAAACACAACATCTTCACCTTAAACCCAGAAACACTCATGCACGATGAACCACATGGTCTAGCTCTAATATCATCCCCCTTTCCTATGCATTGTGCCAAATGCAGTAAGTGCTGCAAACCTCAAGAGGCTCTGGTGACCTCTTTATCACCAGCTGTGGTGGCAGCAGGTCCTAATACTTACAGTGAGTTTTTGAAAACGAAGTGCATGCCATACACTTACAAATATAGGAAGAGTGGAGGGAGGCCCTTATCTGACATGCTGGGTGCCAGAGGGCTTTGGATTTGAGACATTTTCAGATTTCAGAACATTGGCCCAGATATCAGGAGATACCTTGGGGATTGGGCCCACATATAATAAACATTATGTTCACAGGTTTCATATAGGCCTTGCATGTGGAGATGGAAGAAAATTTTATACAGCAGCCTTTGTGTTGCCTGCACATGGACTTGGATCTTCCTTAGGGTTTTATTGTTGTGAAGAGATATTATGACTAAAGCAACTCTCATAAAGGACAACATTTAGTTGGGGTTGGCTTACAGGTTCTGAGGTTCAGTCCTTTATCATCATGTCAGGAAGCAGGGCAGCACACAGCCAGACATGGTGCTGGAGAAGGAGCTGAAAGTTCTATATATAAGATCCTAAAGGAGCCAGAATCTTTTGCAGGCAACCAGAAGGTGATGGTCTCCAGCCTGAGAACAGGAGTCCTCAAAGTCTACTATATAGTGGCGTATTTCCTTCACCAAGACCACACCCACACCAACAAGGCCACACCTCCTAATAGTGCCTCTTCCGGTGGGCCAAGCACATTCAAACCACCATAAACTCACAGACTACAACCTGTCGTAGGAGGCCCCATATGGGATTTGCTAATAATGCATATACACATGTACATTCAGCTAGCGTGGTAACCACACAGTTGTTATTACTGTTGAGTGTTAAGCTTCAAATGGCTGAAGTCCCTACTTAGTATGCCAAGGCAGACCCGGCCACCAGTTTCTCCCAGCATCTGCTCAGTCCCTACCTACTGCAGGCTATGACTTTCATTCCCTCCTCTTCTTCACTAACCCTCCAGCCTGGGGGCTGGGCTGCCCTTCCCATTTTGGTTACCAGTCCCATTTTGTACCTTTGGCCTCCAGGCTACTGCACCTGGTTTCCCTCTCTCCCTCTCCCATCCCCTTCCCTTATCCCCACATGGCCTAGCTCAGTCTGGACTGTCCACTCTGGACTCTCCCAGAGCTCTCTGCCTCTCCCTACGCTCTCCTTTTTATCTATAATAAACTTTCTTCTCCACAATACCTAGGAACAGTCATGTCTTTTCCCTTTTTCTTTTCCTTTTTTCTTTTCACATGCGAAGCTGACAAATGACTTGAATATATTTTTATGGCATTTTTCCTTCTTAAAAATGCCAATGTAAATACCTGGTGCCATTTTTGTATCAAGCCTGTACAGAATGGTATTTGCTTAGGACAAGCCTCTAGAAGCAGGCTCCTGGCATAGGCATACAGATGCTTTCAATGTTCCTACAATAGAGGTCAGACCTCCAAATGCTGGCACAAATGGCAGCTCAGCAGAGTGGGGAAGAAGGCTACTTTGTTGTAAGTTGTGAATTTCCAAAAATCTAATGGCTTAATGAGCAAAATCTCTCCCTTTTATCTTAATTTGGATTCCTTTGATCACAGATGTAATTGAACATGTGTTTGGGTGTATACATGGAGCGTGGACACACATGTGCATGTGTGTATAAACTGGAGGACAACCTTAGGTCTCATTCCCTGGATGCCATCCACCATATGTCTTCAGAAAGGGTCTCTTAAGGGCTCAGTTTGTGGAGTATGCTAGGCTGGCCGGCCAGTGAGCCCCTGAGGTCCACCTGTGTCTGCCTTGCCAACACTAGAATTATAGGTCCATGTCAGCACACACAGTCTTTTATAAAATGTGGGTTCTGGGGTTTGAATTCCATCTCTTATGCTTGGAAGGCCAGCAGTACTTGATTGAAAGAGCCATTTGCAGACCAGGAACTGGAAAATAATTCATGTTTCCTCTTTCATCTACTCATGCCTACCACTTTCATTAGGCTGACCTTTGAAACTTTGACTCCTGTGGCTCAGAGACATCAACTCTTCCCCTGAGTGCTCACCACACCTTGCTTGTTTTTCCAGTTGGTATTTTAAAGAATCCACATTTGCATTGCTTATCTTTCCTTTCAGGTTCTTCCCATCCTTTTGAATCCAAAATGTCCCCCTTCAATTGCACAGTGCCAGAACATCTCGGTTGTTTACCTAAGTCATGCCACTACCATGAGCCTGAGTATGTCTTGACTTACTGCTTTTTCTGAGTTGTAATTGCACTTCTATGAATTGAGCACTGTGAGATCAGAAAGGCCTTCACCAGTTACTATATGAAGTCCAGCAAGAAGGACCATGCACCAACTCTGAGCCTATCCTGTCCTGTGTGCATTAAATGCAACCAATTGCAGGCTAATTTCAGGTGTGCAAGTGATGCACTATGACCCCCTCCTATGGAAGATTCTGGTGCAGCCCTTTGAAAACAAGGCTTTATTTTAGAACAAATGACAAAGCAACATACTTCCTTCATGTGGCTTGCATAGGTTCAGCAAGTGACCTTTTATTTAAAACCACTCCCTAGAAATGACATTTGGAAGTATCAACCTACAGCACTCAGGTTTCTAAGATCAGTTTCTGAAGATGTTGTGAACTCCTGTGCAGATGGGGAGAGGCCAGGATGGGAAAGAAAGCAGCATCTGAGCCCTGCCTCTTAACCTTCTGTCATAATGTTATGCCATGAAAAACTAAAGATCTTATAAAATATTTAGTTTCCTTCCAAAATATTTATTTGGAAATGTATCCACCTCTCTCCAGTGTGTTCTATATAGACAGTGATTCCCAAGCAACCTATTTATGCTAGCTTTTAATTCTAAACCAAGTCCACCAATGGGAGACCTGAACTGGAGGGAATGAGTCTCAGATAGTTCTCAAGAGCAGAGTATGTAAGCTGTGCTGTAGTAGATGGACTCGGCTAGGGACCTGATTGCCAACTCCTTATCTGCACAGTCTATACGCCCCTTTAATTCACAGCTATGTGGTGGTTTGAATAATAATGCCCCCCAGGCTCATATATTTGAATGTTTGGTCATCAGGTGGTAGTGCTACCTGAGAGGGGTCAGAAAGTGTGGAGTAGTGTATCACGAGAGTGGGATTTGGGGTTTCAAAAGTCCAAGTCAGTCCCTCTCTCTTCCTGCTGCCTATGGATTCAAATGTAGAACTCTCAGCTATGTCTCTAGCCCCATGTCTGCCTGCATGCCACCAGGCTCCCTGCCATGATGACAATGGACTAAATCTCGGAAACTGTCAGCAAACTCCAATTAAATGCTTTCTTTTATTAAAAATTGCTGTGGTCATGGTGTGTCTTCATAGCAACAGGCCTGCCTTGTGACTCAGAGATTTTGGACAAAGGGTGATGTGGTCATTTCAGGTTGGAGTTATAAAATGTATTACAACTCCCTTTTGCCTTTGTGTACTTGCTCTGCAGAAGCCAGCAGAGGTAGCCACACAGTGGAGAGTTGAAGTTGGTATCTTTCCATGGCTGTGTTAGGGAGTCTAGCACAGGCCCTCCTGGGGATCTAGGACTGAGCTAATGATACTTTTGTCAACAGCTCACTGCAGTCTTGTGAGATGTTTGGCCTCCATAGGAACTCCTGGCCCTCAGAGGAAGTGGGACTACTCTACCCTTTACATAGCTGTACTAAGGCAGTATATGGGGTGGCAACAGACAGATCATTGGGGGAATTTTAGAATTGGGGCCCCAGTTTAGAATTCCCTTGAATTCTAAGTCTATGAGATGCTAACCCATCCAGAAAGGCAGGCCAGCTGGAGAGGCAAGGAAGTCCCCTAGACTCAGTTGCAGACTTGAAGCCAGCTGACTCACTAAATGCAGGAGAGAGTCAGGTGATACCAGTTCTCTATTTCCCGATGCTAATTTTTGGCTACATAATACTAGTACAGTTTAGAGTTCAGTCTTATATCTGTTTGGTTTTTGGGAAGTGGGTGCTGTCATGCCCTTGAAGCTGGCTCTGGGGAACTGTGTGACTCCAGTCGATTTCTATCTTTATGTGGGAGCAGAAGTTCCAGGAGCCCTTTGCAGTAGAGAGACACTTAGGAATGTAGAGAAAGTAAGAGATTGGGCTTTACCAAAGGCAGAGAGCTAATTTCAACATGAAATCTGGAGTATCCCACCTTATTGCAAAAGTATCTTAACCAGAGGCCAGAACAGAAAATGACAAGGGACAAAGGCAGCCTACATCTGTGGCTCCCTCCTTCTAGCCATGGACTCTGTCCAGTCTTGCATCTATCTTTAGGCAGCAACTGCTGCCTTTCCTGAGTTACTTGTGTGCACAGAATGACTTATTTTCCATGACAACACAGGTCCTACACCCCCAACCCCTAGCGTGTGACCTCAATATAGACACTGCTCAGCACAGTGACTTCATTTTGCTGACCTCAGCAGGGTATAAATAGATGAGCACCTGGCATCCGAGTGAGGCCAGCCCAAGTTCATGTTCATGCTCTGCTCCATTTCATCGTCTCAAAACGATCACGTCTGAAAATTTACATGTTAGTCAAAGTAACAAGGAAGAAAATGGAAAGTCTGCAGGAAATAGCCGGAAGCCTCGGGTACACAGCCATGGTTGGATTTAAATGTGTCAGTCTTGATTGAACTTGATCAACAGCATAAACAAAATTATAGGACCATGGTTACCAGGGAAACAAACAATTATAGGACCATGGTTACCAGGGAAACAAACAAACAATTCTCTGGAGAGAGGATCTTCCCTCCTTCAAAACAGATAGGCAATGTTAGCTTCTTTTTCTGTTGCCAGGATCAGGTACCTGTGACATGGGCAACTGCAGGTGGAAAGGGTTTGTTTTAGCTCAGTTGAGGCCCAGTCCTTCATGGCAGAGAAGGCAAGGCAGCAGGAGTATGAAGCAGCTGGTTGTGTCACAGCCACAGTCAGGAAACAGAAAGAGACGGATATAAGCTCAGCTCCTGTCATACAGCCCAGAATCCTCACGCTGGAGTCAAGACGTGTCTTCCCATGTCTATAAAAATAGTCCACAATCACACCCAGAAACCTCTCCCCCAGGTGACTCTATATCTTGCCAATTGATGGTCAACACTAGTAATCACAAAGAAGCAATCAAAAGAGTGGAGCTTCTGTGCAGCTCGCAGATCCCAAGGTTCGCTGCCCCTTCATCTGCTCTCGCTAATATACGAGGAAAGAGGCAGCACACCGTCTGCATTTTAAATGTTCTACCCAGTCTCAATCATCAAAGCCACCACTGTTCGATGAAGCCCCTCTTACACCAACTCCAATAAAGGCAGGGTGGCGTGCGTCGAGCCCTCTGAAGGATCACTTGAAATGATTTAATCTGGAAAAGCAGTATCTTTTCCTTATGAAGAGAGTGCTTTTTAAATTTGTTTTCCTAAGCAATCAAGTATTCCTTATAAACAAGACCTTTGGTGGTACGCCTGAGCATTGCTGCTTTTAGGAACGGAAACTAAAACGGCAAGTGCACAAGATCCCGTAGCATCATCTCCTCCCCCAGAGAATTCTGCCCACAGATTCCAGCATCTGATACCCAGGACGGGTGACAAGGGAGGAGGTCCCTTCCTCATTGGCAGTGTTGTCTCACAGTGTAGGATGATATCGGTACAACAGGAGCGGAGAGGAAGGAAGGAAAGGCAGAAACAGGGAAAGGGACAGGGAGGAGGAGGGTCAAGAGAATGATAATGGCAGTTACCATTTTTCTTTCTCATGGAAATGGAAAGGAGATAGTTTCTCAGCATCCAGTTTATAAATGAATCTTCTAAATGATAAATCACATGTGGTGGTACAACATGCTAAGGTGGGGGAAAAATTCAGTTACTGATTGAGTCCATGTCCTGCAATCTGTAGCTGAGAGATATTAGGCAAAATATTTAAATTATGTGAGCCCCACTTCCCTTATGTTTTGACATAGGCTTTATCATGCAAACCTCTTGGCATTACTAATGAATTAAGCATGTAAAACCCCTGTCACATTGATACATTGATGTCCCAATCCACTGTCATTATCTCCTCAACACCAAGTTTTCATGTGTCACAAACATCTAGATTCATTAAACATCATTATGCCAAAATTTGTCACATGTGTTAGTTAAGGGTTGAAAAATATTTAAAATGTATGCATGCATGCATCTCTCTCTCTCTCTCTCTCTCTCGTGTGTGTGTGTGTGTGTGTGTGTGTGTGTGAGTGTACATGAGTGCAGGTGTCCTTAGGGGCCAGAAGGGGGCATCAGATTTGCTGGAACTGGAATTAGTAATGGTTGTAAGCTACTCAACTGGGGTGTGAGAAACCAAACTCGGGTCTTCTGTAAGAGCAGTACACTCTTAAGGACCGAGACATCTCTCTAGCCCCTTCCCCTCCCCACCCCCCTTTCTTTTACCACTACAGTTGTTGACTGTAAACTAGAAATGCATACTGAAGATTAAGTTGAAATGAATGCACTGTGTCCCTGGAAACTATGCTTCTTAAATGACAGACTGAGACCCTCAAAAGCAACAAGACCTACAGTGATGTCAAGAGCAAGACATTAGAGACACTCATTAGAGATGAGGCCACAGCTACCTCCCACCCTACCCCACAACACTGAAGAAAAAGGCTTGCTCCTGCACTTGCTGATCCATTTTCTGTCAGTATCTCTGAAGCATTTAAAAGTAAACAAGTTCATTAGAATCCATCAAAACCCTGCAACCTCAACCTGTCTGCTAGAATCTCGGTAGCTTCTCCACCAGGAAAGGGAGAATCTCAGCATTAGCTGCCTGTGGTGCTGGCATTCAAATTATGAATGATTTGCTCATAATTTCTCTGGCTGAAGTCATGACACACAATATGAGGGATATTTAAATCAACAACAGATGAAACTTTATAGCCACAACATTAGTTTGGAGAGGGAATTATTTCTGAAACATTCACTTTTATTTATGTGTATAGTGGGAAATGCATTTGAGTGAGGGTGTATGCACAGGGGGGTGGGGCAGACAGGAGGGTCAGAGCTACAATTCAGGCATTTATGAACCTCTTGACAGGAGTGTTGGAAATCTCACTCTTGGAGCCTGGAAGAGGAGAATGAGCTTTTAACCAATCAGTCATCGTTCTAATTTTCTTTCTTAACAATCTCATGATTCAAAGATTCCTTCTCTTTTTCTAACAGAGTTTATGGATGAAAAATAAAACCAAAATCTGTTTTTCCCCTCAATCTGATTGACTTTTCTATTATCCTTTTTGTAAGCAGGCTAAATTTTAACATCATGAAAAATTTCACAATTCTATACAATTTTTCAGTGAGTATTCATTGGTAAATAATCATGGAGGGGAACTTATCTTGTTAGAGGCTGAGGCAGGAGGACAGCAAGTTTGAGTCCAGCCTGAGTTGTAATAGCAAGATCCCATCTGATAAAACCAAAGGCTAAGGTTGTGGCTGGGCAGTAGAGCACTTTGCTAATGGGCACAATGTCCTGGGTTCGGTTCCCAGCACTTAAAAGGAGTCAGGAGCCTGTTGGGGTAGTAGTCAAAATGGCTTCATCATGATTTTTTTTTAATTACCATTTTAGTCTTTTTTGTTGCTTTTTTAAAGGAATAAATCTTTATTGTTTCAGAATCTCATACGTTCATAGAGTATGCTTCAATCATATCCATTTTATTCTCATTTCATGTGTTTAATCATTTATTGTAATGCCTTACCTCAGCTAAAAATATCTTTGTGTGTAATCTACCAAGAAAAGTCAACTCTTTATGCTGAGAAAAGGCAAAAAGGCAGCATTGTGACATTCTGGGTCTCTGCTGCCTCCTTTGAAGGCCTGAGCTTTGATTTCTCTTTAAACATGAGCAGGAGACAGCATTCTTCTGGCCCAGGAGGGCACTGGCTGGTCGGTTACTCCTCTAAACTTCAGGTGAAATAGAGAATCCGACTCCCATCCTCCTGCTTCACCTCCCTCCCCCCACAGTGTCAGAATCCCCTCCATAAGGGGTAGAGAGGAATGCATCAGATCGATTCAATTTTTTTTCATATGCAGATAGCTGAAGTTATAGAAACTTCTAAAAGTCAATCAATGTCATCTTAACATGGACAGAACATTTGACATGATTCCACACCCTTTCATGATAAAAAGCTCTTAAGAAATAGGAATAGAAAGAAACCACTTCAAAGGAAAGAACCCTCACATGAAAGACACAGGCTGAATAGGACTCCATGGCAAAGATGGAGATCTTTCCCTTAGGATCAAGAATGAGGTAGGGTGCCTGCCTCTAACAAACACTTCTATAGTTGTGGCAGAATTCAGGTTGAAGCTCCAGACTAAGAGAGATAAAAGCATCAACATGGAGTAGAGGAAGATCAGATCCTGTCTGCCTACACAGGACATGGGCATGGCCTTTGATATAGAGAACTGTGAAGACATCCCTGAACACACCTGTTCAAACAAATAAATGATTTCAAGGCAGGCTCCAGACCCCAAGCCAGACCATGGAAACCAGCATCATTTTCACAGGCTTGCCATGAATCTGCTAGAAAGAAAAATGGCAAAAGCAATCGCATTACTGAGAACAACAAAGAGAATAGAATAGTTAGGAATTAAGAGGAAGGTTAATGCAATTAAAATTGCAAAACATTCCTGAAAGAAATGAAGGAAGCCATAAATGAATAGCAACATTCCCTGTGCTCTGTGGTGGGCTCACGGGAAGTTGTACACCCTGCGCATCAGATGAGGTCATGTGAGAACTGGAGAGAAGTAGATTCACTAAACACTGAGTGGAACAATTCCTTGACCTTGGACTTTCTGGCCTCTGGGATTGAGAGCAAGAAGTTCCTACTGCTTGGAATACTCTCCACCCACAATCCACCACTGAGTAGAGAAGGACACCAGCCCACGTGACCAAAAGAATGAATACAATCCCCATCCGAAGCCTATGGATGACTTCTGTAGACAGCCTGTTCTTGGATTCATGTGGCTCTCAGATGGCCCTGAAGAAGTAGAATGATTTCAATAGAAAGGTAAATGCAGAGATTCGCTTCCTGACTTTAACATTTGTTATAGAGCCGAGGCACCAGAAGACTCTATTAGCACGAAACAATGAAAGTGAATTAGAAGAGAAACAATCTCCCACAGGGGCACATGAGTCCTGGGAGGGTGGGTGCTTTCCATGGGTGGGGACAGCATTTTCAAAACACATGCTGGGAAAACCGGTTTCCACATATAACAAAGAATGAAGTTGAAAGTTTGCTGTGTACAATATACAAAAACATTGCCTCAAATACAGCAAAGACCCAAATGTAAGACAGAGCTATAAAAACTCATGGTAGAATGGGAAAAACTCACAGCTCTCTGGCAAGCGTGCCTTAGATAAGGAAGGTATAAAAATCCAAATGGAGGAAAAGCAAACAAATTGTACTTTATGAACATTGAAGAAGATTTTATTCATTGAAGTCAGTATCAATGGAGTAAAAAGCAATCCACAAGATGGGAAAACATTTTCAAATCATATGAGTGTGTGTGTGTGTGTGTGTGTGTGTGTGTGTGTGTGTGTGTGTGTGTATGCAATAGTAATAGATAACTAAAACTCAAAAGGACAAAGGGAACCCAATGCAGAGCTTGACTATTGGAATCAAGTAATTTCTTATGGAAGATATGCAAATGACTAGTGAGCAGAAGAGATGCTCGGGGTCACTAACCACAGAGGAAATGCAGAAGCACACACAGGGAGACCCCACCCAAACCTATTCCAGAGCCATTTAAAAGCAAAGCTAAGAGCACATTTGGGGAGAATGGGAGAAGTTGGAATTTCAGTGCACTCTTGTTGGGAATATAAGCTGGGACTCACCCTCCTGATTTTAAAACTTATTGTAGGTGTATACACACAAAGGCTGACATTGTACAGAATAGTCCACTTGCCCCTCAAAAAATTAGAAGTAGAATTAGAGTTTGATCCTGAAACACAACTACTAGGTCTACGCTCTAGAGAGTCAAGAAATGGCATCTTAAAGAGTTGCGGATACACCATACTCACAGCAGGATTATGGCCAATAATGAGAACACAGCTACAAACTGTGTTCATCATGGGCCAAATGAAAAGAAAACATGATAAGAAGTATAATAGAATGAGGTTCAGACATAGACAGGAGAAAATGCCAACATACATCACATGAGTGAACTCTGAAGATGTGATGCTAAGACAAAAAAGCTTGGCCCTGAAGATCAATACAGCAGTGTGCCTTCTCTGGAAGGTACTTAGGGCTGCTAGAATCACATTCAAGAAATGGGATAGTGGTCCTTGGGAGGAGGGCACAGGTTACAGTGTCTTAGAGAATTTTGCACAGATGGATAGCAGTGATCATTCCATAACACTGTGCTATGGAATTACACAATCTACTCTGGCCACGATGGCAAATTATATGCTATTTATCATTTACCATATTTAAAAAGTTCTTGAACATATACCTGCCCCTCAACATGGGGAGACACACACACACACACACACACACACACACACACACACACACACACAGAGAGAGAGAGAGAGAGAGAGAGAAACAGAGATAGAGATACCACCAGAGACAGAGACAGACAAAGACAGAAAGACAGAGACAGAGAGACAGAGAAACAAAATTGTTAAAAACAGGTTGAAAATGTGATCAAAGTCACCCCAAACGCTTAGGTATAAAAGATCTGAGAATTATAACCAATGGCTTTGCTGAGTGTGGCCAAGTGACCCATCCGTCCAGGTTTGTTTGTGGCAGTCAGGTAAGCAGTAGTTGGCCCACAGTTCAGCCTTTTCACATAAGCATGTGTCTCCTGCTTCTTATGGGCTTGAGATGTTTCCCTAGTGTGAAATCACAGACAGTACAACCAGGCTCTCTTTGGGGCAGTTAAAGTTTGTTCTTTATTCTTACCATGGCTGATGAAATCCCTTCCTCCATTTAGACTTTTGGTCTCTTAGGAAAATAGATGATTCCCAATTCTGAACTTCTCTAAACTAATCTAATTCAGATATTGGAAACCATGGAAAGTGGCACATATTTGGGGGAAATTTTGAGATTTAAAATTCATATTAATTCTTAATGCTTTTGCAATAAGCCCTCTCATCCTTTAGCTTAATGTCAGATAAACTTTGTTCGGCTACACAGCGAAAGGCACAGCTTTTCTTTTCTCTTTGAAATACCTTCTGGCCCTCAGGTGGAGGCTCCTGAGGCTCAAGACTATAGCCACCTCACAAAACAAATACCGTGACTTGAGAACTTCCAAGAGGTCTCAGCCTCAGCAAATGAGCTAGAATTCCTTTTTCCTAGATTCTCTAATCCTTCCTTGTTACAACCTCCTTGGGCCTCCCAAGGTGTCTCTACTCCAGATACTGGAAGACATCAATTAATCAGAATGCTCTGGGAACAGTGCTGTGGTTAATTTAATTTTCTGATTAACTAAAGACACACCAGCAACACTGCTTAGCTGTGTCTCTCTTCTCAAAGTCTCCCTATAGCTCAGGAGTTGAGATTCCAAAGAAAGTCAAGAAGATAATCTGTCATGGGTGATCAACAAGCATGCAGTCTTGAGTCCCTCAAAGTCCAAGACCATGCAAGTCACTGGACCCAGTGCAGCTAGAGGATGCTGGGAAGGCAGGTAAGGGTGCATTGTATTTGCATAGAGTCACTCATGGGCTTGGTTTGATACCATTTGATTCTGCTTAAAAAAACAGTAAACAAAGCAAGAAAAGAACACCAATTTCCATTTCCATCTGGCCAAGCTTAGGTTAATTCTGTCCCTGTGTTCCTTTCTTAGCTGGGCACCCACTGAAACGTTCTCCTCACATGGTAACCCAGGGACTTCTAGAGCCTGTCTTTCTCCTTTCTCATCCATGTACTGGTGGCCTTACTGTCAGGAGAAGACATAGCAGCCAGGTGTTCTCCTGGAGTACTAGTCACCGATCCCTGGTTATTCCTGCAAGGTCTCTGTGCTGGGTGATTCCTAAACACTGTGCTTCTGGTGGAGAGGCTTCAGGTAGACTCACCACCCAGCCTCCATCTGCAGTCACACTCTAGCACAGCTCTTTGAAGAGCCACCATTCCGTTTGTTCTCGTATCAGAGTACCAAGGAGCAGGTGAGAGCCCAGAACCTAGGGCTGACTTGGATGAGAGGCAGGCGGTCTAAGGAAGGAGGAAGAATAGCAGAGGAGGAATTCTCCCTGATGGACTAGCTCACCAAGGCACTGTTCCCTGGAGTGAACAGACTACAATCGAGATGAAGTGACTGAGTCTGGAAGACGTGCCTGCAATGGTGATATGTGTGCAGACGTTGAGAAAGGAGGCAGATGAGTCTATACCATGAGCTTAGCATCCATGATTCTAGAGGGGCTGGCATCAGAGAAGTGACAGATGGCGTGAGCAGAGATCACTGACCAACTGGTAGCTGTGGAAGAGCAGCATGGCGATCATGCACACCACGTCCAGACTGGGCTGATGCTCCTGAGGGCTGGGTGAATGAGCAAAGCCCATGCACGTGATACTGAGGATGCAGCACAGGGAGGTGACCATGACAGGTAGAGTGTCAGGATGATGTGACAGACAGGGATTTTCTGAGACACCCTCTCCTTCCAGTCCATGGGGTAGGCAGGCATACCACATACGTATGGAAGACTGGGGCCCCACAGTTACACTGGGTCCTTTCATTTTTCAAACATTATTTTTTAAGGCTTACAACATGCATATATTATATATTGAGCATATCCCCCTCATGTATATATTGTCCCTTTTCATTCCCACAGTTCTACTCTGCTTTCAGTGTGTGTGTGTGTGTGTGTGTGTGTGTGTGTGTGTGTGTGTGTGTGTGTGTGTGTGTGTGTCTTAGTTAGGGTTTCTATTCCTGCACAAACATCATGACCAAGAAGCAAGTTGGGGAGGAAAGGGTTTATTCAGCTTACACTTCCACATTGCTGTTCATCACTTAAGGAAGTCAGGACTGGAACTCAAGCAGGTCAGGAAGCAGGAGCTGATGCAGAGCCCATGGAGAGATGTTACTTACTGGCTTGCTTCTCCTGGCTTACTCAGCTTGCTCTCTTATAGAACCCAGGACCACCAGCCCAGGGATGGCACCACCCACAATGGACTGGGCCCTCTCCCCTTGATCACTAGTTGAGAAAATGCCTTACAGCTGGATCTCATAGAGGCATTACCTCAAGGGAAGCTCCTTTCTCTGTGATAGCTTTAGCTTGTGCCAAGTTGACACACGAAACCAACCAGTACAAACTAATGTATCTATGTACATCTAGGAACTGTGAAGGAGAAGCATGTATGGCATGGGTATCTCTGAGGTTGTTTCTATGTTACTATGCTGTGCCCGTGTTCCTGCAAACAACAGAGCTCATTCTCTGCATCTGAAAACAATTCCATTTGTAGCTACCACATCGCTAACACCGGATCTCTCGTGCCCATGCCTTGGTCAAGCCTAGCTTTGTTCCATAGCACAGCTGTTGTGGATGCCAGCAAGCAAGCATCTCAGTGACGTGCTGACTTGGAGGCCCTTGGAAAATGCCCAGGAGAGGTGACTGAACCCAGCCTGGCTCTTTAGCAGATACTATGAGAGGAGGGCAGTGAGCACAGAAGCCTCAGGAGTCTCTCGAAAAGGCTACTTGAGTCTGGATGCTGCAAAACAGCCAACAGAGAGAGAGACAGATATCATGTACTGGGCTTTTACTGAAAATCCAAAGTCACACTGGATAGTTCC